>NC_088201.1:144944466-145544466 GCF_037126465.1 Ornithodoros turicata
AGCGAACCGGTAGAGATGTAGGAAGGGAGTTGCCTCAGGACAGCTGTTACAAGTTACAAGTTAGCTGTTACAAGTACATACACGAACACATCCCGCACGGAGAACACGGACCTCACATACACTTCTCAAGCGGCGCAAGAATACGAGACATCATGACACATGTAACCGCCGCCCCACCGAACATCACGCACTTCATACTCCACGTAGGGACCAACGACATCGCACAGTCGACAGCACAACATGTCATCAAAGGAATTCGAAGCACTAGTTTCCTTCATCACAAACAACAGACCAGGCGCTGAAATAGTACTGACAACGATACTTCCCCGAAGACAGAACAAACACCGAGCATGCATATACCAGGACACATGGCTACACGAGTTCGACAGGAAGGCGCACGCTGTCAACAACCACCTCATCCACATGCGTCAGGTACACACCAACGTTATGGTTATCACACACGCAGCTTTCGAATACCACGCTGAAGCACATCTCGCTCGGGACGGCATCCACCCAAACAACGCAGGCGTACGAGCTATGGCACACAACATCAAACACCTAATGGTCCATAGATGCCGTCCTGCACTGACAAACGCTCGAACACAACATCCTCAGCCAGCTTACACTTTAAGTGCCAGCACCGCAAACACGCCAGAACACACGATGGCATCAAAGGGGACCACAACGACCACTGCACCCACGCATACACACGCGGCAAACGACAACACTCCGAACACAACCCGCACGCACACAAAGTTCACGCAAACTGTGACACGGAAAACCACAAGCACGCAAACACAGACAGATGACATCGAGGAACACAGCAAGTCTCCACAGCCACTGACCCCACAGCCACCGACCCCATAGACACGACGCACGCGCACATCACGCAGAAAACACCGTTGACTATCTAATCACCAGCCTACCATGCAGTCAACGAACTTTCTACGAATGCGAAAACTCATGGAGAAACGTAGCCGATACCTACATCATCTACGGATCTACATCCACCACCTGACTCACAACACAGTACCTAAAGGCCTCACCCCCAAAACAGTTCCCGCATTAGGAAAACTGACCCCTGAACTACAGCTAGAGTGGGCATCAGCCCTTAACAACACAGCCCGTACGTTTCTAGAAATACTAAAGAAACAGTGCCACGCGCAACTCGCTACGATCCAGGCCCATATGAAAAATATCAGTCTCACCGACGCGGAGGCAAACACTCTCGAACTACACATTCAACAACTCAACCGCGAGCTAGCTAACAAGGAACACGCAAAACTCGGAAAACCTAATTCCAACAACGACACGGATACGGGACCCACTAACACGACACACGCAGCAGCCAAACAAATCATTTCCAGCACCACAACCACAACTCTCCGCAACATCGCTGAGCCACCCCGTGAAAACGCTGACGCAAGCACCGTAATAGATATATCACGCTCACTAACCAGCGACGAACTACAAGTCCTCTCTAGGGGGTTAACATTCTGCCCTACACTCAATTCTGTTAACGAATACGAAATCCACAAAGACATATCAGACTTTGCGAGACGGCTACGCCTTACAGAATTCTTCGCTCATACAACACAAGAAAACAACGACGACCTCCGACTACCATCAACCTGGACACCAAATCACGGCCGAGAACCCGCATTAGACCTGTACATTAAACAAGTAAGCAACGACATCCTTCGCGGTATTTCCCAAAGCTCGCGTGGTCACAACCTTACTAAAACACAGCGTGACATCATCAAAGCGCTAGCTGACAGAGATGATATCATTATTAAGCCCGCAGATAAGGGTGGGAGTATCGTCATCTGGCCCACAGATAAATATATTTCTGAAGCTCATAGGCAACTCAACAATACGCAACACTACCTCAAACTGGACCATGACCCAACAAAGGAGTACACGGCGCTAATAACCCATAGCATACAGGACCTCCACGAACGAAAGCTCATCACACGTGATGACCTCAGATATCTCACCCCATCAAACACAGGCGCAGGTCGTTTCTATTTACTGCCCAAAATCCACAAGGTACACGCCAACGAGCTCTATACGGCTGACATCCCCGGAAGGCCAATTGTATCTAATAACAACACACCAACAGAAAGACTCTCGAAATTCCTGGACCACTATTTAAACCATATTCCGACAGCACTGCCATCGCATGTACAAGACACACCCCACCTCCTCAGAATAATCAGAGATATAAACAACACTCGTACATTTGGTAGGGACACAATACTAGCCACGCTGGATGTGACATCACTTTATACTAACATCCCACACAACGACGGAATCACAGCCCTCTGCAATGCCCTTACTACAACAAACACCAGAAAAGACACGGAAACCATACTCGCTCTAATGGACTTGGTCCTTAAACTGAACTACTTCGAGTTCAATGACGAATACTACCTACAAGTACACGGTACAAGTATGGGCACACCTGTTGCACCCACATACTCAAATATCTTCATGGGGTTCTTAGAAAACAAAGTTCTCAGCGCCCTCTCATTAAAACCCACTGTGTACCTTCGATACATCGATGATATACTGATAATATGGGAACACGGGGAACATGAACTTCAAAAGTTCGTAGATCTAGTGAACACCGCGCATAGCAACATAAAGTTCACATCACAACAGTCAACTCACTTAATTAACTTCCTCGACACCACAATATCACTAGACAACGGTAACCTCATCACAACCCTGTACAAAAAGTCAACTGACAAACAACAATACCTTCACTTCGAGAGTCACCACCCGCGTCACTGTAAGGTTGGAATTTATAATGGGCAGAGTGTAAGACTACGCATAATTTGTTCAGACGACACAGATTACGCTGAGAAGCTTGACGCAAGTCAAGCTTCTCTCCCTCCTAACCGAATTCCGTCGCAAGGCACTCACACTCGATCGAAACGAGGTTCTGGAAAACCGAAAAAATCCTGACGCGTGCCAAATAAGCTTCATCACAAGATATTCCAACGCACTTCCAAACATCAAAGCCATTCTACAGAAGCACGAGCCCCTCCTCCAAAGCAGTGACCGACTTAGCAATATATTCACCCATCCCATACAGGTGACATACCGACGCGCAAAAAAACCTAGCAGACTCCTTGGTCAATGACAAAATCAGCAACACGAGCACCCCGTACACGGGAACACGACCCTGCAATCTCCCGCGCTGCAAAGCATGCAAGCACGTTCAACACGCTAACTCCATCAAAAGCACTGCGAGCAATTACGCCCACCCCGTTAACCACGCATTCACATGCACAAGCTCCAATGTCATATACTGCATTGAATGCGGCGACTGCTCTATGCAATACATTGGTGAAACCGGCCAACAAATGAACAACCGCCTTACCGGACACAGAACCGACACGTCCAACAAACTCCCCAAATCAGTCGCCGAACACTTTAACGTTCCTGGTCACAATTTTGACAACATTAAACTATATATTCTGGAAACCGGGTTTAGATCCACACGTGACAGACGTGATAGGGAGTCTCATCTCATATACAAGTTCAACGCTCTTCACCCGTCCGGTATCAACAAATCACAAGGCACCCTAGAAACACTTCACAAATAAAATCTGCTTTTCCCTTCTACCTCCATTATCGTCTGTTATGTTCAGCATGGCCACTGCTTTCTGCTTTCTTTATTGCATGCCACAACTTTGTATTACAAAAAACAAAAACAAAACCTTTGCTCGTTCTGGAATTTTCCCCACGTAACCACTAACCTCCTTATCTTTCGCTATGCTTGCCAATTCTTGCCTGTTGTTCCGTTTCATCCACGTGTTCCTGAGCCGTCCATTTTTCTGTAACCGGTCTGTAGCCTAGATCACTCCGTTCGCATCATCCCCTCCACACTCTAACACAGCAGCCATTCACTCCGGCCGTAGAAGCCCGTACGGAACCTTTCTTCCCTCCGGGCTGTTGACCCACTTCGCATAAACCTTTAAACACGTCACACCTAACCCTTTAAATACCATGCCAATGATGAGGACGGTGCCCAGAAGAAGAACAGTCTCTGTTCGAAATATCGGCGGCTTCTGTCCTGAGGCAACTCCCTTCCTACATCTCTACCGGTTCGCTGGATTTCTACCCATCTATATCAGTCTGTTAGGAAGATGATACTGTTTCATGACCACCACATCTGCTACTACTTCCAACAGTAAAATGCAGAACTAGACAAACAACATTTTCTCATTACTGTAAATGGAAGAGTTGCTGTGTTTTGTTGACAAGAATGTAGTGCGCTCCTATGATCAGACAGACAATCATTTCAAAACAGTGGTGTAAGCGATTTGTGCTTCGCAGCATTGCACATCGGTTTTGTCGGCCACTTCACTTCTGGTGATTGACTCAGACGGCTCGGCAAAGTCCTATTAACTGTGATTACACTGACGGAAGGTAAAACGGGCAGAAACGCTTTATTAAGATTAACGTGAACAAGACTTTCTCGCAAAGCCTTATAGTAGTAGTAGGGGGGGTCCTATTAACATGGTGTCCAAACTACGGCACTACTTGCGTGCGAGCTTACCCTCTCACATTTTTCAGCCTCGGACGACTTCTTTCGTCATTTTTCCACCTGGGCCGACTTCCCTCAGAAATTTTTCCAGTACAACAGGTGTGCTGTGAGCGGTTTACATGCAGAGACATGCAAAGAAGGTTCATACACAAAAAGTACAAGTGAAAATATGTTTATTAAAATCATTAGTGTCAGGAATTATGTTATGACGCTGCGTGAATAGGAAAAACTTAACCAAAAAATCTGATGCAATAGCATTGAATAGCTATCACAAATTTAACACAATATTTTTTATTAGTGGAAGTTTTCAATGAATCAGAAGTAGTAGCACATTTAATCAAAGAAGATATTCTTAAGCAATACAATAACTATCAAAATTACAAGTTTTATTATAAAAGCCTGAGACGTGAGAACCTGATAGATCTAAGTAATTTCGAGCACATTATGGAAGCTAAGTTTAATATTCCTATATGACACAAATTTAATTAATCAATTTCTATTGAATTGAATAGCGCAGACATAAGAAAAAAATTCGAATCAACACATAACATTAATATGGTACCAATCACCCAACATGTAGGGAAATAATAGCTACACCTTATCAAAACGAGAAACGATCACCACATTTAATCAAAGAAGATATTCTTAATCAATATAATTATAAACAAAATTATAAGTTGTATTACAAAAAGTCTAATATTCCTATACGTGAGAACCATCGGTGCAATAGCGAGAAGTTCTGATAGTTGTATGTAATTAACTGTGAACAGCAGAGACCCCGGAAGACTATGGGGCACGAACACAAAAGGAAATAAAATCTATACCACTACAAAGATGATATTCTTAACCAAAACAACATAGTAATCTATCATTCAGAAAATCAGAAGAAAAAATCCAACTCATTAGAAAACAGACATGCTAAAAATGAACTTCACCACATAGCACGCTCATAGCCAACAAACAGGACTAATGATATCTGCACGGGTTTGTTGAAGACGGGTGCCAATAGATGTATGGAAGACCATGGGACACGAACGACACGAACACAAGAAGAAATAAAATCTATACCACTACAAAGAAGATATTCCTAATCAAAACAACATAGTAATCTATCATTCAGAAAATCAGAAGAAAAAGTCAAACTCATCAGAAAACATGTTAAAAATGAACTTCACTACATAGCACGCTCCTAGCCAACAACCAGATCTGATGATATCTGCCCTGATTTGTTGAGGACGGGTGCCGATAGATGTATGGAAGACCGCGGAACACGAACGACAAGAGGAAATAAAATCTATACCACTACAAAGAAGATATTCTTAATCAATATGATGACAATCAAATTACAAGTTGTATTATAAAAAGTCTAATATTCCTATACGTGAGAACCATCATTGCAATAGCGTGAATATATGTCATAACATTTCGAGCGCAATAGGGAATCTGAATTTCATATTCCAACATTACTCAACTTTTAATTTCTTATTAAGTGAACAGCATAGACGTAAGGAAATAACGAGAAACAACACAGTCAATAGCTACAATTAATTGACAGCCAAACCTGCGCACCATCCAACACATAGAGAAATAATAGCTAATCATTATATCAAAAGGCGAAATAGCATAGACATAACACTGAAGAACAGAGGAACACGCGGCGACACGTAAACAACAACAGAGGAAAATAATCTATCATTGAACCATCATAAAATCGACCAATATACAATTTTCATTCTAACAAACACTGCGAACCTTGATGGAGGTATCCAAGACGTAGAAAATATGCACTGTTTTCACTCTTTTCCTCAAAGCAGGAGACTTTGTGTCTCTATCTATGTGACCATAGCACAGCGCATGCTTTATCACTCAAAGGGTTAGGGGCTATATTACTTCGTCCAGCAAACGGGGCGCTCTAGAGGTCATATAATTATATATAATTGGGTGTTTACGTCGCGAGACAACTGAGATCATGAGCGACGCCACAGCGGTCGGTCTGTGGATTGCTTTTGCCCACCTGAGGGTTCTTTAACGTGCGATGAAAGCTCATCACACGGCACCCCGTATTTAACGTCCCTCGCGGAAGACGGCGTGTCTAAGCAACTTGTACCCTGCCACCAAGTTGCTGGCGTCCTCGGCCGGGTTCTAGAGGTCAGATAAGAGAGTTATATTTTATTGTGCAGCCCAAATAGATGTCGATATCACTCGCGGGGATCTCTATCTTTTCCCATCCTTTCCTTGAAACGGAAATCTTTCGTCAAAGCGGTTGTCAAGTCGACTAAGTTTGTAGAGATGCGATATTGTTATTGAACATGTAGAGAAAGTCCAAATTATTAATTGCTAGCAACGACACTCAATCAAAAAACGAGAAACAAATTTAATTACATCAATCTTTGTAATATCTTGCAACAGAAATTTCTAATGAACCACACAGAAATATCAAATGTGAAATGCAACTCAGAGTTATAAGGCATTCCCATCTTAGAGGTACTTACTTATGTCAATCGAGGGATCAATTGAAACAAATACAAGACAATAATTATTTCATGCAGTAAGTTCACAACTCATAGAATATCAGTCGAGTGAATACTTGAAACAAAATCAAAACAATAATTCTCACGACAGGTGGAGATTACAGCATTCTAAGCAGATAATAAAATTTTAATCAATAAAATAAACATAGATATGCTTTTAATTAAGTGTAGACGTGCACTTGAAAACAGAAGAGACAATTGCTCTACATTGAAAAGATGGACAGATTTTGTACTCGATACCATAAGTCGTGGGAAGATGTGATAAAAAACTGCTTCGAAAAGGAGGAGCCGCGAAACGATATCATTATCGCTGCATTTCAATACGTCCTAGACATAGTCGTATTCGGACATATGGTACAAACTACAGAACTGAAGGTGCAAGAATTTATATGCCGAATCTACAATACTTATAAAAATCTCTGCACATCAACGTCGGAAGGGCCACTGGGTTTGATGGCGGAGTTTTTTAGGTTTGCCAACGAAGAATTGAAATACACTAGACCAGATGTAATTGTAATCATTGCAATGGGCATTGCATTCATCAAGAAAGCAGTCGGAACAAATTATCATATACAAGCGGTCTATATCGCACTATTCATTACGGATTTGTTGAAATTAGACATATCTGAGATGGAAAGTACATAAAATCTTATCCGTGATATGTTCCACTACCACGGCAACGCAATTATTTTATTCTACCAGTCTCTGCAAAGATGTCGAATGAACAGAAGATCAATATTGTCGTGCAAGGTCTGATGTATTATCACCTGTTGAAACTCAACAAACATATCAATTGCGGTGGACCACCTGACGATTTTCATCTAATACTATCTTGTACACCATTCAAGAATCTTCATACAAAGAAAGGAAACATCAATAAGAGACTGTGCAAGTTTATCGCGACAAAGTGCAAGCTATCGAAGCAATACAAACACGGCTACAACATAGCGCCTGCGTTAATCAACGCTTGATTCAAGCGCCCAATAATCAGAATAAACTATTTAATGTCTTCGGAATTCATCAATGAAGACAACAAACGAAAACTTCAGAGTTTGAAATAGAACTGTAATTTATCGAAATAAACAAATGTATAACTGAAACAATAAATGTAATCTTTGTCATCATTATAATGAATTCTACGCATCACAATGAAAAACACTTTGCATTTAGCATGGCTTGACTGAGAACAGTGATCGCTAAGGAAACGAATATTCCACAATTTGTGTAAGAATTCTCATATGGAATGAGACCTGACCACCAAATAGGTTTTACTCGACTACACTCTGTACAAGTTCAACACCCGAAGGATAGAATTGCCGGAGAAGGATCGGTCATTGAAATTTAGATACATGATACATCAGTCTATGATTACAAAAAAAAAAACAAAAAAAAAACAGCGGCATGGCCGAGTGGGCTAAGGCGTCCGCTCGTTGGTGGTAACCAAGGTCGTGCTGAAGACTGGGAGGTGGTGGGTTCGAATCCTACCGCCGGCTGTGCTGTCTGAGGTTTTCCCTGGGTTTTCCTAAGACTTTCCAGACGAATGTCAGCACAGTTCCCCCTGAAGTGGGCCCAGGACGCATACTAATCCCCCTGTCCCCCACTCCTTCCTGCTGTCCTCTCTCCATCTGTCCCCATCTGTACGCCGCTCACAGCCACAGTTGCTTCGCGGCGCTAACACCCAATAATAATAAAAAAAATAATTACAAAAAAAGGATCACTAATCTAGTGTGAAAACTTATCATATTTCATGAATTAAATTTCACAGTGCATGTCTATTTCTCAATCAGTTGCACTAGCACAGACGTAGTAATAGAAGAAGAAAAGGCGTCTTTGACAAGCAACCCGATTGGAGTGCGGAACAAATAAGTAAATATTTTTGTCAACACAGTTGTCCATTTGTATGACTGGATAGGAAAAATGAGCCGTCCAAGATATGGCAAAAGGGGAAGTAAGGCAAGAAAACTGATTGCGGCGGGATAAGTCAAAGCGTTCGCGACACAGAGTCATCGACTTTTACAATCGCATTCGGGTTCAGTGCCTGGGAGATAATACGAAGCCTTCGCGAAAGGCGAATCTATTATCAGATGCAACAATGCAAACGAAAGATTTTACGAGCAAGACGTGCAGGCCAGGTCTACATTTCCAATCACGTAGTCTTCGTAACACACGGCACACAAACGTATATGAAATAATTTCCAAGTGGCAATCAGATTTTGGGAGAAGCGGATCACACAACCGCCATCAGAAGTGCTTAACCAATATACAATGAAGATGAGCGTTATGCATAAACACAATGGAAGATATGTTATATTAATTATAATAACCAGATCAGCGCAGGTCACACATAAACGTAGATCCAATTCACAAAATATACTCGAGATTTCCCGTAGCCATACAGAAAAACTATCACATTATTTTAGTGTCATAGCATCCGGGCACTACAAATGGAAAGGCCATACTTTAATTTTATAAGTCTTTAGCTCATAACGTTGTAAAACGCAAACTCCGCACTAAAGATCATCATCTTCTTTAAATTTTCAAAGTCAGAACTGCACGCTATT
Source organism: Ornithodoros turicata (assembly GCF_037126465.1). Taxonomy (NCBI): domain Eukaryota; kingdom Metazoa; phylum Arthropoda; class Arachnida; order Ixodida; family Argasidae; genus Ornithodoros; species Ornithodoros turicata. Next base: position 144,954,117 of record NC_088201.1, read on the forward strand.
TCTTGCATTTTTCTAAAGATATAGGTTAAAAAGTTGTGCACATGCTAAAATTTATCGATTCACATTCAGGAGAAGTGGTGACTACCACACATCAGTAAGAGTTTAATTAAAATTTGAACAGGTGTTGCGATTTACGATCAGTGTTGTAGAATGTGTAATTTCACAATACGCAAGCTTTAGGTCGCTCACTTTGACGAGCACTCTTTCACGATGTCAGAGAAGTTAATCGAATGGATTGATATTTTCTGTATACACTATAACATAATGGGAATTCCAGTGATGGGCAGTAACTACTCATGAGGTAGTTTAACTACAACTACTAACTACTTCCCTTAAAAGTAATTGGAATTACTAATTAACTACATCTTGCAAAAAGTAATTAAACTATATTTGTAACTACTACAAAGTAGTTTCAATTACTTTTCCAACTACTTTGTGGAAAATGGCTGTAAGAACAATAAAGGTGTCACTAATAAGTAATAATAGACAGCAATATCGGTTGAAGTAATAATTTAATTCGATGTACATTCGTAATGCGTTCACACCATCCTGGTGCCCCTGAGTCCCAAAGCGCTCACCTGTCTGCGGTCATAAATTGGTACAGAGCAGATACAAAACTCTTCTAGTGCTCCAGTGAGCTTCAAATTTGTGACTATCAGTTCTGTAACAGCTTTGTCAAATGCTTCTTGTGTTATCTTCTTGTCGCACGCATTTTCCACAATCTGGCACAGGCTCGCTTGTTTGCTGCCATGGGGACCCTGGTTCGAGTCAGCACTCCTTTGCGCACCGTCGACGTCCCCTTTCTTTTTTCGTCTCTTGCTGTTCCTTTGTCTCTCGTAGTCCGTGAACTGGACAGGATGTTGCTCCTGAGGATGAAGAGGAATAAAAATAATGGTCATATCGGAGCTCGTTGGGAAATTTGTCGGGCGAGAAACTGAAATCTTCCTCACAACGGGAACGTCAAGAGACCGTCACACAACCTAGTATGACTACTGGCGACAGACGCGTAGGAACAAAAAAGAGAAGAAAACGTCCTGCGAGCAGGTACGAGCAACATCTCACCACATACAGGCGTGCGCGCCATTTGCTACATCAACACAGGGTATGCATCGTCCAACGCCATTCAGAAACAAAGGAGCCGGGACATTTTTTATGGTTGACGCCTTGTAGATCACGACAACCAAATGTCTCAGCAAAGGTGCACGCGATGTAGTGAAAGAGGGTATTTGCAATGCGAACAGAAAATGGTAATCCTAAACGAATGTGCACTGCCGCGTTGCCATTAAAATAGGAGTTGCCGTTAATCGGTGGAAATTGTCTATAGCAAAGCACTTGAATACACAGATCATTTATTAACGCAAGTGAATTTACTCACCCGCACGTGTTTCAAGAAGTTACTGGAACTTCTCACGCTGCCGGACAACGTACGACAGGGGCAAAACCGGCACTCTGCAGTGAAGTTTGCGCTTCCCTCCTTGACCTTAACATTCTTGTAGCAGTACTCAATCACGAAGGAGTCCATCCCGACAGTGACACAGGCAATAACGCCGACAAGAAGAAGAACGTGAAACATGCTGCAACAACAACGAACGCATGCTCGCTGCAACCCAGAACGCTAATACTTGGATTGGATTGCCTCCGGCCGCGACCAAGCGGGTGCCTCGGGCTAAGGCGTCTGCTACGGCTTCGCGCGATCACCACGAGGTCGCGGGCGCGGCTTCGTAGTTAAACTACAGTAGTTAACTACAAAAAATGTAATTTAACTACCAACCTGCAACTACATATGACAGAGTAGTTATAATTACCAAGTAACTACTCGAAAAGTAATTTAACTAGTAATTCAACTACATGTAATTGAACTACTGCCCATCACTGGAATTCTTTATGTCGTGGATATTAAAAGTTACGAATATTTTACGAACGAAATTTACTTAAAACTCGAAGAAAGGGTCACCCGCGTCCTCGAAGACGTTTCGGCAACACGCCGGGCCGCGTTTCCACAATGCTGTACCCGAAACCGAACGCGATTCTGCGCCCGACGCGTTAACGCGGTATCGCACGCGAGCGTGTTGCTTTTTCCGGAAACGGGTTCGTCGACGCGGGTGACCCTTTCTTCGAGTTTTAAGTAAATTTCGTTCGGAAAATATTCGTAACTTTTAATATCCACGACATAAAGAATTCGCATTATGTTATAGTGTATACAGAAAATATCAATCCATTCGATTAACTTCTCTGACATCGTGAAAGAGTGCTCGTCAAAGTGAGCGACGTAAAGCTTGCGTATTGTGAAATTACACATTCTACAACACTGATCATAAATCGCAATACCTATTCAAATTTTAATTAAACCCTTACTGATGTGTGGTAGTCAGCACTTCTCCTGAATGTGAATCGATAAATTTTAGCATTTAATCCACAATCAAATATCTTGTATAGTATGTGTGAGTATATGCACAACTTTTTAATCTATATCTTTAGAAAAATGCAAGAAATAGCGTGCAGTTTTGACTTTGAAAATTTAAAGAAGATGATCTTTAGCGTGGAATTTGCGTTTTACAATGTTATGAGCTAAAAACTTATAAAATTAAAGTATGGCCTTTCCATTTGTAGTGCCTGGATGCTATGACACTAAAATAATGTGATAGTTTTTCTGTATGGCTATGGGAAGTCTCGAGTATATTTTGTGAATTGGATCTACGTTTATGTGTGACCTGCGCTGATCTGGTTATTATAATTAATATAACATATATATGTAGCTATTCAATGCTACTGCATCAGATTTTTTGGTTAAGTTTTTCCTATTCACGCAGCGTCATAACATAATTCCTGACACTAATGATTTTAATAAACATATTTTCACTTGTACTTTTTGTGTATGACCCTTCTTGCATGTCTCTGCATGTAAACCGCTCACAGCACACCTGTTGTACTGGAAAAATTTCTGAGGGAAGTCGGCCCAGGTGGAAAAATGACGAAAGAAGTCGTCCGAGGCTGAAAAATGTGAGAGGGTAAGCGCACACGCAGCCCTCTCCCCGCTGATAATCACGTGGACAACCCTCCGCACACGCGCCGCGCGGGGTAAAATACGCGCAGGGCTCAGGGCAGGGGTGCCGTAGTTTGGACACCATGTTAATAGAACCCCCTCCTACTACTCCTTATATTATTATTATTATTATTATTATTTATTGGTCCATCAAGGGGCCTTTAGGCCATTACATGAGGGAGTGAGCACGTATGCAACACACTGGCACTGTACATCAAACAATTAACTTAAAAAAAAAAGAAAAAAAAGACAGCAGACAGAAAAAGATTATAACAAGGTGAAAAGCAAAGAATATATCCACGTTAGAGAGCAATGATGTGCGTGTACATGGAGCGACAATGGTCAAGTGAACTCGGCGATTAATGCGTTGGTAAATTGGATATGATCCGTGAGTTCTGCAATATGCCGTGGGAGTCTAATCCAATCTGATGATGTTCGTTGAAAGAAGGATGCCTCGAATGATGTTGTACGTGACCGAGTTAGTAGTACCTTATGTTGATGGTCAACGCGGCAGGTAAGGTAAGAAGGGGAGCGGATGTAACTACTGCGGAGCGCGGGAGAGTGATATAACTTGTGAAATATATATACTTCATCATGAAGTGTAGGCTCTGCACGAAAGTATTGTTCATGTTAATTGAACGGTGATTTCAAGCAGAGTCATGCAAGTGGCACGGTCGACCTCTCAGACTTTATCGTTCCACTCTGTATTGAAGCCTAGTGATTAGGAAGTACATCGGCGGAGGAAATAGCTGAAAATATCTTACAGTTTTTGTTTGCGTTTTATCTTCAAGATTGACCATTTCGAGCACTGCGTTTCCTAGCAATTTTCAGGCCTCGTATCTTCGTAAGCATTAAGGTCATGCAGTTAATTTTTTCTACACGAATTCCCTATGTGCTGCAGTACTGTTTTTCTATCTTTGAGGTTCAAGGTTCTGCATGTGTGCGGATAAAAAATCGCAAAGTTGCCTCCGTTCGAAAAAATTCCACTTATTCGGCGCGTAACTGCTTTTCTAGAAATACAAGAAGGTTAACATGGGTGACATCGTTCTGTTCGTCTTTAAACGCTCTTTCCGTTCATATAAAAGAGATTGTTGGAAAATCTTTTACGTACTTCCTAACGAGCGTTTAGCGAAGGGTGGTAAAGCAAAAACGCGCAACTTCGGTTGCGTACTTTCCATATTCTCCCAATCGTATGTAAATTATGTCCCAATGTAAATTATATCCCAGACTTCTGTCCATCGGAGGTCCGCAGGACATCTTATGAGGAGACACATGTTCTGGACGTCGCTCAGACATTGGTCGTTGTCTGGGGACGCCTCAACCCACTTGCAGACCATTATAACCCTAGCAAAACGAACACTGCATGCCAGTTCCGTCAAAACATGCGAGAGGAAGGAATGAAGCAAATACTGTATCATAGTTTAGAGCTGATCCGTAAGCTGTAACTGGAACACGAGATTATATGTCCCAGTGAGTCCATGCAAGTCAATGGTTCGGCAAGAAGCGCTTGGTTCTGCTAGATGAAAAATTCAGTTGCCCTAAATGGTACTAAGATCCCAAATTAGTCCGGTAACTGTAATAACTCGAGGTTTGGGAGCTGCAGACAAAACCGAAGAAACTGGACGCAGAACAGTCGGGAAAAGTATTCCGCTGCAAAATATAGCATGAACACATAAAATGCGAAGATGAAAAACGACATCACATAACATGGCTCCATGTTATCATGTACCTTATACCATACATTGTCTGCTTGAACAGCAAAAAGTAAGTAGTACGATCTTTAGATGAACAACGATATGCCAGAAAGGCGAGGGTAAGTATAGAAAAACTAGCATGAAGTAATTTGTGAAATTTTTATTCGGTAGCGGCATTGCGTTATTTCTGGAGACGCAAGTATTGCGCTACTTTCCATTGGAGTAGTGGGCACTGGCATTTCTTTATTCACTACCGGTAGTGCGTATAACATTGAGAAAGACGGGACGTGAAGGAAGCATGTCATCAGCGTCCAGTGTCCATTTAGTCCACACTTTATCCCGACACAAAGTTGTGGAAATATTGCAACGCGTGCAAGAAATATTTTTCTTCTCTTGGGATGTGCTTGTAGGCGCACCCCTGAAAAAAAAAAACGAAAAACGAAACGTGTAAGTTGTTGTCAGTACAGCGACATCAAGTTTCATGATCCCTGCCAAGTCCCTGTTGTTCTAAACTCGTTGTGAAGTTGGAACACTAGAGAATATCCAAAAAACTGAGTCTCGCGAATCATGTCAAGACAATCTTACTACGGAATGAAGACTAGAGCTTGTGCAGTAGCAACTGTATGTATATTTGACCGAAAGCTGCATCTGGACATAACCATATACGCAGTTCACCTGTGACTGGATGACAGTACAAATACCGACAATTTAGAGGGACAGCCCATATAGCATAAGCTCATGTTAAGGAAACGGTGTTACTCGCTTTCTTATGATGTTCAGCATCATCGTGGTGATGGTGGTAGTGAAGGTGAAAGGGCATCACCGTGGAAATATTTTAGACAAATTGACAGCCAATTGTATTATTCAACAATTGAATTTTATAGCCGGCGCGTTCGCTCTGTTCCATCACTGTCAGCAGCTTTGTGTGTGTAAAGGGATCAACCATGCCATGTCGACGTTATCCCTTTTACACACCCGCGTAACATACGCTAGTGTGCGCGAGCTCATATTGATGTCACCTTAATATCAAAACCTGATGCGAGTCTGCTATGTGTGTTTCTCGTAAAAGCTAAGAATCGTGAAATGTTCAAAATGACATCTACAGGTAACTTCCAGTGTAACACAACTCTGGTCTCGAAAACGGTTAGGAGATCTGAGCTACATCTTTACATTGAAATATGCTGTCGTAGAAAAAGTCAGTTAAAGACCTGTCACACTGGTGCGATATGAGCGATTTTTATCCGAGCGACAGCCGGTGTTCAATGCCCTGTCGTGTAGAACTTCTGAACCTGAGGTGAGACACACTAGCTCCAAAAACGTTGTGCAACTTCGTATTCGAAATTTAAAAATTATCTCCGATAACTTCTATGGGATTCTTTTCAGCAGCTGTCGATGTGTCTGCCCTGTTGCAGTTGTAAATTTCAAGTGAACCTCTGAGCACACGTCGATGAAACTTTTCGAAGAATCGCGAAAAGGGGAAAGTGGTACGCAGGTAGCTCACTCTGTGCGCCCTTTGTGTGTGTGTTTGTGTGTTTGTATTCTCGTCTGTTTTAGCGCTTTTAATATGTGACAATTATCTATTATCAGTGCCTAAGGAAAAGGATGTGGTACAGACTCAAAGGACGAAGAAAAAGGGTGATTCCCCCACAGAATGCAATGTAATGGTGGCGAACGCGCCTGTTTACCGCGTGCGACGATTGCAGATGTTTGAGAAGATATTCAACGCCGCCGCGCGGCGCAGTCGTATGGCATGCTTCGTCCGAATGCTGGATGAAGTCTGCAGTCACAGCGATAAAACTAGTCTTACGACACTGGTCCCGCTGTAGTGTTGCGCTGGTGTCGCCTGAGGGTAATGCTAAGTCGGCGACATCTTCAGACACTGACGCGAGAGGATAACAGCTTTTGACTACTTGTGTCGTGTCGCGAAGAGTTAAATATCGTGTTGTACCAGTGTGACAGGCCCAGTAGTTTCCATTATTTTACTTTTTCAAAAACAAACTATTCACCCCAGCTGCGACAGCCATTTTGTGCACATGGCGACCGTAAAAAACAATCGTTCCACCTACCCTGAAACTCTGAATTACACGGGTGACGTTCACGTTGAAAGCAGCAAACTCGTCCTTGACAAGGAAGAAAATGTAATTTGTGTTATAATGTAAAGATAAGAGTAATAATCGTGGCTTTACATCGTGAGACAACTAAATGAGCTATGCCACAGTCATCGGTCTGCGGATTAATTTTGTTCGCCCACCTGAGGTTTTTTAATGTGCACTGTAGCCTCAGAACACGGCACATCGTATTTAACGTTTCTCGGGGAGTATGGCGCGCCTAAGCATCTTATACATTGCCACCAACTTGCTGGCACGCTTGGTCGGGTTCGAACTCGCTTGGGATCAGAAGGTGGACACGCTACCAATTGATCCACCGAAGACAGAAATATACGAACGAAAGGATGGAAAGAGGATGATAAACTAATATACCACAGAAAGGACAACAGGTCAAACACCAATTTAGATAAAATTGCTGTTCCCAACACTCCTTATGTTACAAAAGTCTTCCTTTTGTCCAAACTTCTCGCTGGTGCATTTTGTTTTGCGCTGTCGCCACCGATACCAACGACCGAGCACATGATGAGGTATGATGCTACTGATAAATGTATCAAATCACCATCGTAGACGTAAACACCACTTACACGCGCATGGTGGGGATGCGTAGGGATATCATCGACGCGAAAGACCCTAAACTTTCACTTGACCCTATAGCGTGAAAAAGTGCCCCTGCGCGCCTGCCTACACTGTTGAAAACGACTATTACTTCGATCATTTCGCCTTGTTCGACTTAAAGGTCAGCTATGCCGATATCCCAAATAGTCGAAACGGTTGTGATATTCTGAAAGCCCACATCCAGCTCTCCCCAAAATGCACCTTCATTCTCTCAGTTCGGTACAGTACCATGTCAAAAAAAAATAGATAATTCATTCCGAAACACACATGGGCGCAGCCATTTTTATGACGTAGATGCACCCGAACGGGCATTGTGACGTGTACGCGCCTTCGTACTTGCCAGTGGATTTCAGCTACGGCTTCTCGCGGCTTCACGTATCTGTGCTTGAAGATGGCGGACAGCCGGGTTCCACCGTTCCGCGATAAGTAAACAGTGCAGCAGCTGCGAACTCATTCGCGAACCAACCTCTGTGCGATGTTGTGACTGGAATTCGTCGTTTGTGTTTTGTGAGCATGTACAATTTGTATCAAGTCTCGTCTGCGTTAGCGCCTTTACATCACTTGCCCATTTAGAGACTGACGTTTCGACAGCCGTGTTAGCAAGAAAATGCCGACAGCGTTTTATTCCTGCAGGAAAAAATTGTGCTGTGTATTTGAGAAACCGCATACTACTATGGGACAAGTTTTACGTACGATTTATCAATGCGCAACAGCGTCGACGATGGTATGTAACGACGAGAGACGTAAAACGAAATACAAATCACATTTTAAACTTTTTGTGGGATTCTGTGCATTTTCCAGAAGCAATCTTTGAATCACACCCCCACGCTGCGTTGTGTGGCACGCTACAAACTACTGCATTTTATGTCTAACATCTGGATATTGTTTGTAATGAACACCGTCGCACAAAAACATGCACACGAAAGCTCCAGCAGCCATGTGGTTGCACACTATGCAGACGCAAAAGAAGTACCAGAGCACATATTGCCACTTAGAAATTGTGTTTTTAGAAATGTGGTGTCTGAAGAGTTAGAGCATAGCATATATACTAGAAATCAGGTGCACCTTATCCTTCTGTAGAGTGCTCTTTCAATTCACAACTCAGCCCATGGGGTGTAAAAGTGTTAGAGGCAATTATGTGACTTGTCGTCCCGGGTGACATCACTGGCCATCGTCGGAATTAATTCCGTGCTCAGGAATTATTGTACAAATCACTTTGTATGTAGGACATGATAAGCAATATGTAAGTTGCAACCTTGTCTGCAGCATTCTCGATGGCCTCTTACCTTTACAGTTTCAGACACGTTACCAAACCATTTAAAAAGGGCACACTTACAGGGGCCGTGTAATTTGAGTTTTTAATTTATAAAAATATAAGTATACAATATGTAATATGAAATTTATATAAAATAAAAATAACATTTATAAAAAGAATTTATAAAAAATAAATGAAAAGGCTTCATGGAAGCAATCCATTAGCATACCCATTGCACAAGCACAATTATATATGCTTGGACATCATCTAATTAATCTTCTGAACCATATGTGTGGCTGCATACGAAATTTTTTATGCGCATGCTCTACCTTCCTGTTCCTACATGTGCACATGAACAACAGTGAATATATGTGAAGTGGCAAAAAGCAATGCTAGACTCTACCATTATTGTGCCCCTTTAACTTTTCCACATTTATTTCTGGTCAACAGGGAATATCTCACTAGAAAAGAAGACATTTGTGCATTGTTTGGCAAGCAAATAAATATATTTATTTACATTTTCCATCAATCAACAATGTTGTGACCTGGTGCAAATATTAATGTCAACAAGGAAAGTACTTACAAATTATTCCTATGTGCTCAAATGCAGATATGACAATTCTGTTTTTGTACCTCAGCACAGTACAGTTTCAAAATTAACAAACTGCACAGCATCAGCAATCTTAAAGTAGCTCAAGAGGGGAGTCACATAAAGCTCCAATAATAGACTGTGCAAACAGAGCTAAAAAAACAAAGTACTTCAAAAAAAAATCTGAATAATTGGTTGTCGTTGTGATATGTACTACTATGCACAGTTCATGAATGGAACATGCTACCTCATTGCATTCCCTCCATGTGAGCACTAGCACAGGCAGCTTTTTAGGTCGCTCTTTTCGTGTTTTTCTATTGTCTTTTTTTGTTTTCTGTTTTTGCAATAGCAAGCATGGCCATAGTGAAACACAAGCAGCCAAGGACAGGATGAGACATCTGCAATGCGACTGCTAGCTCTCAACTGATATATTTATTAGCAGACTCTGGAATATACACATATATGCTGCTAAGCAAATGACAAGTTAACTAATAGAATAACAGACAAGAAAAAAGGGTTATATATCTTCACAGGCAGCCCTAGTATCATTCGGAGTGTGTCCGTGCGTTCCCTTTGAGATAACGTATCTCAGACAGAAGCAAATCCAACAGCAGACTGCTTACACATGCAACTGTCTTGTATTTCTCTAACCACTTGTTATTTAACCGCTGCCTTGAGCTGTGTGTTCTGGAAATTTATGCAGCATCCAGAATCCCTGCAATGTGTTGCCATGTTTCTCGAGGGCATCAAAAGTCTGTCCTTGGCTGCCTGTGTTTCACTATATCTCTCAGATACAAACTACCCCATTTCAACACAGTAGAAAACACAGATTTGTAAATAGCATCTGTTGATTGCACTGTACATACCCTTCATATAAAGAATCATAGTGGATACTACATCTCGTGCGATAATGTCAGGAATGCAAAAAAACTAGATTTGAAACCACTCTTACGTCGTAGTAGTATTTGTGTGAAGCTACGCAATTCCTGTCCTGCAAATAATTTAAACGATATGTTTCATCTGCCAGCGTGATGATCCCCTGAAAAGTAATTCACAATTGGCGGGAACTACCGGTTCTGAAACCTATCCCTGACATGTGTAGCCATCAGGGAGGAAACCCAAGGGCTGCGGTGGAAAAGACAAACACACACGGGCTATGTTCTCAATGTGTGTCAGCTGCTCTGGCTACTAAGAAGAACATGTTCCAAATTAATATAACATGGCTTGACATCATATGCCGGCAAAAGCTAACCAATAAAATTAGTAGTTAAATGTACAATACGTAAACACTTTCCATAACATGACAGTTCCCTTTCTGCATTTATGCGCTACCATTCAACCCGCATAAACAGTGTACTGAATGTTTTTATAGCATTACACGTCGTTTGACAGAACTTGAACAAGATTACATAGCACACGATAGAAGTAGAGTGAACATAATGTGGCAGAAAAAATGGCTAGGAAGCAAGTGAGCTGGTGAAGATGATGCATATGTAAAACCCCGTGACTAGGGAACAAAAAGGGACGTGTTTGTGTTTGTCCCTTCATGTTCCTAGTCTTGGGGTTTTACATCATGCATAATGTGCAGCCTTCCATTCACGCTTAATGGCCGTGGCAGTAATGCATGAAGGCCACTGCTAAGTTGTGTTGAGAAACACCACTTTATGTTTGCCATGTCTAAATGAAACGTACCTGACCTGATCCAAATTTACCGTTCTGAGTCTGGAACACACAAAGAGAAAAACGCAACACACGCCACAACATTAACAGATAGACAAATGAGCTGTGGCGAGCTCCACCTTGGGACAAAGTCAACAAGTAATTCACCAAAAGTCAATGAGCACCTGAAATGTAACATCTCTGACTGGTAGCAGGACGGTCCACGTTCAATTCCTGGTGCTAGCACTGACTGGCTTTTTCATGAATTATTTGTTGAAGTTTCGATGTACTTGAGAACCATTCGTCAACCATTGTATCCTCATGAGGTGATGAGGGTTTGTCATCTCAAAGAGACTCCCTTTCTGCCATGTGTCCTTATGGATGCTCATCACTGCAGAAAAAAAGAAAGAAAAAGCATTTAATGACAAGAAATGGATAGTCGTATTTACTGTATAATGATTGTGCACAACAGAAAGAAGACTTTCGCACAGAAGGCTGTACTTCTTGAGGTCTAACATCAAGTTACAAAATTCCAGAATATATGACATGTTGTAAGGTAGAGAATAAGTAGAGTTATTGAGTTGTCGAGTTGAGTTGAGGGGGGAGTTGTACCCCCTTTTTATTTTATTATATATGATTGTGTAATTATTTTTATGTCTGTAGCAACCCTCGCTCTCTACATTACAACATGTTTTATATATTCCGGGATTTTGTAACTTCATGTTAGACATTAACAAGAGCAGCCTTGTGCACGAACGTCTCGTCTCATTAAAATTTAGATGCTCTCAACAGTTTTCTTTCTGTTATGAATCTCTATCGCAGCATACCTGCACATTGCTGTTCTACGTACTGTGACTTTGCAGTAAGGGTATGGACTTTAGGTAAAAAGACTACACAGCACTCCTCAGGTATTTTTGCCTATCAAACAGTATGTATGTATGCAGTATGCACACAGTATTTGTGCACCAGACCCACTAAAAATGTAGTGAATGTGGCATTGCCCACCCACGGTAATGCACCAAGTTCAACACAATTATTGTAGAATCCAGGCATTTTAGCTTACATGTCGAGCCAGTACCACATCCAGTGTGAAGTTGTGACAAATAAATAGTTTCGATTTTTCTAAGCTCTCAGAACACAGACAGTGAATTAATAAGAGCAGACAATGTTAACATGAATTCTGGACTATTCTTCAATTAAAGGTTCACAGATAGTAAAGGCACCTTCCTCAATGGACGTTGATGACACTGAAAATTCTAAAACGTTATCAGAGGCGACATCAGCTTCTGTGTGTCAAAGGATTGTATGTCCAACAGTAATCCAACTAACAGTAACGAAAATGTGCAAAAGACAAATTAACTGAACTAATGTAACGTACCTTCTATATCAGACAGTGAAGCTTGTAACAGCCCATCCACAGGAACCAGTGTCCAGACAGCAAAAGTGCTTGAACTGGGAGATAGCAGCTAATCGGAATGGCGACCTTTGTTTTCCACCCTGAAAGCACAGGTTGTAACTTTGAGGGCAGATTTAAAAGTGGTGTCAAGATGCTTGCATGCGAGTGCACATGAAAAGTTGAACTTAGGTGAATACTCAAATTATAACATCACACTGTCGTACCTGTTGGTGGAGGTAGACTGCAACTAACGTGCCAGCAATTTCTTCATGCACCAGATGCAAGCCAGATCATGCTTCATTTCCGCCTTCAGCGTGCACCTGTGACAATTCAGAAGTTAGATTATCAATACTATTGTGTTGTTAATCGTGGTTATATCAGAGTAAGCGCAGTAGGACAGCTGCACGATTCATTAGGCTTGCTATTTTTTGTATCTGAACCTCGACTTACCTTTTTTGCTCTCGTTTTTTGCCTTGATCCTCCGTGGCACGTTCAAAATGTTGTGCGTCGGGCACCTCAGATTTTCATCCGACGATTTCGTGCCGATATTCCAAATTGCCTCTGGAGTCGCGCGTATAACCTATGATAACATTCGTTGACGAAATCCTTGCAGTGGAAATTAGCAGGCACCACTGTCAGCCAAGAGCTTCGCACTGCTTGGTCTTTTAGCAGCTTATAAAAGGTAACACTTGAATGCTCCGATGAATTGTTCTAACAGCGTAGCACGTAGCACCGTCGCATCTTCGACAACTTCGCCGTGGCATATCGCTCCAGCCCATAAAAGGCAAGGTCAGAACAAGGAAGTGCACTTTCCAAACGACGCCTTGCCAAAAAAAAAATATTCACATGCTTTGTTTCCGGCTTAGCAATAACATAACAGCTGTTCGCTTATGTACGATGCACAGAGTACGAAACGAAAGAAGCCAAGCGGCCAAGCCAAGAGTGCATGCCAAGCCAAAGACAGATAAACCGAGAGCAGTGACGTCGGTGCGCCCGTGCGCAGGGTTTGCCGACGGTCTGACGGCCGGGCGTGGGAACTAAAAAAACTGTTTTCTAAAAAACTACGAACAGTTGGAGCAAGATATTTCGCACACATATTCAGTGTTAGGTAATGAACACACAGCGCGAGTATCGCTCAGTTCCGCGGCACTTCAAAATCGGCATATCTGACCTTTAACATGGACCGTGATTATGCATTGGATAGGGACTACAAGAAGGGAAGACGCCAAAGCTAACCGAAGCGTAAATAGAGTATGTTTGTTTAAATTATAACGATATTCATCATTCATAACAGTATTCATAACATCAATTATATTCACAGGTGTAGAATAAGTAATTTTACACAATCTTTATAGTTTTCTCTTGTCGTGTGCATGCTTCTCTTAAGGGGGCACTAAAATGCAAAAACAAGTTCACTTAAAACTACGTTGCACGCTATGTTAATTTCGTAGTTGTTATCGTAATTCAAAGCTTTTGATTTCATTACGAAGCTACAATCAAAATTATACTGGGCTCTTTCTTGATTGGGTGCTAAGCAGTGAACGTTGCTTCAGGTCGTGCGAATGTGTTTTTAGCCCGTGTTGCGCGTGCACGTGTGTGCCACTCCATGGAGGAATCCCGGTGAAAAACATTATGCGCGTTGTGAAGTGGTCCGGCCTCTCTGTCCCAAGGACATGTAGATAAATGTCGTCAGTGAAACATTCGCGAGAACTGTTGTGAGCTACAATTCAGTGAGTCGGTACTAAAAAGCGCACCACTGCGCTTCATGCCGCGCATATGGAACACTACGATCGAACACGTTCCAAATCCGCACATCCAAGATACGTACGATACGTACGCGCGTGCTTCTCCTGCTGTCTCATCGGATGCCGCCAATGTTTGCATCTTGGAGATCCCATTCATTGCCGCCAAAAACGGCTCTGTTTTTATAGCGTTTTTCTTGTAAACAGTAGCGTTGTGTGAACTAATTTAGTTTTAGTTGTACTGATTAGTATGATATACATACTATGAAAGGTAGCCATAATATCACTAATGTCCCAAATGACACTAAGATTTCTGGTGTTATGACACCGTGGCAGCAGCAGCACTAATGTTCCAAATGACAGTCGCCAGAAAACAATGGGGTCACGCACGCGGAGGCTCGCGGAACACTGGGTGTTGTTCCATTAGGACATACTTTTCGCGCTTTTCAAGCCAATGTGCTTGCCTCATTGCAGAATCCGAAGCGTTACACGTACCCAAGGAGCATGATTGACAAGGCCTAATTTACTATATGCCTGAAACATGTACGTGAGTGAAACGTAAGTGAAACAATTTGAGTGTCTGCTGGATGCCGTAGCAACAACCCTGGAACTGTTCTGGGCGGTGAATATGAATGTGGTAAAACAGCGTAACCGCCGGCTCGCTGGCGGACGAAGTCCATGATGAAACACACCTGAGCACTTGTTACACGATTACATGAACAAACTCAACCAATATTTATGTTGTTCATGTTCGTATATTTGGTGTAGCCCATACTCAGGCTTGTTTCACCACTTCTCAGATGTTAGGCTACTTTATTTTATTAATGTTAGTTCAGCTAAAATCCACGTGAAAGTAGCAATATCAAGCTCGAAGTGATAATGTAGGTCTAATCAATAAACTGTGAACAAGTACGTTATACGACTTGCGATTTTCTTCAGTTTGGGGGCTTGGTACAGAGGGGTACCAGAGTACAGTGCACACCTGGTGTAGAGGTGCGGATTACATTTTGTATATTTATTTTATGCTGCGCGTTGTATAGAGGGCAACCTTAGCAGTATAACTGCTGGATCACGAGAGCAGAACAATCAATCAGCGAAAGAAATTCTACATCTACTTCAGGACATCTATACCAATACAGTATGGATGTTCAAGTGTTGCAGTAAATTGTTCGACTAGCGGTTGTACCGCGCGAGTAGAAGCGTCTCTACCCCCCCAGTTCTACCCCAAAAAGGCATGAAATTCGGGGGAACGCACTTCTACCCTCAAAGGTACGAATGTACACCTTTTTTCTTCGTGGACTGTAACTGTGTAAAAAGGTAGAAAAACAGGTAAGAAAATATTAATAGAAGTGCCTCAGCCGATACTTCGAACGGATAAGTTTTTTTTTCTTTTCTTGGGCAGCATCGTCATTATTTGCATATTATTTAAGTGGCTAGTGATGAGATGTCGAGGGTTCATGGATATGAAGGAGAGAAGGCAACCTTGTTGGTGCGAGAATTAAGGAGAACTGATTTAATGATATCCAATCGGGTCGAAGGCTCTGCAGCTCGCGCCAGGTGCAGAAGATCGTGGAGACGATGGCGAGGGGCCGCTCCAGTTGCCATTGCATTGGAGCAGCAGCATGTCCATTACTTGATGTGGGCGTGCATGCGTGGCCCCACGTAGCGGGCTGCGATGAGCTTCTGTGTGTCCCGGACTCCAGAATGAGACAGTGCGTGGAGCATGTCAAAAACTTGTCGACGCACTGTGACTGGAACAAACTGTCGCGGTGTTCCAAGTGACACGTCGCACGCTACAGCCGTTGCCGCGCCGGGGAGTAGCAGGTAACAATTAAGCCGGTAACAGAAACGAAAACGACAGATGACATGCATTAATTTAAGATCTGACACCTCCTTCCATTGCAGGGGCCATTGTGTTGCAGTGATCACTCCATTCTCTCACCAATCCGAACGCATGCAGTCAATATTCCCTAATCCACCACGCGTCACCTACCGCATTAGTCGTAATTTACAAGACAGGCTAATAAGAGCTAAGATCAACAAACCGATGAAAGTTCAGGATGCCACCCCTGCAACGGAAGGAGGTGTCAGATCAGCAGATTAATGCAAACATGCCAAATAGTTCAAAGTACCAATTCACACTTCAAGACAAATGTCCTTGGCAACTTGGATTGCAATTCTTCCAATATCATCTACCTCCTTCATTGTAACACTTGCAATTCGCAATATATCGGCCACAGAAAAACTTCATCCATAATTCGGTTCAACAACCACAGGTCTGATGTAACTAAAAAGCCCAACCTCCCAGTTTCGCGTCGCTTCAATCAACCTGAACACCCAAAAGCTGATGTATCAATCCATAACTTAAAAACCCGCGACTAGGGGACAAAAAAACGACGAAAAAAACGACAAACGGTCTTGTCTGTGTTTGTCGTTTTTGCGTCGTTTTTTTTTTTTTGTCCCCTAGTCTCGAGTTTTTAAGTTATGGATCTATACCACCAGCTCGTTTGCTACCTCTCTATCCTCTCGTTATGGATGTAACAATTTTTATTCTTGAGTCTAGATTTCAGTCCGACCGGTCAAGGGAACAACGCGAGTCATTTCTGACATACAAGTTTAAATCTCTGATAAACGAAGATCCAGCCATCCTCTTTACTATTCGTAGCATCAACACCATATAGAAAAAGCAATGACCCCTCTCCTCAATTGTATAGTTCACTTGGTGTTACCTTCTTTTTTTTTCAAATTACAACAAAGCCGGCTTTTCCATTACACCTTGGAACGCGAACCATCTCAACACAATACCCCAGATTATGTCAACCACAGGACAAGGACCCCACACGTGACCTTCCCGGAAATTTGCATGACTCTAGACGACAACCGCCAGGTGGCGAGCCCATACTCAACTGTGACGTCATTCAAGAAACCTACATAAGCCATAGCACGAAGTCATTTACAGGGTGTTGGAACGAACCGAAAATCGAAAAAGAAAACGCTATTTTGGTGCGAACTGGAACGGAATCGAAAGCGTATCCGTTTTTTCGTTTTTTTTGTTTGTTTTTTTTTTAGCTCAGGGGGGAAACCGAAAATTTTACTTAACGGTTTTCGGTCCAAGGAAAACTTCGCCGGTTTGGACTACGAATAGGCGAATGAAACTGACGTCGTTTGTTCTGAAGTCATGTCATGGATACTTTACGAGGGTTTGCGGTTACGGTGGAATGTATGTCCAAAAGCAAACAAGTGCAATTCAAATATGATATTTATTTTATATTTATCTTATATATTTTATATTTGTATTGCATTTGTTTGTATTTCTCTTCGCCCTCACCCTTTTCTCTTGCACCATATAACTCGTTTTTTTATATATCCTTCACCACTTGTAACACTGTTACAAGTTAGAAATACAAACAAATGCGATACAAATATAAAATATATATCATATTTGTATTGCATTTGTTTGTTTTTGGACATAAATTCCACCGTAACCTCAAACCTGAAGAAGTGCAGCCTACTGCACGAAAGTCTTGTTTTTTAATGTGTATATAGTAAACAGTTGATGCTCACTGTTGATGCTCACACCTGGCTCACTCCACGAACCGGACTCGCGTCGTCCCACCGCCACCTTTCCCGACAACTCCTTTCCCCGGGAGCAGATGACGGAGTTTACCATGACCTTTTTCTACACGTTGTGTCCCGTAACAGTTGCATACACTCTCGCTAGTCATATCCTCTCCCTTTCGCTATCATATAAGTACCTCTGGCTTAACCTCACCCCTAGCTAATCATGTAAATACCACGTGTCATCTTCAATAAGCCTAATATCTCGTTTGTGTTTCTTCTCCGTAATAATCGTCAAGCATCGGCTAACATCTAACTTACGGCCTACACCACCGTAGTAAGACCTACATTAGAGAACGCGGCACCAGAATGGTACCAGGGGTCGGATTCACAAACGCGATCGCAAGTTACGCTAAAATGCGCTAAGACGTCGTAGCCTGCGACGCGCGTACGACGGCGTCGTAAGCGCGATTCACAAAGCTATCGTAGTGGAGAGGGTATCCCCTTTGATGAGGAAGAGGAAGTTGCTCGCTTCCTGTCACGTGCACCTCGGAGAGAAAGCCAAAGGGTGCGAGACTATGTTTTTGCTATGGTAACGATGACTCAAATTTGTAATCGCACCAATAAGAGTCGTCCCGTTAGAAGAAGACGAAGTTGTTCGCCTCCAAATGTTTTGCTACTGCACGTGCTCTCGGTCTTTCGGTAGCCATAATGGATGCCATGCAATCACAGGCGAAACGCGTTCGATGACACAACAAATATATTCCCAGTATGTTCGTCTCGGTTAAGGGGTGGGTGAGGGTGTTTTGTAAGCGGTGTGTGGCACCCAGTTTTGCAGCTTTTATGACTTCTTTTGCCTTTCTTGCAGACAATTTGGAGGGGTGTTGGGGGTGTCTTAGCGGGGTGTAGGGGATGCTTGAAAAATCCCTGCGACCCGATATTACGGAGCACAAATTTGAAGCATTTGTTGAAGGTTACCAAGTAAAAAATTGCCTTAATATCACTTCGGGGATGGTCTCGAAGGTTATGTGGCAAAGTGCAATGCTTTGGCGCGTATTGCGGGGTCTTGGTTTGCCGTCTCCAAATCCACCGCTACCAAATAACGTCGCCATCTTTCTTCGTAAGACTGCTCGGGAGCTCTCGCAGGATTCCGCCGTAAGCTGCGAAGATCTTGCGACGCGCGCCCTTCGTGAATCTACACTTCGTCGTAAGTTTCCCGTACGACGGAGATACGACAGATTCCGTCGCACGAGCTCTTTGTGAATCCGACCCCTGCACTGGACGCACGTTGTATCCCTCGTGGCATGTTTCGAACCGATGCGTTCGTGTCATTGTGTCCGATTACTGCATTCAATGAAGTACGTCACTAATGAAACGAAGCTTCATTGTGTTGAGGGGTCTATGTCTGGAAGTATTTTTTTACTTGAATACGTGTGTAAGTGCAGTTTAGCAGCCAGGTCACAACTTACCATGCAACCAAATTATGCTGAATTTCATGACGGGATAACTCTGTGAGTAATAATCCGATAGAAACCAACCCGCTAAGTTTTGATAGCTTACCCGTGTAAACTTCTTGCTAACAAGGACATTGCGGATGGCTGATCTAAACTCTTGGTGTGGAGGGGCGTGCGAGAGAAACGGAGTTATTCTTGTACCCGTACCTTGCAGGCAGACTATCTCGCGAACGTGTGATGCTAGGACGTCGATCCTATGATCGTCGAATCGTCGATCGTCGGATCCTTATTTGATGTACAGTGGTGCCGAAGAACTTTATCTGCATGTTTTCAGTTATGAGCCCTTTGTTCTCTCGGGTGAAAAATGATGTAGTTTATCCTTACTAAAGTTAGCAATTAGTTTATTTCTTACTAACCATGATGATAGCTGTAGCGTCATTTACAGTTGTGCATAACTCATTAACATAATTTCCGGAGATGAATAATGTAGTGTTATCTTCGTATGATACTGTTTTGCACGTGAGGTGACGCGGGAGGTCATTCATGAAAGCTAAAAAAGGAAGGGTCCTAATTATAGAACCTTGTAGGACTCCTAATTGTACGCTTCTTACGTTCGAGTTAGTCTGTTCAATGGAAACGTATTGGTGTCTATTTGATCGATAACTTCTGATTAGAGCGAATGTCGTGCCACGTACCCCGTATTTTGAAATGTCAAGAACTGGAATACGGTCCCTTAAATCAAATGCTTTGGTAATTGCATCTATAAAAATTCACATGGTCAATAATTCGTATTCAATGTTCTGTTCAATATTTTCTGTAGTGTCTAACAAAGCTGTTTCCGTTGATTTTCCTTTCATAGAGCCATATTGTTCAGGTGAGAGACGTCCGAAAACGCCACCGGTCCCACCATACTTCGCTTCGTGCTTCCACGTGTCGACTGGGGACCGCCCGCTGGAAGTTCCACAGCGTCAGCGTCCTGATGAGCCCCCTCGCAGTAGAGCCACAAGCATTGGAATTGTAGAAAGACGTCGAGCGACCCAAGTTCTCCAAATGCTTGTACACCTGACATGGTTGGACGCACCCGTCAATCCTCTGAAGCCTGTCGTAAGTGACGACCTAAGGAAAATCCTTGATGTCCAGTCCACGGGCTGCTCCAGCAGCTGCCACTACGATATGGCATCCTTGGGAGAAAGAAGGTGTTGTCTTGTGGTTAGAGCCGTAGCCGTTCTTGTTGGCCACATTCGGAAACTGAATTGCTCACTCACGGCGCCCATTCACGGGAGCTCGAACAACGAGGTCCGATGGGCTCCCAGGGTTGGGGTCCTCGAGCGAGCTGTGGGGGTTCGACTGTGGAAAGGCAGACCTTTTCACATACCCTGTCTGGGCGCACGTTCTGAGGCCTCTGCTAGCAAGCACGATCCTCATGTCAGATTTCTGAGAAACCGTCGATACTGCGTGCCGTGCATGTCGCAGGCTACCACTCTTAAGGAGGTCGCACAGTCCGATCTGGCCGAAAGAAGCGAACTGCACACGGAGCTCTTGGTTCCAGCCTGCAACGGGAACAGCGTCGTGCTTGGCAATGCTCACGCTAAGCGAGGTGCTCGTTGAGATGAGCGAGTCCTCACCCATTGACAGGGCAGGACGAATATATGAGGTCTCCACAGGCTTGTCATCAGGTCCCGACCGTGGCACGGGTTCAGTAGTACAATATCTTGCCACGTATGCTTCCTGGCACTTGAAGCGGCCCTTTTGCTCGTCAGCGTCGTCCCTGCTATCTTCTCTCGAGTCTGCATGGGGCGGTGTCCAGGGGCCCAGGGGCCCATGGGGCGACGATGTCGTCGATGTGCGCAGGAATGAACAGAGGCAGACGTTGGTGATTTTAAAGCGACGTCCATGACGTTGGCGGCTGGCTGCGGTGGTTCCATCGAACGGTTCGCCGTATCAATAGGAAACGGAGTAGCGAACGTTGATGTAACCCTGGAATGGCCCAAGGATGGGTTTACACGTCCCAGAGTGACGACAACCAGCTCATCGCGCAAATCGCATGATTCCACCTCGCTTTCCAATTGTTACAAGTCGATTACCTCGTAGATTTGTCGGTCTATGTGTCGTAGAACTTTGGCGTTCCGATTGAGCAGCGCTGCCTTACACTCCATGAGCCCGACAGCAGTTGCCTCGGCGAGAAGAACTATGATTTCGGATGTTCGTGTCCTTATCTTGTCCCGGACAGGGGCTCATCGTTGCAGCAGTCGATCGATGATGCACTGTCCAGTTTCCATGTTTGACGAAGGAAGCAGTCCCGGAACAACGAGGGGCGACACCAGGTCGACGTCTGAAAGGGAATCGGTCGTCCTTCCGAAATATCGAGAACGGGTTATTCTCGGGTTTCGGCACCAATGTTACGAAAGGGAAGGAGCGAACGAGGCAAACTGCCTACAAACGTTTTACTAACAACCACCACCACATGCAAACAGAATCTCTTCTTCTTCTTCTTCGTCCCACGGAGAATGGCCATTAGCCCCAAGAATCTCAAGTCGCGCCACCGGCGCGCGCCATCAGCCCCTTCTTCCTCTTTTCTCAACAAAGGGTTTTGTTGTGTTTTGTCTAAACAGAGTTTTTTGCAAAGGTTAATTTTGGTTTTTATTTATTTTACCAGTCCGGCCGTGATCCGTGGCTTTTTCCTAAAAGAGCGCTTTGATAAGTGTTTCAGATATGAACAAGTTTGTTTAGCTTGCTGAAAGATATCAATAAACGCATCTACGGATTATTTTTCGGTCACAACTGTCCATGCTGCAGCTAACAGGGTATTTTCTAATTTATCCTAATCACACACGGTATAGTGAATAGGTGATTTAATGGTCATAATTTCAGCGTTAGACAATACGAATACCGGAAAATGATCGCTAATATCACAGTAGACGGTTCCAGATGTGAACTAATCTTCGTGAAAATTTGTTACAATGTGGTCAATAGAGGTATTCCTCGTCATACATGAAAGTGTGATTGTCATTCTCTATTGTGACAAACCGTGTGATGCAAGGATATTATGAAATTGTGTGCATGAACTGAGAGATCTTCTCCCGTAATGTTAATATTAATATCACCTAAAATATTAATATTAGTTTTGTTTTTGCTAAGCAAAGATAATATCGCATGTACGCTGGAAAGACAGTTGTCGGTGTCACCTGGTGGTGAGCGATGAATGACCCCTACGATCACTCATGCAGTCGGAGAAGACACAAGTGATCTTCATGACAAATCAGGACCAATTTCTACTAACAGTGATTCACATAGATGAGTTTGAATGGACAGGTCACGTCTCAATACATACGGAATGTTGTTTTGCATATACAAGGTGGGTGCTCTAAAAGGCCAGTCACATTTTCGTGCGTGACGTGATGCTTCCTTGACCGATACCTCGTTGACGCACAGACTTCCGCTGCCTCAGAGTAAAGAATTTATGCCAGAGCAACCTACCAAAAAATTGTGGTTACAAAGCACTGTGTAACAAAATCGCTACGACCACGCAAACTTTCGTCTCAACCCATCGGTACAGCGCATAGAAAATGCACGAAGATCAAACTTTGCGCGGTCGATTTTTTGCGCGGTCGTCACGATTTTTTCGTACATTTCTCTGGTTCAAATTATTTACAGTGTGCTGGTGCAAGTCTGTCGCTCAAGCAGATATAGCGTCACACGCGAAAATGTGACTGACGTTTTATAGCACCCACACTGTACAATGCTTCTCCACTGTGACTTGAAAGCGGTCTGTGGTAAAATTCAACACAGCAGTTTGGGATATGATGGAATTTAGCTGAATCTTCTGACAACTATGTTTCAGAAAGAGGAATGATCGAGAAACAGTGATCAACTGTGGACATCAAATTACCTAGTTGTTCAAAATGAGTATTCAAACTACGGATATTTATGTGAAAAAATGAAAATGTATGGTTATTGGGGGTTAGTTTCTTGAAATCTTCTGGAAGTACTTTGGACTGTTGTGAAGGTATTATATATTCAAGTTTACTGCATAGCTGTAAGATTTGTAACAGGTTTCATCTTAGTGATTTGACTGTCAAAGGTCCTACGGGCTTTGACACATCTTTGGTCGGTCCACAACAACTGCCATTTTGTCTCCTTCTTGAGTTTCAGCGCTTGGGATAAGCACTTTTGGTTTTCAGGGAACAAGAGTTCGTTAAAATATATTGGCGCATTTTTGCAATGATTGAGGTCAATGTCATGTAGTGTCAGCCGTGTTTTACGAGCCTGTACCTGAAAAGCATTTCTTGTTGATCTTGTTACGAAGCGGACAATAATATTGGGTCTATGCTCTCTGCTCGTATTTGGGACTGTATGAACAATGTCAATAGCATTATCATCTAAGGGTTGTCCAATCGTATCTCCAATTCCACGTATAAGCAGATTACAGTCTTCTGCATGAACAAGAGGTATACGCGACGAATCTCTAAGTTGTTTGAGCGTGTGTATTGCTGGAGTTCATAGACTCGCGAGAACAGTTTTGCGTTCAACGTATCCCGCAGCATCTGTCACTAGAATTAATCATCTACTAGTCGTACAAACTAAAAGGTGTACACAAACAGAACGCAGTTAGGAATACTCTGGAATCCGTCGAAGTTACATTGTACTTACTGGATACATCATCTCCAGAAATGTGAGGCCTCGTGCTAGGCAAGTCAGCAGTGTCTCTTTGAACGCTGTGGTGTTCTGAAAAACATCCTCGAAACAGGTAGGCACTGTCAGTTCTTATATATCCTGACTCTTGCAAAATAATTACTAGCGTATAGTGCTTTCGTTTTTACCGACGGTTGACCACATCTGCATGTACAACACCTCCCATCGCGTGAAGTGGTGTTGCGGAACACATGGTTCGGGAAAACATATTCACCAGGATGGGAAAACCAAAAACCATGATACAATAGAAAAGGAGCAGTGTCGCATAATAGACAACAGCAGTCCCGGATCAGCTGCGTTTGTAAGTGGCTGCACTTCTGAAACATTACAGCGCTCTGAAGCAGCTGTACCACTAGCTGGGGTGGCAGTCGACAGAACCTTCGCTCGGCTGCATCTCCCACTGAGCAGGGCAATGTGGCAAGCTACACTTAGGGCGTTCCCCCGAGACTAGAGAATGACTATGTTTTATAGAACTAGAACACAGGCAAACTTGTGTAACTTATTCCATTAAGTTAATAAGGTCCCTCAATTGTTAATAGCCTATTATTTTTTGCAACACATTGCAGACATTCTGTAGCAAGACGGCCGATAGCTGTGGCAAGAAGTGGAAATCACTTCTGCGAAGCAATGTTGCAGACGCCCTGCAGGTTTGAACACCACAAGGCGTCGTACTACACAAAAGAAGAAATTAATTTTACGATGCTTGCGCATTACATAGAGACAAAATATTTTAGGAGAATACAGTATGGGACTCGCCGATTAGAACGACATAAATTCGGTAGCATTCTTAACATGCTAGATTTCATCGATCACGTTAAACATATCACTGAAATCCCATTGGCTCTCAGCCAAACGCTACCGGTGTGCAGCCAAACCGTCGAGTCTGGCCTCGCCTAGTGCACATACAGTAAACCTCCACGCGGATAACAGGCCTCGAACCATCGCACATTTTGCGAATACGAAAAGTTTGATTCTATTAGCTCACCATAGAGTAAGTCAGGGGGTAGCGCCCATGCTGCGGAAACTGTTCACTATCCTTGATTTGGTTGGGGATGTCACCACTCTGTCGCAAGTGGTGAAACGTCAATAGAAAAAAAGGTGTTGATGTTGATGTTGGCGATACGAGAACCGATGCGTAAGGTAACATTGGGACGTATGTTAGGTGACTGCCGGTGCTC
The DNA here is from genome assembly GCF_037126465.1 of Ornithodoros turicata. NCBI lineage: Eukaryota > Metazoa > Arthropoda > Arachnida > Ixodida > Argasidae > Ornithodoros > Ornithodoros turicata. The sequence continues at coordinate 144,979,100 of NC_088201.1, forward strand.
CTAATGGCCTGAATTTTGGCAAGCGAGATGGTGCAAGCGTTGCTCTCCGCCCAGTTACCGATGATGTTCTGTTTGCTGTAGTTATATATTAGGTAACAGTCCCTCTACATCAATATGGCATCATTCGATATCGAGCCTCATTGTTCGTATGGTGCTGCTGGAAGAAACACGGACAGACCTGATTCGGGGGAGGCTTCGCGGAAAACGCTCGGGAGATTCGGCCGTCGCCTCGTTCACCTTCCAAAGGTAGTCTCTCAAAGTTGTTTCCTGATTTTAGAAAGAGGTATGCCCCACACGTCAACAGGCTCAGGATAGATTTGTAGCTAGACCTTGCAGCAGCAGCCAGATTGTAGTCTGAGTGGTGGTCCCAATCGGCGCTTCTGATTCACAGTTCAGTATTCCGTTAGATTGTTGGTAGGGTATTAAAAACGGGCCAGATTGATGCTCCACACATTAGGAACAAAAGTTGAGCTCCGCCTGCACAATTCACATAAAACGAAGGCGCACGCTGCCCTGACCTGTGTCGCAAGAGTTAATTAGTGGCCGGCATGAACGGATGCCAACTGTTACTTGGTCTGCCCAAAGCACTGGAACGCCAATCTTGTAGGACACACGAATATCGACTGGAGAATGAACTGCGGCTGGTTCGACGTATTCATGCGCTCGAAAATACTGGCTTTGAATATCGCGTGTATGTCACCGATTTTCGTACACGAACCGGTCAAGTGGATATGACTGGCTATAACTGTTCCCGAACAGCTCACTCTGACCGGAAATCCTGAACAATGAAATCCGAAATGTGTGTGAATAGCGGCAGGACGCGAAGGTGATATTTTACTATGTGCGGCGAAATTTTTTCCGGTTGATCGATGCACATTTCTTCATCACAGTGGCGGTTTCGTGCGAGGCTTGGGGTAAACGCTCGCATTTCAGTAGCCAGATACTCTGGGGACTGCTAGACGGGCTACAGAAACTCACCTGAAACTTTTACCGCTCTATGTTTACCGCTACTCCTCGTTTTTTTATGAATATACTTTGAAAATGCGGTGCTATCCCCCGATTTACCCTATTTTGCGGGACCACCTAGTAGTCACTCACCTGTCTCGGTCGACTAAAAGTATGAAATACCTTGGGAACAATAAAGAGACTGCACTGGGATTACTGGTGCTGTTACTTCCCCGAAAGGGTCCTAAAACGGCACTTTCAAATAATAATACAACATGCGTCTACGAGAATTGCATTAAGGCACACTCACCTGTACGAAAGGTTCAGAAACTGCATAACATATCCGGACTCCAGTGCAAATCACCTGTGTTTTCTTTACACAGTCACAAGGAAAATATGTGTAAACAAACAAACATATTGAGAATAAACGAATGCATACCTGCTAAAGAGGCAAACGCGGGAATGCATTTTGGTTACCCTTATCTTATCGTAGAATACCTGAAGCAGCGAGCTAGTGACACCTTTGTCGAACTACCTTGATAAATCCGATCAGTCACCCATTAAGGGGACAAAGAAGTCATACCCCTGTCAGACGGCATGCTCTAAGGACTTCTGGGAATTTTCATTTGCAAAAAATGACTTCTGACAGCCGTGTCAGACGGCAGCTCAAAGGTCCTTTCTAAGAAATGACCATCATCGCGAAAGGAGGCCCCCAACGACATTTGAGGAGCAGAAAGGAGCAATCTCGACAACAGTGTTATGCCATTGTACCCTCGCTACCTTCGCAGCTGAATGTAGGAAAACCTATAAAATGCGGATAATGGAGTGAAACTGTGTACACGCATTTAGATCCTATTTAGCGAAGTGCATATGGCTTCTGCATCTTGATTTGTGGCGCACAGACCAACTTCAAATTTCCACAGCATACAGGGAAAACGAAACCGAAAAAGGGAGCCGGTGAGGGCAGTCAGTTGAGGAGCACTCCTTTTTCGCCTGTGTGGCAGGCGCCCCCGAACAAAGGTCATTTGAGAGGCCGAAGGCCATTTCTCGCAATTGACATTTGAAATGCTGTCTGACTAGGGTATCACTCACATGCCTTAAGAGGCGGTTAGTTCTTCCTTCCCATGTATTGGCATCGGAGCGGAAGACCAGCCACACAGACTGGCTCCCTCTAACGTTTCCAACCGCTTCCTTCCTATGTATTGGCAACAAACGCAAACAAAGGCTCATGGGAACTTAGAGCGCCTGCAAGCATTACGAGCCGACCAGAGGCAGAGGTAGAAGAACAACAACGTTCCCGGTTTGCCCAGCAGTAGCGTCAGCCGGATAAACCATACCCGAAGCAGACGACAGGGCATTGCCACTCCAGGTTCCCATGCTGCTTTGCGCCGCGCGCATCCTCTTCAAATCGTCTCGTCTATTCAGATTGTACTGAGAGGCCTCATTATTCGCAGCTTCTGGTGTTTCAGTACGTCCTGTTGCTGGACTGAGCTCTCCCGCTCCTTACACATTCCAATCAATTGATATCGTAAGTAACTACGCAGAAGTGAATACCTTAGACATTGTGTAAGTACTGAGAAAGACAGGTTTTGCTGGTGGTATATGCGTCTCGCTTTACGGCTCCTGTAAACTGTGTAGTCATAAAACGTGTACTCGCTTTCCGAATACTTTTTTGTGTTGCTGTTCAACTTGGTAGTGGTAGGCATAAGAAATACGTTAGAATAAGCGAGTTATGTGAATCGTGCCAATCTGCAGAAATTTGGATATCCAAGTCACGTAGAGTGTGTAAATGCTTGTTATACAATCACGCACGCTACGTGACTCCATTGTATTTCGGCTTCTTTCCCTGTTGAAAATGTACATTACTGAGTTAAAGGGGCAGTAAACAGGCCGCAAAAGATTTCACAAATAATGGTACCACATGAAAGAACGCACGCCATAATACCCGAATATATATTTCGTTCAGCTCGTGCCAGCTCACTGACCCATATAAATGCTTTCAAACATTAATAACACGCGCGCCTCTCTCCAACACGCATATGTCACGTGGGTACGTCGTTTTTTGCTGTCCGATCGGTGGGCCCAGCACCACGCTCCGAAGGGACGTGACGTTTCGAATTTCTAGCCAATAAACGGGCTTCATTATCAGCTGTGAGGCAGTGTGCTCCGCTCGCTTGTGTGAAACTACACTTTGCGTTCCGTGGTTCAGAAATTCAGCGTCATGACATCTCCAACATCTCCGGCTGGACTAAGCAATACTGAGCGACTAATTCTACGCGGACGTCATCATATGATGCTGCTATCATAGGATGCGATGTCGGTGGTGGTGTTGGTGGAAGGGCTTGCCGTTGTCGGTCTGCGGTACACGCGGTACACTAAAGTCACTCTGGGATACGAAGCTTGCTCGAATCATGTATTGTATATGATTTAATGTGTGAAAATTCAACGAAGTGCACGAAAGAAATAAATTCTGCTAACATATATACTGTGAATTTGCGCTTCGGACAAGAGCACATGGTGATAATTTAATAGTTATCAGTCGAGTCCCGTGCTTCATACGATTGCGAGGTTGCACACATATTTAGCTTCCTTTAAACAACGTATAGGAAGGAGGTTCCTCATAGCAGCATATTCATTTGTGCATTTCAAGGCTGTAGACGCATGTCGTTAAATCCAGCTTCGGCTATTGTTCAGCATTAGATGAAAAAGTGGAAGCATAAGACACTGGTAGGGAGCCACAGTTACTGCAGCAGAGACTGTTCTTTTCCTGGCCACCACCCTCATCACTGGCATTTTATTTCAAGGACCGGGCGATTACGTGTTCAAGACAGAGGGGGGGGGGGGGGGTCACTATGAATAAACTCTCATTTTGGCAGAAAAGTCCATCCACTGACCCCTGTAACTAAATGGAACGACCTTGGGTCGTTTTGTTTGAGCGCAGTAGTGGGCCACTCTCGACTGTATGTTTACATCAACCCAGATAAGAAAGAACAGACAGCTAAGGCACGTGTTGTGACTTTCGATATATTGATGGCAGCTCACTTCTTGCTGTTGATTAGTAAGGACCAACGATGCAAAAAGATGGTGAAGTAGTGTGGATGTGACTCCCAGTGCCCTACACTTCTTCCCCACCTAATCCGCGACCCGTTATGTACAGTGGAAATTATGAAGACGGATTACCGGTAGAACATACTGATGGACTGCACGCCCTGCACGAAAGCTCGTAACGCATTCGATTGTTTGGGACGTTTCATTATTTGTTGCTTTTGCCGCTTGAATATCTTGTAAAGCTCTGCTAAGCGATATTTCTTCTTGCGTACCTGACAAAGAAGGGGCACTGTTCTAACTATCGAAGTCTACACATCTGAGGCGGTGAACACGGCGGAAAGGGCCCCATGAAGGTCACATTGAGATGGAGTGAGAATAAGGAGGCAAGTGCACATAGAGTCACTCAATAAGCTACGCTTCAGAGTATCGAAACTGCGGCAAAAGGCTGCCATGTTGTGTCCGTTTGACCTCCAGCGCCATCCATGGAGCACTTTTCGAAGTGTTGTCTTGTTCCACTGCCGAACTTCATCTTCATCTATTTTTACTGCCGAAGTAGAGGTGGGGCTGAAGGACAAACGGAAACAACATGGTTGTTCCAACTCGCCCTTTTGCATCGGTGTCCATACTCTGAAGCGTAGCTTATTTCGTAACTCTAAGCGCACCAGAACTCGAAAAACACAACAAAGAATATCAAACCTCCTTACCATGACAAACGATGAATCGATGTTCTGTGCTATCAGATCGTGTTTGCAGGACAATATAGCTGACGTTGCAATGCGACCACCGCGCGCCATTTCTATTACATCTTGAGAGAGGGTGAAATGAAGCAGAAATTGAAATGTTAAAGGTACCGTAAAGCAGTTCAGGTGCAATCTCACAAAATGTGTTCATCAATAGCGTAAGACGAAAGAATTGCTATGTTTTAATATGATGAAGAGGAGGGGACGGTGACTGCTCTGTAACAAAGTCGTGACGCGCGATTTTTTTTTCTAGTACGTTTTGTGTGGTTCAGTGCAAGTGTTCGTCGGTCCTCTGAATGAAGGGTTTCCAACCATACAGAACGGCGCAGTCGAGTTCTTTCTCTCACATAGCGGAAGCTAGTATCGAAGCTGGTTCTATGAGACGATGGCTATGACTATGAGAAGATGGTCTATGAGATAGTTTCTAATATATTAATTTAATTTGTTAGAGCGCAGTTGTTCATATTACGGTTACGATCCCCTTGGTATGGCTTTCCTTTTTTGCTGGTTACTTTTGGCTGAGCCATATGGGGGAAGAGAAATATAAGCGGAAGCAACAACGCGTTTTTGTGTAGCTGACACGTTTTCCGCAAGACATCTTTATTTTGATGATGATTTCGCAGTTTCATCGCCAGGGGCGGCAATCGTAATGTGGTGAAATATTCGTACAATAATGAGTACATCGCCTCCAATGAGAAAAGAAGTCCTACGTTGCCCAAAAATACGTTATCTGCGAATCTGTTAACGTACTTTCAATAAAAAAAAACATTTTTTATTAAATTGCACATCTGTCTTGATGTCTGGGTTATATACCTCTTCACGTATCATTGCTCTGCACAGACGTCCCTCTGTGGTTACAATGCCCCTTCCAGGTCCATCAGCCGCCACTACTCTCACGTGAGAAATGATTAGGTTGTGCTGTTCCCGAGGTAATACTCTCGTCTACACGCTATCCCCACAATTCTTGACACCGGCTAATCGAGGAAGCGTGCAGCTCTTGCTGAACGTGGCAATGAACCCCAGATAAAAGCTGCTCACACGTACCAGCAGCAGGGAAAGGTTACGTCTATCCGTTATACGTTTCCGATGTAAGCCTCTCAATTTCCTATCCTCTACATTCACGTTACTGTTTCTGAAATCAATAATTGCGGCTTCCGAAGTTCTAGAAAAGCTTGATGCCACCTTGCCTTGCCAAGGTGTAGGAGCCTTGAGGGATGTTCCAAAGAGACGTCAAGAGATTTACTGTTTGCTATTTATCCAGAACCACTATACCCCAACACCCACGCTTGCATTTGGTAATTCCCCTCCCCTCCCCCAACCCCCACCCCACCCCTCCTGACTTTTCTATCTCTGCACTCCCACAGGCGTGCGCTTGCTATTTCATCTTCAGACACATGTCAGTAACGACACCTTTGACCCTTGTGACATAACTCTAATAGCGACCCCCTCCCCAATTTTTCACAATATTACCCCGGATGGGATTCCGCATACACCACTGGTCACTGCACACTTCGAAAACGACGATTGCTCGCACAGGTTGTTCTATCCAGCTCGTGGCGTTTACAGTCTACAGCAACGTTCCGGAGTAGGTGGATTGTGAAATTTTCGGTGTACCTCGAAGTAAAGGAATAGAAAACCCCTTTGCAAAACAAAACGACTGTAAATCTGACTATAAAATGCACAGTCGCGCGCGGAAAACTGCCAACGGCGAATTAAGACTAACATGCAGTCCTGGACCAAAAAATACGAGCATCGAACTTGGACCAACCTAATAATAAACTAGCCAACATGCTGCCCGCCGTCGTGTGCGCCCTGCTAAGCCTAACGACTGCTAAAATGTGGGTTTCGTTGGCTAAAACGACTGGGACAGACATCGAAGACCCCATGCCATGCATTTCAGTGGTTAAATAGTGATGTTATGTTCTTAAACACGCCATATGGACTACAATGCATGTATGACTTCCTATGGCTTTCAAACTTTGCAGTACAATCTAAGTAAGCTGCTAAATACATTTGACAATGACCTTACCAAAATATCCAAGTGTGAATTGTTAGGCTATTTTTGTGCATTAGAATAATGTTTTTGGCCGCTTCATTTCATGTTGAGCCGAATGCAGTAATTTCTGCTTCTCGCTTTACTCATTAAACTTTTTAGTTGCAGTGCGAAAACTTTTTGAGTTCATTAAGTAACGAGAGTGTATGTTACAAATCATTATACTTATCATGTTTGTATTATCAAGTATTATCAGCGTCACGTGTTGTGCCTTCAGCTGTATATATGCATTGTCTTTGCTGATGGCGGGTGACTGAGGCCTCTGTCAAGTCCCTTAGAGACTTTTTTGCCTCAGCCTCCCCTTCACTTGTTTTCTGTGAAGAAATAAATGAAATGAAATGAAATGAAATATCATCTTACAAAGCGATCGAGCATTCTCATTGATTTGCCTTTTTTCGAGAACGTGAATTTCAAGATCGGGAATCTCGCGACTGGGAATATCAAGGTCCTCCCATATCAGTTGCTAGTTGAACGCTGTTCTGTCCGTGTCCGCGTTTCCTATCGCATTCCTTATCGCGATGATTGTTGGGTAATTCAATTTTAAATCGACAACGGTGCGCCTGTGACTTTTTTTTTCATTTCAGTGAAAAAATACAGGGTGTCCCAGAAAAAGTGTCATTGAATTATAATTGGAAAACTCCACCACCTAGAGTCATGCGGTCAAGGGCATTTGTTCTTGCTGGATTTTTGCCACCTCCTGATGCAAATGTCGTGCAACGTAAGTTTAATTATGTAAATTTTTGCGAGCTTAAGTCGGATATTTGCCAAGTAAACGTAACTTTTTTACCCCACCAATGTGAAGAACGTGTCTAATTTACTCAAATTAATGATAATTGACAGGGATATTCAGGAGCTATCCCATCGGAAAAAATAGCCGAACATCATGCTCTATGGAGCTCCCACAGGATAGCGCGCGATGCATTTTTCAGCGCAGTCTTTGTCAGTCCGACGAAAGGAGGTTGAAAACCCAGCCCACCCCGGCATCGCAGGAAGAGATAACGCAGGCATGGCTTATCGCGTCCGTCTTTCGCTGGAATAATGCTTTCCCTCTCTCAATTTTAGGAACTGTTACTTTTTCTACTATCACTCTGTGGGCTGGCTTTGAACCTCCTTTCGTCGGGCTGAGAGCGATTGCGCTCAAAAAGTCATCGCGCGTTATGGTCCGGTGCTCCGAAATGCATGGTGTTCGGCTATATTTCCCGGTGGGATAGCTCGTGAATATCACTGTCAATTATCATGAATTTGAGTGAATTCGGCCCGCTCTTCATGTTGGTGGGGTAAAAAAGTGACATTTACATGGCAAATTTCGAGTTCACTTCACAATAATAAACATACTTCAACTTAGGTTACATGACATGCACATCAGGAGGTGGCAGAAACCCAGTCAGAACAAATGCCGTTGACCGCATGGTTCTAGGTGGCGTAGTTTTTTTAATTATAATTCAATGACACGTTTTCTGGGACCCCCTGTACATGTTGGAAACGACCTTAAGTGCAGACGAAAGCAGGTACCCGAGCTTCCTACAATCAACCAGTCCACACATGGAAAGGGGGTAAGGCGGCACCAGTGGAGTGCAGCTGTAGCTTCCACAGTTTTGCTACGAAAACCTCCGCTCCCCTTGGCCACGTGATCATCCGTAGGGACTGATGCAGGCAGAGCCGGAATCTGGCGCCAAAAAGCGCTCGCTGACTTGATCGAACTGCGCACGTGCGCTGCGTGCTCCTCCTATACCCTCTCCCTATAATTCGGCCCCCTCTTTTCCCTGCTCCCTGCCGAGCCATCTGCTAATATTATCGGGAAGCAGAAAATGGCAACCCAGAACACGAAGGAATGCACATGTACAAATTTATTGACACGGTAAGCACGTAAACAATTTTTTGCTGAAAGTAAATCTACACGATGATTACAGAATACTGTATAATAAATAAATAATTAATACTGAAGAGCAACAGAAAGAAACACATTATACAATCTTGAAATGAACCTATTCAGCTTGGAGAAAGTAGATATTATTGTGCGCATAGCACGTAATAAGGCGCATCACACAATCGCTTCATCCTATCACAACTGTAGAATTTTCAGGTGACAGGGGCTACAAAACACATTTTTAGGGCTCTTACCACCACAATAGCAGGTAGGACATCTCTAAATCAAGTACACTTTTAAAGTGCAATCTTTGGTATATCGTTCGATACACCTTTCTACCACGTTTCGTTGCCGAAAAGGATGTCAGTAAAAATAGGATAGAGCAGAAAATTGCCGATGTTTGGTATGGCATACCCGAGCCGCTCCAATACTTATTCCAATAGTTTTGCGGTTACTGAAAGGCCAATGTATACCCTCAATGCAGCTGCAAAATTATGTTGCACTATTTTAGTAGAGCGAAGGCAATGAATATTTTCTCTGTGCCCAGGTCTCGCCGTTGCAGCGTTGCACTCCGACTAGACTTTCGAGTGGCATGCCATTGCGCGTTTCCCAATTGACAGGGCCATCGGTCTAACTGATATGGCACTGATTCTGGCGGCTGCCACTTATTTGTGGGCATGTTCACGTCGCCATTCCTATTTACGTACACACCTTTTCTATGCCGTTGCGAGGCCAACAGATGCAACAGGGACGCATTCTAACGACAAGTGTTCGCCTGGTATGGCGTGGTGTGCAACCTTTTTCTTGTTGACCAAATAATGTCGGAGCTCAGGAGATTCATATGCCACAGGTCTACGCAATGTAGCTGAACAGTTTTTTGTTACTTCTTTTTGCGGCTGTAATGGCTGAGGCTCTTGCGGTCCAGCTCACATTTCCCTGCAACGGGTCCCTGGCTGTTTTGAACGTGTACTGCCCAGCGGGCTTCCAATCCCCCTCGACTCTCAGCGGTGCATTCTCCAACTTGCCCCACGGATACGTGGTCGCTGGTGATTTCAACTCACATCACGTTCAATGGGGGCTCAAGACCCACTCCAACGGCAGGGAGTTCTGGGACTGGATATGCCGTCATAACCTCTCTGTTGGGAATGACGGATCTCCAATGTTTGTCCGTGGCACCGCCCGTTCTGTGCTCGACCTCACTCTACACCCCTCTTCGGTCCGCCTGATGTCGTCGCGAACCCTCACCTTGGGTTCCAACAGCGCCCACCTACCTATCTTCTTTGAAGTGGCCATTCCTGCCAGGCAGTCTGTGTCTGCGCGCTGCCTGTGCAATTTCAACTTGCTAGGGAAGAACCTGGAGCGACTTCTTCAGGAAGGTTTTGGCCTACCTGCCAGTGACCGCGCGGTCAATGCCGTGTCCTCTTTGTCACTCTCGATAGCGGCAGCTACTTTTAGTCTTGTTAAGCGCTCGCAGTCAAACTGCGCCCCGTGGTGGAACGAGGCTTGTACAAGGGCCTACCGTCGTCGCAAGGCTGCTTAGAAACAGGTGCTTGCGAACACTTCCTACGTGAACTGGAATAATTACCAGTTTCAAGGCTGTCTTTAAGCGCACCATCTCCGCTTCAAAGCAGTCTTTCTACAACGAGCGCAACTCATTTATTTCCAACCCAAAGCACCGGAAGGCCCTCCACCAGCATATTACACACCTCCGGCGATTGCTGTCCTGCGAACCTCCGTGCGACTCCTCCGTCGCGCTTGATGACATTGCCAGAACCCGGCTAGAAGACATAGCCAGAGGTCCTGCGCTGCGCTTCCACAGCTCTGTTTCCTGTCCAACCGCTGCAGAACGAACCGACGTCCGGCTTCTGCGGCGTTACCGCAGAGGCACTCGTCTCAGTTGTGCGTGCTCTTCCGAACTCTTGCCCCTGGTCCGGACGGCATTACAGGCAGGATGCTGCGGTCCCTGTGGGCTTCCCATCCTCGCGAACTTCTCAACATTGTGAACGTGTCGCTCGAGCAGTCATGGCTGCCAAATGACTAGAAGGTGGCCAAGGTGGTCATCGTTAAGAAAATTCCCTCGAGGGGCCTGGTCATGGACAACATCCGTCCCTGCCCTGACTGCCCTGACCTCCGTCCTCTGCAAGACCATCGAGCGCATTCTGCACCGCCGTCTTTCCTCTTTCTTGGAGAATACTTCTGCTCTTAACGACAGCCAGATTGGGTTTCGCCCCCGCTGTTCAATTTGGATGGCCCAAGCGAACCTTGAAAGCCAGATTTGCCTCGCGCGTGAGAACGGGGAACTGTCCGCTCTGGTTGCCCTAGATATTGGCAAGGCCTACGACAGCGTGCAGCACTGCATCCTCCTTCAGCGCATGGCTGCCCTCAACATCCCACCGTCTGTCATCTTGGGGGTGGGTTTCTGCTCTGGTGCCCGTTTTACAGCTTCGTCGCACACTCAGCTCAGGGGTCTCCCTCAGGGATCTGTCGTGTATCCTTTGTTGTTTAACGTCTTGATGAGCTCCCTGCCTCTGAAACCTGACATTCTTACCATGACTTATGCGGATGATATTGCCTTCTTCGCCTCTTCCACCTCTCTCCATGCGCTGTACGAGGTGCGCCAAGCACACCTCTCTGCTCTATCCGCCTGGATGCGCTCCGCTCACCTTACCTTGAAGGCCCAGAAATCCGCAGTGATCTTATTCCAACCCAACAGCCAACAAGGGGGGGGGGGTCCTAGCCATCGACCTGAAAATTGGCGCAGAGCCTATCCCGCAGACAAACCTGCTGAAGTATTTGGGTGTCTGGTACAACGAGAAGCTCTACTAGGACCATCACATTGAGGTAGTGAGCCAAAAAGCTACAAAGGCAACCGACATCCTCCTTTGCTTCTCCAGCCCCGCATTGGTATGCGGAGGACCGCCTCACTCTTCCTCTACAAGTGTTATGTGCGGCCCATTCTGGGGTTTGGGTGCGTTCTGTTCTCCCACCTCCCGGACTATCGCCTCAACAGGCTCCTCGTTATCGAGAGGAAAGCCTTGCGCCTATGCTTGGGTCTCCCTAGGTATGCAGCCAACCAGGCGCTTTATGCCGAAGCTCGTATCCCTCCCCTCAAGACCCGGTTTCTCCTGCTGTCAGTGAACTGCTTCCTTTCCCTCTGCCAGAGCCCACTGGCAGACACAATGAGTCCCTCAGGAACGTGACTCGGTGGGTCTCTCGGCGGTGGCGCAGGTCCAACACCCCCCAACTTGTATTCGTCGACTCTCTTTTGGCACCCCTGAAGATATCGTTGTCTGATCTGGCCCCACCCACCAGCACGCTGAGGGACCTGTCTCTGCTGATCGCCGACGCTTTGCTCGCTGGACGTGTCCTAGCTACTCTGGCCAGGCTCGAGGCCCTCCTCACTTACCACGTCAGCCGGTTTGACTATCACCTGGTTGTTGCCACAGATGCTTCCGTGTCCGCCGGGCTGGCGGGTGCTGGAATTGTCTTCCCGCAGCTGGATGTGCACTTCCCGATCCGCCTCCCCCACTTCACTCCAGTATTTGAGAGTGAGCTCCTCGCCATGATACTGGCTCTCCGCATGGTCCCTCCTCAATTCTGCAAGGTTCTTCTCCTGTCGGACTCTCTGTCTGTCATCGCAGCTCTGTCGGACCTCTCTGCCGACGCCTGGAAGACCTTCATGTCCCTTACTCCGATTCATATCACGGACGTCGTCTTGACGTGGATTCCAGGACATCGTGGCCTCTCTATCAACGAGTTGGCTGATAACCTGGCCAAGGCATCCCTCGTAGGGCAATTCAGCGACCTGTTGCCTCCATTGCCCGCAGTAACTCTGCCAGATATAGGAGGCTGCTGTAGCTGTCTGGACGCCGCTTGCCTGACCCCCGTTACGATCACCTTTCCTTCGCGTGGAAGGCTGACCACTGCCCTTCGTGCCGTGTTGAAGTCCTGCTGACGCGCCTTCGATGCCACGCCTTCCCTCTAAACTTTTACCTTTACCGCGCGGGTACCCATCCATCGCCAGCGTGCCCTCACTGCGGGCAGGACGAGACCACTGAGCATCTACTGCTGCAATGTCGCCTGTACGACAGGACCTGCCGCAATCATTTCACCCTGCCCTTTGCCAGACAAGGCATCCCTCTCTCCTAATCGTCCTTACTCTGCTTCGGAGCCTCTCTCACGGAGAAGTGGATCCCCGAAGTGGCGTCCAGCGTCGTTGCCATCTTAGCTATCTGCGGCCGCTTTTGAGTCGCCCTGCCTGAGTAGCCTGACCACCTAACCCCCACCACCGTCCCCGTCTCTAAAACGCCCGCTAGTCCCCCTGGAGCTATTATCCCCCCTCTCATACTCCCCCTCTCAATCGCCCTGTGTGGCTAACCCCCGGTTGTACCAACGACGCTTAACGCAGAACCGAGTTCACAGAGCTAGTTGAGCTCGGTTCCAGTTTCCGAGCGTTGCACCAAACGCGCCCAACACTAGCGCTGCCCTCAAACTCGTATCAAACCTCCACTCTGCGGAACCGCCAAGGTCCGAAACTCGCCAGTTCCTTTGCGGGATAAAGTGAGGCGCTCCACGCGTTTCGCGTCATTATACTTCAGAAAACGTCGCAAATTGAACGTCATGGAAACATCCGGTGGCTAGTGATTACTGATTCGTTCCCATGAGGATCAATTCGTTTTCTGAGCGATGATTGGCCGTTTTCAAATTTGTTCGCGACCGCTCAAACAGGCGACAGCGCGGCGGCTGTGCCGGTTGGAACCGGCGTCCACTGAGTCGCCGGCGTCCGTTTCAGACGGCTCGTGTTGTGTAGCGGTTGGGTTCGAGTATGAGTTGTGATTTTTCCTGTTTAAAAACGCAAGCTGTATCATGTGAGTGCCCTTGAACAGTCACATCTGCCAGGGAAGATGCCTGCGCAACATTTCTGCTCTGCTGCGCTTGGTGTAGAAACGATTCGAGAGTCCGAATGCCTCGTACCCGATACCCGGTCAACGACTGCCGACAGGTAAGTCATTTGTCATTGCTTGTTCCCTTACAACAGCGCATTCACTTCCTGTATTGTGAATAAGTTGCTTAGCAGTCAGTAAATCGGTACCGGAATACGCTCTGACCGAGACAGACAGCGTAGCTTTGCACATACGATGGTAGACTATATTTCTGTTCGTGAAACAATATCATCTAAATGTTATGATTTGATTAAACACCCGCTCACGTCGTACCATATAAAGGTATGACGCTACTCTAAGTCACCTCTCGGTGATTTCGCTCGACAAGTTTCGTCCGACGTTGACTTAGTAGCTGTTCTGTACGTAGCGCCAAAGCCAAGTTTGTCAGGCTATTCCGCATGAATATATCATTGTGAAGTAGCGCAATAAAAGGTATTTTGTGTGCTAAGGTCGCCCATCACACCCCATGTCTACGACCTTCTCACAATCCAACCACCGTTCTCAATAGCACCTTTATTCTTTCTGTTTAAATTGCAACTTTCACACGCATAGCTGTATATCAGATACTAATTTCCATCTTGCAGCCACGGAGCTCCAGCCCCCAGTACCAGTCCTTACAAGAAGCAGTCCGACATTATCAGGCTTCTTCAAGCAACTTCCGGAGCAATATTAGTGTCATGTTGTTTTCGTTACTGCATCATGCTGTATACGCCTTGCTTCGTATAACCGCATGTCGCACAATAAAATGCTTCATGTGACAAAAACAACCAAGGCTCAGTCGTATTCCTGTAACTACTACTGCATTCCGACAAACGCGAACCAAAAAACAGTTAATGGAAGAAAAACAAGGAACAACAACAGAGGACGGGAAGCAGAGCAGAGAAGAGGGGAGTAGTGAGAGAGAAACGGATGACACGTCATTGACGTCATTCGCGACATAATTAAAAGAGAGAAAAAATAAGGTGGCTATACCTCAGTCATTGGTCCAGCTCCGGAGGTCACGTGAGCTTTCAGCTACGAATAGCAGCTAATAGATTTCTACTACAGCTTCGCGCCCCTGGAACCGCCCTCGTCGGCGGCTCAGGGCGAGGAGCCGCGCTCATGCCGTCAGGTGTTTCCTCGATTATTTGTGGAAGTAGTCATGCGGAGGCGACAACAAATGAATTTCTGTCATTACTACGAGGAAGAATAGTGCCGACGGTTCTTCTGTTGATACACAAGAAGGTTGTTGACAAGGAGGATGGGCGGATTTTCAAGTCCTCGGAACGGTTTCGTGCAAGCGGCCATGTTGACTGTTGTGTGTGTGTGCGCTCTCAAGTTTTATGAGCACAGATTGTATAAAATAATGCCGCAGATGTGGTAGCTAAACATATGTGAGCAGCCATGTTGGCTGCCTGTGTTCGTATGTGAATGTGGTGGTTTACGAAGTGCTGTACACGGCCCAGCTCATCGATACAAGTGAAATACGTCAGTGAACGGTTCATAAATGCTATGATTTGGGCCCGGATGAGAGAAGTGGCAACGGAACGATCTCTGCGTCGCCAGTGTTTGCCCAAACGTACGGTATAGCCCTTGCTAAATTAACTTTTGTCACGTAATTAGTGTTTAATTACTCTGACACTGGCTTTTGCTTTCGAAAGTTGTTCACTTCTGCAACCCGGGATTCTTTGCAGACGATGTTACGCAGACAGACGAATGCAGACCAACAGCGATATATTGTACAGTCATCATGTAATAAATAGATGTAGTCTTCCACACTTGCTGCCTGGACGTTTTTCTTTTTGTAATGTAGACACGAAATTTTCATCATTCGCGGCCTCTTTCATGCTGTCGAATTAGCTTCAGCTGCGATTGCAGACGACAAAACAGTTGGAGGTCGTCTTGCGACTTCTTGTTGGTCAACAAAATGACTGCACTTTTGTCTGGGTTCTTGTCTGAGGACAGTGATATTCAAGATCTACAGGACGTTCTTCTTCTGCCAGGGGAAGCAATGCCAATGCAGATGTGCTCACGAGATGACTCATTTAGCAGGTTGGATGATGAGGCATTTAGGCAAAGGTTCCGCTTGACGAAAACTGCGACTCTGCACGTTCTTGGACTATTTGAGGCACAATTTTCAAACGCAAGCAACAGAAACAACCCAGTATTGCCACTCAACCAACTCTTGATAACGCTGCGCTTCTATGCGACAGGCACATTTCAGGCTGTTCTTGGGGAACTTTCTTTCACTCATAAGTCTACAGTATGCCGCATTGTTAAGAAAGTGTCACGTGTACTGGCGTCTCTGTCAAAGGACGTGATTAAATTTTCGACAAGAGCAACAGAGCGGGCTACCAGCAAGGAAGAATTCTATAACATATCAAACTTCCCGTTTGTTGTCGGTGCTCTGGACAGCACCCACATTGCAATTCAGTCTCCAGGTGGTCGACTAGCAGAGCTGTATAGAAACCGGAAGGGACATTTCTCTCTGAATGTGCAGGTTGTGTGTAATATACACCTGCAAATCGCAAATATTGTTGCCAGATGGCCGGGGAGTGTCCATGACAGTACGGCTTTTCAATAATGCTTTGCTGCAAGGGGAGTTCGAACGGGGCACATATGGCCAGTCACCTCTGCTTGGTGACGGCGGATACGCCTGTCGGCCATACCTGATGACACCCCTTCGAGCAGCACATACAACATCCGAACGAAAATATGACGCATCCCATATACGCATCCGTAACACTGTAGAGAGAATGTTTGGAGTTTGGAAGCAGCGCTTCCCTGCTCTCAGGTACGGGCTTCGCATCAGGCTTAGTACAGCACTTGATGCTATTGTTGCTATGGCAGTGTTACATAACATTGTCTCTGCAACTGGTGATCCTGTGCCAGGCTCAGATTGTGATGATCCACGTCCTGTTCATCCTGAAGCGGAACCTCTCCCAGGATTGGACACTTCGACCGGAAACAGAACGCGACAACAGCTCATCCCAGGCTTTTTTTAAGAGTGATCAGGACAAAGCGTGTGTAAAGAACGACTTTATTTGCACAGCAAAATTTTCTCCCTTGAAAGGGATGTGCTTGCTTTGCATATTTCATGTACGTACACATAAATGGAGCACATGTTGGATGCGCATTATTAGAAACATAATTCACTGGTTGTTTACATGATCTTGCAAGATTTGCAGCTCTAAATTCACCTTTTTCACTTGCTTTTCAGCTTCTTCTGTCTTGATACAAAGCAGTCTCATCCCAGCCGCTCCTTCAATATTTTTAACTTTGCATCCAAATATGCCTTCCACGGATCAGCCACGCCAGCATACTTGTGGAAGGCACTCCGGTTGGAGGGCCCTCCTGTGCGTGGATGTGTTGTGGACCTCTCATTTTGATTTACCCTACTGGCTTCTGCGGGAGTTTCATCCTGAAGCAATAGTTTAGTATATAAGGGCAGCACAAAGTGTAAACATCCTTGCACAAGTGCAGCATATGCTCACAAATTCATAAGTTGTGTTTAGTTGTGCGGCACTTGTCTCTGCTGCAGTGAACGCACTTCTTTCTTGGGTGTTCTGAAGTTGAACAGTGTCTGTTAATTGAAATGAAAGTACGAGGGTTCTACTACCAGGTTTGGCTTGATGTAATAAAATGGAGAGTGTGGCTCTTATGAAGAGAGACAGCTACTCCAATTCAATGTTGAATGAAGTAAACAACACACACACATGTAGTCTTCTATGGGTTTTCCCATATCAGAGCTGTGACTCGTATGTGAACACATTTACCTTGAGTGAAACGCGTTACATTCGCCAAAGATGTTTGAAGCGCAGATCAATTTGTTGCGGCCCCTTGTAATAAATAGAACCATAAATCAGTCTATAAAATGTTATGGCAACTCCTTTTCTTTTAACATTCTTTTTTGTTTCCTTTTCACACGGTTGTTCTTCGCAGCTATTGATACTTTTTTCCGTGATATTTTTTTACCTTCACTTTGCGATGCTATAGCAGATAACAAAAAATTACAAAGGTGTCGTCTGCCAGTATATCGACGTGAGACACAATGCCGGAACTTAAGTCTGAATTCTTGGCGCACGACAGTGACTTCCAAGACCTTCAGGACATGCATCTTTTTCTGAGGGGCATCTTTTCCAAGGTCATTTTTGAAGAAGACTACGATAGACACAGCGAACAAGAAAAATGCTTTATATACAAGTAACTTTTAGTGAAATGCAGAGGTCATACACTTTGTACTGCAAATATAGTATATTTCATAAACAAAGGAAGCATATGCTAAATGTGAGTCTGCTGTTGCAGTCTCTGTAATTCAAGCTTTGCTTTTGCCAGCTGTGTCTCTGTCAACTCTGCCTCGCAGAGGAGCACCCTCATTTTCATTTCGTGTTGCTCCTTCAGCATCTTCAGCTTTTCCTCAAAGTATGCTTTTCTGGCATCAGCAACTCCAGCATATGTGTCCAGGGCACGCTGGCTGGTGGATGCTCTAGCAGCTTGCCCCGCCATACATGATGCTGCTGTAGGCATGATATTGTGGCTTTCGTTTTGTGTCACGGCGGAAGCTTCAACCTGGAATAGTGGCATCAGCAAAAGATATTACAGCGGATAGGAGAGCCTAGCATGAAGGCGTTGTATGGGGAGTATTTCAGTTTTTACAACGTGTTTAAAAAAGTGCCATGGGATGGACCTGTTACTATAAGTCAAAAGCAGGCAATGCGACATGTCGGTGGGAAAAAGATATGACAGTCGTCGACAAATGCCTGTTTGATCCCAATATCCCATTTTAGAAACGTATCTTATAACTGAAATAACTACAAGGATTTTTTGAGACAGCAAGTACTATATGAGTTCACTAATACCCTCCCACTGCAAACAACAAAGCTAAAATATATCCTCACAGTTCCTTAAGATGTGCTGGGCCCAGTGGCAGATGGTGGGGCAGCCATTACTTCCAGCACGACACTGGTTCGTTCTGTGTCAGCGTTCCCAAGCGTACCCGTTAAAATGCACAGAAAGTATGAAGGCACAATACTCTACGTGGATGGCTCTACCTTTTTTTAAATAGCATGTATATATATTTTTCATGCAAAATTTACAGCTTCGCAGGTGGGATATGAAAATGCTATTTGAGTTAGCCTTACCGTACAAAGGAGCATCGGAGTCGAACGCATTTTCGATTGGTGCAAACTGTTCCGCCAGTAGAGGGGCAACTCTCTCCGCTGTCTCTACCTTCTGAGCTGTTTGGGTCGTCATCACTCGCCTTATTCACCAGTTGGGAAGTCCCTTTCTCCCCCGCCCGTCACCATAGTTTGAATTCTGTTGTGTGCTATCAGCATCCTGCTCCTTTTTTTAAAGATTTTTATAACACTTTTTGAGCTTCCGTGGCTCCCGGAAGGTTGTGTCTGGTGCCGAATTGAAACGGCGGGCGATGGTTTCCCATGCTTCGTTTTTCTGCCTGACTGTCACCGCATTTGTTGGTTTGTTTTCAGTTATACCTATGTAATCTTCTGCAATATCTCGAAGTTTCTGTTGCTCCCTCGGTGTGAACTTTGGACACCGCGGTCTCGACGACATGATAACACAGCAGGCGCAATCCTGTAACAAAGCAGACGACAGCGTAGCAGACGACAGCATCTGCACTGAAGTGAGTCATGCAAACGACACAATTCGGGTGCAAAAGAGCTTTATTTCGCCTTGTTTCAAAAGTAGAAACGCAAATTAAGTTCAATTACAGCAAAGAAAACTGTCGTCTGCTGTCACAGAAACAAACGAGCGTGCTGGGTCCGTAGCAAGGTGTGTCGGCGTATTGCATAGTCATGTGACCTCGAAAAGCCAATAACACGTGGCCCTCGAAGCAGACGAACAAATTCCCTAGAATTTCATAGCCTGAACTAGGTTTCGCAAAGTGACGGGCATAAATGAGCGTGAGGTTTGGTGCAATGCAAAGTTGAGGGCTCCCCCCCCCCCCGCGCTGAACCTGGTTTGAGGGAACTCAAGCGCTAAGCCAGTCCCCCGGGAGCGGCGTCTGAAGCCGAGATTGGTGTACCGGCGGTAAGGGTCATTTCCTTTGTGGCTGAAGAAGAAGAAGAAGAAGAGGTAGAGGAGGACTCTACACATTCTTCCTTGAAACGAACACCAAGTGTGAGCGTCTTGCTTGAGGGCCCGTCGTTACACGGTAACGCTCGCAACGTTACAACTTGGCGCCCGAACGATACGATTGCTGGATGCACGGACGACGGTCGCTAGCAACTGCTCTTCATCCACCGCTTTCACCCGCACGTCGTCACCAGCCTAGTACTAAGATAGCGGAACATTCCATTGTGGAACATTCTATCGAGGACTTCGCTGAGATGGACGACGCGGTAAAGATTTCGGCGTTCCGTTCTGTAGTGATTGAGGTGTATATTCTGAAAAAACAAGGGAGCGAGTTGCAAGCGCAGCTCATACCTACTGATGAACCGCTGGTACAGCAGACCGCCACGCGACCAAGTATCCAAGCGGACACCCCTCACCATCAAGCGACGCATGATCTTAATTATTTGCCATCTTCTTGCACCAGTTATTCAGCGACTGGATCGTTTGGAAAGCGTGTCAGCAGCGCCTTCGAGGGCATCTTCAACCACCGATGTTTCAGAGGAAAAGGAAGACTAAGGCTTTGGAACGCACCACATTTGCTGGTCAGTCGAAGTTCCGTTCATCAGCTTAAACTGAGCAACACGTGTCGTCTGTGTCCGCTAATGCAGTTCCTCAGCTTAACAACGACATTCTGGGATGCATCCACCAGACCGACTTCTGGTTCCTGACATACAAGGTACACCCTGATGTCGCACTTCCTCTTATTGTGTCAAAGCTGCCCCAAAAGGATTTTACATGGATCAGGTATTACGTCAATTCTTCAAAGATTACTTCATGGGAAGATACGAAGGCAGCTTTCCGCAAGCGCTACGGACTAGGAGACAAGTTTAAAGGTCAGATATGCCGATTTTGAAGTGCCGCAGAACTGAGCGATACTCGCGTTGTGTGTTCATTACCGAACACTGAATATGTGTGCGAAATATCTTCTCCAACTGTTCGTAGTTTTTTTAGAAAACAGTTTTTTTAGTTCCCACGCCCGGCCGTCAGACCGTCGGCAAACCCTGCGCACGGGCGCACCGACGTCACTGCTCTCGGTTTATCTGTCTTTGGCTTGGCATGGACTCTTGGCTTGGCCGCTTGGCTTCTTTCGTTTCGTCCTCTGTGCATCGTACATAAGCGAACAGCTGTTATGTTGTTGCTAAGCCGGAAACAAAGCATGTGAATATTTTTTTTTTTTTTGGCACGACGTCGTTTGGAAAGTGCACTTCTTTGTTCTGACCTTGCCTTTTATGGGCTGGAGCGATATGATACGTAATATGCCACGGCGAAGTTGTCGAAGATACGGCGGTGCTACGCTGTTAGAACAATTCATCGGAGCATTCAAGTGTTACCTATTATAAGCTGCCAAAAGTGCGAAGCTCTTGGCTAACAGTGGTGCCTGCTAATTTCCACTGCAAGGATTTCGTCCACGAACGTTATCATAGGTTACGCGCGTCTCCAGAGGCACTTTGGAATCTCGGCACGAAATCGTCTGATGAAAATCTCAGGTGCCCGACGCACAACGTTTTGAACGTGTCACGGAGGATCAAGGCAAAAAACGAGAGCAAAAAATGGTAAGTCGAGGTTCAGATATAAAAAATAGCAAGCTTAATGAATCGATTGTGCAGCTGTCCTACTGCGCTTACTCTGATATAACCACGATTAACAACACAATAGTACTATTGATAATCTAACTTCTGAATTATCACAGGTGCACGCTGAAGGCGGAAATGAAGCATGATCTGGCTTGCATCTGGTCATGAAGAAATTGCTGACACGTTAGTTGCAGTCCACCTCCACCAACAGGTATGACAATGTGATGTTATAATTTGAGTGTTCACCTATGTTCAACTTTTCATGTGCGCTCGCATGCAGACATCTTGACACCACTTTTAAATCTGCCCTCAAAGTTACAACCTGTGCTTTCAGGGTGGAAAACAAAGGTCGCCATCCCGATTAGCTGCTATCTCCCAGTTCAAGCACTTTTGCTGTCCTGACACTGGCTCCTGTGGATGGGGTGGTACAAGCTTCACACTCTGATATAGAAGGTACGTTACATTAGTTCATTTACAGTTACATTTTTGTTACTGTTAGCTGGATTACTGTTGGACATACAATAATTTCTGACACGCAGAAGCTGATGTCGTCTCTTAGAGCGTTTTAGAATTTTCAACGTCCACTGAGGAAGGTGCCTTTCTGCCACTTTTGCTGTCTGGACACTGGTTCTTGTGGACGTGGTGTTACAAGCTTCACTGTCTGATATAGAAGGTACGTTACATTAGTTCAGTTAATTTGTCTTTTGCACATTTTTGTTACTGTTATCTGGATTACTGTTGGACATACAATCCTTTGGCACACCGAAGCTGATGTCGCCTCTGATAACGTTTTAGAATTTTCAGTGTCATCAACGTCCATTGAGGAAGGTGCGTTTACTATCTGTGAATCTTTAATTGAAGAATAGCCCAGAATTCATGTTAACATTGTCTACTCTTATTAATTCACTGTCTGTGTTCTGAGAGCTAAGAAAAATGGGAACTATTTATTTGTCACAACTTCGCACTGGATGTGGTACTGGCTTGACATGTAAGCTAAAATACCTGGATTCTACAATAATTTTGTTCAACTTGGTGCGTTACCGTGGGCAATGCCACATTCACTACATTTTTAGTGGGTCCGGTGCACAAATACTGTGTGCATACTGTTCATACATACATACTGTACATACATACATACTGTTTGATAGGCAAAAATACCTGAGCAGTGCTGTGTAGTCTTTTTACCCAAAGTCCATACTCTTACTGCAAAGTCACAGTACATAGAACAGCAATGTGCAGGTATGCTGCGATAGAGATTCACAACAGAAAGAAGACTGTTGAGAGCATCTAAATTTTAATGAGACGAGACGTTCGTGCACAAGGCTGCTCTTGTTAATGTCAAACATGAAGTTACAAAATCCCGGAATATATAAAACATGTTGTAATGTAGAGAGCGAGGGTTGGTACAGACATAAAAATTATACAATCATATATAATAAAATAAAAAGGGGGTACAACTCCCCCCTCAACTCGACTCGACAACTCAATAACTCTACTTATTCTCTACCTTACAACATGTCATCTATTCTGGAATTTTGTAACTTGATGTTAGACCTGAAGAAGCACAGCCTTCTGTGCGAAAGTCTTCTTTCTGTTGTGCACAATCATTATACAGTAAATACGAATATCTATTTCTTGTCATTAAATGCTTTTTCTTTTTTTTTTCTGCAGTGATGAGCATCCATAAGGACACATGCCAGAAAGGGAGTCTCTTCGGGATGACAAACCCTCATCACCTCATGAGGATACAATGGTTGACGAATGGTTCTCAAGCACATCGAAACTTCAACAAATAATTCATGAAAAAGCCAGTCAGTGCTAGCACCAGGAATTGAACGTGGACCGTCCTGCTACCAGTCAGAGATGTTACATTTCAGGCGCTCATTGACTTTTGGTGAATTACTTGTTGACTTTGTCCCAAGGTGGAGCTCGCCACAGTTCATTTGCTTATCTGTTAATGTTGTGGCGTGTGTTGCGTTTTTCTCTTTATGTGTTCCAGACTCAGAACGGTTAATTTGGATCAGGTCAGGTACGTTTCATTTAGACATGAAAAACATAAAGTGGTGTTTCTCAACACAACTTAGCAGTGGCCTTCATGCATTACTGCTACGGCCATTAAGCGTAAATGGAAAGCTGCACATTATGCATGATGTAAAACCCCCAAGACTAGGGAACACGAAGGGACAGACACAGACACGTCCCTTTGTGTTCCCTAGTCTCGGGGGGGGGGAATATGTTTATTAAGAAGTCCCTAGTCTCGGGGGTTTTACATGTGCATCATCTTCACCAGCTCGCTTACTTCCTAGCCATTTTTTCTGCACATTATGTTCACTCTACTTTTATCGTGTGCTATATAATCTTGTTCAAGTTCTGTGAAACGACGTGTAATGCTATAAACAAATTTAGTACACTGCTTATGTGGGTTGAATGGTAGCGCATGAATGCAGGAAGGAAACTGTCATGTTATGGCAAGTGTTTACGTATTGTACATTTAATTACTAGTTTATTGGTTTGCCGGCGTATCATGTCAAGCCTTGTTATATTAATTTGGAACATGTTCTTCTTAGTAGCCAGAGCAGCTGATACACAGTGAGAACACAGCCCATGTGTGTTTGTCTTTTCCACCGCAGCCCTTGGGTTTCCTCCCTGATGGTTACACATGTCAGGGATAGGTTTCAGAACCGGTAGTTCCCGCCAAGTGTGAATTGCTTCTCAGGGGATCATCACGCTGGCAGATGAACCATATGGTTTAAATTATTTGCAGGACAGGAATTGCGTAGCTTCACACAAATAGTACTACTACGACGTAAGAGTGGTTTCAAATCTAGCTTTTTTGTGTTCCTGACATTATCGCACAAGATGTAGTATCCACTATGATCCTTTATATGGGGGTATGTACAGTGCAATCAATAGATGCTATTTACAAATCTGTGTTTTCTACTGTGTTGAAATGGGGTAGTTTGCATCTGAGAGCCATAGTGAAACACAGGCAGCCAAGGACAGACTTTTGATGCCCTCGAGAAACATGGCAACACATTGCAGGGACTCTGGATGCTGCCTAAATTTCCAGGACACACAGCTCAAGGCAGCGGTTAAATAACAAATGGTTTGAGAAATCCAAGACAGTTGCATGTGGAAGCAGTCCACTGTTGGTTTAGCTTCTCTCCGATATACGTTATCTCAAAGGGAACGCACGGGCACACTCAGAATGATACTAGGGCTGCCTGTGAAATAGAATGAGGAGAGGGTTAGATAAATAACCATTTTTTCTTGTCTGTTATTCTATTGGTTAAATTGCCATTTGCTCAACAGCATATATGTGTATATTCCAGAGTCTGCTAATAAATATATCAGTTTAGAGCTAGCAGTCGCACTGTAGATGTCTCATCCTGCTCTTGGCTGCTTGTGTTTCACTATGGCCATGCTTGCTATTGCAAAAACAGAAAACGAAAAAGACAATAGAAAAACACGAAAAGAACGACTTAAAAAGCTGCCTGTTCTAGTGCTCACATGGAGGAAATGCAATGAGGTAACATGTTCCATTCATGAACTGTGCATAGTAGTACATATCACAACGGCAACCGATTATTCAGATTTTTCTTGAAGTACTTTGTTTTTTGGAGCTTTGTTTGCACAGTCTATTATTGGAGCTTTATGTGATTCCCCTCTTGAGATACTTTAAGATTGCTGATGCTGTGGAGTTTGTTAATTTTGAAACTGTGCTGTGCTGAGGTACAAAAACATAATTGTCATATCTACATTTGAGCAAATACGAATAATTTGTAAGTACTTTCCTTGTTGACATTAATATTTGCACCAGGTCACAACATTGTTGATTGATGGAAAATGTAAATAAATATATTTATTTGCTTGCCAAACAATGCACAAATGTCTTCTTTCCTAGTGAGATATTCTCTGTTTACCAGACATAAATGCGGAAAAGTTAAAGGTGCACAATGATGGTAGAGTCTAGCGTTGCTTTTTGCCACTTCACATATATTCACTGTTATTCGTGTGCACATGTAGGAATAGGAAGGTAGAGCATGTGCTTAAAAAATTTCGTATGCAGCCACACATATGGTTCAGAAGATTAATTAGATGATGTCCAAGCATATATAATTGTACTTTATGTGCAATGGGTATGTTAACGGATTGCTTCCATGAAGCCTTTTCATCTTTTCATTTATTTTTATAAGTTTTATTTTTGATTTCATATAAATTTTATATTACTTATTGTATACTTATTTTTTTATAAATCTTATAAATTAAAAAATCAAGTTACGCGGACCCTGTAGGAGTACCCTTTGCAAATGGTTTGGTAACGTGTCTCTGACTGTAAAGGTAAGAGGCAATCGAGAATGCTGCAGACAAGGTTGCAACTTACATATTGCTTATCATGTCCTACATACAAAGCGATTTGTACAATAATTCCTGAGCACGGAATTAATTCCAAGGCTGGCCAGTGATGTCACCCAGGACGACAAGTCACATAATTGCCTCTAACACTTTTACACCCCATGGGCTGCATTGTGAATTGAAAGAGCACTCTACGGAAGGATAAGGTGCACCTGATTTCTAGGATTTATGCTATGCCCTAACTCTTCAGACACCACATTTCAAAAAACACCATTTCTAAGAGGCAATATGTGCTCTAGTACTTCTTTTGCGTCTGCATAGTGTGCAACCACATGGCTACTGGAGCTTTCGTGTGCATGTTTTTGTGCAACGGTGCCCATTACAAACAATATCCAGATGTTAGACATAAAATGCAGTAGTTTGTAGCGTGCCACACAACGCAGCGTGACATGGGAGTGTGTGATTCAAAGAAAGCTTCTGGAAAATGCACAGAATCTCACAAAAAGTTTAAAATGTGATTTGTATTTCGTTTTACGTCTCTCATCGTTACATACCATCGTCGACGCTGTTGCACATTGATAAATCGTACGTAAAACTTGTGCCATAGCAGTATGCGGTTTCTCAAATACATAGCACAATTTTTTCCTGCAGGAATAAAACGCTGTCGGCATTTTCTTGCTAGCACGGCTGTCGAAACGTCAGTCTCTACAATGGGCAAGTGCTGTAAAGGGGCTAACGCAGACGCGACTTGATACGTGCGTGATACTTGGTACGTGCTCACAAAACACAAACGACGAATTCCAGTCACAACATCGCACAGAGGTTGGTTCGCGAATGAGTTCGCTGCTGCTGCTGCACTGTTTACTTATCGCGGAACGGTGTAACCCGGCTGTCCGCCATCCTCAAGCACAGATGCGTGAAGCCATGAGAAGCCGTAGCTGAAATCCACTGACAAGTACGAAGGCGCGTACACGTCACAATGCCCGTTCGGGTGCATCTACGTCATAAAAATGGCTGCGCCCATGTGTGTTTCGGAATGAATTATCTATTTTTTTGACATGGTACTGTACCGAACTGAGAGAATGAAGGTGCATTTTGGGGAGAGCTGGATGTGGGCTTTCAGAATATCACAACCGTTTCGACTATTTGGGATATCGGCATAGCTGACCTTTAATGCGAAACAGATGATGCTTGCTGCGACCCAGTATGTCGGAGAGAGCTCCGCGAACTTTGCGTTCCGAAAACTGGAACTTGTGGATAAGAGCGAGTATCCTACAGTGCAAATGGACAAGTGTGAAGTAATCATCGAGTCACTTCTGGCAAGTGTCAAGAAACATTACTTCGACAAGGAGTTCACCTCCCTAGATGATCTCCTGGAGTCATTGCTTCGGTACGACAGACTGACTGCATCTCACAAGCCCAAGGAGCAAGAAAAGGGACAAAAGCAAGTTCGTAGCAAGGCTGAACAAGTATTTCACATCTCGCCGACTCCTCGTGAATTGCCTCCTACGCGAAGTTTCCCAGAACAGCGCTCAGGGGTCTCTCAAAAGTCTCCAACAGGAAATATGCAGAAGACCACTCCCGTCAAGCCTAAGCAATTACCGGAGCTACATGCACGTCCAGCGCCACGAAACGCTGAGTCACCTAAGACATCTCCCAGGTCAAAGAATCACCGCGAAGTCCAACGGTTGTGTCGAAACTGCGAGACAACTGGTCACTTCGTTTCTCGTTGCCGCATGTCTTTAACGCAAGAATTTCTTGACTGGCAGCAAGGGTTTATGGCAGGCGCAACGTCACCGATTTCGGGAAACAAATCACTGATCCCTCTGACACCTGCATCGAGGCATCAGTTGTGAATCACGTCAAGTGCAGTACACCAGCAGCTACTACGAAGGTCATCCCCATCACTCTGAACGGACGTCGACAATTAGCGCTTTTAGACTCTGGTTTTTCAAGGTCCCTGTTGAATGAGAGTGTTGCTGATGCGCTAGGACTTCATATTGCAGCATCATCTGTGCGACTGGAAGGAGCCAACGGTCAACTCCTCATAGTTAAAGCGCAGGTCAAAGCAACAGTCTTAGCTGATGACCAGACTTTCGACCACCCATTCATCGTTGTCCCTCACTTGCAAGCAGACAGAGTGTTGTTGGGGAATGATTTCCTCGAGTCCTCCCAGGCTGTTATTGACTGGAGCAGAGATACCTTCCAAGTAACTGCCAACACATCTAGGCAACGGGTTCGGCTGTTGAAACAAGTTGTGGTACCTCCCCGCTCTCGAAAGTCAGTGAATGGCAAAGTATCCAACCACGAGGATGCGGTCATGGTGACAAGCACAGACCTCTCTACAAAACGGTTTGGACAGGACGTGGAACCCATGTTGGTCGAGGCAGAAACGAACTGTTTTTGCGTAATGCTAATAAACCCATTGTTCGGACCAATCATGGTTTCATCCTACGCAACGGTAGGACTCACAGAACAGGTACGGGTATGGAAGACGTGTATTTGAGCGACTCTGAAATAGAACAAGTTCTTCACTGTTCAGGTGCCAAAGACGAAGAAACGAATACACAAAGCCCTGTTCAGTCCCTTTGTTCCGTTCACCACACGCTACATATAGGTGGTTTTTCCATCAACGTTGGAGCGGATCTAAACTCTGCACAGCAGTCAACGGCGCGAAACTTTCTCGCCAAGCATCTCTCAACTTTCGCTAGAAATGCTAGCCACGTTGGACACTGCTTGGTTCAGACTCACGCAATTCCAACAAAGGATGTGGTACCAGTAGCTCAGCGACCAAGGCGGCTATCACCAGCACAAAGAGACCTCGTCAAAGCGATGATCAAAGACCTGGTTGACGCTGGCTTGGTACGGCCATCGCGCAGCGCCTGGGCATCACCGTTAGTCCTTGCAGAGAAAAAAGGATGGATCTACCCGCATGTGTGTGGACTACAGAAAACTGAATGCCGTAACAGAAGATTCTGTGTATCCTTTTCCCCTCATTGAAGATGCCCTAGAAGCCTTGACAGGTTGCAAGTACTTCTCAGTCATAGACCTTGCACATGGGTTTCATCAAATTCCGATGAAAGAAGAGGACATTGAGAAGACTGCCTTCGTAACGCCTTGGGGTCTTTACGAGTATCTGAGGATGCCTTTCGGATTAAAAGGAGCACCGTTCACTTGCCAAAGAGCAGTCGACGCAGTAATCGACGATGCCAAATTTAATTATGCCCTCGTCTACATGGACGACTGCGTTGTTTACAGCAATACTTTTGACGAACACCTGGATCATCTGACGACCATTCTTCAACGCTTTAAAGAGGCAGACTTAAAGCTCAAGCCACAGAAATGTTCATTATTTTCTACCGAGATATCTTACTTGGGACACGTTGTTACGAAACACGGCGTATCACCTGATCCTGCAAAGGTAGCAGAAGTGCAAGGATTCCCGGTGCAAAACAACGTCAAAGGCCTTCCTTCATGAATTTCCGAAAATAATTTGTCAAACCGATAAATGACTGTTGATCGGTTTGACAAATTATTTTCCGGAATTCATCCCAAGCTACTGCGTTCTCGCTGCGCCCTTGCGGGATCTTATGAAACAGGACGTTCCTTTTGTGTGGACTGACGCACAGACATCGGCATTCGCAGTCCTCAAAGAAGCACTCTGTATCGAGCCAACCCTCAAGTTGTTTTTTGAAGACTCATCCTTTCGCACCCATGTTCATACAGATGCGTCGAAATTAGAACTCGGTGGTGTGCTCCTACAAGAAGATGAGGACAAAACGTATCGTCCAGCTGTTTATCTAAGTCGGGCATTAAAAGCGCCAGAAGCAAATTACACATCAACAGAATTGGATTGCTGGCAGTAAAATGGTCACTCGAACAATTACGCCCCTACACTTGGCAGGCTACCAATGGCACCTACACAAGGCCTATACGTCATTGGCAGGAAGTTTGACATTGTTACGGACCACCATGCATTGTGCGGGCTGCTCATATACAAGCAGGGTAACCAAAGACTGCTGTGCTGGTCACTCTCCTTGCAAGAATTTAACTGCGACGTTATTTACAAGACAGGCCGCCTGCACTACGCGCCGAAATGCCTTTCCCGATCTCTGTCGACGGACGTATGTTTCAGAGTGCTGCAAGCAACTGACTCTTCAACCTAAACACTATCTCGGGACCAACATGCCGATAGTTTTTGCAAGAGTATACTGATCTCCTCAACGGCCGTTCTGCCACGAGAAAGCAACAACGGCGAGCACTCAAGAAGTTTGTAATTCATGACAACATGATCTACAGAGTGGATCAAGGACCTGTTCACAAACGGTTTTTGATTTGTCTGCCACAAAGCAAAGTCCATGACCAGAATTCAGGGACACCTCCTCTGATGCAGGTTCTGCCTGATAGCAGAAGAACGTGTTATACCCCTGTCACACAGGCATTTCGATCCTTCTCGAATCCGATCTGCATTGAACTTCCCGAGCACGCTCGAGTTTTGACGCTGCTACACGGCCACTTTTGAATGCGCATTGAATGGTTGACCTGTGCAAATGAATAAACGGAACTCCTTAATTTCGCGTTTCCTATATAACAGCGATATTAGTGGTAATTTATCGTATACCGACGTAAGCATTATTTGTAGCTTCGCGCGCATGTCCGTCTTAACTTTATGACAGTTCACCGGGGTCGAGGATGCAAATGGCGGCCGTCGAGCAGTCTTGAAATTCTCAATCCTGTTATGGGAACTGTCTTGAGTCAAGCAGGATCAAAGTTCTATCCTGCTTGGAAGCGGCCGTGTAGCACCATCCGATCTGCATTGGGTTCAAGCAGGTTCGGTCGAGCAGGATCGAAAATGCCCGTGTGACAGGGGTATAAGAAAGCCAACTTGAAAGGAAAGTATGCGGCGAGGAGGAAGGAAGATGGAATGAGACGTGGGCAGACGAGAAAGGGAATTTGTACATCAGATATCGCGCGCGGAGCCCGGCTGTCAGCAGCAATTGCCCAGCGCAGAATGAAAACGTGATGAATCAGCTTTGATAAGCTTTGCCAAACTTTTCTTCGCTGTGCTGCTGCTCAGACTTCTGGGGTGCTGCTCGTAGCGTGTGGAACGGGGTGATTGCTACTTGTAAGGCTAGTCCTGGTTCATTTTTTGTTCTCTCTGTGGGGAATGGGGATGCCGTCGACGAAGACCAATGTGTGTCCTGGGGCGACTTCTGATGGAAATGTGCCGACGTATGTGTGACAGCGTCTGAGGAAAAGCCCAGAAATTATCCTACATTATGCTGAAAAGAAATTATGCTCGATAAGCTAAGAAAGCGAATTCCGTAACCGCACCTCACTTTGTTACTTGCACCTTGTTACTCAGTGATCACTGTATCGTACGCTTCAGTTTGTTCTTGGCCTTATCGCGAGGACACTTAAATGCTTAATTCCAAATTTTGCGTCTTAGTCTCTTCCCGGCACCATCAAGAATGCTTGTCGGTTATCAACTCCCTCCCTTAGCGAAATAAAAATAAGAAAATAAACAAGCGGAAGACTGCTTATTTTCAGAACATCTAGAGGTGAAAGCCGAGTCACGTTCGGCACAAGAAAGTGCCGAAACCAACACTTCCTAAATAATGTCGGGCATGCACGCTTACGTCACCTATATGGAGGCCTGCGACCTGCTTCGAGCTTTCTTCTCGTTCGTTTTTTTTTTTTTCATTTACTTCATGGCAGCATCCACAATAGTAACAGCAGGCCTTCCAATCCGACGCAAGGGACAGGCCTTCTCCATGTCCTGGAGGTGTTGCTCAAATAGGCGCTCGAATCAAAGACAAAAGGAAGAAAGATGCCCAAGCAGCACAATGTCTCGAGTGCAATAGTTGTGGACGGTATGTGTATTATCAATGTAATTGGTGCGGCCGTTAATTATTTTTGTAATGAATCTTCATAATTCCTGAAAACAAGCTGAGCGCGCAATTCCAAATTGGGAGAACACAACCCTGAGAAGTCTAGTCAGCAGGAATCGAAACAGTAACACTTCTCTGTGCCCTTAAAAAATCAGCGAATATGTACTAGCGTCGAGAGTTGCCGCGAGTTCGGCAGCCGCTCTTTCCTATCACCTTCACTGTCACCGTTTGACGATACTGACATCACGCTGTTCCTCAAAACATGGGGGCCCCCGCTTGCTAGCGTCCTCGTTGTTTTTCTCTCGTTAAAATCTGATACAACGCAGACATTTATTAAGCAGCGGAATCGGTGATTGCCTTTTTGTTATCTGCCAGGATTTTACAGTAATGCATTTGTAGTTTTATTGTGTGACGTTTATGGCATCACATCGTGAACTGTGTCCCAAGCAGCACAATGTACTGAAGGTCGAGTGCAATAGGGGTGGACGGTATGTGTCTTATCAATGTTATTTAGTTTCACGAGTCTGTTCAAGGCCTTCCACCTACCCATCCACACCTATTGCACTCGACTTTCAGTACATTTTGCTGCTTGGGATTGTGCAGGTCAAATGAGATAACGCTCAAAGAAAATCAAGTACGGCACGTTTTATGATAATGTAGACTGAGAAACAACATCGCTATTTCCCTCGCTCCAGGGACAAAGCGGGCTGTCCCATGATTTCAGGAACAACCTGTTGTCAGTTGAGAAGGGGTGACACCGAGTCAGGGAGAGGAGAAATTGCCGCAAAACCCGAACAGTGTTCAATTATTTTGTATGTTCGCACATTTTTTTTTACTAAAGCGCAAAAAGGTTCTGTGATTTCGGTTCTTGCGGCGTAGGCCCCTCAGGGTTATGCTCTACATCTTTGCAATTACGCAGTCAACGCATTTTCACTAATGATAATGATTTATCGCGAATGTTAGTTAACGGCTGCGCTATTTGTTTATACGCCACCACCTTTGAATTGGTCGCGTACGGAATAGATACATTGAACGACTTTTGCGAGAAAGTCATTTTGAAAGTCATTCGCGGATTTTATCAAATTCATTCAGTCTTCCTCACCTACCCTGTACGCAGGGTATCCCAGCTAAATGTGATCATATTTTTTAAAACATATATATATCACGTCTTCCGAGATGAAATCAATTTGAGATATAGCGTATGCTCAAGGCCATTCCCTCGGAGGGCATTAGCAGACTCCTAAGGCAATGTCTTAATTCTTTCAATAATTAACTTTTTAATTAGAAAAGCTACGAAGTTGTTCCAATGAGAAAATCTTATCTCTTCGGCTACCAGATACCGAAGCCGTTTTCAGAACAAAAGTCTGTTCGATATATCGCATGAAAAAAATTCGTGAAGAAACACCTTTTTTTCTTTTTTTTATTCATTGTGCATCTTCGAAAAAGCGTCTTTTGATGACCCCCGATGCGAGAGAGTGAAAGAGCACAGTGCCGACTCATGAGTGGAAGATTGGTTAACTTGCGGAAACAAAACAACCAAAAAATGTATCGGGGTGATTCTATCGGAGCTGCGCTTATCTTGAGCTGCATTT
This sequence comes from Ornithodoros turicata, assembly GCF_037126465.1. Taxonomy (NCBI): domain Eukaryota; kingdom Metazoa; phylum Arthropoda; class Arachnida; order Ixodida; family Argasidae; genus Ornithodoros; species Ornithodoros turicata. The sequence continues at coordinate 145,012,223 of NC_088201.1, forward strand.
TCCGTCTTTTTTTTTTATCTTTCCCACGGACGCAAGAGGCGACAGTGTGCTCTTTCATTCTCTCGTGTTGGGGGCGAAGGAAATACGCCACTCTAGAGATGCGTAATAAATAAAATAAAGAAATGGTGTTCCTTCACAATTTTTTCTTCTGTGAGCGATCTATCGACGGATTTTTGTTCTGAAAACGGCTTTGGTATTTGGTGACCGAAGAGGACAGATGTTCTCATGGGAAATCTTTCGTAGCATTCATAATGAAAAAGTTAATTATTGAAAGTTAGTTAAGACATTGCCTTAGAAGTCTCCTAATGCCTTCCTAGAGAGCGCCCTTCAGCATATGATATATTGCAATTGGTTTCATCTCGGAAAAGTTATAGATATACTTTTAAAAAATATGGTAACATTTAGCTGGGACACCATGTGTATGACAATAAACACGCATGGTATTTTTAACATATTCATTATTTTGCTATAAGAACGAGTTAACCCGTAAGGAGGTTACGGCCTTGCACAATGCTGCATGAGAACGAAAAATTTGGCGAGGTACAGAATAAAGGAAGTTTAAGTTACATGTCCGGAATTTATGTTAAATAATTGAAATACATCTACACTGCGAAAAGCATGCGTACGAATTTCTTCACTTTAATTCCAATTACCATTAGAGCGAGTCAAAGCTGACCCGCATAATTGGTTCCGTCGTCAGATTTACCTCGAATGAAAATTTGGTGAGTTGTGTCTTTACAGGGAACAACGGACGTTTAAGCCACAAGTTTGATCTACATTACATAAAAAAATCTACATTACTAAAAACATGCTTGTAGCTTTGTGCATCCTATTTAGTTTCACCATTATAGAGCGCGTCCAAGTTGGCTTTCACCAGGACTCCGTCGTCATGTTGATCTCGATGAATGAAAATTTGATGAGTTCCGCCTTGACAGGGAACAAAGGACGTTTAAGCCACATGTTTGAAATTGATGGTAGACGATTGACAAGCGTCTACACTACAACAAACACGCGTAGCACTTTGTGCATTTCAATTAGTTTCGCCATTATAACGCGCTAAAGTGTACCTGCTTGACGATTTCGTGTCAGGTCGACCTCTATCAATGAAAATTTGATGAGTTCCGCCTTGACAGGGAACAAAGGACGTTTAAGCCACATGTTTGAAATTGATGGTAAACGATTGACAGGCATCTACACTACAACAAATACGCGTGGCACTTGGTGCATTTCAATTAGTTTCCCCATTATAGCGCGTTAAAGTGTACCCGCCTGACGATTCCGCGTGAGGTCGACCTCTATCAATGAAAATTTGATGAGTTCCGCCTTGACAGGGAACAAAGGACGTTTAAGCCACATGTTTCAAATTGATGGTAAATGATGGACAAGCATCCTACACTACAACAAACACGCGTGACACTCTGTGCATTTCAATTAGTTTCGCCATTACAGACCGTTAAAGTGTACCCGCGTGACAATTCCGTATCAGATGGACCTGTATCAATGAAAATTTGATGAGTTCCGCCTTGACAGGGAACAAAGGACGTTTAAGTCACATGTTTCAAATTGATGGTAAATGATGGACAAGCATCTACACTACAACAAACACGCGTGGCACTTTGTGCATTTCAATTAGTTTCCCCATTATTGCATGTTAAAGTGTACCCGCGTGACGATTCCGTGTGAGGTCGACCTCTATCAATGAAAATTTGATGAGTTCCGCCTTAACAGGGAACAAAGGACGTTTAAGCCACATGTTTGAAATTTATGGTAAATGATTGACAGGCATCTACACTACAACAAATACGCGTGGCACTCTGTGCATTTCAATTAGTTTCGCCATTACAGAGTGTTAAAGTGTACCCGCACGACGATTCCGTGTCAGGTCGACCTCTATCCATGAAAATTTGATGAGTTCTGCCTTGACTGGGAACAAAGGACGTTCAAGCCACATGTTTCAAATTGATGGTAAATGATGGACAAGCATCTACACTACGACAAACACGCGTGGCACTTTGTGCATTTCAATTAGTTTCCCCATTATTGCATGTTAAAGTGTACCCGCGTGACGATTCCGTGTGAGGTCGACCTCTATCAATGAAAATTTGATGAGTTCCGCCTTAACAGGGAACAAAGGACGTTTAAGCCACATGTTTGAAATTTATGGTAAATGATTGACAGGCATCTACACTACAACAAATACGCGTGGCACTCTGTGCATTTCAATTAGTTTCGCCATTACAGAGCGTTACAGAGCGTTAAAGTGTACCCGCACGACGATTCCGTGTCAGGTCGACCTCTATCAATGGAAATTTGATGAGTTCCACCTTGACAGGGACAGGGACGTTTAAGCTACGGCTCTTTTCCCTGAGATGTTTGCATTCGTTACAGGTCCAAAATTTATGGTAAATGTACCATGTATCAGCGCTACAACAAACACGCGTGGTAATTTGTTCATCTTAAATACCCTTACCATTAGAGCGCGTCAAAGTTGACCCACATAACTGATTCCGTTTTCACATGCCGTTGAGGAGGTAGAGGTGCAAAAATTGCGCCATTTTTGCCATATCTGCTGACTTCGGCATTTTTTCCTTAGTGTCCCTTTAAAGTTTGACCGTTTGCACTCCATACAGGTATACTAGAGTGTCCAGCCAAGCTAAGACGGTTGTGACGCGAGTGAAATGGCGTCAGTTAGACAGCAAAGTCGCGAGGAAATATCATGCGCCGCCTTACCCCCTCTCCATCTGCGGACTGGTTGATCGTAGGAAGCTCCGGGTACCTGCTTTCGTCTTTAGTTAAGGTCGTTTCCAACATGTACAGGGTGTCCCAGAAAACGTGTCACTGAATTGTAATAAAAAAAAAAAAAAAAACTACGCCACCTAGAGCCATGCGGTCAACGGTATTTGTTCTTGCTGGGTTTTTGCCACATCCTGATGCGACTGAAGGTCACCGTCTTCACTGAAGGCCGTTTCCAACATACATTTTTTTAACTGAAATCAAAAAATGTCACCGGCGGACCTTGGTCGATTTAAAATGGAATTACTCTGTCACAGCTGTTCTGTTGTGTGGCGGCTACGAGTATCAAAACAGTGCGACACTAAGCGTTGCTTCAGTTCATTCTTCAAAATGATCGTCCCATCGCTTTGATTTCCAACGTTGTTAATCATTCAGTTAATGTCTCGTTCAGCTGGATGTGCGTTCTTGCCAATACGTTTTGAGACACAATCGAGTGAAACCTATTACAATGTCGTCTCCGGCACGTCGCGGTAGCAGACGTTGACCATCCATTGACTGGTGCAAAGACCAACAGAGCCAAGCAATATCATAAAACCACCACAACTTATGGCCAACATACCAATCATCGTACTAAACAAGGAGAACTAGCCGAAGCAGGCTACAAACATGGACGACACAAACACGCCAGTTGTTTTATTTCATTGGAGCCGTCTCAGCGCCTTTTGTTTGGTTACCATATGGTGACCGATAACGCCGGTTCAGTTTGCGCCAGCCGAGATGTAAGGCATATCACCGCACGGCGTACAGCTCATCATTCTGCATCTATGCAATGTCACTATTTCCCACTCTGAAAGCGGCAACATGTGTCGATATTCTGCAGGCATTTCTAAGTCACTATTATTCACCACTTGACAAGAAGAAAGCAACGAAAAAGAAAACTGGTCAGCGCTGACCTCGATAGAAGCGCGACCGCCCCTTTGAACTGTGATGACATCACTGATGACGTTATCTCCTCCTCCGTCTTGTTTGGCTCTGCGGAGCCAGTAAAGCGGGAACGTGCGCGGCAGTGTTCCGGTGTGTGTGTTTTTTTCTTTCTATGAAAAATGTCCCGTGCAGATAAAATTTGTGTGTTAATCATTAAGGTACCTTCTTTCACAACGCGTGTGGAACTGAAAATTTTTATATGGCTTTCTCTGCTCCTTTAGAAATCAATAATTATTAATAGTATATGCATGAACACTAGACATCTCCTCTACGACTGTGGCAAACGGCTGTCATGACTACACGGGGTTACATAATTTGTTTTTCAATATTATATTGCTTTATTAGGTTGTGACAATATTTCCAAAAGCTGTGTTGCGATCCCCAAAATATATTTTTAAATCATTTTAGACACCAGGAAAACTCCGCCCTGAACGTGATGCTGAACGTGACGCGGAAATAATCTAGTTATTTGGGTGGTTATCATCCTCCTAGGTTAACTTCATTTTCAACTGGGGGGCAATTGATCGTTACAGTTGTTCTCACGCCTTTAGTTCGAACTTTATTCGTTGACTGACATTTCTCTCTCATCCCATTTCCTAATAAACAAACCAGAAATACCACGAAGGGTTTTACCTGGAATCATGAATCGGTTGGGCTCTCAACCAGGGGTGAACAAAACGCCTCGTGTCTGCGCCGAACAGATGCCAGACAGATTACTAAGACTTGTGCAGGATGGATTGTGTTTCGATCTTCACTGGATCCACAGACAGTGTGAGACGCGTGAGAAACAGTTCTTTTGTGCAACGTCATGGAAATAGATATTTCCTCAGCACCAACGCGAGTGCTGTGTGCTCAGATGCGGATTAGACAGAAATATGTCAAAATAAAATTGGCTCGGTGCACTTTTAGCCATTTTCGTCAACGCGTTTAATTGCTGTAGTGCTTATAGTAACTGCTTTCGGTCTCGATTTTCATGCGCATGCATTTGTAACTACTCTCTATTCTTCTTGTCTGCACAACTGTTGTGGACGGACTTACACGGTGTGGACATTGGGGGGCCCTACACAGTTTCCTTTCCTTTCTTTTTCTTAATAAACATATCGCCCCCCCCTCTACAAAGTTGTCGTTCAAGGTATGTCTTATGCCCAGCGTTACGCTAATGTTCAATTTCAGCAGGGTGGGGACTTAGGAGTTGGTGATAGAAAGTTCATTACAAGATATACAGGGTGTCCCAACCGATATGGAGCAAGATTTAAACGAAATGACTGCCCCTTTCGCGAGTGAAACCAGCTGAATGTTTGAGCTGCCCGTTATCACAGGCTCCACCAAATACCCATTGTATCTAATTAAATGATCCGAGACAGCTGATTAATGTACAGAATAGTGGTGGAAGGACCGAAGTGCCATTTGGAAAGTTGTATAGCGTTGTGTGGTACTCGAAATTACGGTCACCAGCTCCTGGTGTTATTCTTGACGCCCAACCCGCATATTTCAACTGTTAGCGTAGGACATCTCTTTTCCTTCGAGCGGAGCTACAGAATCAATGATAAATCAAATCAACCTCGATATACAATATAATAAGGCACACTTACTTAATTTTCCGCTGCTACACATTCTCATGTTGGCTGCATGAATTAGACAAATATTCGTAAGCTCCATCAACAAGGAAATTATTGCCCTTTTTGCCATGACAACTCAAGATACGCCTTCCTGTTCGGATCGCAACTCTATCTAGACCACGCGTGCTAGGTGCACGCGCGTTCCATGTTTGCACAGGTGCATTTACCAGACGGCGGACGTCACTTCATATATCACAGGGCAGATAATTTTTCTTACAACGGATGTCAGCCGCGCACAAACATGCTGGAATACGTTCAGAATGATGTCCTTGTGAATTCGCTATTCTAGACGCGGAATATTTATTTTTGTTTATTTATGTACATTCCTCAAGGGCTGTACAAGGGCGCTGCATGAGGGGGAGCAAAACGATAAAGTAGCAGGATAACAACATTGAGCAAACAAGCATGAAACAGTACATATGATATAAACACATAGCTATGGTATGCACAATATAAGCCGATGTAATTGTAACTATTAGTAATGAAACGTGCGGCACGATTTCGGACACTTTCGAGGAGGTCAATTAGGTTGGCTGTATGCGGGCTCCACCACACCACACCAGAGACCATTATTACACCAATATTATCGTGGCTATACCGCAATAACATTCCAGTTTTCGTCATAAAAAAGCTGTATAGACAATTAGCTTTATATTAGGAGGTGCTAATGTTAGGTTTCGTTTTAAAAAGCCAAGTGTTCTATTAGTGTCATTTACAATGGTATTTACGTGAGTCGACCACGTGAGGGTGGGAGAGAGATGCAGCCCGAAGTACTTATACCTAGTTACATTAGGTACGAGAGATCCGTTGACTTCATAGTTGTGGTTCTAGGCTTGCTTGTATCGGGAAAAGGACGTATGCTCTAATTTGAATACGTTAAGGCGGAATCACCCCAATGTATTCTCTATGGGCATTGCTTTGTCCAGTTCCATCTCGAAAACTACTGCACTAATGAAGCAGTACGCCGAGCTGGTAATACGTTGGTAAATCCTGCACGTCCTGACATATTTTTTTTTATCGGAATACATCAAATAGGCGACTTTATACGATTTTTTGTTTCTGTGAATGCGAATACATGGAGTACTATAGGAGCAGCAGAAAACACTTCCTCAGATCTCTCAGCGACGAAATAAACGGCTGAAAAATATGTCAGGACGTGCACCTGTGTCCTCTGACGACAGTACAAGCTAATTTGCAGCGTTAACCTTCGTATTATTCGAGATGAACTGGACAAAAGTGTGGACATTTGTCTTCTGCTAGCCTGGATTGCATTGTGCTGCCACCGCAATGGGCTTCCACTCCGGGAGAGAGGGATACATCGAGATGGGAGGAGCGAGAGCGAGAGGGAAGGCAAACGGCTAGGAGCATTGCGCGAGGTTGTTGTTTCAACCTGCATCGGCGACGGGCCAGAACGACGCGTGTCTTATCATGGTGAAAGCTGATTAATAACCAAGACCGAATAGCAGGTCCGCCCACTTTCTGCCGAACGAAGTGAGTTGTATGCGCCCAAATTCGTTCGTCCAAATTCGAAGAGGATCCAAGTCATGACTTTGCCTGCTCTATGCAGCGACAGCGTCGTGCATCGATATTCCTCACGCATGGCCTGTTACTGCGATCTCGGCTACAATCAGTAGGACATAAATTGGCGTAATCACTTTCCGTGCACAATACAAATAGGTGTTTGAGAGAATGTACGTCTTGTGCTTTCTGTTTGCCAGGTGCGTGTTGTTTTCGGGGGTGCACTTGTTTGATTACACTGGCTCACGACCCAGTGTAGGCCTCAGCCCAAATATGGAGCAAAGGACAGATATTTTTCAGTATTCATACCTGAATCTGGCTTGGTCAAGATGTGCTGACATGTCATGCAACCAACACAAGTGCACGATAACATGAAGTGTGCATGTTGACATGTCGAAGATGTTGCTAGGTGGCCGCTACGGGCAGAGTCCCCGTGAAATGTGGCTTGAGAACGATAACATGTGCCTTGATTTTGAACAAGTTTGTCGGAAAGACGCGCGAAGGGTGTACCATTCCACTCAAGAGCACTTCTCGAACGCCGTGTGCGGCTGTCCTCATATGCAACAGCAGGTTCTGTCCGACATAAATCAGACCATCTGTTGATGGAATTTTATCGTGCATGTGTTTCTCTTCGTTCTTTAGTGTCATTTCTATGTACTCTTGAGTCATCCCTAATTGTGGGAGTGTGTACGAGTTGTCAAGAGGACAAAATGAAAGTCAATCAACTAGACTGTTCATCTGCATAGACAAGTGTTATTCAGTTCTACTAAGTTGCAGCAAGGACACACAGGTGACCATAAGTAACATGCATGCAGGTGACCGTAAGTACAAGAGGTACAAAATATCCAGCTACTGTTATTAAAGCATATGAGACGACGGTTGATCTTGCTTGTATCTTGCTCGTTATGGATGTCCGTTGAGTTTTTCCGGGTCCAGCTACAGGACTTGTGTGAGACCAACGACACGGCTTCCTCCACAGTTATTCGCGTCTCGCACCGATACAATGGTCTCTTGGAAAAGCGGGAAACAATTGTGACAATCTCTCAAGTGTTCGACCAATTCAGAATTTCCTGAAAGGCTGTCTGCATTCCTTTTATGCTCTAAGTGTCTAATGTGTAAGCATCTACCAGACTGGCCTACGTAGCAAAAACCACATGCAAAAGGAATATAATACACAACGCCTACGGCGCACTCAACAAAGCGGGTCTTGTGAGAAATACTGCAAATTGCCTTATCAAAATGAAAGGGCGTTAGAGAGCTTAAACGCGCAACATTTGAAAAAAAAAACAAAAAAACAAAAAACAACTGGAACATTGAACTTCTTTGCAGCGGCTAGGATGTTATGAGACACAGCATGAAAATATGGAATGCAAACTCGTGCAGTAGGCTGCCCAGAACGACAAGAGTTTTAGGAACGACAAGGTTGCACGAGTTTGCATTCCATATTTTCATGTTGTGTCTTATAACATCCTAGCCGCTGCAAAAAAGTTCAGTGTTCCAGTTTTTTTTTTCTTTTTTTCAAATGTTGCGCGTTTAAGCTCTCTAACGCCCATTCATTTTGATAAGTCAGTTTGCAGTATTTCTCACAAGACCCGCTTTGTTGAGTGCGCCGTAGGCGTTGCGTATTATATTCCTTTTGCATGTGGTTTTTGCTACGTAGGACAGTCTGGTAGATGCTTACACATTAGACTCTTAGAGCATAAAAGGAATGCAAACAGCCTTTCAGGAAATTCTGAATTGGTCGAACACTTGAGAGATTGTCACAATTGTTTCCCGCTTTTCCAAGAGACCATTGTATTGAAAAAGGTGCGTGACCCGTTTGGGCAACTCTTAGCTGAGTACACGGAGATTAAGTCACGCGGCAATTGTGTTAGTGTTCCCTGTGTTTCCCCCTTTCCACCCATCAGGAGGTTATTGGGAGTGTAGGCTGTCATTAAATGGGTTGCTGTGTCTGAGAACGTGTCGTGCTGTCTTTTTTCTGTTCAGTGTCTCCGGTTTTTATCGTCAGAGCTTTCTCGCTTGAGCAACGGATGTGAAATTTGCCTCTAAAATTATTATACATTATTTTTTTGGCTATGTAGTAATCAGCTGTGAGAAATCACATGGACCAACTGTAACACAAGCTTGGAATTTTTGTTCATGCAACACATCTAACCAAACGAAAATAAGAGTCCACGATAGCGAAACCCTGAGACGAGGGACACACAATGTCTCAAACACAGCTGAAGGGTTTATTCCCACAAAAGATACTCAACCCACAGAGTCACTTTTCACTTTTTTCTACTAACAGTCAATGCACTGCTACGAACAGAAGCACGCTAAACAATTGGGCAGCACGCCGCCACTGTTTGACGCCATCAAGACCACTTCCTGTCTGAGGCTACATTTGCATGGTTCAAGGTCGCGTAGGGCTGCACTCTAGACAGAAGGCCTTACAAACACTCCTATTATTTATTGAATCACTATCACAAGGTTATTTCCTTTTTCTTACAATTATTAACATTCACTCTTGCATTAAAATTCAGAAAGAGTATTAAAGGGGCACAAAACAGGTCGACGAACATTCTCCAATTATTATGCCCAATGAAAGAATGTAGCTCATGATATCCAAATATGAAATTCTTTTGCTTCTAGCGAGCGTCTTTAACACGAAACAATGCCATTCAAAGAGCATAATCCGCGCGAGCCTCTCCTTATCCTTGGATCCGAGTCACGTCACTGTATTCCAGCGTATAGCAACGCCGAATTCTAGGCGCTGCAGGTGGGAGAGATTTCGCTCTCGTAGCCAATGACGGACCCCACCGAGACAAGCTGCAACTCGCGAGGGAACCGGTTACGGCGGGAACATCGCGGTGACCTCGCGGAGCAATACAGCACAGAAAACATAGTGCGCACGTGAAATAGAATATTGAGGGTTTTTGGTACAGTTTGAACTGGCTACCTTAGATTGGACAAGTGGAAATACGTTTAGAGTTGACCTCACTTCTCGATATTACAAAAAAGTTAATGTATAAGCGTACCGCATTCTAAATGGTTGAAGATGGGTGACGTCTAAATGACGTGCCGCTATTGTCGCCCTCGCCAGGACATCGCAGGGCGGGGCATGTTGGCGAAAGAGTGCAGTGTATATTCAGTCGGTTTGGAGCCATTATTAACTTTTTTGCGACAACACTTTTTTGAAAACATTCACCGTCGGCAAAGTATCACAATGTATTTAGAAAAAGTGCGCCAGGTATACCTGTTCATTGCCCCTTTAAAGAAAAGCACCATCGCCACTTTTACTGAAGGCCGTATGACATGCGAGTATAATTTTAGCAGGTATAAATTATATTCACTCATTATGGAAAACACAAGAGAGGATAGCGACAAAGCACGTTTACCCCAAGCTCATAGACTTACCTAAAAGCAGTTTTGCTACATTCAGTCAATAACGACCACAAAAGTAAGAAGTAAAATTGTACTCTTTGTGGAAACTGTTGCTCCTGCCCTATCAAATAATTGTGCCGTTACTTAGATTGCTAGCAATCAAGCACTCCACGTTTTCCTCCTTTCCCATTTGTGCCTGCTATGTACCACATCCTGTCATGGAGTGAAGCAGGCTCACACTCAGAAGAATTAATCAATTACCACTGAGGGTGAAAACTTGGAGACGTACTTTATATGAATTTCTACCCTGCGCCCAGGTACCAAGATTTCTGCTTGAATAGCAAATACTCATAACTGCAAGAATTAAGCACCATCATCATCATCATAATAGTTATTGGGCAAAGTGAAATGACTTCTTATACTGACGGCCACACGCTATACGGCCACACACTTCGCTGGTGTTTGTAGGCACACGAAACATCAAACAGACTTTGCCGTAACTGGGAGTTAGCGAATACGTCGGAGAGACACCCTACAGGAAACGCCTCGGAAGTATTCTCGCTTTGAGCGACGAGCACTACGTCGCTCGCGAGTTGTAGACGTGCAACTAAAGATTGTACAGAAGCCACGGATATCACTCTTGTGATCGCAATACTGTTTTGTCGGGCTGCATATATGCTTTGTTTTTTTTTCAGAAAACGTGATACAAATCATATAATGAATAGCAGTCAACAAGAAACAGCTCGGAATGTTCGTAGCAGACGGATTTTTCTACCAACGAATGAGGGTGCTCTCTACCACAAACGTCACACTAGATGGGGTGTGATCTGCAGTTTTGCAGCGATTCCGTAAATCCGCGGTGAAACAACTTTGGGCAGAAATATTTTGCGGGAATGCTTTTCACATACTGCTTTACAAGATGACAGCAGTTTTTGGCCATGTTGGATACCACTTTATGCTTCATTCACGGTCCTCTGTATTCTACGACGGGGGACCTCGGTTATTTTGTTCCACAAGTTCCCAGTCGATATAACAGAAAAATTTCTTAGAGTGTAGTGTTAGCTTGTGTATGAGATATGGCTTCCCTTCACGTTTTTCGCGTATGGATCTGAAGCCCGTTTTCAGAATGTATACTTTCATGTTGTCAAATTTGTGCACAGGGAAAAGTTCGGCAACTGATTTGAGGTATTTGTTGGAGGTGTCAGTTCTGTGGCCGGTGGTGGTTGTTTTTTGTTGACCGGTTTTACCAGTGTATTGCATTGAGGAGTCGGCACATTCAATACAGTATATGACATTGGAGCTTGTGCATGCGAATGCATGCGTGATTGATAAGGTGAGCGTACTTGCTAGCTATGCTTTTGACACAGTGTTGAACATGTCCGCATGTTTTGCAGCGTGGGAGGGTGCACGGTCGCGTTTGGGGCGTTGTATTGCCGCTACCATTCTGTCCCACGCTCAATTCTGCTAAGGAATATGAAATCCCAGCCACACGTCCTCACAATAACCGGCGATTTACACGACACACTACATGTAACACCACTGATACCGACATCCCCATACAACGATGGAATCGTACCTCTCCGTCGGTTCCTCCGCAGGTCAAGCACAAGGAAGTGCCCACAAGACTCCAACTAGACTCACAAGACTGGCCAGTGGAAAATCCCTATGTCGAGGGATCGCCTGGGTGGGTGGGGGGGGGGGGTTGAGGTCACGGGATTATTCCCCACGTGTCCCCCAAACTGGGTCACCACACTCCAACCCACCTAAGGCCCCGACGGGGGTTCGAACCCAAAAAGTCCATCAGTTCCTGGTCGAACGCAGCCGTCGACTTCGGGGCCTGGTCGCTAGGGGGCACCGGGTTGAGGGTGACGCCAGCGGCGGGAAGGCCCTCGGCGGTGGCTCCGCCACGCGGCGATGACCTGACGTCCAGCAGAAGCTCCGGCCGAAACTCCCGAAGGATCTGCAGGGCGGCGGCGACGGCGTCCTCAGCGGAGGGCGCAGGTGGAGCGTCCGGGACTGCCGGTGTTCGGGAGGCCGCTGCGGTACGGTGACGGTCACCCAGCTCGTGGGTTGTGCGGTGGATCACCAACCCACCGCAGGTCCTGTAGAGACGAGCCGTCTCCTCCTCAGTGTAGACGGCCGGGGGCTCTGAGGGGTGCCGGCTGGACAGGAGATGGCCCCGGAAGGTGGCTGCCACGGTCTCCGGAGCAGCGCCAAGGAGGGGACGGGGCTGGTCGCGCCACCTACTCGATTACACCAAGCACACTGGCTCCTCCCCGACCTGCACGGTCCAGGTGGCAACGGAGTAGTGACTGGGAGTCACCCGCGGGGTGGGTCCGGCCGAGGGCGCAGTCCTCGAGCCTCTTCTCGGGAGTCGGGTGCTCCTCGTCGTCGAACGGTCTCTGATGACCGCGTTCAGAGTGGCATGCCTGGGGTTGAGGGTCCTGAAAAGACAGAACGTGCGGAAACACGGCAATGTTATCGCGCGCGCAAATTGTACGCGCGAGAACGCTGACTTACAGCCCGTGTTCCGCCGCGGGTAAGGCATGCCGCCCTACCACGTTCCCTCGGGCTAAAGCCGCCCAGGTCACCCTGCAGCTGGTTAGGTGGGCGGGTAGACTCGTCCGCCGTGTGGTTGCGTTCATGATAGCGTTTAAAGTCGCCAACGTGAACGGGTCCAGTCTGTCTATCCGCCGTGTTCACACGACGGAGTCGGTACGAGAAGCGAGATAATCGGGAAATTACCCGAAAAGGTCCCTCCCAGCGCTGCGCCAGTGACGCTATGAAACCTATAGCAGCGCTGCTCAGCGGGTGTGTGAGCTTCAAGACGAAATCCCGAACTTCATATGACAGAGGACGGTGCCCCTTATCGTACTGACGCGCTTGTTCCGAGCGGGCGGCGTCCAGGCTCTCTCTTCTCGGAATTCACCGCACCCGAAAGCCGACTACGCAACTCGCTCGCGTACCTCGACAGATTCCGAGCATTTGGCTCCGTGCACTGTCTCAGTCCGTTCTCCAATGGGAAAGCAACCTCCTTCCCAAAGTTAATGTATGCCGGGGAAAACCCCGCTGACCTGTTTACTGTCGTCCTGGTTGCAAATCCCAACTCAGTAAGACGCACATCCCAATCCTTGTGCCTGTCGGTTAGAGCTACCAACATATGCTTAAGGTTGCGATTCACTCTTTCAGTAATGTTTGTCTGGGGGTGGTGCGGCGTCGTTCTCGTGTGCTGAATACCCAGTGCCGCACAAGAGTCGAAAAAGACGCGGCCAGTGAAATAACTGGCGTTGTCAGTGATCAACTGTGCCGGAAAACCGAACCGGGAAAAAGTCTCCATCAGCCGGTCTCCGCTCCGGCACCAGCTTCCTAAGCGGGAATAACTCCACCCACTTAGAAAAGTGGTCAGTATCCACCAGCAGGTATTGATTCCACCGTGGACTTCTGGGAAATGGACCCATTACGTCACACGCTACTATGTGCCAGGGGTAGCTACTAACTACAGGCTGCGTGAACCCCGGGGGTTTACCCACCCTCGGTTTCGCTTTCTGGCACACAGGGCAGCTCTGGGTAAAGCGCATAACATGCTGCCTCATCCCCGGCCAGGTCGCGACGCGGCATAACTTATGAAAAGTCTTGCTGCCGCTGCCGTGACCCGCGAGGGCTGAGTCATGGAAATGACGCATAAACACCCTTCGCAATTTCCTGGGAACTACGGCCTTGAAGCAGGAAACACTCTCGTCCTCCTTGTCCAACCCGGGCACATAAAGCAGCAAAAGCCCGTCCTCACTCAAGAGATATGAGTCGAGGCACCCGTCGCCATCCCTGCCTGCGTTCCCGGTGTCAGCTGCGCTATTATCCGCCAGCTTTTCCGACACCCGCTGACATCAATCGTCCGACTTCTGTGCCTCTAAGAGCTCTTCCCTTCTTACGATCGTGCCCCAAGACAAGGAGTTACCTGCCCGATTCAAACCAATCGCGGCCACGAGATCCCCCTCCTCGGTCTGCCGTTCCACGTCTTCCGGGAGATTACCGTAATCGCACGCGCACCCAATCTTCCCTCCTCTCTTTTCCGCTGGGAGAGAGGACCTCCCGCGTCTTGCGGCTCTAACCAGGTCCAAGTCACCCATACAACCGGTCGATGACCTGCCCTGGCCCTGATATTCCTGCCGTAATTCACAGCTGTAACCCAGTGGCGCACGGGACAAAGCGTCTGCCACTTTGTCCGCGTTCCCGTTCAGCTATTCTACATGGTAGGAATAGCCCTGAAGTGCTAACGCCCAGCTGCTAATCTGCCTGACGGTTTCTTCGACCGCTGCAGCCAAGAGAGTGCTTGGTGGTCGGTCTGAATGGTAAAAGTTGTCCCATCTAAATACATGTCGAACTTTTTCAAGCCAAAGATTACCGCCAAGCACTCCTTCCCGTAGCGGAATAGTTCATCTCGGCCGGCGACAGTGTGCGACTACCGAACCCGACCGGGCATAGAGCACCGTCGTGTTCCTGTAGCAACACTGCACCAAGCCCATAATCGCTTGCATCAGTTTGCATAACGAACGGCTTGTTAAGATCTGGCAACCACAATTTAGCTGTATTCGCTATAGCTTGTGATAAGCAGCGAAACGCCTCCTCCTGCCTAGGCCCCCAAGCCCACTGGGAATTCTTCCGCAGTAGCTCGCACAGTGGTTTTCCTAAAGAAGCGCAATGCGGGATGAACTGGCGATAGAAGTCAACCATTCCTAGGATCCTCTGAAGGCTCTTGACGTCATGCGGACAAGGATACTTGAGTATGGCACTCAATTTATCCCCATTCGAACTTAGCGTACCAGGATCAACTACAAAACCAAGGAGATCCACCTTGAGGGAGGCAAGCTGAACTTTGCCGGGATTAATGGTCAACCCCGCGTCCCTCATCCGACTTAGCACATTGCCAAAGCGAACGAGATGCTCATCGAACGACTTAGAAAATACCACTACGTCCATGTAAGTCATGTATGTGATATACTGTGCACGTGAGTTTTGGGACAGCCTCATCGTCATGGGGCAGGGAAGAGAATAAAGTGTGGAATGAGGAACGGGTGGTGGATGCGTACTTCCAACGATACCACAGGCTACCTAATTTGGCGACGATTGGAAAACTTCTCCTGGATACTGACTTTCGGCTTCAATTCTCCTGCACGTTCTCATTGACACGGGATCTTCAGCAACAATTATGTCTTCTGCCGTCTACGAGGGGCATTTTGCATCCTTGCATCCTCTGAAGCCGACATCTGTAAGCCTGTACGATTTCTCCAAACGCTCAATTCCCATTCAGGGATGTTTTTCGGCACCAGTCAAGTACGCAAATCGTTCAGCATGTCTGAATTTCTACGTAGTATCCAATGGCACGACACTTCTTGACATGGATGCTGTCACGTCGTTGGAGTTATGCATTGACGGCATGAGTCTCTCCTGCTTTAGTACGACTGCGTCGACAGTCACCGTACCCCCAGCAATTTCAGCTGATTTCGGACACCTTTTGGATGGAACTCTGGGTCTGTCTAAACATTACATTCACAAGGTGAAGATACGTTCCGACATCAAGCCCGTTACAGGCAAGTTACGCCGTTTACTGTTAACAGTACGAGAACAAGTTTCTCAAGAACTACGTCGTCTGGAAGAACAGGACGTAATCGAAAAGGTCACAGCTTCAGAGTGGGTCTCTCCAATCGTAGTGGTAAAGAAAAAAAGATGGCTCCATCCGCTTATGCGTCGACCTACGCGAACCCAACAAAGCCGTCATTGCGGACTGTTTCCCACTACCACATACTGAGGAACTGCTTAATGCCTTAGCCGGCGCCATGAAATTCTCGAAACTGGATCTGGCATCCGCTTATCATAAAGTTCCCCTACACCCAGATAGCAGGGACTTAACCGCATTTATTACTCACGAGGGACTCTTCCGTTTTAAGCGCGTATGCTTCGGACTTGCCTCCGCTCCTTCAGCATTTCAACAAATGATGTCCCTCATACTCCAAGGCTGCAAAGGAGTTCTCTTCTACATAGACGACATCATCGTTTACGGACACTCGCAAGAAGAACACGACAACAACCTCCGTCATGTACTCAAGCGTTTGTCTGCGGAAGGGTTGAAATTGAATCACAAGTGCGTGTTTGACGTCGTCGAGCTTACTTTCCTCGGACATGTCGTAAATGCCCATGGACTGTTACCTCAAACGTCTGCAATTCAAGCGCTACAAAGGGCCCCTCCACCTACGGATTTAAAGTCACTTCGTTCTTTCCTGGGATTACTTGGGTACTACTCCAAGTTTATCCATCACTTCGCCGAGCTGGTGGAACCGATGCGTGAACTCCTTCGAGAGGGAAAAACTTTTGAGTGGACTTCCAGGGCGGATCAAACTTTTAACAAGGTGAAAGCTACACTCAGCTCGTGCCCGGTTCTACACATGTTCGATGTACAGCTCCCAGTGGTCGTGACCACAGACGCTTCATCATACGGTTTGGGTGCCGTTCTGCAACAAATTAAAGGGAACGAAGTTCGCACAGTCGCTTTTGCTTCCCGTACCTTATCTTCGGTGGAGAGAAAGTACTCGGTTGGTGAGCGCGAAGCGCTTGCCTGCATGTGGGCATGCGAGCATTGGCATGTCTACTTGTGGGGACGCCCCTTAACTCTACGTACTGACCATCAAGCGTTAGTAACCTTGCTTGGCACACAAGGCTCTGGACATCGCCCTCTGCGTATATCAAGATGGTCCGCCAGATTGCTGTACTACAACTTCACTATAGAGTACAAGAAGGGAGCCGAGAATTATATTGCGGATGCCCTATCAAGGTTACCACTACAGTCACATGATGTTGATGAAGAAATTGTCTGCACCATCTCCAGCCCCATTTCAAAAGAAGAATTACAAGAGGCTACGTTGCTCGATCCAGAAATCAGCGAGGTCATCAGTGCACTTGAACAAGGAACTTGGTCTCGACATGCTCACAGAGCTCCCGCAATGGGCCCGTACCATCGCTGCGGACGTGAACTTTCAGTTGTGAATGAACTTCTGCATCGTGGCGAACGTTTAGTGGTCCCACGTGCACTAACTTCCAGGTTGCTTGAGATGGCACACGAGACGCACCCTGGAATTGTGCGTACAAAGCAGCGACCCAGGGATTTGTACTGGTGGCCCGGGATGGATGCCCAAGTGGAAAAGATGGTGCACGATTGCTCTATCTGTCAGTCTGCTGACAAATCTGCCAAGGTTGCATCTGCACCTTTGCACCCAGTAGTATTTCCAGCTACACCCTGGTCAAAACTGGGAATGGACATAGTTGGACCGTTCGAAGACTCTCCTCCTTCGTGCCGTTACGCCATAACGCTTATGGATTACCATAGCAAGTGGCCAGAAATTTCATTTGCGCCCGCTGTTACAACATCTACAGTGGAAGCATTGCTTATGCACGTATTCAGTCGCGAAGGCTGCCCCGACGAGATAGTAACAGACAATGGCCCGCAATTTGTGTCCACACACTTCAAAGCCTTCTTGCGAGAACGAGGTATTCAGCACACAACAGTATCAGTCTACTATCCACAAGCCAACGGTCAAGTTGAACGTTTCAACAGAGTGCTCACGGACACCATACAAGTTGCAACACTACAGCGCAAAGACATCAAACGCGCAATCCTTGAGCATCTCGCGGTATACAGAAGCACACCGCACGCTACAACAGGTGTCTCGCCAGCAGTGCTTCTGCACGGTCGGAACTTTCGAACGCGCGTCAACGTGGTAGGACTGCAAAAGCCCTCAGCAACACCCGACATGTCGAGAGTCAAGGCACGTGTGTCGTCAAAACAGAGTAAGCAGAAGGTCTACACCGACGACAAGCGATCTGCAAGGTTCCGCAAATTCATGCCGGGAGAATATGTTCGAGTGCGCCTACCGGGTCGCCGAAAGAAAGGACGGCCAAATTTTTCTACACCCTTGAGAATCATCGCTTCCCGGGGACCACTATCTTTTTTGCTGGAAGACGGCAGGATATGGCATTCGTCGAAGTTTACCCCATTTTATGGTGAGCTGGGGCCACCAGAAGGCCAAGTACAACCGGACGAACCGTCCTGTTTCGGCTACTCTTGGTGGCCTATTGACGACAACGCACCCGTTTCGGACAGTACATATGTCTCCCCTCAAGACCATGCTCCGCACAAAGGCGCAAGAGTACATCCACTGCCATCTCTCGAACAGCAGGAGCCGCCTCTACGCAGAAGCACACGACTACGTTCCGCTCCTGTCCGTTACCCGGCAAACGAGAACGACACACCACAGGACATTGCCGACGACAGAGTGCTATAACTATTTTTCTTAACATGAAGCATTTTGCTTAACTGTGATTATGTTTCTTAACAAGGGGGGGGGGGATATGTGATATACTGTGCACGTGAGTTTTGGGACAGCCTCATCGGCATGGGGCGGGGAAGAGAATAAAGTGTGGAATGAGGAACGGGTGGTGGATGCGTACTTCCAACGATACCACAATGGCACAATTGAATTTCGCGTCACCCAGCACGACGTCCATTAGCCTAGCTAAAACTAGCGGGCGAGTTGGACAATCCAAAATGGAGTCTCGTAAATTCAACGAAGCCCCTGTGACACGTGAATGCCGTCTTTTGGATATCCTCCTCCCCTACAGGAATCTGCAGAAAGCCGCTGCTACAGTCAAAAATCGTGGACACGCTGGCATTCCCCAATGCGTACATAATCGACTCGATGGACGGAAAAGGATAAGCATCTATGACCGTCACGGCGTTCAACTGGCGATAATCCACGCAAAGCCTAGCCGTCTCATCTTTTTTAGGTGCCAGCACCACCCGGAAAGCCCAGGGGTTCTGTGACCGCCTAACCGCGCCTGTCGCAATCATCTCATCCAGTGCCGCGTCAAGGAGATCCCCCTTACGCGCGGAGGGGCATGGGGTTACACCGCCAGGGCCTCGCAGTACCAATATCAATCCGATGTTCTAGAACATCGGTCGTTCCTGGCTGCTCCGTAAACATTTCGGAAAAGGGTAGCAAGGCGTCCAAAAGCATGCCGCACTCAAGTCTTCTGCCCCCAAAAGACGCTACCACCCGCTCAATATCCTGTGGGATTCTTGGCACCGTTTGCACAAGCTTAGTTTCTGACGAATGGGTATCCACACGACTGGTTAAACGGCCAGTCGGTGTAGAACAGGCGAAAGGAATCAGTGGGCTTAGCGGTCCCCCACACCGATATCGGTTTGCCTTTAAATCGAGAATCAATCCATCTCGGACAATGAAATCTCGTCCCAAAATAACTGGGATTGACAGCCCTGACAGGTAAATGAACCTTTGTCTGCACCGTCCCCGCTAAAGCGCATTGTAAGTCTCACTGCGCCTGTAGCACAGACATTCCCGATGCTAACCGCAATGAGATATCAACCTTCCTGACGCGGACATTTCGTTCACGGCAGTGCGCATACACGGCGTCTCCGATTAGCGACAACGTGGCACCGGTATTCACCAGGCCAGTGTACGGACCGAACACAGGGGCAGACTCCTGAACCCTACAAGCTATTGGGGCGAAAACTGATCCACCCTCGGCAAAAGACTGCGGCGAGGTATGAAACACACGCCTAACCTAACGGCTAACCCCAACTGCCGCCCCCGGCGTTACTAGTTCCCCTGCGCCGAGCGGAAATTTCTCCGACGCACAGGACAGTCACGCTTGTAATGCCCTGGTTGATTACAGTCATAGCATCTGGGTTGCGCCCGCCCGCGGTCCGCCTGTGGCATTCTGGTACTGGGGTCCCTCTCTACCTGGTTCTGCCTATCCTGAACCCTCCGGGCAGTGGATGTTCCGCTCCTGGGACCGCCGCGTGAATTTTCGCAAAACCCCGCACGGCGCCTCTGTTCAAAGTAGAAAGGATCCAGGGAACACGGCGGGACGGTGACGTCCGATCGGCATCCCGCGTCCGCAACCAAGGACGTCGCTTTCCTTCCCCGTGGATCGGAGTCCTTCACACCCGCCCAAGCGCAACCCAGCTCAACTTATAGTTTCGGGCGCGGTGGAGGTTGGTACCGCAATTCAGAGAATAAATCAGCCTGAATCACACGAGCCTCTCGTGCAAGCGCTTCAAGATTCTCGAAATTTCGCCCCCGTAAATACGGACGGCAGCTAGGATGGCTCTGCCATATAACACGCGAAACCTTATCCTGATCTGTGGCCGTCGGATTGGCCCTATCGTAGAGCTCCTGAATTGCGCGCACAGATTCAATGAAACTCTCGTCGGCATGCTGTGTGCGAAAAGTTAACTCTTCGCGCACACGCATTGCGTAGGCGGGTGGCAAAAATTCATCCTTAAAACGCTGCCGGAAGTCCGCCATCGAGGTAAAAGGCTTCTGCAGCCTTCGCCATCGGGCGGCATCCCCCACTAGAGCTACTGGCAAGACCTGCCCTAGCACTACCTCGTCGGACGCTCTAGATGCAACCTGATAGGTCTCCATCTCCAATAGGAAGTCCGCTACCGACTTCCTATCAGACTACCCCGAGTACGTCGGAATTGCCACACTAGGATGGAGCCATGGGGGAAAAGTAGAATGCGGGCTAGTCTGCGCCGCGTTCAACTGCTGGGTTAATGAAGTGACAATATTGTCACAATATTTGTCAATTGTCACAACAATAAAATATTTGTCACTTGTAGCAATAAGCTAGCTGTATCAACCGCTTGTGGAGTGGGGAGAGGTGGATGCACACCTGCCCCCGTGTTGGTTCCGCATCGCCGTTGCCGCCACGTGCTCCTGCCTCGGCGGGGTTAATAATGTCCCCGTTTGTTGCTGACCCGGACTGATTCTCCATGGATCGCGTATGTACTATCATGCCACGAGGCGCCTAACACCCGTGTTCCCCCAAAATCCTAAGAGGGCCTCCAAAATGTAGAGCGCTCAGAACCACTCTCAATCGACGACAAAGGACCGTAGGCCTACGTTGGGCGCCAGATGTGGGATTTGCTCCTGCAAGAAGCCTTCCCCACCGGGTTGTGGTCTAAGTAACCAGTACGTTCCCCGCCGTCGACCAAGAGATGTCTCTGACACCAGACTGGAATGGAACTTACATAGTTTATTTCTCTCGAACAGGTCTTCCTCCCGTGCTGCTCCAGTCCCGAATGTCCCGTTCAACCCGTCGCTCCCTCCCGCCTCACCTCCCACTGACCCCAATCCGAGCGACAGAACAGCACGTGCGGCGATCTTGGTCAGTGGAAGAAAACCTGCACGGCGGGCAGCTGAGAGGGATGGGGGGCCTCAGACAAAGGGCTGCCCCCTCCTCGCCATCGGGTCACCACAAGATGAAACAAGTCGCAGCGAAATTTGTGCCTCGATTGCTTATGCCCGAACAAACAGATAATCGGATGACGCATGCCGTGCTTTGAAGGACCAGTTGGAGACGAATCCCAACTTTCTTTCTACAATCATAATCGAAGACGAATCTTCGTGCTACGGTTGCGACCCCGAAACGAAACAGCAGTCTAGCCAATGGAAAACAGCCAATTTCCTACGACCCAAGAAAGCATGGCAAGTGAAGTCGCACGTCAAGACAATGGTGATGTGTTACTTTGATGTGAGGGGGATTCTGCATTCCGAATGTTCGGCCGTGTCAAGCGGAGAACAAAAACTTCTACTTGGGAGTTTTAAGAACGTTGCGCCACGATCTGCGGAAGAAATGTCCCGAGTTGTGGGAGTCAGGTGACTGGTTCTTTCACCATGGCAACGCACCGCCCCACACCGCGCTGAGTGTTCGCTGTTTCTGACCAGAAATGACCCCTGTGCCTCACCGTGTCTGCTCGCCTGATCTCGCCCCCTGCTACTGTTTTCTCTTCCCACGTATGTATAAAATCCTCAAAGAGAAATGTTTCGCCGATGTCGAAGAAGTGAAACAGAAAACGGCACTAGCACTAACAAGCATCAACGTCGGCGAGTTCCCAAAGTGTTTTGAACAGTGGAAAAAATGTCTAGACAGGTCCATTGCATCAAAGGAAGATTACTTTGATGGTGTCTGAACTTAGAGCATGAAACAATATCAAACATTTTTTTAGAAAATAATTCCGGTTTCTTTTGGGTCCCCCCTCGTACATGGGCTGTATGGGAATTCAACAGGTGAGGTCTGCTTTACGTTTTATCCCGAATTATTGAGCACAAACAGCATCCACCGGAATGACGTTCTTCGTGTGCTTCGGTTGGATCTTGTCATTCCTTCCAGGTAGCTCGGAGCTCAAGGTCTCTGACAACTTTAAGCTTGAGCCTAGCAAGGTCCGATTCCGGCTCCAGCACTGTAAGTCCTGGTGTTTTTCAAATCCTGGTGTGTTTATCCAAGTCCTGTTGTTTATTATGTTGGAGGGATCCTCTCCCGTTTGAGGCTGCTGAGGGAAGCTCGCATACTTTCCTGTTGAATAGTTGTGAGGGGTTACCCAAATTTCTTGCATACCATTCATCTCCCGTAGCACCATCAAGCTTATCTTTAGTATTAACGCACATCTTTTTAATTTTATTGGTGCACCGAGCGGTCAAGGGTGTGTTATAATGCAATCATTGAGATTTGATGTCAACCTGTTCATGTGCAGACACACAGGTATACCGACAAAGTCTAAAATGCGATAAAAACCGGGCTGTTTGGTGGTACATTTAAAAGCGATAAAACTGCACTGGGGTTTTATCGCTTTTAAAAGTCTAAAATGTCATGGAATATACCAAAATAGGCGCAGAAGAACTGGCACGAAGTCGTTTTATGGTGTCAGCACGAATGTATACCTGATAGCAGA
The DNA here is from genome assembly GCF_037126465.1 of Ornithodoros turicata. Taxonomy (NCBI): domain Eukaryota; kingdom Metazoa; phylum Arthropoda; class Arachnida; order Ixodida; family Argasidae; genus Ornithodoros; species Ornithodoros turicata. The sequence goes on from NC_088201.1 coordinate 145,035,251, forward strand.
CTTTTACTACATCCTGAAAGAGTTGACGACACTTTTTCTTCCTTTATTGCTTTTCTTTTTTGTCAAATATGTAGGATGCTCGGCAAATAAAGTCGAAAGTATTTTTCTTAAATTTCCTCTAGAGGACAAACCTTCCGACGTAGCAGGCACTTTTTGACTTTTGAAGTATCATGCTCACAGAGGTAACACCAGTATTTTGTTACAGAAGCATTGAAATGACTGTTCTAAGGATTGGTGGAAACATGTACTTTGCTAGCAAAACGATACTTTCGTAAGGTCATCACGTTCATTGGAATTAAACAGATGTATAAGAGGTGAAAAACTGCCTCCAAAGTTGACAGGCCATCACAAAACCGGGTTACTATTCATCAGATAGATTAAAAGTTGGAGGCAAGTCTTCAGGGAGCACGGAGCACTGATCTTCGGGGATGCAGAGCCCACGGGGTCCTCCAGAACGAATGAAGCCTTGCTGGCATTTGCATGTCATTATGCATAGCCTAGTGCACTCTGACGGACGCGGTTTGCCACAGATACGAGGACATGCCGTTTCACATCCAAATTCCATTCCAGCTTCGCATTCTGGTTCGGGTAGCGACTCCGCTGCAATGAAAGAAGAAATCACAAAAGGACGGCGCGTGAGGATAGGTGACGCGTACGCCTTTTTGGTGAATCTGGATAAATACGAATTGTCATATAGAGAGATGTACGCTGTTAAAACAGAACTTCACCACTTATCATGCTCGTAGCGAACCATCGTTCCGAATGATATCATTCTGTGTATTCACTTGTTGAAAAGGGGAGGAGGCGCCTATATGGGACATATTGTCCCAGATAGTCCCCTCCCCCTGTTTTGAACAAATCAGGACGCAGAATGATATTATTCAGAATGGTGGTTGGCTAGGAGCTGGCTGTTTTAACAGTGTACGCGTTCCATTAATCAAACAAATGATGAAAAAAAAAGATATCATTCGGATTAATAGTCGACAAGGCGCATGATATGACGTGGAGCTCTGGAAGTGCGGAAACATAATTTATACTTTTCTGGGTCTCGTGGTCCTCTGTTTGGGAACCTTTAGAGTTATTTATCATATAAGTATTTATGAAACGAGACATGTTCACACAAACGCGCACTCTGGAACATTTTCCAGTTAAACCGCCTCTAGACAGCTTAGCAGCCCGGCACTGGCGACAGCAGAACAAAACGTACAATGAAGAATAACCCCGAATTCATAGATGTGACTTGATCTTGAATTGATTTGCAGCCGTCTTAAAGAATGTGAATGCACTTTAGAGAACCTCCTCAGCCTGAAGCGTTATTGCGCAGCGAGCTCCATTTTACACGTGCGGTGAAAATTTCAAGTCAGCGTTCGGGCGACATTAAAACAGACTTGGATTGCGCTCCAGTACGGCAGCTTCGCGAAGCTATATGATACTCAGAATATCGCCTTGCCTTGAGTATACATGAGCTGACGTGTGGTCAATCTTTTTTACAGGGCCTTTGCACAAGTGCTGGTACCAAGAAGGCAGGTGTAACACATACCATGAGTCCTGACACTAAGAAGTGTCGTGTTTTCCTACTGCAAACCAAATTTTAAGTGCAAAGCTGTACGAAAATGTCGCGCCTAGACGAATTAAAAGTTAGCAGGTTTTAACCTGACGAAGTATGTCAGCAGGAGGGTTCATGAAGCACACCGTCCTGAGCGAAGAAGGGCCTTCGCGCAGACTTGCACAAGTCAAGATGCGGCTCCAAGTCAGTTCATATCTGTGAATTCGAGGGTTCATATCGCGAGGGGGGTATAATGTTATCGCGATTTAATATCACAAGATAGTAGATAGAATGGAGTGAAACACTGCTGTACGCTGAGGGTCTTGCGTTTTTTAAAGTCTATTGATGCGTTGATACAACATGATACAACATGTACTACGTTATTTCCAAATGATGGATAGGGAGTTTCAACTAATAGGAGTTATCGCAGCTAAAATAACCACAAAGAAAATTCTGAGCGCTCTACGCGAATCTAACTGAATATTGTCGTGTTGCCATGTACCGTAGTCGCCAATGTTTTATTCATTGTCCACACTCAGCTATAATGGGATAAGTATAACCTGCTATCTTTTCCGGCAAGGTATCCATTAGAAAGTTGTGGAGCACTTGAGATGACCGAGATGTTGCGAAGGGGGCATGCTTGGTGTGGCTTTATCTTTTGTTCTCCCGGTCTAAATGGAAAGTCCACAAAATACAAAAATACCATGTGACAACGCGATGCGAATGCGTTTCTTTTAATTTTGGCTGTTATCGCTTCTCTTTTGCGTTCATCACTTTGCTTTTGTATCGATGGGGCATCTCTGAACCTTATACAATAAATATACATACCTTTTCCACCTGATAAATTAAATGACGAGACATACAATAGGCCAATGAGCAGCAGAAACGAGAGAGTGCGTGGCATTATTGGGTCTGCAACATAAATAAGGCAAGAAGGAAAGGAAGGAAAATATGCCGTATAAGCATCCAAACTGTAGCTAAGTTTGACGACCAAAGGAGGCTTTCAAACGAAAACTGCGCGAGAACCTACGAAAAGTCATTCTCCTTTTGCAAGCCAACCCGCCGACTCACAAGACAAGACAGTGCACATTCTGACGGACTTGTGATTTGCGATTTTTCCCCATCGTAATATTTCGTTGTTGTTTCGTTTCGTTCCTAACCCAAGAAGTTTGAATGGAAATTCGGAGGATACTGAGGAAATAGAAGCCGTCGAAGTATATTTCGGAGAGCAGACGTCCCGTTCCTTTTTTCAATGGTGGAAGAAGCTTCGGGAACGATGTGCCAAGGGCGTTGGACTTCGAGGTGAACATTTCGAATAATAATAGAGGTTTGTGAATCCAGGCTGCTTAGTGTATATGTACTTCAATCGCGAATTTGTAAGCCCTCACGTCTCATGTGCGTACTGTATATTTTATTTAACACAAGGTTACTGGCGAAAGAAAGCAACCCCCTCCATACGTTTTTCAGGAATGAAGTTAATTTTCGAGATTCTAGTTAAGAGGAAGTAATGTTGACCAGCCTTATACGGTAACCAGACTTGGGTTTCAGAGGTGGACCGTGTTTCAGAGGTGCCGATCGTTCCATATCTCGTGCAGACTTTGAACAGTGCACATAAACAAAAATACACTTACCTCTCAGCTTCAAAGCAAATGTATGTCTTACCCTTGCCTGCCTCAAGCACGATGTATGTTTCTCACACGCACAGCGACCGAGAGCAGGAAACAGTTCCCACCAATTAATCCTGGGTTTCCTGTTTTCGGAAGTTACACGCGGGTGTAATTGGTTTCCTGTTTGCGGAAGTTACACTAGGCGAAGGGACCTCGCCATCTCCTGTTCGAACTCGGGTACTTCGTACCACATGAATGGATCTGATGGAGAGGCACGATGATAAATTTTGTTGCCACACAACACTGCGTTGAGAACCGCCGACGTTCCACCGCCTACGGCTTAATGTCGCCAGAACCCCTCTGTTTCTCTAGAAGATGAGTCTTCTCTACTTGCTCAAATGTCCTACTTGCGATGCTGAAGTTGATATTCCCCACCTACACCTCGAATGTGAAAAATGCGACACCGCGCGAGCCAACCTCAGACGACACAGACAACGGTGAACATTGGCAACTCCACTTGGCCTAGTGTACATCTTGTACAGCTGTCCATGATAAAAGTATTTCCAGCATTCCTGAGTGACACAGGTCTCATGCACAGCGCACGCCCTTCAGTCTTGTGCCATTTCATCCGTCAGTGTCCCCCCATCTCACCCTCATTCACATTGCTGTGATGTTCCTTTTTTCTTTCTTTTTTACAGCGGCACGTCTTATGGGGACGGTTTAAGGAGGTCGCCGTATCTTTGGGTTAAAAACTTTCTCGCCAGATGAATGAAATGGAAGCACGCATTAGTTACCTTTAGCACATCGCAAGAGTTCTAGGAGACAAGCCAACAGCAATCAGGACGCTTTCAAGTCCAGGATGAGGAACGTGATGACACCCACTTCATAGGAACCCGGTGCTCGGCGTACCATGTTCTGGGAACACTTATCCAAAAGACCTTTCAATGTGCTAAATATCATCTAGCCTTTCCCATCCTTCTAACCTTCCCTACTGAAACGGTGCAGCGATAAGTAAACAAACAAGGCTGAGCAATGTCACATCATACGGACACCGACCTCCAAAATGCGCATTTTTCGCATTACTTTGATTCCCTGACGCATATACTATTGCGACAATTAAAAGTTGAACGTAATGGGCTGCAGAAGGGTCGAAATGAGGGGAAATTGCATGCGGTGCTTTTTTCATGTATGGCATATTTCTTCTGTTATGGCGAATGTTCTGACTGACAGGAGAGAGAGAGAGAGCGCTGAGATGCACACAGTGAAAAGAAAACACACACACAGGCACACACATGGAAAACAGCATGTGGTACTGCACCAATGTTGGCATGTGCACTATTCCGGTTTTATCTCAATCCATAGCGGAACTTGATTACTCTTTTCCTCCATGCTACGAACTATTTTCAGTGAGTTGACACTCCTACCGTTGTGTTCTGTTGACGCGTGGCGTCCTGATTTCCAATATTTTTAAGTAGCACAGGGCTCAAACACATCCACGCTGTCTTTTTGAGTTGGTGGGATACCTGGTGAACGTATGGAATAATCAAAGGGGTTTCGCTTTCTCTCTTGAGTTTTGCCTCCCTTAAGATCCATCTCAGAACAGCACAGACATCGTCTTCAGTGTATCGTCTTCAGTTGCAATTCCCCACTAGACCAAGAAGAAGCTCGCGCTGAGCGGAAGTGTTCTTAGCAAGCTCCTCTGCATTTACTGTAATCTTTCGAAGACCCCTTCTTTACGAAACCTTTTACGAACGGGCACACCCATGGAACTGCGTGAGGGGAGCCGCCGGCCCCCCGTTTGGTGCGGCAAAGATCGGGGCACTTCTAAGTCAGGCGACAGGAGTCGGTCCCCGGTGAAAGGCGCTCAAGTGACATTAAACTGTCCACACCTCGCACATCCCGAACTGAGATTCTCCAGGGTCTAGACAGCGAAGATGCGGAGTCTCAGCCAGATGATGGCAGCAACCTGCGCATGGATGTTCAGGACGCCCGTGAACACAAGGCTGACGCGGCGTTTCAACTAGTCGCCTATAGGAAAAGTCGTCCAAGGGTCCTACCAGTCGTTTTCCGATGTGTGACCACCTCGGACTCTTTCTGAGAAGTGAACCCTGAACTTATAGCACATGGTATCCTGACGGTAACCCAAGAGAAAGTCCGACATCACCATATCACCAAACAAGGAACTCTCATAGTTCACGTGTCATCCGAATATTCGGCGCACCGGCTGCGGGGTCTCCGAACTCTCGCAGGTGTTGCTGTCCATACCACTCTCAGACCGGTCGCGGATAAAGGACGGAAAGAGTCGCATATTTTGCTGCTGTTGTTAATTGTCTAGCAGCCATATCCCCCACACCACCGAAACGTTAACAACAACAAAAAGAACTCAGTAACAAGACAAAGAAAACAAGCGCTTCCCGCACGTGTTCAATGAAAGAAAAGTGGACGTATTTCTTTGTTTTGTTTGGTGACTGCATCGCGAAACTGTGTGTTGGATAGAATCGTGGCGGTTACCAATTTTCCGAAGTTCGCGGCTGTGTCATTGCTGCAGGTTGCATCATGTTGCGCAACTGTCGGCGTCTCGGTGGTAGTTGGTTAGGCGGCGCCGCTCATTTTCGAAGCAGTTTGTCGGTGCTTCTCTTTGGCTCTGATACATTGTGACATCGCTGGCGTTGTAGAAGACCGGTGTCAAGACTGATGGGCAGCATGAACGCATCGTTGACATCGTACGTGTTTCGCAAGAAACAACAACTTTGTCAGCCGGGCCTCCGTGCACAGTTGGCATCCGCCGGTCAGTCATGAGAATGCTGGTAAGCAACAGGCTGCGCATTGTGCACCTTTTCGAACACGCTTACAAAATATTGTCCCTTTTGCAGCACAATCACCTCTCGTAGTTGCCGCAGACGAAGAAAATTATGTTCTGCGTGTCTATGCCGCGGTAATTCACTTTTCCGAGATTGCATTTCTAAATACTGTTGCACTTGCGTTTAGTTTTCCTTGGTGTGAAACTCTTCTTGCTTTCAGGCTTAACTGGTGACACTCTGTCCTCCATCCTACACTAGGGGGAACACTGTGATCTGAATATTTCGGGTAAATACATTTCGAATTATTCGTAGCAGCTGGTGTTCGTTCACTGAGATAGCTTAAAGGTAAGCACTTATCAACTCCTGTCTATGCCGCACTATTTAATTCTCGATAATAAATTGGAAAGAGAGGCACATAAACAAGGTACAAACACGACACTTGAATGTAGAAGAGTGTGGGCATGTGACTGTGTGTCACAAATTATTCGGTTAATTGTTGAAATGCCTAAATGTCTGCACTATTTTTTTTCAGAAACCTGGATGCAGTAAGATTCCTATGCACAGTATACATGCGTCTTATTGGGATCGCGAATAATATGGATTCACCTGCGAACTTGGATTGTAATGCAAGACAAGCAGTTGTGTCTCGCATTCATATTTTGGCGTTTTCACGAGCGCCTACTTAATCCCTTACTATTCTAAGTGTGTATCAGCTTTCATAACTGCACTCTTATTTTAATTATGTTGATTATAATCTACTGAGAGATATCAAATTCACTGCATCCTACCAAAGTGAGAATGGACAGACATCATGCTCGGGTTACTTTTCTCATAGTGACCCTCGTCCCTCAAGCTCAACTGAAGAAGTCATTATGTATTGAAGTACTTCATGCACTGCAGTGCTCATCAGGCATTCTGCTCCTGGTACAATACTGTTACCTTCTCTAAAACTGATTTGTTGTATTAGCAAGGGAACATCATGTTGAAGCACGGATTTGTTCAGCTTAATTTCTGTTGCTGTTGTATATAATTTGTCATCTGGTCAATGCATTTTGACTGCAGCATAAAAAAAATTCTTCTGCACTGCACATGTTTTCAGGTCACCTACACACGTTGCTCTACAATAGTTCTTTTTGTAAAAACACAGTGGCCTAAGAAAACAACTGTCTTGTAAGAAATACACCCACAGGCCTGGTAGATACCGACGTGTAGATGATATTTGTGTGTTGTGTGCCAATAAATATGTACTGAATTTGCTTTCCACACAGGTGTGTAAAGTGTGGTGATTGGAGACATAGTGTATAGTTGAAGTAGCGCGTACCAGTTGAAGCGAATAAAGCGCGCAACGCATAACAGTGGCGCGTATAGAAGCCGCGGCGTAGTAAGGTGGAGGCTCATAGAAGCCGGTTAACGCCTGGGGCGGATATATCCGACCTCGGAGTAAGCGCTATGGATTTCCAAAAAATAGCGCTTATTTATCCGCTACCGGGTTTAGAGTGCACCTTTTTTGTCCACTTATACATAGTACAGTTTCATTACTTGTTCATAACCAGCGCGATGGCCTTCCGATATGATGCAGTGGTTAGTATAACACATCGGAAAATTGATAGGTTTATGGCACAGTCGAAAGCGTCAATGTCACAAATTTGCTTATTGTCATGGCTGCTGTCATGTACAAGGGGCCCGGGGACTCAGTGAGATATGTCTCGGAACATTAAATACACGACATTGACGGAAAGTTTTTTTTGATGCATCAAAAAGGAATTGATTCAATCACTAGCTATCGAAAATACCATATATTCCATATATATATATATCTAAAACCTCTACTTTTGCGTCTGGCAACCAACATGTCTAAATTGCAACCGGTAAGTATTCTACTCTGTTAATAAAAATAGCGTCTGGCGAGAAATTTATCGGAGGAAAATTTTCATGCGTGGGCGCTGTACGTTTCCTCTGGTTGATGAAAAAAAATGCAGCTTAATTTGTCACGTCGGTCTTGTACGCTAGCTTCTGCAAAATATATGCGGTGTGCAGTATAGCATGTATGGGGAATACGGAGCATTAGAAGTCAAGTGTGCCACAATCGCAGCTGTGGACGACCGTTTGGTGCTCGTTTGCTCTCATTGACAGAGTGTAGGGATGTGAACGCGCACTTGGGCCCGTACAAGCACTGTGTATTTGCAAGACGTGAATGTTCCAGGGTGTTAGCAGCACCTCCATAGGCCGCAGTGCAAAGCCAAGTATATACAAATTCAGAAATGCGCGAATGTGTGTACAAATTCTCACATACAACCATGGATGGAGCAGTCGCTCATATCTCGGTTTGTATCTGAAGTGTATCAGGTATACAATATATATATATATATATATATATAAGTACAGAAAAGGTAAAGAAGGGATTCAGAAGCCTTGAGGGAGAGTTTAAAAAATTTATTACAACTAATTACGGGAGAGAACTAAGGTTTATTTACATGTTACAGGGGTCGACGTTTCGGCGACAGCGTCGCCTTATATATATTTGTAACTCAAACGTCGTCATGCCAGTACTGGACAGCTGTTTCGGCCTTGTTGGGCCTCATCAAGAGTACGCAGGCAGGCAACGTTTGAGTGGATGGCGTCAGAAGGAAACGCGCAACGTGAAATTGTTCACGTTGCCTCCTAAAATTATTTTGCAGATATCAACCGCTTTCGGTCAGCGCGCGCACGAATTCAGCGCTGGGGGGTTCCCTGCAGGCGACCCCGTAGGGTGCGTATCCTACGTTCATTTAAAAAATCGCTGCGTGAAGCACGATCAAGAACGAATCACGATTTTTTTGTGGGTGTGCGGGGAAAGGATTTCTGCGTAACATATAAGAAAATCGAGGCATGTGTTTTGTGGGGTTTTTGGGTCAGAAGCGTGCTAAATCTGCCAATTTTATGAAACCGCTTCTGCGTTCAGGGCAATATGAATGCGATGCGCTGATGAAATGATGATGATTTTGATACCAACAGAAGGAGCTTTTAACGGCGAACACAGCGGTGTGTGTTACATGTCTGTGCGACAAGTGGTCTGCGCGGCAGAAGGCTTTAAAATGAAGCCATTTTAACGCTCTTACCCAAGTTTGGCATTTTTTTAAATAGTGGCTCTTTGCACCAAAACAGTAAGAAGCCGTCAATCCATTGTTCGCCTGCCAGAGGATAAGCAGGAAAAAAAATAACTGCCGTGCGGCCCACCGCTGCCGCTTGGGAAGCGCTCAAAGTAGGCCGAAACGACCAGGAGCCAATACACCGCATTTCTTTCTCCTTCTCTCCCTCGAGAACGGTTATAATATGGAAGTTTCTTTTATGGTCTTTTTTCATCATTTGCGATGTGGTAACACATATTTTTTTTACGGTGAGATCGGCGATGTCGAGGTTCCATGCTTGGCTGATTTTCGGTGGAATCACCCAGCTGTGATACTTGACGACTTGTACAGCGACCGAGTTCCCTCCAAGTTAACAGTATTGACGGTCAGGAGCGATGCCTACCAAGGTAGCAGACCACGAAACCCATTCAAGCTTGAGAACTTCAAACTAAAACGAGCAGTACTGGACGTTGGTGGACAGCAGTACACGGATGTGTTCGACTTCCAACGAGACATCTATTCCAAAGCCAATATACACCTGCTTCACAAACTAAAATGCAAGGATATACCAATGGCTTCAGCTGCGTATGCAAAAGAGACATTTATGCTTTATTAACATCTGACTACAGCTGCAGAAGTGAATGCCCTTTGTCCTGTTGTTCAAGCCAACGTTCGTCTGACTCTAACGTTTGCTGCCAATCTCACAGAAGCAGTTACGGTGTTGTTTGTATCCGAAACACCTTGTGTGCTAGAAATCAACAAAGACAGACGAATGAAATTTGTCTGAAGAATAAACATGGAGGAGTGGCAGTTCTATGCGGCATTCAGTAGACACTACTGCACCAGAGAACTGTTTTGGGGAACCTTTGCATGCAATGAGATCGCAAGACAGGAAGCCAGACCCGGCATTTATGTGATTAACACAGCTCCAAGGAGCAGTAACGGTGAACAGTGGACCATGACTTATGTTTCCGGTGACAATGTGGTTACGTATTTTGATAGTTACGGCATTCAGCCCGTCTACAAATAATTCTACCAATTCATTCATCCTACCAGGTCATTTTACTATAACAAGAAAAGACTTCAGGGCTGCGGATCAGCTACATGTGGCCTCTACTGCCTGTATGTAGGCAGCATGCTGGCTTGTGGATTCTCGCTCCAAGAGTGCACTCAGAGATTTTCGTCAACAAACTTCACACTGAACGACAAGCTGATACCCGTCCTTGTATGCAAGCAATTCCTAAGAAAGACAGACAACATGTCATGTTGCAGTGTACTTTGACACAATAAAATGGTATTTATTTCCATGTCGTTACAGGCACAATCTTATATAAAAAAACAGCATTACAACAACAACAGCCAGCTAGGGCAACATATGTATGAAAACTGTCTACTTCTTTCCATTGGATGCGTACCCAAAGGGTAACTTGTGGATACCATCCTCACAAATGAAACGCTTTGTGTCTAGGGGATTTAAAGCTACTTTCGTAACACATCCACTTTTATTCATATTTTCCTTGCGCACAATGAGGTTCTGACAAGCTTTGTACACTGAATAATGCAACTTCTGGGCTTCGCATTGTTTCACCCCCTTAGCACGATTGTATTGTTTTATACTACGGAGGTCTAGTGCATGGAAAAGAGATGTGTACTCAGAGAAGTTAAGCGACCACGTCAGTTCCGGAAGACCATCGTTTTGGCTGTGAAGGATATATTCCAAATAGATCTGAAAGACCTTCAGAAACTGTCGAGATACAACAAGGGTTTTCGCTATCTTTTGTTTTGTATCGACGCATTTTCTCGTATGCTTGCTGTAGTGCCTGTGCAGAATAAACGAGCAGCGGAAATTATACGGGGACTGAGACTCGCTTTTAGACGTATTGACACTCCGAGACTGATTCATTGAGACAGAGGTAGAGAGTTCACCAATAAATCGGTCGGAGCATTTTTAAAATCAATAGGGATATCTCTCATCCACTCTAATTCAAATACGAAACCAAGTATTGCAGAACGATCTATTCGAAGTCTTATAACAGGGAGACTGTTCTTCTTCTGGGCAGCGTCCTCATCATTGGCATGGTATTTAAAGGGTTAGGTGTGACGTGTTTAAAGGTTCGTGCGGATTGTGGGTCAACAGCCCGGAGGGAAGAAAGGGTCCGTACGGGCTTCTACGGCCGGAGTGAATGGCTGCTTTGTTAGAGTGTGGAGGGGATTATGTGAATGTAGTGATCTAGGCTACATACCGGTTACAGAAAAATGGAAGGTTCACGAACACGTGGACGAAATGGGACAACAGGCAAGAATTGGCAAGCATAGCGAAGGATAAGGAGGTTAGTGATTACGTGGGGAAAATTCCAGAACGAGCAAAGTTTTTTTATATATATATTTGTAATACAAAGTTGTAGCATGCAAGAAAGAAAGCAGAAAGCAGTGGCCATGCAGAACATAACAGATGATAATGGAGGTAGAAGGGAAAAGCATATTTTATTTGTGAAGTGTTTCTAGGGTGCCTTGTGATTTGTTGATACCGGACGGGTGAAGAGCGTTGAACTTGTATATGAGATAAGACTCCCTATCACGTCTGTCACGTGTGGATCTAAACCCGGTTTCTAGAATATATAGTTTAATGTTGTCAAAATTTTGACCAGGAACGTTCGGCGACTGCTTTGGGGAGTTTGTTGGACGTGTCGGTTCTGTGTCCGGTAAGGCGGTTGTTCATTTGTTGGCCGGTTTCACCAATGAATTGCATAGAGCAGTCGCCGCATTCAATGCAGTATATGACATTGGAGCTTGTGCATGTGAATGCGCGGTTAACGGGGCGGGTGTAATTGCTCGCAGTGCTTTTGATGGAGTTAGCGTGGTCGGTGCATGTACTGCCTGGAACAGATACGGCTGTACATTCCGACTGTGATGATTAGAGTACGGATGTTAGGACACGACAAATTTTCGTTTTATTTGCCGATAAAAGCCAGAAAACCGTATTAATGCATCACAAATTACAGCACATTTTTTCCTGCTATAGGCTATACGAATGCGGAAGGAGTGGCTCGGGCCTTCAATGTCGAAAAATGATACTCCAAACATGGGCTCCATGGAGAAATAGACGAAATCCCATAGGCGCAATGCATTAAAATTAATTTGGCCAGGCTACACCTGATTTATATCCTGTTAGCGCCTTTTATGTTCCTGGGGTTCTTTACATCGTGTTCTTCCGTGTCAGACGATGACACCTTACAATTTTTATTGTTTCTCTGTTAAGTGGCATCAACGTAGTTTTTCACTGAAAGGGCGCCTTCCCGAATAGCAGCTGAGCATAGCAGAGGAGCGTACCGACGAGACCAATAGCCGCGAATACTGCAAACGCTTCCGTGAAGGGGTGATCGGACGTGTTACCCCTCAGTCGCCAAGCCTCGACTTTCGCTCGTACATTGTTTGCATGTCACTTGACAAGTACCATACCATGGGTGTGCTACCAAAATGTGGGGCTTTTTTGTAGCGCTTATTTCATGCGCCTCGGTATTTAATGAAACGTGTTTGTAACAAAGACTCGCACAGAACAAGGTGAGCAAACGTTTCCGTTGTGTTCTTTCAACAGCTATGGAACTCGCTTGATTAGAGGAAACAGACCAACTATTTTTCAGGCGCTCAGTTTAGAAATTACGTTGCGATTTATATTCCCCGCTAACTGTAAGTTATACCATGCATTAGCCAGAAACATCATCGAAAAACGCCGATTTCATTCAAATAAATAAACCCCTAAAATATATGCCGAAAATAAAAATGATTGTACGGGTGACATTCCAGTCACATAGGCAAGTTTGTTGTATATTGCTCAAAGAATGCTGCCCCGAAAATCCTGCTTCGAAGATTCATTCTAAAGGGAAAGCGTTCCATATCTTGCCATTTCATGGAAGGTTAGTCCGTAACCCACGCACTTTCTCAACACAATCCGTCATCAGTAATTAAATCATAAGCTGACAGCAGCTCTCCTCGTCATCTGCAAACGGTGGCGTGGTACTCTACATAGATGTTCTTAATGTCAGACAGGAGTACTCATGAGTCGGCTCATTAATACAGCTGTTAGGAAGAAGATATCCTGTTACTTAACAATCGCTCATTATTTTGCGTGAACACTTGTCTTGGAACTATTCTTGCGCAGAAACCCTGCTTGGTTCGCACACACATCGTACATTCATTTGGAACTCCGGGTCCAAGAAGATGATTGCTCTAGCGATCATCGTCGTCGTTGTCACGTGTTCGCAGCTATGTGAGTAAAGGTTTCCATTACTGTATATTGCTCCTGCTTAGCCTCGCGCCTCCATCTCTACAGTATAATGTGCGACGTCTCGGATCCTTTGAAAGGACAGTCGCGTCCGTTCCGGTCGATTTCGAAAAGTGTAGCGTACTTTTACTCCTCGTGGGCGATTGGCTACGTTATCGGAAATCCCGCGCGAAACGGTGGCGTAGTTTGGCCGTTTTTCGATTGATCACGTGGCAAGAGCACACGGTGGATGTGGAGTGTATGCCTCTATCTGAAGAAAAAGAGAAAATGTTTTTTTACGCCCTTCCCGCTGTGAAAAGGGTGCACTATGGGGACAAACCCGCATCACACTTATACTACACTCCACCAAGCACCAGTGTTGGTGTAAAAGGAATGTAATGTACCAATACACCTCCATCATACTTATGTTACACACCATGCTATATTTAGGAACACTCATATCAGTGCAGAAGGGGTGTATGCCACACATTAATTGCTCAACGCTCGTGTAGATTTCTTTTTAATCGTGCTATGTTCGTAATATATACAGGGTGTTTGCTCTAACGTGTCCAGAAATTTTATTTAAAGCGAGCGATAAAGGAGAACCGAGCGCTACTTTCCAGCTATTGACTAGGAAACAGGTACCACTAGTGAATCAGTACCTGTTTCTTACTTAAGTAACAGAAAAGTACCACTTGTTTTTCTTTTATCGCTCACTTTAAATATAATTTTTTAGGCACGTTAGAGCAAACATCCTGTATATAGATAACTTAGTACAGATGAACGCGAAAAAGGCATATACTACAAGTAATGAAGAGTCTTGGGAAGCCGTATAAGTATTAAGAACTATTGCTACTTTTATCACATTAAACAAATTAAATGGGAATTACTAGAAATAGATTTACAGTCGTGTAGCCAACTGTAGGAAACTGTAGTTACAGTTAGGGGTCGACGTTTCGGCGGTCAGCGCTGCCTTCAACAGGAGTAAACTTGAAAAGAGGTAACAGGGGCTTCACACCTGAAAGGTTAACTGGTGCGGACGACCACGAAATTAAAATGCATATACATAATACATGTATGTAAGTAAAGGGCTAACCTAACTATTGTGGGTGATTGTGAAATTAATATACGAAAAGAAAATTATTATGAGGGAAGTCGACGTTTCGACAGCAGCAGCCCTCAACAGTGCTTGCAAATTTCGAAGGCAGGCTGCTGCTTCCACCGTAATTACTTGCCACCGTAATCTTTAATAAACCTCCTTGCATTTTCTGTTTGTCATTCTACCTTTTCCTTCGCATATGTATATAATATACTTATATACCCTTCTTCAAGATGGCGCCCAGGTTGGAATCATGCGCTGTTTGCTCTGAGAGGATTCCCAGTAAGCAACAGTCCCTGCGTTGTTCCGAGTGTGCACTGTGTTTTCATGTGACATGTTTACACCTTCTGAGCACCGAATATGTAGAACTGTGCGTTGGTAACGCACCATATGTCTGCGAAACTTGCTCTACATCGGCTTCCGACATTAGGGTTAAGAATGCCCCGACCCCGAAAGGTTCTGCCGCTGATGACGATCTTCGCACCTTGCTGTTGGATCTACAAAAACAGATGTCTTTCCTGACCGATGAAGTGATCTCCTTGCGCGAAGAGAATCGCACGCTCAAGAAATCTATGACTGAAGGATTCGCGGCGACCACTATACAGCTGAACGGTGTCCGGCAATGGAAGCTGCCCCCGGCAATGCAAGTGACCTTACCTCAAGGGAGTTCAGTGCCTTCCTCATAACAACCGATGTTGATGTCGAGACAACCCGGCGCATCTGAGGACCGTCGAGTCCTGCCGGAAGCCAGTGCTTCAGCCTGGAACAGCCACCCCTCTAACGACGCTTTCGGTCAACCGCAGCATTTTCCGCCATTGAGGCCTCCTTCAGTGCCGTCTATTCCTCCTGTTGGCCATTTTTCTGTACATCCTAATATGACCCGCCAACGTGAAAGGAAGGAGGTCACACGGGGGAAGGCCACCGCCTCGCTACTCAAGGCCGCGTCCCCAGCCAGCGCACACAAAGGTAAAGCGGTCTTTGTCACCCGTCTGTGCCCGTCGACTAGTCCTGAAGACGTCGCGTCCTACTTGCGAGACAGTGTAGGTGTAGTGTCTCCCGTGTGCACCAAGTTGATTACCCGCAGCCCGGCCTATGCGTCATTCCACGTTACTTGCAGTGACGCCGACATCACGAAGTTGCTAGATGAGAACGTCTGGACAAGCGACTGTCTATTCCGTGAATTTTCTGGCGTTCTCCGACCTACCATGATTCAAGCG
Organism: Ornithodoros turicata; assembly: GCF_037126465.1. NCBI lineage: Eukaryota > Metazoa > Arthropoda > Arachnida > Ixodida > Argasidae > Ornithodoros > Ornithodoros turicata. The sequence continues at coordinate 145,050,889 of NC_088201.1, forward strand.
GCTCCCCGCGATGACGCAGCCACCTCCCCTCAACACGATGCAGTAACTGCATAACGATAGAAATAATGTGTTTGACTTCACCGCATATTATCAGAATGTCCGCGGCCTTCGTACGAAAAACGTCGAGTGCTTCCACAATGTCATTGATCTTGATTCTGATGTCCTTTGTTTGACTGAGACGTGGCTGTGGCCAGGCATACCAAGTTCCTCGTGTTTTCCAGAATATTACACTGTCTTTAGGTCCGACCGTTGTGAGACGCAAGCCCAAAGGGGTGGTGGTTCGCTTATTGCTGTGCGGTCCCGTTATAGCTGTCGCCGTCGTTCCGATCTTGATCTAGTGCCCGATTGTGTTTGGTTTGAGCTCATCCTCAGTGGCAATGACCGGATACTAATAGGCGTGCACTACTTTCACTCTGGATAAGTAGTAATGTTACAATCCAAGATTTGCACAGAAAGTCCACGACAAGTATTGCACTTTTTACTTTAAATTATTCTAAAATTACTTTAAAACTTTTTAAAAATTTGAATTTTTAAAATTTTTAAATTGGGCAAAATCTGACTCAGTGCAATACTTGTCGTGGATTTTCTATGTAAAACTCGGGTTGTAGGAAACAAAAAACTAGATAGGAAGGAAGCAGACAGTGGGAAATGATTTATTTGAAAATCAACGACGCCATCTTGAAGAAATCACGCCGGTGCGGGCGACTGGAGCACGACGATTGCAGAGGCAGGTGGCACGCTAGTTCCAAGGCATCACACCAGATGGCGCCAGCATCGTAGCTCTAGACGAGAAAGACAGAACAAGAATGTACTAGTGACACGTAAAAATGGCAACACTGCTCGACAAGTCTAACCATGCCAGAGCGCGGGGAAAAGGCCTAACCGCTACTGCTAAACAGCACGGAGAAAACACTACACATCGGGGGAAAGGCTTAAGGCAATCGACAAGGCCTAACCACAGCGTCACAACACTACGCGGCTAATACATGGCTGGAACCACTAGCCACACGATGGTAAACGTGCGTCAACAGGCTTGGACGCCGCTAAACAAATCTAAACATTCGCGTACGGCGAGAAAAGGCTAACACGAGCACGGTAAAACAACGCGCAAACATCGGTAAGTCACTCACCTTTTTCCCCGCTGCGATGGAGCGTCCGCTCTCGTCGACAGCCAGGAATCAGGTGACGACGGAGCGACCGACCGCACGTCTTCTGCCTACGAGAGCCAGAGCTGGACTGACGTAAGCACCACTCTACGGGTGCTACGCATGCGCGTGCGCTCCTAGCGCCCTCTGCGCGCTCCTACCGCCACCTGCGAGAAGCTAAGAGAGAAGAGCATTCCTGCACCCCTTGCTGGCCGCTCTCATTGGTCGTGAGGCTAAGAGAGAAGAGCATTCCTGTGCCCCCTGCTGGCCGTTCTCATTGGTCGTGACGTCATCCTATTGTCTCAGGGCTACCCTGTTTTTCTCCACTAATGCTCCTCTAGACAAGGTCAATCTGCAGTGAAGCCACGGTATGACGTCATCATGCACCTGCGTGGCTCAAGGACGCGTACGCTCTAGACAGAGGACCTATTTTATTGAATCACTATCCCAAGATTATTTCCTTTATTCTTCTATAACGATTGAATAGGAAACTATTGCAGAAGAGCACCATGTATGAAAGCTAATCGTACCAAAGTCTTACTAAATGAGACTTGCAAAAGAACAAAATATCCTAACACGTAACTCCATCAACGGCTAATAAGAGGACTAGGCACTTAACAAATCAACACGGAGTGCGGCTAACAAGTCAAAAAAGAAAAAAATACAAAGCGTCAACAAAGGAAAGCATGCATATCGGGGCATGTCAGGACACGTCAGGACAAATCGCACGACTGTTGGGCAACAGAGGAAAACAAACACTTGAACAGAGTGAAAAGACACTCACTATCATCGGACACGTACACTACATTCCCTCATTGTAAATCCGCTCGTCACAAAATCCACCTGCATCGTCGAACACCATTCACCAGTGACGAACCACACATCCGCACCCCATCAGAGGCAGACAGAACCCCACCTAAGCTACGCTCTTCCACCGACGATCAACGCAAGTGCTAGGATCATAATTACCGTGTCTACACCCGCCAGTGTCCAAGAGAGAAGTGAATCCTTGCGCCCCCTGCAGGCCATTCTCATTGGTCGTGACGTCATCCTATTGTCTCAGGGCTGCACTGTTTTTTTTCCACTAATGCTTCTCTAGACAAGGTCAACCTGAAACAATAGTATCCCGGTATGACGTCATCATGCAGGTGCATGGCTCAAGGACGCTTACGCTCTAGACAGGGGACCTGTTACTTATTGAATCACTATCCCAAGATTATTTCCTTTATTCTACTATAATGATTGCTTAGGGAACTATTGCAGAAAAACACCATACACGAGAGGAGATTGTAGGAATTCCAAACTCTTACTGTACAGGAAAAAACAAAATAATGGTTCAGCAAGACATGTCCATCCCTTCCGAGAGCCTGGCAGCTAACGAATAATGTCGCTTTGTTCCTCGACTGGATAAAGCCATGCACCTGCCCCCCTCGCGGTTACTCTCTGAACTAAATGAATCCCAAAATTATTAAGAATAGCTCTACTCCCATTCAAGGCAGCACTATCGTCAAGAATATTCCTTGTACAAAAAGAAAAAAACACTACATGTAGAAGGAAAGCATGTCAGAACAGGTCAGAACATGTCAGCGCATGTTTGTCAGACAACAAGAGGGAAAAAAGCGAAAAGAAACAAAGAAGAAAACCAACATCAAATTATTTCTAAGCACACGCACCCCTCTTATTCAAAAACAGTGCTCATCTTAAATCCGTCCAGGCCAATACACACCATTTTTCTATTGCTACACTTTTTTCCAGTAACGGTCAATGCTTTGCTACAGTCTGTGTGACGTCATCACATCCTGTCTGAAGAAGACAGCGACAAAGACTCCTATTATTTATTGAATCGCAAGATTCTTTCCTTTGTCCGATTCTTAATGACGTTCACTTTTACAATAAAATTCAACAAAAAAGCACCGTGCATATTAGCGATTTTCACCCCAAAGGCTCATCATGGTCATTAGAATTACAGTAAACTACCACTGCTCTTTTAAAATAATAAGTGAGACCACTCAACATCATCACCAGGCTTATGTAATACATGACCCTTTCTATGCTCGTATACTCATTGTCTGAGGCTACACCTGCGAGCAAAAAGGGGCGAAAGCCGGGGGCAAAGTTCTATTCGCGCTCGACGGAGGACTAGACAGAATGCCTTTACGGGAACATGATGGGATTCCTATACTATATTAATGATTAATGCATTGCAGTTTAGAAAAGCTACTACAAAACTATAATTTTAGGATCCTATTAAAATTCTACTTTCTATGGAAACTATAATTGCCCTATTACTTGGATCGCTATTAATGAAGCGCTCCAATTTTTTCTCTCTTCCCATTTCAGCCTTGTCATGCAGTGAAGCAGACTCACATCCAAAATAATTAATTTACACTGAGGGTGCCGTGCTTCAGGAATTCCTATCCTGCGCTCACATACCAGCATTTCTGCACGGATACCTATAACGGCTTACTTCTTCAACATACCGAGCTCCTAACAACATCTAACAAACAAGCAGTGAAACCCACTTCTCAGCTCTACCTTGCGACTTTCTTCTTCGCAAAAGCAGTCATTTGAGGAAAGAGCAGCAAAAATTGCGCGCACTTGTGCTTGTCTTCAAAAAACTGAAGCATATCCTGATAAACTAAGAAAAAGACACTCATGTCTGGCATCAGATAATGCTACATACACAGCCGCATTGTCCCTTCGTAAAGAAAGCACAGGACAAGGGCACACAAACTCCTTTAAGCGAGAAGGAAAAAGGCTTAAGACGGAACGCTCAGGAATAATAGCAGAGTCACAGGTCATCGCTACGCGGCTAACACAAGATAACAACAAGATAATAGCGGCAGGTAAAATTACAACACTGCTAAACAAGCTCCAACATGCCATGATGACGTCGCAAACCAGGAAAAAAAAAGCACGCGCGCGCACACAGCAGCTCAGGAATGCACAAGGAGAGGTGCTTTATTGGAATTTCTCCTCCACGCTCACATACCAGCATTTCTGCACAAATACTTATAACGGCTGACTTCCTCAACATATCGAGTAAAGTGAATACTGACACTCAACAACATATAATAAAAAACAAAAAATTCCATTCTCATGAACTCTTCTCTGCCGATCGGCTTTCTCCTGCTCTACCTGGATGCTGACTTTTTCCCCTCACCTACATTCTGAGTAAAAGCAGTGAAAGAAGAAAAGAACCACGAAAAATTACACGGATTTGTGTCACAGGACAGGGATACACAAATTTCCTTAAGTGAGCAGGGAAAAGGCTTAAGTCGTACCGCTCAGGAATAATCGGAGAATCACCGCTTATCGCTACGTGGCTAGCACAACATGACAACAACAAGATATTAGCGAAGGGTAAAAATTGCAGCAAGAAAGACACTACTGTACAAGTCTAGACATACGACATCGAATGCGAAAACACTGGTGATCGGGGAAAAGGGCTAAGCCTGCGGCGGATCATCATAGAGCATACATAAGTTCATTTTTCTATTTCGCGTAAACTAAACGCGGTCTGCTTGGAAAACGACATACAAAGTTTCTTAGGGAGAAGAGAAATATAGGAATTTCTACTCCGTGCTCAGATACCAGCATTTCTGCTCAAAAACCTGCAAAATTAAGCACTGCTTACTTCATCAAGATATCGAACACCCAACAAAATCAAACAAACAACCCCACTTCCACTGATAGAACACTATTCAGCTTTTACCAGGAGGCTTTCTTCTGCGTAAAAGTAGAGAAAATAAGAAAAGAGCAGCGAAAAATTACACGCACTTTTGCTCGCATAGCGATAAGAGAAAAAAATTAAATAACGAGGCACACGCTAATAAACTGTGACAAAGACACCCATTTCTGCTATCAGATAATTATTGCATAATGCTAAATACCCAATTGCATTGTTCCTGCGTGAAGAAAGCACAGAAAAAGGACACTCAATTTATCTTAAGCGACCAGGAAAAGTCAATTCTACTCGGACAGCTTAATGCCATAAAGTCTGAATTTGTGCAAAGAAGACAAAGCTTCAACAGCGCTACGAACGTGACAGATACATACTAACAAACAAACAACAGCAGGACCGGCGTCGGGCACTCATAAAATACCCTGCCCAAAACAAAGACTTCACCAGGTTCGCTAGGCAATTCCATTAAAAACGCTCGTCCTGTTCCAGAGATAGCAATGCAAACGCGACTGCCCTTAATTTTTAAACCACTATTTTACGCAATAACACATAAATGTGTCACTCGTGTTCCACGAAAAGGCAAACACTTACTTGTCAAGTGGGGTCCCAGCGCGTGCGCGCGCGCATACACAGACACACACACACTCACCATTTTCACACTCACAAACACAAAGTCTATTTTCACAACCACATAAATCCATATTATTCCTCAGGTCAATAATTATCCTACCATCGCCAAAAGACGGCACAGACATGTATGCTTAAGCAAGACAATCGGTCCTCGTTCCGGATGTAATAGGATATCGCCACTCGGCCGGCGCGAACCAATAAAGAAAGAAAGGAATGCATGTTCGCTACGAAGAAAACGGCGCCGTGCTTCTACGCAGCGATCATTATACAGACGCGTAAATGTGAACATCATTCGCTACACACTGCAGCTCTCATCATTTTTAAACCAAACCACTTAACATGTGTTCATAGGTCTTCACTAAATAGGTGAGCCGATAATGACTCCAAATAAAATCAAATAAAATAATCATTCCAGCATCGCTGGCTGCAAGCTTGCGTACCCAACAGAGCAGCGCGCTTCCATCAACATGCCTTGGGCTAATTTTACACACCCAAAGCCTTCTCTGAATGCATTCTGCTGTCGCCGGAATAAAATATTTATCGCGACGGGACTACAATGTCAGCTCTGTTGCTGTTGAAGTGATAAAACAGTGCGCTCACTCGGAGTAACGGATCGCGCGCATCCAAACCGCGAGAACAGGCCCGCATTGCGCTCGCGCGGGGAATCTGCGCGTCGCGAGTCCAAACCGCGAGAACGGGCCCCGCGCGTGGCTCGCGTGGGGCGCGGTTCGGGCGCACTGTTTTATCACTTCAACAGCAACAGAGCTGACATTGTAGTACCGTCGCGATAAATCTTTTATTCAGGCGACAGCAGAATGTATTCAGAGAAGGCTTTGGGTGTGTAAAATTAGCCCAAGGCGTGTTGATGGAAGCGCGCTTTTCTGTTGGGTACGCAAGCTTGCAGCCAGCGATGCTGGAATGATTATTTTATTTGATGATTTTATTTGGAGTCATTATTGGCTCACCTATTTAGTGAAGTCCTATGAACACATGTTAAGTGGTTTGGTTTAAAAATGATGAGAGCTACAGTGTGTAGCGAATGATGTTCACATTTACGCGTCTGTATAATGATCGCTGCGTAGAAGCACGGCGCCGTTTTCTTCGTAGCGAATATGCATTCCTTTCTTTCTTTATTGGTTCGCGCCGGCCGAGTGGCGATATCCTATTACATCCGGAACGAGGACCGATTGTCTTGCGTAAGCATACATGTCTGTGCCGTCTTTTGGCGATGGTAGGATAATTATTGACCTGAGGAATAATATGGATTTATGTGGTTGTGAAAATAGACTGTGTTTGTGAGTGTGAAAATGGTGAGTGTGTGTGTGTGTCTGTGTATGCGCGCGCGCACGCGCTGGGACCCCACTTGACAAGTAAGTGTTTGCTTTTTCGTGTAACACGAGTGACACATTTATGTACTATTGCGTGAAATAGTGGTTTAAAAAATAAGGGCAGTCGCGTTTGCATTGCTATCTGTAGGACAGGACGAGCGTTTTTTATTGGAATTGCCTAGCGAACCTGGTGAAGTCTTTGTTTTGGGCATGGTATTTTATGAGTGCCCGACGCCGGTCCTGCTGTTGTTTGTTTGTTAGTATGTATCTGTCACGTTCGTAGCGCTGTTCAAGCTTTGTCTTCTTTGCACAAATTCAGACTTTATGGTATTAAGCTGTCCGAGTAGAATTGACTTTTCCTGGTCGCTTAAGATAAATTGAGTGTCCTTTTTCTGTGCTTTCTTCACGCAGGAACAATGCACTTGGGTATTTAGCATCATGCAATAATTATCTGATAGCAGAAATGGGTGTCTTTGTCACAGTTTATTAGCGTGTGCCTCGTTATTTTATTTTTTTCTCTTATCGCTATGCGAGCAAAAGTGCGTGTAATTTTTCGCTGCTCTTTTCTTATTTTCTCTACTTTTACGCAGAAGAAAGCCTCCTGGTAAAAGCTGAATAGTGTTCTATCAGTGGAAGTGGGGTTGTTTGTTTGATTTTGCTGGGTGTTCGATATCTTGATGAAGTAAGCAGTGCTTAATTTTGCAGGTTTTTGAGCAGAAATGCTTGTATCTGAGCACGGAGTAGAAATTACTATATTTCTCTTCTCCCTAAGAAACTTTGTACGTCGTTTTCCAAGCAGACCGCGTTTAGTTTACGCGAAATAGAAAAATGAAGTTATGTAGCTCTATGATGATCCGCCGCAGGCTTAGCCCTTTTCCCCGATCACCAGTGTTTTCGCATTCGATGTCGCATGTCTAGACTTGTACAGTAGTGTCTTTCTTGCGGCAATTTTTACCCTTCGCTAATATCTTGTTGCTGTCATGTTGTGCTAGCCGCGTAGCGATAAGCGGTGATTCTCCCATTATTCCTGAGCGGTACGACTTAAGCCTTTTCCCTGCTCACTTAAGGAAATTTGTGTATCCCTGTCCTGTGACACAAATGCGTGTAATTTTTCGCGGTTCTTTTCTTGTTTCACTGCTTTTACTCAGAATGTAGGTGAGGGGAAAAAGTCAGCATCCAGGTAGAGCAGAAGCCGCTCGGCAGAGAAGAGTTCATGAGAATGGAATTTGTTTGTTTTTTGTTATATGTTGGTGAGTGTCAGTATTCACTTTACTCGATATGTTGAGGAAGTCAGCCGTTATAAGTATTTGTGCAGAAATGCTGGTATGTGAGCGTGGAGGAGAAATTCCAATAAAGCACCTCTCCTTGTGCATTCCTGAGCTGCTGTGTGCACGCGCGTGCTTTTTTTTTCCTGGTTTGCGACGTCATCATGGCATGTTGGAGCTTGTTTAGCAGTGTTGCAATTTTACCCGCCCCGCTATTATCTTGTTGTTATCTTGTGTTAGCCGCGTAGCGATGACCTGTGACTCTGCTATTATTCCTGAGCGTTCCGTCTTAAGCCTTTTTCCTTCTCGCTTAAAGGAATTTGTGTGCCCTTGTCCTGTGCTTTCTTTACGAAGGGACAATGCGGCTGTGTATGTAGCATTATCTGATGCCAGACATGAGTGTCTTTTTCTTAGTTTATCAGCATATGCGTGAGTTTTTTGAAGACAAGCACAAGTGCGCGCAATTTTTGCTGCTCTTTCCTCAAATGACTGCTTTTGCGAAGAAGAAAGTCGCAGTGGGTTTCTCTGCTTGTTTGTTAGATGTTCTTAGGAGCTCGGTATGTTGAAGAAGTAAGCTGTTAGAGGTATCCGTGCAGAAATGCTGGCATGTGAGCGCAGGATAGGAATTCCTGAAGCACGGCATCCTCAGTGTAAATTAATTATTTTGTATGTGAGTCTGCTTCACTGCATGACAAGGCTGAAATGGGAAGAGAGAAAAAATTGGAGCGCTTCAATAATAGCGATCCAAGTAATAGGGCAATTATAGTTGCCATAGAAAGTAGAATTTTAATAAGATCCTAAAATTATAGTTTTGTAGTAGCTTTTCTAAACTGCAATGCATTAATCATTAATATAGTATAGGAATCCCATCATGTTGCCGTAAAGGCATTCTGTCTAGTCCTCCGTCGAGCGCGAATAGAACTTTGCCCCAGGCTTTCGCGCCTTTTTGCTCGCAGGTGTAGCCTCAGACAATGAGTATACGAGCATAGAAAGGGTCATGTATTACATAAGCCTGGTGATGGTGTTGAGTGGTATCTTTTATTATTTTAAAAGAGCAGTGGTAGTTTACTATAATTCTAATGACCATGATGAGCCTTTGGGGTGAAAATCGCTAATATGCACGGTTTTTTTTTTGTTGAATTTTATTGTAAAAGTGAACGTCATTAAGAATCGGACAAAGGAAATAATCTTGCGATTCAATAAATAATAGGAGTCTTTGCCGCTGTCTTCTTCAGACAGGATGTGATGACGTCACACAGTCTGTAGCAAAGCATTGACCGTTACTGAAAAAAAGTGTAGCAATAGAAAAATGGTGTGTATTGTCCTGGACGGATTTAAGATGAGCACTGTTTTTGAATAAGAGGGGTGCGTGTGCTTAGAACTTTGATGTTGGTTTCCTTCTTTGTTTCTTTTCGCTTTTTTCCCCCTTGTTGTCTGACAAACATGCACTGACATGCTCTGACCTGTTCTGACATGCTTTCCTTCTACATGTAGTTTTTTTCTTTTTGTACAAGGAATATTCTAGACGATAGTGCTGCCTCGAATGGGAGTAGAGCTATTCTTAATAATTTTGCGATTCATTTATTTCAGAGAGTAACCGCGAGTGGGGCAGGTGCATGGCTTTATCCAGTCGAGGAACAAAGCGACATTATTCGTTAGCTGCCAGGCTCTCGGAAGGGATGGACATGTCTTGCTGAGTAGTAAGTACTGGACTCTCACAGTGCACAACGCCCAACTGGCCTGAACACGATTTAATTAGCAATTAGAGCTAATTGGGACCCCCACATTAATCAGCACCTTCCAGGGAGCCACCACACTAATTGGGGAAAGTCTAACTCGTGTCCAGACCAGCTGGGCGTTGTGCACTATGGGAGTCCATAAAAAAGAAAAATAATAGGCAGAAAATAAAATAAAAAGATAGAAATAGACTGGAGAGAAATAATTTATTCGAAAATCAACGATGCCGCGGCGAAGAAGCCGCTCCGCAACACCCGAGTGACCAGCGCCCGCCATGTTGGTAGTTTGCACCCAGCAGTTGCAGAGATCGACGACAGGTGGCCACGTAGTTGCAAGGCATCACACAAGATGCCGCCACCGTCATAGCTCTAGACGAGAAAGACAGAACAAGATACTAGCGGCAGGTAAAAATGGCAGCACTGCTAAACAAGTCTAGGCATGCGAGAGAAAAGGTCTAACCGCTACTGCTAAAACAGCACGGAGAAAACAGTACACATCTGGGGAAAAAGGCTTACGGGGACGATCGCTTACGCCTAACCTCAACGTCACAACATTATGCAGCTAACACAAGGCGGGAACCACTAGGCACACATCGCTAAACATGCGTCAACATGAACAAAAGGCTTGCTCACCGCAAAACAAGTCTAAACATGCGAGAAAAGGCTTAACACGAGCGCGGTCAAATCACTCGTTGGTCACCGCTAAACACGGCAAACATACGAGAAAAGGAGCGCGTCAAATCAGTCACCTTTTCCCCCATGGCAACTTCCAGGCAGAAACTGAGCGAGCGCGGGGAACACACGTCTGCTCTCTACGAGAGCCAGCCAGAAACTGAGCGAGCGCGCGGAGCGCACGTCCGTCTTCCACGACAGCCCGAGAGAAGCTGAGTGAGGCGACGTGCAGCGGCAGCTATGGATGCGCGCGCGCCCTCTGCTCCACCCGTCCGCGCATGCGCGCGCGCGCGCGCGCTCCTAGCGCCCTCTGCGCCGCACGCGGATGTTTTCGGTTTCGACTCTCTGCTGCGCGCGCGCGCTCCTAGCGGCGACGGGTGGCTTCTGAGTTTGTTTCACTTTCGTTTCTTTGCGCGCGCGCGCGTTAATCTGTATAAAGGCAGCGCGCACCGTGTTCGCGTCATCATTCTGACCGATACGTGGAAAACGCCATGTGTGGTTTATTCTCCTGCGTTTCTCGTCGTCGCAAGGAAAAGACAAAAACGAAGAACTTCGCGAATTTATTCGCGGCATCGTGGAGGAAGCCTTTCAAGTCCACCGCCTGGAATGGTTGCAAGCGCGTCAAGAAATGTGTCAGGACAAGATGAAGACGCTCGACCGCATCTTAGCGGCGGACAGACTGGCGAAAAAGAAGTCCAACTTTAGCCTGGATAATCTGTATTGGGAACGCAGTTCCGATGTAGAGGACGACGACGACGACAACGTGTAAATAAAAGCGATGCATTTCTCCGCGAGTCTCAGTCTCTTCTTTCTCTTCGTGAAACGTGTATGCACGCAACATGTCTTCCCCCGAACCTTTTCGTTTCCGTCATACTTTTCGCTGTATCTTGAGCGGCCCCTCCATGTGCGGCAAATCTACGTTCGTTGCTAACGTGCTGAGGAACCTGAACGACGTGGTGGACAAGCCTCCGTCACAAATATTCTACGTGCAGAAATATGCTTCGCCGAGCATGCAGGACGAATTCGGGGACTCCGTAAAATTTACCAAGGAGCTACCGCGAGAGTGGGACACGTCGCGCGCTACGCTGATCGTCGTCGACGATCACATCGATCACATCGTCGCCGGTTCCTTGAAGGAGGTGACCGATCTTTTCATTCGGGGTTCTCACCACGCCAACGCGTCGATCTTCTTACTCGTTCAAAACATCTTTTTTGACAGTAGCCATTTTAGAACAATATCCTACAACGCCAGTTACGTCGTCCTGTGGCGCACCGTGCGCAGCGTGCACCAGATGGAACATTTCGGCCAACAGCTATTTGGCAGAAAAAGATTGGAGTATTTTCTGGACGCATATAAACAAGCGATGTCGTCGCCCCACGCATATTTACTCGTGGATCTTCACAACTATACGCACGAGGATCACAGGTTGCGTAGCAATATCTTTCCGGGAGAACGTCAATATATCTATGCTCCGAAATGAATCTCCGCCCTCACCTCACTTTACTCAAAATACTCTCCACTCTACCCCCTCCACGCCGTCACGACGTCTTGAGACGTTCGTCCTCGTCCGACATGAAACACCTCTCCGAAATTTGCCTCAATGTATTGAACGGAAAGGTGGCTCTAGCTCCAGATACGTTCGCGCGTTTGAAGAAGCACAAACGCTTTTTACGACGGCTCGCCTACAAAAAGATTCACAAGAATCCGCAACGTTTGAAGCGCTATCTGTCTCAGCAGCGAGGACAGGGCGTTCTTTCGTCGGTGGTTCCTCTCCTGCTTTCCGCCGTGTTGAACCTTTTCGCCAATGGCCAAGAGAATTGAAGTGACCACCTCCTCCATCGGAAACATTCTTTCCTCGAAGGAGAGTGACGACGTCAAAGTGAAACTCATACTGCAAGCACTGTATCGCATACTCAAGCAGTACGGATTTGACCCCTACGACAATAAAAACAAGGCGTCCGACGCTACAAATGACTTTGACTATTCGCTCCTCTCTCCAGAGGTGGACGAAGAGGAAGCGGAAAGGGTCGTCTCGGAATTAAAGAAAGTTATTTCCTGGGATCGCGAGGGTTGTGTCTCCGTGTCGGGCAAGCCCATCAGACACTCCTCCGTTTACGAACTCGTCAATTATTTGTTGCAACGTAAGACGGGAAAGAAACCTTCCTGGTTCCCCAAAGTCTCGAAACTATTGCGTCTGATTTCTCTACCCAAATCTCGCGAGCCTCAACAGCAGCAGCAGCAGCAGGCCTCCATTGCGTGGACGACTTATGGAGGGATATGAGAAACCAGAGGGTGGTTTGGGGGGGGTGGAACGCTATAGAAAAGCGCATCACTTGAGCAAAAAGAAGGCTCTCGCCATTCTCAGAAAGCTGGATGCCTACACCCTACACCATCCGGTCAGAAGCAAGTTTAATAGAAGGCGCATCATCGCGCTCAAGATCAACGACGTGTGGCAAATGGATCTCGCCGATTTTTCAAAATACAAGAGATTCAACGGTGGCTACCGCTACATTCTCGTGGCAATCGATTCCCTCTCCCGCTTTCTGCGCACCCTCCCACTAAAGACGAAGCGCCCCGCCGAAATGAAAAGGGCCATGATTAGACTTTTTCGGGGAGGTAACGTACCTACACGCATCTTTTGCGACAGAGGCGGGGAATTCTACAACAAGACCGTCAAGGAGTATCTCTCACGAAAGAAGGTACACATGTATTCGACCTTCTCCCCAGTAATCAAAGCATCGCAGGCAGAACGCGTCATACGCACTTTACGCGACAGAATATTCCGTTATTTTAGAGTAACGGGAAAATACCACTTCGTTTCCGCGCTTCCCAAGATCGTGCGCGACTACAGCACTACCAAACACAGGACATTGGGCATCAGCCCATGCGAAGTCACGCCCGAAAACGAATTGGAGCTGTTCAATAAGATAAATGGGAAGCCCGTCGTACCCTCCGTGAAAAAGAAGCTCAAACTGGGGGATAAAGTGAGGGTCCTACTACACAGAAAAGGTTTTCATAAGAGCTCGGAAGGGAGTTGGTCGCCTCAGATTTTCACCGTCTCCCGCCTGAGAGACACCTCTCCTGCCGTCGTACACCTGGAAGATTACCGCGGTAAGGAAGTGGACGGATCTTTCTACCCGGAGGAGGTACTCGTCGTAAGCTGAGACGCCAATCAGCCTTGGCCAGTAACGAAAGCGCTGAGAAAGAAGCAAGTGAACGGTCCGAGCTTCTCCTTGGTTCGCTGGTTCGGTTACGACAAAGAACACGACAGTTGGGTTCCAAGCAGCGAAGTGGTCAAGATTGGGAAATGATGTCAGACATCTACGTCCACCTGCTCTCGAACGCCAGCATGGATAAGTTTCCCTCGAATAAAATCAACGCCTTCACGGTAGCTTTCGATAGTCCGCTTCAGCTCTCGAATCGGTATAAAGTCGCTCTGATGGATCTCAGCATAAGTAACGATTTTTTAAATATCGGGTACGAAAGGCAAGATGCGAAAATCGAGGTTTTTTTCGAGGACACGGTCGAAGCCGGCAGAACTTTTCGTGTGACCTCGGATCTCGAGAGGGATTTGGGAAAAGCCCTTTCGGAATTCAACGTTTCTTTCGCGTACAATAAATCGCGATACGACTTCGTCTTACCCGTGGACGTGAAAGCCGTGGAATTGGACCCTCGGCTCGCACAGGCGCTCGACGCTTCGCTAGCGTCCCGCGAAGCAGGACGCGCAGTGAAACCTCCCAAATTGAGCAATTATTGGAGCACGCCGCACCCGTCGCTTTCGGCGACGTCACTCTGAATTCGGAAACCACGTCCCTACGGAACACAGTCAACAAGTATTTCCAGACGCACAAGCTTGACGCCTCGCTAGAATTCGTGGATAACGTCTACTCTCTGAAAACACCGAAAGGGTTGCACGTACCGGAGCCCTTTGTCAAGCTGCTACATCTCACACCCGTCGAGGGACACGACTCTCTCCCCGTAGCGCGCTGATTTTCTTTCACGATCAAGACGAAAATTCCTCGATCTTTGCAAGTACATCTGCCTCCCGGCTATTATGCGACGCCGCAAGCACTTCTAAATGCGATTAACCAGCGCGTAGGCGAACGCGCGCGCTTCAGCTTCGATGGAACCGAACAGAAATGTAAAATTCGGCTTTCCGAGGGCACCTCCACCCTAAGACTTTCCGAGTACCTGGCCGTGCTTTTGGGCTTCGAATCGCGTACCGTGTTTACGGGGGAGGATGCCACGAGCTCAGTCGAGGTACTCCTGGAACCCCCGTTTCACAACATAATCGTCTACACGGATATCGTGGAACCCACGTACGTGGGGAGTGGGAAAAAACCTATACTAAAAATACTACCCTTTTATTATGAGAAAGACAAGCACGTCGTCACCTACACGTTAGATAACATCCAGTATTTTAACCTGTCTCAATTCGAAATTCCTTCAGTGACGATCGTTCTCGCGGACGAAACGGGAAGACGTTTGCCGTTGCGGTCCAAAGGCAGAACCAATCTAACGTTGCATTTCAAATATGTACCGTAATTCCCCCAAAATAATTCCCGTGTACACGGGACCCCTTTTCCAACGAGGGGGCGGTGTGTTGAGCAACATATCCAAGTTTATCGTTCCCATCTGGCAGCAAATAAAACCGATCGCCAAGAGAACGTTGAAGCGCTTGGCGCGGAATTTGGCCGATGGCGAAGGAATATCGCGCGTAGTAAAAAAGACGGCCATAGCAATGGGGAGAGACGTGCTGGATTCCATGGAGGGCTCTGGAAACAACAACAATGGAAAGAAACGCCGCAAAAGACAACAAAAGGCGCCGACACACGACGCACCTGCAGATATCTTTGGTACGCCGTGAAGGTCACACATCCGCTGCGCGCGCTCCATCATGACGTCAACGAAAGCAAAAATACAGACGCAACGGTCACCGCATTGTCTTACGAGTGACGTGATGATATTCGAACCCCCTTCCATTCAATACGGCGTGGAAGATACTTCGTACCAACTCTTTTATCCGGTCAACGGGGTAAATAATTCCGTAATCGAATTTTCTATTCGAAATTTGCAAAGGGCACACTTGGATCTCTACGGCAGTTTTGTGTCTTTAACCGTGCGCATTGTTCGCGACGACGGGGAAGAAATGGACGAGAAAGATGTCGTTTTCCCAATAAACCACCTGTTGAGCGGCATGTTTAAGACGGTCACCGTTTATGCGAACAACAAGCTCGTTAGTTCCAACGAGTTGTACGCCTACAGGAGTATTTTGGACGTCGTGCTTCATTCCACGCCCATGGCTCAAGAAACAGTGCATGCGGCTGGACTCTATGTCGAGGACGACGAACATTTAAAGAACGATTACGACGTCTCGTCTCGCGGTCCGAAACAACGTTACGAAGCGACGAAGGGTGGAAAATACTTTAACCTGGTCGGCCAGATCAATACCGACCTGTTTCAACAGCCGCGCCTGATGGTACCTGCCGTCGAAATTCGCGTCGTTTTCCTATTAAACAACGACGAATTTAAACTCGTATCGGTCCCGAACGACAAGAAAACGTACAATTACGAGGTGGACATTAAAGAAATGACGTTACACTTGAAAAAGGTGATGCTGGCACCTTCCCTCTTTTTTGGAATACGAGCGGCGGCTTCAGACCACGCCAGCCATCTACGTGTTACGCGGATTGGAAACCAAGGTGCGGAGCTTGAGTGCCGGGAGCTTGGACGCTCACTTTGAAAACGTTTACCCCGAAAGGGTACCTTCCAAATTATGCGTCGCCCTGCTCGCCACGTCCGACTTTCTCGGCGACATCCAATCGAACCCCTACAAATTCCGCCATTACGACCTGTCTCATTCGATGCTCTCCGTGGACGGCCACCAAGTGCGAGCCGAGTACGACTTTCAGAACGACCTCGTCAAAATTCCCTACTTTAACTTCTTGCAAGAACTGGGAGAGAAACATTTCAAGTATAGCTACGAGCGATTTAAAACGAACGGATTCCTTCTCTACTTCAACCTGGACGTGGACAAGTGTTCTTCTCCTTCGCATTTGAACGAGTGGCGAAAAGGAAACGTTCGCCTGCAATTACGCTTCGCTAAAGCCCTTCCACACGCGGTCACCGTCCTCTTGATTTCCGAGTGTCCCAAGCTCATGTGCGTCGACAAGGACCGTACGGTCACCTTCTCATAAGAAAAGATGCACGAGAGCGACATCTTGGAACTCGTGTCCCTGAACCCCCTCGCTTCCTCCGTGCTGAGAGGCATTTGCGCTTCCGACGAAGCCTTCGTTTTACGCAAGCCCGGCTATTTAATCATGAATACCGAAGAGCGAAGAAGGCGCGGGCAGCACTGGGTGCTCTACCTGAAAAAACTACGACGAGTCTGCCGTGTTTTTCGACAGCTACGGACTTCCCCCCATCGAAGCAAACCTTCGAAGGACTTTACCTGTAGTGGACGAGTATAACGACAAGTGTATTCAATCGCCTTTTTCGCCTTGCTGCGGGCTTTTTTGTATCTACGTAGCCACGCGCATGTCGAAACGGTACAGCTTGAAAAATTGTGTATCCATGTTTTCCTGTAACCTCGAAGAGAATGACGAAACAATAAAACGTCTCCTCGTGAGCGAACTCGTTTCGTAAAAATAGACTATTTATTTTTTCACGACATACACAAGACCCTTGCGAGACGATCTTCCAACGTGCTGACCCGACGCTCGTCGTCGCCGGTCTGCACCGTGACGTCGAGGGATGTGTGGAGAAGCCAGTAGCGACGGACGATAGGTCGGTTGAAACCCGCGTTGATGAGACACGGGTCGACTGTCTCTCCTCGTCTATACTTTTCCAACAGCTCGAGCTTGTAATCTACGAAACGCTTCATTTTCTTTGCAATCTTCCCACTGACGGTGAACAGACGTAAGGGTATCGTCTTGAGAATCGAGCGAAAGTCTCCCTCGCAGCTATCGCCGTGAATATAATCGCGTAATCGCAGCAAGTCCCGATACATTCGCTTTTGCACAAAGGTGGCAAACCTCTGCTCGGGCGTCATCATGACTGAGACGGAATGAGAGTAGACAACCTTTTTTTTATTTCTCGTTACACATGAATTAGGCTCCAGCTTTGGTTTCGTAGCCAGGAAGGCAGCCCAAATACGGACGAAGGCTCGAGTCTAACCAATGGCTGGGGTTTCTCGACCAGAGTCCACCCCAGCGACAGGTAGTCAGTTGATCGTCGATTCGCAAAAAGAAGGTCTTTGGAGGAGGCTTGAAGGTTAGGACCAGGGGTAGATCTCCCGTCAGTAGCCATTCGTAATCTGCAACGAAAGGAGTATGAGAAACGCGTGTTTTTTTTAATTCAAACACACACACACGTACAATCTTCTTCAGTCACAGAGTGACACTGATGGTCCATCTTCTCCATCTTCCTTCAATAGTCGAAGTCCTTCGCAACGTACGTCGAACGGTACCGTCCGACAGCCGAGAAACGGGCGAATCAATCGGTCCGTCCAATGCTTTTGCTCTGAAAAAAAATGTGACTGGTTATAGAACGTATTAAAAAAATAACGCGGAAGCGTACCTTTGGACCACAATCCACCGCAATTGGTGCAGAAGAAGCAGGCGCTGCCAATCTCCCGAAATATGTGAGGCGGGAAAAAACCGACTTCACGCGCAGCAAAAGTGTTGTACACTGGAAACGAAACATTTCGACGATGATGATGACGTCATGTGTATTACTTACGAGGATCTACCAAGCTGATCATGATGGAATGACGATCGAATGTTCGCTTCGTCATTTATAGTAAACCCGGCCGAGGACGCCAGCAACTTGGTGGCAGGGTACAAGTTGCTTAGACACGCCGTCTTCCGCGAGGGACGTTAAATACGGGGTGCCGTGTAATGAGCTTTCATTGCACGTTAAAGAACCCTCAGGTGGGCAAAAGCAATCCACAGACCGACCGCTGTGGCGTCGCTCATGATCTCAGTTGTCTCGCGACGTAAACACCCAATTATTAATTATTTATAGTAAAGCTTTTCCTCTCACTCTCTATGACGTCATTGAACGTGTTTGGGCATGTTAAGACGTGTTTGAACATGTTCGGACACAGGCGGTGAAGTCGTCCCTGGACACACTCGTTCCTCTCTCTTCCTCTCTATGACGTCATTGAACATGTCTGAACATGTTTGGACGTGTTTGAACATGTTGTGACGTCACTGAACATGTGTGAACATGTTTGGACGTGTTTGAACATGTTGTGACGTGTGTAGACACGAACCCCGCAATACGAAGAACCTCACTCAGTACGAATTAGACTGGTGGTTAGTGTGTCGCGCCCAGTGTAGAAGGATCCTGGGTTCGAATCCCACTCTGGGTCTTCTCGTCGTCATATACAAGTCGTCCCAGAGTGTTAGCTAGAAATTAGTGTAATGTTTTATTCAACGTTGATGACATCATTGTCATATGCGACATCGCAAAAAGGCGCGAAAGACGGAAGGCGGGGTGGTCAAAGTACAGACGACACCGTCGCAATGCGAGGAGGACAGCGGTGTAGCGACTATAAAAGGTGCGCTGGTTCTACGACGATTGACAGGAAGCCCACAAGGGGCATCCATCCATCCATCCATCCATCCATCCACGACGTGGAGCAAAATGTAAGTTGACCGTCTCTGCTGTGAAAGTGTATTCTATGCATGACATTGTTTTTCAGGAACCAATAGCCGCTGTCACCGCATGATACTGAACACACACACAGGGACTCATCCCATCCTCTCTCACCATCAATCTCAAGCGTTCCTCAACTGAAGGGAAAAGTGAGCATTGTTTCGTGAGGGTGAATCTCGTACTGATTTTGTTTGACCGCAGTGCCGCGCTGTCTCGTATGTCTGTACGACCCCATCGATGCCATGCTCATGGCCGTAGAAAGAGAGCACGAAGCTACAATAGAGAATCTCGGTAACAGCCCAGTCATCCTTTCAGACGATGACAACGACGACAGAGTCAGTAGTCCACCCTTCGTAATAAGTGAAACGGACGACGACGACGAACCCCTAGATGGACATAACAATGCAGACAAATTGCTCATGTGGGAAGGGGATCAGTCGTATGCAGATTTCATTCCTCTGTCTGGTAAGGTTAGAGATGAATCACCAGATGCAAGCCCAGAATTTCGAAACGAAGCTGAGCTTGTCCAGGGTCGTAGAATCGTTGAATTACGAGAACACGTCGTAGAGAATCATCCCTCCGTCACGGAGAGACGATTCCTTCCTTTCTTTGTCACAGACGAGGCATTTGACGGAATGGCTACTAGGTACACGATTCTCTGTTCCCCGCACGATGACAACGTCGACGATTTGCGACTCTATCTACCGAGCATAGCTCCAGTAATCTCGCGCGTCCTCGAAGCATATCCCATGCCTTTCAAATTTTGTCTGTGCTCGAAAGCGCTCATGATTAAGGACGGAGCCGACGGGTTGACTTCTCATCTCCTTCACGTGAACCTTCACATGAGAGTGGTTCATAACCGTCAAGAAATCGAAGGCGCGATAAATGCTGCTATCGCAGAATCCTCGCAACGCGTTGAAAACTATGCGAGAGAAGGGTCTGGTTTCACCTCGAACGACGTCCAATGTGTCGACTTAAAACTAACGCGCTTAAAACCGAAGCGGATTGGGTGCACGATCGAGCTTCCCGAGCTGCTAAAAAGAAAACGAAAGACTCTCACAAACGTCAAACTTCCACCAAATCACGAAAACGAGTGTTTCAAGTATAGCGTGCTGGCACTCTTGCATCCGTTGAGAAACAACCCAAACGATTATGTTAGATACCGCAAGTACATGAATCCTTCGAATCCGGAGACGCGCGTAACGTACTGGCCGCCCTGCTTCCCAGTCACTTACGAAGACATTTCCCTGTGGGAGAGAAAAACAAAATCTCCGTGTACATCTACGTGTTCGACGAGCAGACGAGTTCGATAACAACAGGACGGGTTCCCTGTACACTCTATAAAGATAAAGTCCACTTGCTCGAGGTTAAGGAGCATTTCTATGGGATCCGAAAATTTAGCACTTTCATGGGACGAAGTGCTTTTATTGCGAGAAATGCACGTCCGGTTACGGAACGAGAGAGGCATTGCAGCAACACGAACGTCTGTGTCGAGACGTAAACGAAGTGATTCTCGAAATGCCAAAAGCGGGGGAGAGTTTCTCCTTCACCAAGATACAGTACATGCATCCCTACCCTTATTTTGCGGTGTTGGACACGGAAAGCATACTGGAAAAGGATGCACTCGTTAAGGACGCCTCGAGTGTGCACAGGATGAGCTCGTATAGCATCGTGCTAGTGAGAAGTTGTGATGGGAAAAATAATGGGCGTAGATGGCTATTTGGGACCCAACGCGGCAGAGAAATGCTTGCTCGCACTAAAGCGATTTAGCGATCAAATCGATAGGTTGAACAGTTGTCCCGCGCCGTTGGTCATGAGTATGAAAGACCACTTTCGGCACGCGAGCGCTACACACTGCGAATTTTGTGGAATCGAATTTAACCGACATACGCGGAAGGTATCGCATCACGACCACACCTGCTTCGTAGAGCCCGGTTCTTCGAATTTTGTCGCGACGCTGTGTGATACGTGTAACCTTACGTGTCGTAACACCAAAGAAGTCGTCGTGTGTGTGCACAACCTGCAGTACGATTTGAGCTCCCTTCTCCGCCACATGCACGTTCTAAATCTGGGCGAGCCGTGGATCTTAGCTTCGAGCTCGCTAGAGATAAGAGGGTTCAACATTGGCGATCTCCATTTCCGCGATACCACGCAGTTTTTCAACCTCTCCTTGTCGAACCTGGTGGAAACCCTGCTCGCCAGCGGTGGCGAGAGCCGTTTCATTGTACCTGTCAAATGTATGGTGACCGTTTCCGAAGCCTTCTCAGGAAAGGCATTTACCCGTACACCTTCGTCTACAATTTCGAAGCGTACAATTTGCCCGCACTACCGCCAAAGGAAGCTTTCAAAAGTGACCTGAACGACCAAGAGATCACGGACGAGGACTATCAGTACGCCCTCGAGATTTTCAAATTGTTCGAATGTAAGAACCTCGGCGGTTACACGCGTCTCTACGTCACGCTCGACGCCTGTCAGCTCTGCGACGTCGTACTGTATTTCAGGAAGATTGCGCTAGAGACGGATAGGTTAGATATCCTACGCACAGTGTCCCTCGCCAGTTACGCGTGGAGCAGCGCTCTGAAGCTCACCAAAGTCAAACTCGAGCTCATGAGCGATCGCGAGATGTACGAAACAATCGAGAAGGGAATCAGGGGAGGCATTTGTAACAGCTTCCACAGATACTGTCGGGCTAATCACGAGGGGTGTGACGATTACGATCCCCAGCAAGAAAAGACTTTTATCCAGTACCTCGACGTGAACAGTTTATACCCGTACGCGATGACTTTCCATCTCCCGACAGGTGGTTTTGAGTGGGTCGATCCTTCGAGGTGGAGCGAGATCAATTTTCTCAACATTCCTCACGATTCGGAAGTGGGTTACTTCTACGTGGTAGACTTGTCATATTCTGAAGAACTGCACGCGCTCACCAGGGATTTTCCCCTGGCACTCGAACACAGGTGCGTGGACGAGAACGAACTCTCCCCCTACCAACGCCACCTGAAAGATGCGTTGGCGCTGAACGCCCCTTCCACAACGAAACTCTTGCTGACGTGCTACGACAAAGAACGCTACGTCGTTCATTATGCATTGCTCGCTCTGTACGTGAGGTTGGGCATGAAAATAAAACGTGTTCACAGCATCCTCTCATTCCGCCAAGACAACTTTTTGCGAACCTTCGTGCAGAGAAACGTCGCCTTGAGGAAAGCCGCGACCACGAAATTCGAGAGACTTTTGTACAAAACCATGTCGAACAGCACGTTCGGTAAGTCGATACAAAATGTGAGACGCATGAAAAAGTATGCCCTAGCCTACGACAAAGAAAGCGCGCTCCGAAAAGCTAGCTCCGTCGACAGTCAGCATTTTCACATTCTGAGTGATAAGTGCATCTTGTACGAGATGAAGCAACGCCGCATCAAATGCACGCACCCCCTTTACGTGGGCTTTGCCATTCTTGAAATATCCAAAGTCCGAATGTACAGCTTCGTCTACGAGTCGCTCTTTCCTCGCTTGACGTGTCCAGTGCAATTGATCTATAGCGACACGGACAGCATATTTTTTTCTCTCACGTGTGAAAGCCTGAAAGAGCAGCTGATGAAGATTGAGAGTGAGTTAGATCTGTCTTCCTATCCGCCAGACCACCCACTTTTCAACGACGAGCACGCGAATCAGATGGGGTACTTCAAAGACGAGACGGTGGGCGGAGTTATTCAGGAAGTCGTAGCCATCCGAGCGAAAATGTACAGCATTCTCTTGGCTGGGACACACAAACAGATCGCGAGAGCGAAAGGAGTTAAGAAAGACGTGGTGAGGAAACATTTATTGCACGAAGTGTACCGAGATTCTCTGTTCAATGAAAAGGCGGTCTCTCAGAAGCAGTGCACCATCCAGAGTATAAAGCAAACGATGTACACCATTTCGAGACTCAAGAAGAGCTTGGTCCCGTAGGACGACAAACGCTATCTCGTGAATGCCGTACACTCCTTCCCTTATGGGAGCTGCAAATACGGTAAGCTTTCCTAGTGTTTTGACGCGTATCGCATTACGATAGTGCTCCCTCTTTGTGCAGCAACGGAAAACCCGGAAGAGAGCCCGAGGCTGTCGACGTCAGGCATCGAGTAACCGTGGAACAAAGAGCTGCACGCGCATGTAATCGAGAATAAAAGTTCTAGTCGAGACATGCTTATCTCTCTCTCTCTCAGACAGGAGAAGCACGGGTCATCGTGGCAGTGTGGTAGCGGAATGGGTGTACGAAAAGAATGACCATTCCGTCATCGTGCTGGTGCAGTGACCCGCGCAATGACGACGCTGCGATGAAGATTCCCCTTTTCCGGCACGTCTGATCTCAGGAACGCAGCATTACGAGATGATCAGACAAGGGAGGGAGGGTGCAGGCATCTATTGACCAACTCTTTTGTTTGTTTGTATACAATAAAGATGTTTCAGTGAAAGAACACACAGAGTCTCGTCGAAGTTATTCGGACTGTTTAATGCATTGCATGTCAATAACCAATCGGTATTTCAATAAATCAATGACAAAGTTGGCAATGTAGACTGCTTGCAAATGTCGCTGCTTCCGCAGGGCGTGCTTAATATGAGCGATGGCACGAGCGAGAAGGTCCACGATGTCTGCAGCGATGTAGTTGAATTCTGCGTTGGACAAGCTCACAAATTCGCTCATCAGTCCCAGGGGTCCGTCCGGAACCGTTATGCAAACGTTCTTGTAACGGGCGTAAATTCGTCGCACCATCTCCTGCAGCGGCCCCGGCGAGATCTCTCCTATATTGCCAAAGCCTACCATGTCTATCACGTAGCGAAAAGCAGTGATGACGAGCTCGTTGCGGGGACTTTCGCTGTTGAAACATTCCTTCTCCACTTCGTCCCAAGAAGCGTGGGTGCGGGAACAATTTTGTAAAGAGTGGTAGCTGAACATCTTCACGTAGTGATGACGCGAGCACGGTGCGCGCTGCCTTTATACAGATAAACGCGCGCGCGCGCAAAGAGACGAAAGTGAAACAAACTCAGAAGCCACCCGTCGCCGCTAGGAGCGCGCGCGCGCAGCAGAGAGTCGAAACCGAAAACACCCGCGGGCGGCGCAGAGGGCGCTAGGAGCGCGCGCGCGCGCATGCGCGGACGGGTGGAGCAGAGGGCGCGCGCGCATCCATAGCTGCCGCTGCGCGTCGCCTCACTCAGTTTCTCTCGGGCTGTCGCGGAAGACGGACGTGCGCTCCGCGCGCTCGCTCAGTTTCTGGCTGGCTCTCGTAGAGAGCAGACGTGTGTTCCCCGCGCTCGCTCAGTTTCTGCCTGGAAGTTGCCGCGGGGGAAAAGGTGAGTGATTTGACGCGCTCCTTTTCTCGTATGTTTGCCGTGTTTAGCGATGACCAACGAATGATTTGACCGCGCTCGTGTTAAGCCTTTTCTCGCATGTTTAGACTTGTTTTGCGGTGAGCAAGCCTTTTGTTCGTGTTGACGCATGTTTAGCGATGTGTGCCCAGTGGTTCCCGCCTTGTGTTAGCTGCATAGTGTTGTGACGTTGAGGTTAGGCCTAAGCGATCGTCCCCGTAAGCCTTTTTCCCCCGATGTGTACTGTTTTCTCCGTGCTGTTTTAGCAGTAGCGGTTAGACCTTTTCTCTCGCATGCCTAGACTTGTTTAGCGGTGCTGCCATATTTACCTGCCGCTAGTATCTTGTTCTGTCTTTCTCGTCTAGAGCT
This sequence comes from Ornithodoros turicata, assembly GCF_037126465.1. Classification (NCBI taxonomy): domain Eukaryota; kingdom Metazoa; phylum Arthropoda; class Arachnida; order Ixodida; family Argasidae; genus Ornithodoros; species Ornithodoros turicata. Next base: position 145,075,721 of record NC_088201.1, read on the forward strand.
ATGACGGTGGCGGCATCTGGTGTGATGCCTTGCATCTACGTGGCCACCTGTCGTCGATCTCTGCAACTGCTGGGTGCAAACTACCAACATGGCGGGCGCTGGTCACTCGGGTGTTGCGGAGCGGCTTCTTCGCCGCGGCATCGTTGATTTTCGAATAAATTGTTTCTCTCCACTCTATTTCTATATTTTTATTTTATTTTGTGCCTATTATTTTTCCTTTTTATGGACTCTCATAGTGCACAACGCTCAGCTGGTCTGGACACGAGTTAGACTTTCCCCAATTAGTGTGGTGGCTCCCTGGAGGGTGCTGATTAATGTTGGGGGTCCCAATTAGCTCTAATTGCTAATTAAATCGTGTTCAGGCCAGTTGGGCGTTGTGCACTGTGAGAGTCCAGTACTTACTACTTTGCTGAACCATTATTTTGTTTTTTCCTGTACAGTAAGACTTTGGAATTCCTACAATCTCCTCTCATGTATGGTGTTTTTCTGCAATAGTTCCCTATGCAATCATTATAGTAGAATAAAGAAAATAATCTTGGGATAGTGATTCAATAAGTAACAGGTCCCCTGTCTAGAGCGTAAGCGTCCTTGAGCCACGCACCTGCATGATGACGTCATACCGGGATACTATTGTTTCAGGTTGACCTTGTCTAGAGGATCATTAGTGGAAAAAAACAGTGCAGCCCTGAGACAAGAGGTTGGCGTCACGACCAATGAGAATGGCCTGCAGGGGGCGCAAGGATTCACTTCTGTCTTGGACACTGATGGGTGTAGACACGGTAATTATGATCCTGGCAATTGCGTTGATCGTCAGTGGAAGAGCGTAGCTTAGGTGGGGTTCTGTCTGCCTCTGATGGGGTGCGGATGTGTGGTTCGTCACTGGTGAATGGTGTTCGACGATGCAAGTGGATTTTGTGACGAGCGGATTTACAATGAGGGAATGTAGTGTACGTGTCCGATGATAGTGAGTGTCTTTTCACTCTGTTCAAGTGTTTGTTTTCCTCCGTTGCCCAACAGTCGTGCGATTTGTCCTGACGTGTCCTGACATGCCCCGATATGCATGCTTTCCTTTGTTGACGCTTTGTATTTTTTCTTTTTTGACTTGTTAGCCATACTCTGTGTTGATTTGTTATGTGCCTAGTCCTCTTATTAGCCGTTGATGGAGTTACGTGTTTGGATATTTTGTTCTTTTGCAAGTCTCATTTAGTAACACTTTGGTACGATTAGCTTTCATACATGGTGCTCTTCTGCAATAGTTTCCTATTCAATCGTTATAGAAGAATAAAGGAAATAAGCTTGGGATAGTGATTCAATAAAATAGGTCCTCTGTCTAGAGCGTACGCGTCCTTGAGCCACGCAGGTGCATGATGACGTCATACCATGGCTTCACTGCAGATTGACCTTGTCTAGAGGAGCATTAGTGGAGAAAAACAGGGTAGCCCTGAGACAATAGGATGACGTCACGACCAATGAGAACGGCCAGCAGGGGGCGCAGGAATGCTCTTCTCTCTTAGCCTCACGACCAATGAGAACGGCCAGCAGGGGGTGCAGGAATGCTCTTCTCTCTTAGCTTCTCGCCACCAGCTCCGGTGGCGCAGCGGTAACGCGTGCGCTTGGAGACTGGGAGGTCCGCGGTTCGAATCCGCAGGCCGGCTGTGCCGTCTGGGGTTTTTCCTGGGTTTCCCTCAGATGTGTAATAGGCGTATGCCGGCACGGTTCCCCTGAAGTCGGCCCATGGACGCAGCTATCCTCCCCCGAGCGGATTCCGCTCGGTCTTGCACTTCACCCTTTCCTCTCCTCCTCTCCACCACCTTTCCCTTCCCGAGAAACATGCCGCCTAATCAGGCAGGCAGACCTCTCGGGTTCCTCCCAGCGACACTCCTCCTCCTCCTCGCAGGTGGCGGTAGGAGCGCGCAGAGGGCGCTAGGAGCGCATGCGTAGCACCCGTAGAGAGGCGCTTACGTCAGTCCAGCTCTGGCTCTCGTAGGCAGAAGACGTGCGGTCGGTCGCTCTGTCGTCACTTGATTCCTGGCTGTCGACGAGAGCGGACGCTCCATCGCAGCGGGGAAAAAGGTGAGTGACTTACTGATGTTTGCGCGTTGTTTTACCGTGCTCGTGTTAAGCCTTTTCTCGCCATACACGAATGTTTAGACTTGTTTAGCGGTGTCCAAGCCTGTTGACGCACGTTTACCATCGTGTGGCTAGTGGTTCCCGCCATGTGTTAGCCGCGTAGTGTTGTGACGCTGTGGTTAGGCCTTGTCGATTGCCTTAAGCCTTTCCCCCCCATGTGTAGTGTTTTCTCCGTGCTGTTTAACAGTAGCGGTTAGGCCTTTTCCCCGCGCTCTGGCATGGTTAGACTTGTCGAGCAGTGTTGCCATTTTTACCTGTCACTAGTATGTTCTTGTTCTGTCTTTCTCGTCTAGAGCTACGATGCTGGCGCCATCTGGTGTGATGCCTTGGAACTAGCGTGCCACCTGCCTCTGTAACCGTCGTGCTCCAGTAGCCCGCACCGGCGTGATTTCTTCAAGATGGCGTCGTTGATTTTCAAATAAATCATTTCCCCCTGTCTGCTTCCTTCCTATCTAGTTTTTTATTTCCTACAACCCGAGTTTTACATAGAAAATCCACGACAAGTATTGCACTGAGTCAGATTTTGCCCAATTTAAAAATTTAAATTTTTAAAAAAAATTTAAAGTAATTTTAAAATAATTTAAAGTAAAAAGTGCAATACTTGTCGTGGATTTTCTGTGCAAATCTTGGGTTGTAACATTACTACTTGGATATAGCCCAGATGCCCTTGAAAGGTACTTCCTACTTCTGAGAGAAAAATTAATTCGACTACAATGTAAAATATTAATTTTGTGTGACTTCAATGCTCCTGGTGTCGACTTTACTAGCAATAACGTAACAGCGCATAGCTCCTGCTCAGTCCGTTTCTGCCATTCACTTCTTGACTTTGCTCACTTTCATCAGCTCATGCAACTGAATAATGTCCCTAACAAGGACGGTTACACGCTGGACTTATGTTTTTCAAACTTCAGTGCCTCTGTCGAGCGCGCGCTCTCGCCTATCGTTCCTATTGATGGTTATCACCCCCCTCTGTCCATTGTACTCCCAAACGTGCGGGCCCATGTCACGCGTCCCCAGTCCTCGAGGTTGCCTCTCAATAGAGGCGACTATGTCGGCCTCTATCATCATCTTGATTCGTGTGATTTTTCGTCTGTACTTAGCTGTTCTGACCCCAACGACGCCGTATCTCGCTTTACCGAAATTTTTGTTGACAGCATTACTAAGTATATTCCGCAGTATACACCACGTCGTTCAAAGTATCTACACTGCTTTTCCCCTGCATCGCGTCGCTATCTCAGTAAGAAAAAGTATTTTCACAGGAGGTATAAAAACATGGGAACGCGGCTGACTACGAAGAATGTTATTTTTCGCGCACGTTTAAAAAAAGCCGTTGTAAAAGCGCAGGTTGTACTTGAGCACCGTCGAAGCGAATGTAAATGATAATCCTCGTAACTTCTGGAGGTGGCACAAACTTCAGAAACGCGGTCCGGTCATGTCACCTTCTCTCAGTGACGGTCACGCCTTGTATTCTGACCCTCCAACCGTTGTAAAGATGTTTGCTGCGCAGTTTAGTTCGGTGTACGACGGTACCAGTAATACTACTGCTTCCGCTGATTTCAAGACCGCACCGTACACTGATGATTTGCCTACATTTATTATCACTGAGAGTGATGTAAGCGATGCGATCCGCAGGTTGCAACCCACAACAACACCTGGCCCTGATAGAATTCCGGCTATTTTTCTGAAAGCTTACTCTGATATTGTTACACCTGTACTATCGTTTATTTATAACTTGTCACTGGGATGCAATAATTTCCCAAGTCACTGGAAGTCATCCGTTGTGATTCCTGTCCACAAGTCGGGAGACCGGCACATTGCGACCAACTACAGACCGATCAGTATTCTATGTGCGCCTTCTAAGGCGTTTGAGCACATCACATATACGCACTTGTCGTCGTTTTTCAAACGCAAGCTCGTTGACTCTCAACATGGCTTCATGACAAGTAGATCTACGGTAACAAATTTGGTATCTTTCATGTCCTCCGTTGCCCCTGTCGTCAGTACTCGCGGTCAGATTGACGATGTCTACTTCGATGTATCAAAAGCTTTCGATTTAATGAGTCACGGCCTCCTACTAGATAAGCTACGTACATCCGGTGTTTCTGACCCGCTTGTTGCATTCTTCGAGTCATACCTAAGTCAGCGTTCCTGTTCTGTTTTTGTCTCGGGCGCGTACTCAGATGCATATGTTCCCACGTCTGGGGTCCCTCAGAGATCCAACCTAGGTCTCCTGCTTTTTAATATTTTTGTGAATGACATGTCATCCTGCCTCAAACATTCTACTCTACTTCAGTATGCGGATGATTTCAAATTAATGAAAGTGATATCTTCGGTTTCCGACTGCTTACAGCTACAGGCAGATATATCCAATATACTGTCATGGTGCAGTGCCAACGGTCTCAAAATTAACAGCGCAAAGACGAAGGTTGTCTCGTTCACACGCAAGACAAATATCTCTGTGTTTCGATACTTCTCCGACATTGAAATATGTCGTGTTGACAGTATCCGAGCTTTATGAGTTATTTTTGATGCCAAACTGCTATTCCATGAACATGTCATAGCGGTCCGTTCTTCCGCTCTTCGCACGCTGGGCCTCCTGTCATATACATGCAAGGAGTTTCAGACTCCTGCTGTCTTCGTTAAACTTTCCTAGTCCTATGTTCTTCCTAGGCTTGAATATGCCTCTGTTGCTTGGAACGCACTTTCAGGTACTGATACAAAGCGTCTTGAGGCTGTACAAAAACGAGCGCTTCATATCATACACAATGGCTTTTTACTAAAAAAGTTATTGTATGACTATGACACACTATTGCAATATTTTCACCTTCACCCACTGGCCACACATCGCTCTATCGCCGACGCCCTATTTCTGTACAAATGTGTCCATGCCCGTGTTGATTCGCCACTCCTGCTGAGCCTCCTAAACTTTTGTATTCCTCGCGCGGCATTTCGTAATCCACCAGTCTTCTACGTTAAACGCTTCTGCCCCAACGATTCAATTACCCAATGCCAAATTCTTCTGAACTCGCTTACCCCGACATGTGATATTTTCCACGCCTCAAGCGCATCTCTTACACGCGACGTTATTTCTTTCCTTCATCAGTGAATTTTCAATAGTGATATTCTTTCCTTTGTTTTGTACAGTCTATCGTCTCATTCCATCTTATAACTTATGTGCTGCCGGTAATCTATGTATTGTAGTTTTGTTGCTGATATTTCATTGCATGTACTGCGTGGTATACTTGTCTGTAAATATGTAAGTACGTATGCGTGTCATGTAGTTTTGTTGCTGATGTTTCATGGCGTGTACTGCGTGGTATATTTGTCTGTAAATATGTAAGTACGTATGCCTGTTATGTTTGTAATGTACCTCTGTTAGTATCCCACTGTATATGTATTATATATGTCTGTACATAATTATTTGTGCGTTTACGTCTGTATTGTATCCACCGTGAGTTATGTGTATTGTGTGCGCCAGCACCATGGCCTTAGCGGCGTTCTTGGGCACTAATAAAGATTATTATTATTATATATATATATATATATCCATACAGGTACATTTAAGCAATGTTCATGCGGGAAGAGCATACATGTGACTTAATGAATGGAAGCTAAGCTTTTCTAAGCTTTTGAAGTGCACATGACACACGCAGCAGCCGAACAAATCATTTCCAGCATCACAACCACAACTCTCCGCAACATCGCTGAGCCACCCCGAGAAAACGCTGACGCAAGCACCGTAATAGATATATCACGCTCACTAACCAGCGACGGACTACAAGTCCTGTCTTGGGGGTTAACATTCTGCCCTACACTCAATTCTGTTAACGAATACGAAATCAACAAAGACATATCAGACTTTGTGAGACGGCTACGCCTTAGAGAATTATTCGCTGATACAACACAAGAAAACAACAACGACCTCCGACTACCATCAACCTGGACACCAAATCACGGCCGAGATCCCGCATTAGACCTGTACATTAAACAAGTAAGCAACGACATCCTTCGCGGTATTTCCCAAAGCTCGCGTGGTCACAACCTCACTAAAACACAGCGTGACATCATTAAAGCGCTAGCTGACAGAGATGGTTTGTGAGCCCGGCTAAGAGAGATAGGCCAGGAGCGTAGCGGAAGGCAGATGTTTATTGGCCGGTGGCCGCGGATGGAATGAACTCCGGGTGGAGAGCGTGGGCGGGAGCACGCGCTTCTTCATCGTCGGCGGAGGCCGCTACAAGGGCCCCCCCCGCTGAACCAGAGGTCGCCGCGGAACAGTGCGGACCGATGGTGGACCAGACGCCCAGCTGACGCGGCGGGCAGGAGAACGAGGAGGAGGCGCGCTCAGGCAGCGCGAATGCGGCGCCGGAGGGTCGCTCGAGTCGTCACGAAGGAGGAAAGCGGGCTTGACACGGTCGACTGAAACAACCTCCAGACGGTTGGGCAGGCGGATGGTTAACGTCTTGCCCTGGCGGGAGTGGACGAGGAAGGGGCCGTCGTAAGGGGACTGCAGCGGCTTACGCGTGGCGTCATGGCGCAAGAAAATATGAGTCGCTGTGGCGAGTTGAGGGTGGACAAAAACTTGTCGAGACGAAGGGCGGGTGGGAGGCGGCCGTAAGTCCGTGCAATAAGCCTGCAAGCGGATGGCGAAGTTGAGAGGATCGGGGGCCGGCTACTGGAGGCAGGCTGCATCGAAGAATTGCCCGGGCAGACGCAGTGGGGCACCGAAGACCAGGTCGGCAGGGGAGAGCGGGAAGTCAGACCGGGTGGCGGACCGTATGCCCAGCATGATGAGGGGCAATCGCTCTACCCACTGGTCAGAAGGATTGGCTCGGAGGGCGCTGTTGAGGGTTCGGTGGAGGGGCTCTACGATCCCATTGGCGCAGGGATGGTAGGCCGTGGTTTGATGGTGGCGAGCTCCCAGAAAACGGCAGAGATCAGCAAAAAGTCGCGAAGTAAACTGTCGCCCTCGGTCCGTAGTAATGACAGCAGGAGCACCAAAACGGGCCACCCAACTGTGCAGAAAGGCGCGGACGACAGTGCTGGCAGTCATGTCCTTGATGGGTAGTGCCTCCGGCCAGCGCGTGAAACGATCCACGATTGTGAGTAGGTGAGAATGGCCGGACGACGTGGGCAGAGGTCCCACTAGGTCCAGGTGGATATGTCGGAAACGGGCGTCGGGTGTTGGAAACGGAAGTGTTGGAGATACTGTGTGCCGCTGCACTTTCGTGCGCTGACAAGCCAAACATGTTCGGGCCCATTGACGGACGTCCCGGTTCATGGAAGGCCAAGGCAGGGGTGATGGAGTTCGTGGAAGGTGTCGAAGAGACGTCGGCGGAAAGCGAGAGGGACGAGGGGCCTCGGTGTTCCCGTCGTCATGTCGCAGAGTAGCCCGCGCGGTGTGTCGAGGTAGGGAATGCGCTGGAGGTTGAGTGACTGCGGCGACTGTTGGAGGGCTTCGAAATCGGTGTCCGAGGCTTGTGCGTGCGCCAAAGCAGTATAGTCGGGCGCGGGAGGGAACGCTTGCGTAAGCGCTACTACCGGTGAGCGAGAGAGGGCGTCGGCGACGACGTTGTCGGGGCCGGTGATGCGGCGTACGTCCGTGGTGAATTCGGCTATGAAGGCCAAGTGACGTAATTCACGCGGAGAGCGAGTCTTGGTCCCAGAGGCTACAGCATATGTCAATGGCTTGTGGTCTGTGTAGACCGTGAAATGGCGTCCCTCAAGGAAGTGGCGGAAATGTCTGATCGATAGGTATACAGCAAGCAATTCTTGTCCGAAGGTGCTGTAACGGGTTTCTGCCGGTTTCAGGGCCTTGGAAAAGAAACCGAGCGGCTGGAGCTCTCCACCGGGTGTGACCTGGTGGAGCGCCGCCCCACAGCCTCGGAGGACGCGTCGACGAGCAGGACAGGTGGTGCGTCCGGAATGGGGTGGGCAAGTACCGCACAGTCAGCGATCGCCTTCTTATCGCCAAGAAAGCGTGCTCTACGGCGGGTGTCCAGTCGAGTGATTTCGACGGTCCGCCGGGGCCGGCAAGCAGAGCACAAAGCGGGTTGAGAAGCTGGGCGCAATGAGGCACAAAACGGCGGTAAATATTTACCAAGCCCAGGAACTCTCGGAGCTTGCGGCGGGTAGTTGGGCGGGGGTAATTGTCGATAGCGACGACCTTCTGATGGAGGGGTGTAATTCCGGAGGCGTCAATGCGATGGCCAAGGAAGTCAATAGATGGTAAGCCGAGCTCACATTTCGCAGGGTTGATCACGACGCCGTACTCTTGCAAGCGGCGAAAGAGCTGTCGTAGGTGATCTTCATGTTCTTTGGCGGAGCTGCTGGCAATAAGTATATCATCAAGATATACAAAGCAGAAGTGAAGGCCGCGCGTAACCTCATCGATGGAGCGCTGGAACGTCTGGGCCGCATTACGCAGCCCAAAAGGCATGCGAATGTACTCAAATAAGCCGAATGGCGTTGTAATGGCGGTCTTGGGGATATCAGCAGGCTCTACCGTGATCTGATGGTAGGCCTTGATGAGGTCGATTTTGGAGAAAATGTTGGCACCGTGAAGGTTGGCAGTGAAATCGGAGATGTGAGGAATCGGATAGCGGTCCGGGATAGTCGCAGCATTTAGGGCGCGGTAATCGCCACAAGGGCGCCAGTCCCCTGGTTCTTTCTTAGGGACTATATGGAGTGCCGAGGACCAGGGGCTGCTAGAAGGTCGTATGTAGCCCAGAGAAAGTAGGTGATCGAATTCACGACGAGCAATGGCGAGCCGCTCTGGCGGAAGTCTTCGGGGGCGCGAGTGAACCGGCGGACCTTTGGTGATGTGGACCTGTGTCGGTGCCGGACCGTAGCAGTGGCATGGTAGCAGGTGGTCGTGCGTCAGAAGAGTCAGGCATTCAACGTCCGGGTCACCAGTTTGTGAGCGCGGCTAAGAGAGATAGGCCAGGAGCGTAGCGGAAGGCAGATGTTTATTGGCCGGTGGCCGTGGATGGAATGAACTCCGGGTGGAGAGCGTGGGCGGGAGCACGCGCTTCTTCATCGTCGGCGGAGGCCGCTACAATATCATTATCAAGCCCGCAGATAAGGGTGGGAGTATCGTCATCTGGCCCACAGATAAATATATTTCTGAACCTCAAAGGCAACTCAACAATACGCAACATTACCTCAAACTGGACCATGACCCAACAAAGGGGTACACGGCGCTAATAACCCATACCATACAAGACCTCCACGAAGGAAAGCTCTTCACACGTGATGATCTCAGATATGCCATCCCATCAAACACAGGCACAGGTCGTTTCTATTTACTGCAAAAATCCACAAGGTACACGCCAACGAGCTCTATACGGCTGACATCCCCGGCAGGCCAATTGTATCTAATAACAGCACACCAACAGAAAGACTCTCCAAATTCCTGGACTACTATTTAAACCATATTCCGACAACACTGCCACCGCATGTACAAGACACACCCCACCTCCTCAGAATAATCAGAGATATAAACAACACTCGTACGTTTGGTAGGGACACAATACTAGCCACGCTGGATGTGACATCACTGTATATTAACATCCCACACAACGACGGAAACAGCCCTCTGCAATACCGTTTCTACAACAAACACCATAAAAGCATCGGAAACCATACTCGCTCTAATGGACTTGGTCCTTAAACTGAACTACTTCGAGTTCAATGGCGAATACTACCTACAAGTACACGGTACAAGTATGGGCACACCTGTTGCACCCACATATACAAATATCTTCATGGGGTTCTTAGAAAACAAAGTTCTCAGCGCCCTCTCATTAAAACCCACTGTGTACCTTCGATACATCGATGATATGCTGATAATGTGGGAACACGGGGAACATGAATTTCAAAAGTTCGTAGATCTACTGAACACCGCGCATAGCAACATAAAGTTCACATCACAACAGTCAACTCACTTAAATAACTTCCTCGACACCACAATATCACTAGACAACGGCAACCTCATCACAACCCTGTACAACAAGCCAACTGACAAACAACAATACCTTCACTTCAAGAGTCACCACCTGCGTCACTGTAAGGTTGGAATTCCTAATGGGCAGAGTGTAAGACTACCGAGAATTTGTTCAAATGACACGGATTACGCTGAGAAGCTTGATGAACTCTGCAATACACTTGCCCAAAGGGACTATCCAGACTCCCTCCTAACCGAATTCCGTCGAAAGGCACTCACACTCGATCGAAACGAGGTTCTGGAAAACCGAACAAATCCTGTCGCGTGCCAAATAAGCTTCATCACAAGATATTCCAACGCACTTCCAAACATCAAAGCCATTCTACAGAAGCACGAGCCCCTCCTCCAAAGCATTGACCGACTTAGCAATATATTCACCCATCCCATACAGGTTACATACCGACGCGCAAAAAACCTAGCAGACTCCTTGGTCAATGCTAAAATCAGCAAAACGAGCACCCCGTACACGGGAACACGACCCTGCAACCTCCCGCGCTGCAAAACATGCAAGCACATTGAACACGCTAACTCCATCAAAAGCACTGCGAGCAATTACACCCACCCCGTTAACTACGCATTTACATGCACAAGCTCCAATGTCATATACTGCATTGAATGCGGCGACTGCTCTATGCAATACATTGGTGAAACCGGCCAACAAATGAACAACCGCCGTACCAGACACAGAACCGACACGTCCAACAAACTCCCCAAAGCAGTCGCCGAATACTTTAACGCTCCTGGTCACAATTTTGACAACATTAAACTATATATTCTAGAAACCGGGTTTAGATCCACACGTGACAGACGTGATAGGGAGTCTTATCTCATATACAAGTTCAACGCTCTTCACCCGTCCGGTATCAACAAATCACAAGGCACCCTAGAAACACTTCACAAATAAAATATGTTTCTCCCTTCTACCTCCATTATCATCTGCATGGCCATTATGTTCTGCATGGCAACTGCTTTCTGCTTTCTTTATTGCATGCCATAACTTTGTATTACAAATATCTAAATAAAAAAAAACCTTTGCTCGTTCTGGAATTTCCCCCACGTAATCACTAACCTCCTTATCTTTCGCTATGCTTGCCAATTCTTGCCTGTTCTCCGTTTCGTCCACGTGTTCGTGAACCTTCCATTTTTCTGTAACCGGTCTGTAGCCTAGATCACTACGTTCACATAATCCCCTCCACACTCTAACAAAGCCATTCACTGCGGCCGTAGAAGCCCGTACGGACACTTTCTTCCCTGGGGGCTGTTGACCCACAATTCGCATGAACCTTTAAACATGTCACACCTAACCCTTTAAATACCATGCCAATGATGAGGACGGTGCCCAGAAAAAGAACAGTCTCTGTTCGAAATATCGGCGGCTTCTGTCCTGACGCAACTCCCTTCCTTGAAGTGCACAGTTCGCTAAGCTCTAAGTGACCAGCTCTAAGTGACCAGCTCCCGTGGCATAGTGGTTAGGATGATCGCTTTCCACGCCGGTAACACGGGTTCGAATCCTCTGACCGGCTGTGTTGTCTGACGCTTTCCCTGACTTTGCGCAAGAGTTTCCCGACGAATGTCGGCACAGTTCCCCCTGAAGTCGGCGCAGGACACACACTAATCCCCGTATACCACACTCCTTCCTGCTGTCCTCTCTCCATCTGTGCACGTCTGTACGCCCCTCATAGCCGCAGTTGCGTCGCGGCGCTAACACCCAAAATAACGAAAAAAATCTCTAAGAGTCTAGATAGCTGAGATGCTTACACTAGCAGAGCAAGTTTTTTTTTAGAACCTTTTTGGGGTCAATAAACCCTTCTTCTGGGTGTAATACGTGATGCCCCTGTTACACCCATCATTGGGGGTGTAGAATTTACACCCATAAGGGTATGAGTTATCTAACACTCATTTTACACTGATAGGGGTGCAAATAAATTTACTGTGTAGGAACCTAGGAGGGCGCGACATCCAGAAATGGAATGCTGCGATGGTATGAGCGTCTCATGTGCTAGTTACGTGGCGTGTGAACGGCGCCTTCCCTCCTTTGATCGCCGCGGCGTTACTCCTCTGCGTAGAAAGTGATGTCACGCTTCCGGATCTCATTCACCCGCAGAAGCAGCGCAGATGTTTCGAATTAGTTTAGCATATTATTTTCTTAGTGTAGTAGCAAAAATTTGTGTATATCCGCACTTTTCTGACTTAAAAAAGTTAGCCAGGTAGAGCGTTGGCCAACGCCGAGTACAGTGGTGTGAAAGATGTGCTTTCGGATGTCCCTTGAAAGCGTTTCTTACTCAATAAGTGTTACCTGGGTTAGACAGTAAAACTGTCCTTATCAAGACTAAAGCCGAACTGACCAGCGACCGAACTGAAAGCGAGAATTGACCAATGAAGAAACGCACACACATCTTGAGATATCTTAAATAAAGGCAAGCAACGCTGGCACGGACGAGTGGGAGTTATAACTAGCGAGCCTTATTACCTCAAGAGTTAACGCGAGTCTTGTTACCTCTCTCCAGATTACCTCAAGGTCTGACGTAACGACCTATTTTTTGCGTGCGAGCTCAATTTCCTACATTTCTACTTCTAAGCGAAATTCGGTGTGCCACACTGATTTCGAGTATTGCAAGAAACTATCGATAGGAAATAGCTCGCAAAAAGCCCATATACAGGGTGTTTATTTTATTTGCTACGAAATTTGATGAAAAATCTAGTAGAGAAAAATAGATGCCGTTCTACCAGGTGGTTATGCGGTCAACCGAACATCCTGTAAGACAGCATGTGCAACTTCTGGACAACTTAATTAGCCAAAATTCATTAACTTGATGTTTTCTGGGAAATGTTCGGTGACATTCGGTGACATAGCAGTATTGGTGCCAGTCATTATTCAGTTCCACCTTCCTTATTTAACACCCCGTGAAGCGTACGTACCTTTCGCTGAACTGATTTCGCTGTTCAGTGATGGGCAGTACTTGAAGTACCAAGTACTCAAGTAGTACTTTAAGTACATTTCTGTGTACTTGTACTTTACTTTAAGTACATTTTAAATTGTGTACTTTGTACTGTACTTCAAGTACTTTTTTCAGAGTACTTTCCCATCAAGTACTCAAGTACCCAAACTTGGACTCTAGACAACAAATCACAAAATAGTATCAAAAATGCACTCTACTAAAAGCGCTAAAATGACAACAAGAAAACGAAAACACACAGATAGGGCTATATCTCTGAGTTTTCGTCTCTTGCAGTCATTTTAGCGTTTCTACTGAAATGCAGTACTAAGATTCCCAGTATATGACATTTTACCAAAAGGGATTTTTGTGCTATTAAAGAGCATATTTGTTGAAGCACATCTATTGTTGAGAGGCTTGAAATGTTGAAAAAGTATCAACGCTTCTATGATTTTGTAAAACGAATGGAATGCAAAGATACGCACACATTACGACACACTTACCGGCAGCACAATGACTTGGTCAATTGTAATTTCAGTCCTCCCAATGCAAGGTTCTGTGCTTTTTGATATTATTTCCTTCATTGGAAATTAATAATCAATTTATATCACAATGTGTTATCGCATTACAAGATGAACACGCTGAAAGACACACATGCTTTTATTTTTACATTTTACGTTTTTAATTGGTCGCACGGATTACATTGCTGCATATCACAGTCGTATAAAAATGAAGGCGTATCGTGTTTCATCCTTTTTAATTTTTCTTCATATTATTTTTTTAAACATGTTGTATTTCAAAAAGCAACAAGGAATGCCCAGAAATGTATAATCTCTGTTGGCGTGTACTCCCCCCCCCCCTGAAATTATCTAGCCTCTTATACTCGAATATTAGTACCGGAACACCACACTAGGCGGGCTTGGATCAATCAGGATATAATACAATTTTGCATAATCACAGCACAGCTGACTGATTACCTCTCTACATGTAACTGCAAATTATAACATCTGATTAAGTTCATATACACGGGTTAGCACTTGACCTAGGACCGTATGGTTTCAGACCATTTGTCAAGAATGCTCGCTAAAGTTTTGCCAAAAGAGCAAGACACAGATACTAAACAGTGATATGCAATGTGACACAAATTAAATTGGCGATGTACTTGATGAGTACTTGAAGTACTTTGCCTAGTACTTTGTACTTTACTTGAAGTACATTTGGAATTGGGTACTTTGTACTGTACTTCAAGTACTAATGACACCAGGTACTTGGTACTTTACTTTAAGTATAATTTTGAGGTACTTTGCCCATCACTGTCGCTGTTCAAATGGGTCTAAAGTTTTTCGACCGCAGGAACGACGCGACCTTCACCTCAGCTGGGTCGGAGACCGGTCTGAGTTTTGCGCCTGCTCCAATTAGTTCCTTCGCTACAAAGCACGTGCCCTGTCTCCTGGTTTGTCTTTTGCTCTTTCTGCGCCCGAGTAGTCCGTAGTTGTGGTTTTGGCTCATTTGCATAGCGAAATCTGGCAATTTATACCTCGAAGTACGTTCGCTTCTCAGGCTGGTTAATACGGACGATGCTTTGAATATTCACTGGCTCGAATTCTGCTAGCCCGCATTTCCCAGGAAACGCCTAATTTCTAAGTTAATTAATGAATTTTAGCTAATTAGTCGTTCGGCAGTTGCATACGTTGTCCTATAGGATGTCTGGCTGGCCGTATAACCCACCTGCTGAAACGGCATCTATATCATTCTGCTAGTTTTTTTAAATTAAAATTCTGTAAAGAATAAAGAAAGAACCCTGCATATCGAAATGTACCACAAATGTGAAACAGGTTTTAGCATACAAATATGTTTGACATTTATACTATAATATGTAAATTGAGTTATTTACCTCATCGAGGTTCTGGTAGTTTGATAGGTGAGACCTTGCTGCTGCACTGGCGGTGGCCTTGAGACAAAATTACGTTGCGAAGCCTATTAAAGCGGATTATTGTCGCAAGTCAAGTAGCCTTCCTAGCAGCAGCACTGGGATTCCACCGATCGTGTATTATACAGGGCGTTTCAGATAAATCCCCGGGCTGAATAATTCGGGAACGGCGCCATCTATCGGGAAACTTTCTTTTTTGTTACCATCTCTGAGATATCGTCCACCAGCCATGCAGTGTGAAATTGATGTGCGCACTTTCATTAATTAGCTAAAAATAAAAATCAGTTACCCGGAAATGACAGCTTTCAAAGTACGCGTCCGAAGGTACCGCGACATCGACTACACGATTGGGGATCTTTAGTACATACCCCTCAGGGAAAAAAAATCATCGGGTCTAGTCATTTTCGCGAGTAATTAATTAGTTTCGGTTTACATATTTTCCTCGCGTAGGACCGCAAACACAAGTTCTTTCACACTGCTATCCGCCTCGGAATTACGTGTTCTTCCGCATGTTTGGCAGCAGGGAGTGCTGATGGAAAAGTAACAGCCGCAGAACCCGCTTCGCCAACCTTCCTTCCTGTTTATCTGATTGATGTACAGTCCGCTCTACGGGGCCGTCGTGTAGTCGAGATAACGTGCTGTTATCGCCAAAACAAAGAATGTACGCGCGAAACAAACAAGCAAAACAAAGGAGTGAAGCGGGGATTCTGTTGTTGTCCTGAGCTTTCGTACCATGAAATAACAAGCCTTCTGACCAATTTACCTTCTATTCACTTTCAATCTCGAAGCAGGAGAAATTATGCGTATCATGCCATTTCCCCACTTGGTTTCGCTTCTGTAATGCCATATTCTCTGAATGTCCATAGGCGACCGTTGGACGATGTATCGACGGTGGTGTGACAGTGCAGAGAGCGATGTGCTCCTAATGCACCGCCACGATGTATTCTTGTGCTTGCAACCGCAATGAAGATTCGTTCTTTACTTATAATGAAGGCAACCTCCTAAGGTCAAACTAACTACAAAATTAGGAAAACAAAAATTTGATTTATTGTGGCACATAAATCACAGGACGTGTTCAAAATGCCCTCCATCCGCGGCAAGGCACATAGGGAGCCGCTTTTCAATTAATTCCACCGTTCCTCGTAGCTGCTCAACGGTTATTTGTGCGCAGCATTCCTCGATCCTTCGCCTCAAGTTTTCCGGCGTCGCTGGATCGGTGTCGTACACTCTGTCCTTTATGTATCCCCCTAAAAATGTCCAAAGCAGTCAGGTCAGGGGATCGGGCTGGCCAGGGAACAGGACCTCTTGCGCCTATCCACTTGTCTCCGAAAACGAAGTCTAACCATAGGCAGGACGTCCGCGATGCATCAGCTGGGGCGGCGTCGTGCTGATACCAGACGGTACCAGAAGGTCGGACAAAGGCATTTCGTTGGTCGCACAAAGGCATTTCGTTGAGGTAGTCACGGACAACGTTCCCGAGCACTTCACCGACGTACCTATGCGAAGTCATGTGCCCGTCAAAAAAATATGGGCCAATGACGCGGTCACCATGAATGCCACACCAGACATTAAATGACCACTGCCATTGGTGCTTACCAGGCAGTAGCCAGTACGGGTTATTAGAAGCCCAGTAGTGCCGATTCTGGGTGTTGACATTTGCGTCGCGCCCAAATCGCACTTCATCGGTCCATATGACTTTTGATGGAAAGTCCTCGTCGTCCTCTAGCATGGCAAGTGCCCAGTTCGCGAATTCCGCTCTTCAGCCGTAGTCAGCCTGAATAAGTCCTTGATGTATGTGGGGATGGTAAGGATGTCTACAGTAGTAATGACTGGACACAGACTGTCGGCAACGCTACAAGGCTTCTGGACACGACCTCCGACATTAATCAGCATCATCCAATGAGTCATCACACTAATTGGGAAGCATCTAACTCGTGTCCAGACCACACTGTGCGTTGGCGACAACCTGTGTCCATAAAAAATAAACAAATAGGTAGAAAATAAAATAAAAGATAGAAATAGAGTGGAGAGAAACAATTTATTCGAAAATCAACGACGCCATCACGAAGAAACCGCTCCGAAACGTCCAAGTGACCAGCGCCCGCCATGTTGGTAGTTGGCGAAGGGCAGTTGCAGAGATTGACGACAGGTGGCCACTTAGTTGCAAGGCATCACACCAGATGGCGCCACCATCATAGTTCTATGCGAGAAAGAGAACAACAAGATACTAGCGGCAGGCAAAAATGGCAGCACTGCTAAACAAGTCTAGGCATGTGAGAGAAAAGGTCTAACCGCTACTGCTAAACAGCACGGAGAAAACAGTACACATCGGAGAAAAAGGCTTAGGGGGAGCGATTGCTTAGCCATAACCACAGCGTGACAACACTATGCAGCTAACACAAGGCGGGAACCACTGGGCACACATCGCTAAACATGCGTCAACACGAACAAAAGGCTTGCTCACCGCTAAACAAGTCTATACATGCGAGAAAAGGCTTAATACGAGCGCGGTCAAACATCGTCAAATCACTCGTTGGTCACCGCTAAACACGGGGGGGGCACGGCAAACATGCGAGAAAAGGAGTAAAATCACTCACCTTTTCCGAAGCAACCGAATACACGTCTGCTCGCCGCGACAGCCAGCCAGCAACTGACTGGGACGCCGCTCTGCGCGCGCGCTCCTAGCGCCCTCTGCGCCGCCCGCCCGCGGGCTGTTTCGGTTTCCTCTCTTCGCTGCGCGCGAGCGCTTCCAGCGGCGACGGGTGGCTTCGCAGTTGTAACTTCTCAGTTTCGGTCTCGCACTCCTTTCTTTGCGCGTGCGTTTATCTGTATAAAGGCAGCACGCACCACGCTCGCGTCATCATTATGACCAATACGTGGAAAACGCCATGTGTGGTTTATTCTCCAGCATTTCTCGTCGGCGAGGAAAGACAAAAAACGAAGAAGTTCGCGAATTTATTCGCGGCATCGTGGAGGAAGCCTTTGAAGTCCACTGCCTGGAATGGTTGCAAGCACGTCAAGAAATGTGTCAGGACAAGATGAAGACGCTCGACCGCATCTTAGCGGCGGACAGACTGACGAAAAAGAAGTCCAACTTTAGCCTGGATAATCTGTATTGGGAACGGAGTTCCGATGTAGAGGATGACGACGATGACGACGCGTAAATAAAAGCGATGCATTTCTCTACGAGTCTCAGTCTCTTCTTTTTCTTCGTGCAAAGTGTATGCAGGCAACATGTCTTCCCCCGAACTTTTTCGTTTCCGTCATCTTTTTCGCTGTATCTTAAGTGGTCCCTCCATGTGCGGCAAATCTATGTTCGTTGCGAACGTGCTGAGGAACCTGAACAACGTGGTGGATAAGCCTCCATCACAAATATTCTACGTACAGAAATATGCTTCGCCGGGCACGCAGGACAAATTTGGGGACTCCGTGAAATTTACCAAGGAGCTACCGCTACGCTTATCGTCGTCGACGATCACATGACCGATGCCGATTCCTTGAAGGAGGTAACCGATCTTTTCATTCGAGGTTCTCACCACGTTTGCGTGTCGATCTTGTTACTCGTTGAAAACATCTTTTTCGACAGTAGCCATTTTAGAACTATATGCTACAACACCAGTTACGTTGTCCTGTAGCGCACCGTGCACCAGATGGAACATTTCGGCAAACAGCCATTTGGCAGAAAAAGACTGGAGTATTTTCTGGACTTATATAAACAAGGGATGTCGTCGCCCCACGCTCATATACTCGTGGATCTTCACAACTATACGCACGAGAACCACAGGTTGCGTAGCAATATCTTTCCGGGAGAACGTCAATATATCTACGCTCCGAAATGAATCTCCGCCCTCACCTCACTTTACTGAAAGTACTCTCCACTCTACCCCCTCCGCGCGATTGCGACGTCTTGAGACGTTCTTCTTCGTCCAACATGAAACACCTCTCCAAAATTTGCCTCAATGTATTGAACGGAAAGGTGACTCTAGCTCCAGACACGTTCGCGCGTTTGAAGAAGCACAAGCGCTTCTTACGACGGCTCGCCTTCAAAGAGATTCACAAGAATCCGCAACGTTTGAAGCGCTATCTGTCTCAGCAGCGAGGACAGGGCGTTCTTTTGTCGGTGGTTCCTCTCCTACTTTCCGCCGTGTTGAACCTTTTCGCCAAATGGCCAAGAGAATTGAAGTGACGACCTCCTCCTCCATCGGAAACATTCATTCCTCGAAGGAGAGTGACGAAGTCAAAGTGAAACTCTACTATAAGCACTGTATCGCATACTCAAGCAGTATGAATTTGACCCTACGACAATAAAACCAAGGCGTCCGACGCTACAAATGACTTTGACTATTCGCTCCTCTCTCCAGAGGTGGACGAAGAGGAAGCGGAAAGGGTCGTCTCGGAATTAAAGAAAGTTATTTCCTGGGATCGCGAGGGTTGTGTCTCCGTGTTGGACAAGCCCATCAGGCCCTCCTCCGTTTACGAACTCGTCAATTATTTGTTGCAATTATCTGTTGCAGTAGAACGGAAAAGAAACCTTCCTGGTTCCCCAAAGTCTCTAAACTATTGCGCCTGATTTCTTTCCCCAAATCTCGCGTTCCTCAACAGCAGCAGCAAGCCTTCATTGCGTGGACGACTTATGGAGGGATATGAGAAACCAGCGGGTGGTTGGGGGGGTGTGGACCGCTATAGAAAAGCGCATCACTTGAGCAAAAAGAAGGCTCTCGCCATTCTCGGTAACCACGGGGGGGACAGGTGTGTGACTTTATTCAGGAGGAACAAAGCATCATTATTCAGTTAGCTGCCTGGCTCTCGGATGGGATGGACATGTCTTGCTCAACCATTACTCTATTTTTTCCTGTACAGTAAGACTTTGGGAATGAAATGCTTAATTCCTACAATCTACTCTCATGTATGGTGCTCTTCTGGAATAGTTTCCTATGCAATCATTATAGTAGAATAAAGGAAATAATCTTGGGATAGTGATTCAATAAATAACATGTCCCCTGTCTAGAGCGTACACGTCGTTGAGCCACGCACCTGCATGATGACGTCATACCGCGAGGCTATTGTTTCAGGTTGACCTTGTCTAGAGGAGCTGTAGAGGAAGAGCTAGACGATCTGAGCCAGAGCAAAACGTTTACTGAACTAAAACCCAAATGGAATAATAATGCACGCCCTCTTAGCTCGGGGATTAGCACGAGCCCTGCTCTTTATCCACCTCTTCCTTAACACTCCCCCGCCCGATGCGTCTCAAAATCTAGACCTCAAGCGGATGAAGTAGCTGAATTGGTCTTCTGATGAAGGAACCAGTGGCTGTCTTGAGCGTGCACGATCGTACAAGTCCATCACGTCCAGTATGAAGCTCCTGCACCCTTGCTAGCTTCCAAAACATCCTTGGCTGCCGCTGATCCGCCAGTAGTACGAGTTGATGCAGTTGAACGCTGTTGGAGGTTGCATGTCGACTCAGGTTTGCAGATATAAGCTGTAGCAAGTAGTCCTTGTTCCACTGCCTCCAGTATGCAGTGAGGAGCCTTTCCTTTGCTTGAAGCACTTCTAATGGTTCGCCATCTACGCACGCTGTCTGACGTCTCTTAATTGGCGGCAACGCCGTGAGTCGCTTCCCCAATATCAGATGCGACTACGACAAAGCTTGGGTGTCGCTGGATCTTCTCACATTTGTGTCAATGGCCGTGAGTTGACGATCGCTTCGACTTCTGTTAACACGGTCAGCAACTGTTGAAAGTCTACCTGACTCCGACGTAGTGTTCTTCTGAGAGCATCTTTAACTGAGCATACCATACGCTCCCAGAAGCCTCCCCACCAGGCTGCACGTTCGGCAATAAACTCCCATGTTATTCTTGCTTCTGTCGCAAACTCCCGTACCGCTTGGAACTGATTCGCCAGCAAGGCAGGAATCTCTCGAGCGGCTTTCTTAAAAGTTAAGAAGTTATCTGAACAGACCTTCCTTGGCAAACCTCGGCGGGCTACGAAGCATCTGACGGCCATAAGGAAGGTCCCGAAGGATTGGGCGGAGACGAGCTCAAGATGAATTGCCCTGGCGACTGTGCAAGTAAAAAGAGCCACATACACTTTCAGTTGCCCTTCTGCCGTTCTGTAATAAAGTGGCCCCGCAAAATCTACGCCAACGACTTCAAACGCAAGTTGCTGAGTGACCCTATCGGCAGGTAAGGGTGCCTCCTGCTCTGTGCAAGGGCGTGTCTTCAGTCGTCGACAAAAAGACATTGATAAAGAGCATACTTCACTGACTGACGACCTTTGATTATCCAGAATTCTTCTCTTAACTGGTGCAGAGTTTCCTGTACACCGGCGTGGGACATCCTTAAGTGCTCTCTGAGTATGATAAGCAACGTGAACCAAGCCTCGGACGCTGGCAGCAACAGTATGGAATGCTTGGCTGCTTGTGACTGCTGAGAGCACTGCAGACGACCCTCTAGTCGCAGTAGTCTATCGTTATCCTGGTAATGGCGAAAGTTCACGAGATGAGAGGACCTTTCTGAAAGTAGCTTTGTCTGAGTAGCCTGGATCCAGTACAGCTCTGATGAAGCCATTTCTTCAGTAGAGAGAGGACCTGTTTTCTTGATGTTTGACCGCTTCGAGTTGTGCACGTAGCGCAGTATCCATGCGGTGACTCTAAGCAGTCGATTGGCACTACTGAAACGTTCGGGTGAAAGCAAATGTGCCGTGCAGCTGACCAATGCCACCTGAGCGTCTAAGCATTCCTCGTTTCCTTCAGTATGATCTGGAAATGCTATGTGCGGCCATAAATCTGTCTGAGCCAGCCATCGTGGGCCTTTCCACCAAACTTCACAGTCACGCAGCTCATGCCCCTTAATCCCTCTCGTGAGAAAGTCTGCCGGATTCTCTTCACCAGGACAATGACGCGATCTTTCAGGAGAAGTCAGCTCATGTATCTGGCGCACTCGGTTTGCCACGTAGGTCTTCCATCTGGATGCCGATCCCTTGATCCAATGCAAGGTGATTAAGGAGTCTGTCCAGCATACATAATCGAACTCTGTCTGCAAAGCAGTGAATACAAAGCGATATAATATGGCAGCGAGAACAGCTGCTGTGAGTTCAAGCCTCGGAAGTGTCTGCGCTTGAGAGGTGAGACTCTGCTTTTACTATGTAGAAATGCCATGCCGCGATAACCGTCGTCGGACAAATGCTCGAGGTAGACTACCGCACCATATGCCCTTGGGCTGGCGTCTGCGAACATATGCAACTTGCGCAGCCTGTCGACGAATGAGTTGCTCGCTATCACCCTAGGAACAGATATATGTTGCAGTTCCGCGACTCCTTTGCACCACTCTCTCCACTCTGCATCGATGTCTGAAGGTACCTGATCATTCCATTGCAATCCTGCCTCCCAAATCTTCTGGAGCATGATCTTGCCCGAAATAGTGAAGGGTCCTAAGAGGCCCAAATGGGGCATAAATCTTGGAAATGGTCTGCAGTACTTGTCTCTTAACACTCCCCTTTTCCGTCATTGAGTCCAGGACAGAAGCAACGGGACGTCGTAACTGATCATGTTGAAGATCCCATATGACCCCCAGAACCTTCTTAGTCTGATTCTGTGTAGTCTTCGTTGTAGAAGTGCCTTGTAGTCCCCTTTCAAATATCTCTCGTAGAAGTGCCTTGTCGTTAGTGACCCACTTCTTTATCTTCATGCCGGCCGCTTCGAATATGCTCAGAGTTTCCTCATGAAGTGTCCTGGCATTTTCTGATGTGCTGACACTGACCACTAAATCGTCCACGTAAAAGGATTGCTCCAAGAGCGTAGCAGTCTGCAAGTAATCCTCCTCTGCTTGCTGTAAATGATGCTGAATGGTCGCAGACAGCAGGAACGGACTAGATCGCGCTCCGAAGGACACTCGTGTCATGCGCCATGTCTCAATAGACGGTAGAGGCTGTCCTGCGATCGGCGTCGAAGTGTACCATAGGAAGCGCAGAGCGTCTGTATCCTGTTTGTGAAGTGCAATCTGCAAGAAAGCTTTCTCGATGTCTGCCACCATGCCGATGCGATGCATTCTAAACCTTAAGAGCAGAGAAAGGATGTCAGAGTTCAGGTTTGGAAAGGCGTGCAGAACTTGGTTCAGGGATAGAAAACCCGGAGCACTCGATGAGGCGTCGAATACAATTCTTACTTTCGTGGTCTCCCTCTCGCGTCTGATAACTGCATGATGTGGCATGTAATAATCCGGGGCAGCAACAGGTGATGGTGATGCCACATCAATACGCTCAGCATGACCGTTAATGAGATACTGTCGTATCACCTGATCGTATTCGTCCATGACCTCTTGATGTCTCAAAAGGGTACGGGTGGCGCAGCGTAAACGCTGCTCCGCTACAGCCTTGTTGTTTCCCTGTTGTGAGACGAGGTCTTCATTCCACGACAGGCGCACTGTATAACGACCATCTTCAAATCTGGTTGTGTCCTGAAACCTCTGGAAAACTTCATGCTTCTTGCCCTCCGACTCTTCACTGTCAACAATACCAATGTGCTCTAACTCCCAGAAAGACTATAGCGCATTGGAGACCTCGTCGTGGTTAACGGCGCACGGGGGCACCTCAACGAAAATGATGCCAAATTTTCTTCTGTTTGCTGTGCAGATAACGCAACTACTCTCGGTCGAGTTCCCTATCACAACTGTACAAGATCTGCAGCACCAGGAACTCGTGTACCCAGCGCCGCCTACTTGTGACCGGTTCCAACGTTACACGTCAACGACAACAGCGCACCAGGATATAAAAGCCGAAGACCGATCGACACTCTTCAGAGGGCACGGCGGCACCTCAACGAAAATGATGCCAAATTTTCTTCTGTTTGCCGTGCAGATAACGCAGCTACTCTCGGTCGAGTTCCCTATCACAACTGTACAAGATCTGCAGCACCAGGAACTCGTGTACCCAGCACCGCCTACTTGTGACCGGTTCCAACGTTACACGTCAACGACAACAGCGCACCAGGATATAAAATCCGGAGACCGATCGACACTCTTCAGAGGGCACGGCGGCACCTCAACGACAATGATGCCAAATTTTCTTCTGTTTGCCGTGCAGGTTGGTTCTGTTCGTTTGACGAATAGTTTCAAAAGTGTTGAATTATGTCTGGTCGTGCTGCCGTGCCCGGTGGTCTTGTATGCAGAATTAATTGATTCATGGAGCATGTTGTGCAAAGTGATGACATCAGGGGATATAGAGATAAACCCAGGGCCCGCCATTCAAGAAATGGTGCAAATGTTGATAGCTAAACAAGATGAGATGGACAAAACCATGAAAAGTACTCTGCAGGAGATTAAGGACACTCAAACGAAATCAACTAATGAGATTCGAGAGGTACGCAACATACTTCAGCAAACTGCGACAGAAATTAGAGAAAGACTTTCAGTGGTAGAGGATGGGTTAACTATAATAACTCAACATGAGAAAACAATTGAAGATCTTCAGGTAACAGTCGGGCAGCTGCAAGGAGAGGTACAGAAGCACCATGCTAAGATAGTTGATTTAGAAGACCGTAGCAGAAGAAATAACCTAGTGATCTATGGTATACCAGAAAGTGAACACGCCGAAGATTTAAAGTCACTAGTTGTTGAGGATGTGTTTTCAAAGAAGCTTGGTATGAATGTGAGAAGTATTGAAAGAATGCATCGTCTTGGACGTAAAGTACAGGGAAAGGGAAGGCCTGTAATTATGAGACTGTACGACTACACAGAAAAAATGACTATCCTAGACAATGCAAAAAAGAAAACTAAAAGGGTCAAACATATTCATTAACCATGATTACTCTCAGTGTACAATTCGGAACAGACGGTGTTTGTGGCAAAGTTGTCAAAACGGAACGCGAAAATGGAGCGAAGGTGAAGTTAATTCATGATAAATTAAAGATAGGTGACAAGATATACGAATGGGACGACAGTACAGGAAGTCGTGTTTGTCTGTCAGATAAGCAAAAGACTGTACATGAATGACCCAGTAGTTGTTGCATCCTAAGTTTCAACGCTAGGAGCTTGGTGAACAAGGCATTGGAATTGGAATGGTTGTTGCTAATATATGATCCTGTACTAGTAGCGGTTACCGAAACCTGGTTGACTGAGGAAATATCAGATGAACAGATTGTACCTCCTAATTACAAACTTCTTAGAAATGACAGAAATGGGCGGGGTGGAGGCGTGGCGATTATTGTTAAATCAAACATAGAGTGCTGCTTTTTAGAAGACCAGCCCCCAAATGAAACTGTTTGGTGCAAAATAAGTATTGGTCGTGCCGTTTTTATTATTGGTGTTGTGTATAGGCCACCTAATGCTCCACCGTCCTTCCTTACGAATCTAACTGAATATATTTATAAAATTTCAACACGAAGAACTCAACTACTGCTTTTAGGTGATTTTAATTTGCCATCCATTAATTGGGATACTTTGCAAGAAAACCCAGCGGATGTAACTAATTCTAGCTTGTTAATCGATCTTGTGCTACGATATGGCCTCAAGCAAATTGTAAAAGATTTTATGCGAGTTGGTTTATCTTCAAGCAGCATTCTGGACTTGGTGTTCCTCCCTTACTCTTTATCGGCTGAAATCGATGTGGTTGAAGATGTATCCGATCATAAGTTGATTGTCTTGAATTGTCATTTTTAAATGAGTAAATCAGGACAAACATCGAAATATGTACATGTTTACGATTTTAACCAGCATGATGATGTGGGAATCTTGGACTATCTGGAACTTAAGTTCTCACTGAAGGCAGAGGAGCATGACGTGAATGAGTTGTGGTTATTCTTTAGAAATTGTGTGCAGTATTGTTTAACAGCCTTTGTACCAATGAAACGTAAAAAAAAATCAACAAAAGTCACCGTGGATGACCAGAAGCATTCTACATTTAAAGCGCCAAATTTCACGACAACGGAAGCGCAAACCTGTTAACCAAGTGAGGATCAAGGAATTATGTACACAATTAAGAAATGAGCTCAAGCAAGCAAAGGAAAGGTTTCACAATACCACGTTGGAAACATTCATAAAAGACTCTCCCAAAAATTCTGGAAATATCTTACGAAAGATCAGCAGCGGGTGGACAGTGTTATAATTGAAGATGACCTTGTAAATGATAACGTCGGTATAGCTAACGCGTTCAATAATTATTTTCAAACAGTATTTAATCGCGACTCAACACTGTACTGTGAGATCTTAGAACTAGGACGAATATGCGAATGGATAATGTAAATATCGATCGAGAAGGCGTTTTCTCTTTACTGCTCAACATAGACCCCAAAAAATCTGCCGGACCAGACGAGTTGCCAAATGCATTTTTAAAGAGGTATGCAGAATGGATGTCATATTATTTGACTGTAATATTTACTACATCCCTAGATAGTGGAATGGTACCAGATGACTGGCGGACAGCCCGGGTAATACCAGTGTTTAAATCAGGACGCAAAACAGATGTTAAAAATTACCGACCAATATCTCTAACATGCATATGCTGCAAGATTTTGGAACATATTATATGTAAACATGTTTTTGAGTTCCTCGAAAAGCATAAATTAATCTACAAATATCAACATGGTTTTAGAAAGAGACACTCCACAGTAACACAGTTACTAGAGACAGTACATGATTTGTGCAGTACTATGAACGATAAAGGACAAACGGATGTTATATGTATTGACTTGCAAAAAGCATTTGACAAGGTTGAGCATAACCAACTTATTCAAAAATTAGAAACCTACGGGTTTAGTAGTCAGCTTTTGTCGTGGATTTCGGCGTATTTGCACAACCGCTCACAGTATGTTGATATCAGTTCTGATTTCTCATCCGTTCTCCCAGTCTATTCTGGTGTCCCACAAGGGTCTGTCTTGGGCCCACCACTGTTCTTACTCTATGTAAATGATATGGCTGAAAGCATTCCGTTACCAGTTAAACTGAAACTTTTTGCTGATGATTGCTTGTTGTACTGTTCAGTTAAAAGTCGAGAAGATCAGGAATTATTAAATAATGCATTCAGTTCACTAGTGCAGTGGTGCAACAAGTGGGGTATGCAAATTAATTTCGATAAGAGCTGAGTTTGCCACGTCACTCTAAATGGAAAGAATTCATTCCCGTTTTGTTACGGCACTTCCGATATTGTTCTAAATAATGTGACAAGTTTTAGGTACTTGGCATAACCATAACATCAAAGATGGAATGGGGAGTGCACATAGAAAAAGTATGCTCTTCGGCGATGAAGAAACTAGGTATGTTACGGAGAAAACTCAACAAAACTCCTGTCAGCGTAAAACTACTCGCTTACAAATCAATCATCAGGCCAACTCTTGAGTATGCGAGTAATGTCTGGGACCCATATAAGAAGATACACATTGAAAAAATCGAAAGGATTCAAAACCGTGCCTTGAGATTCATATACTGCGCTTATGGCAGACACGTTTCAGTAACGGACTTAAGACATCAGGCAAAAATTGAAACATTAGAAAAACGTAGGAAAATTGAAAGACTAAAGATATTTTGTAGGATAATGAATAGTCAATTAGATATTGAGGCAAGTCACTACATTGTTCCTGAGGAACAGGGAATGGCACTGGGATCACGTCACCGCTATTCTTTAAAACCTTTCCAAAGCCGAATAAATATTTTTAAGCACTCATATTTTGT
This sequence comes from Ornithodoros turicata, assembly GCF_037126465.1. Lineage (NCBI taxonomy): Eukaryota > Metazoa > Arthropoda > Arachnida > Ixodida > Argasidae > Ornithodoros > Ornithodoros turicata. The sequence continues at coordinate 145,103,378 of NC_088201.1, forward strand.
TCGTACTCTTAAAGATTGGAATAGGCTCCCAGGAAATGTAGTAGCACATCTGCACAATGTACCAGCTTTTATTAGGGCATTAGATGACTTTATGTAAACGTCCATTCATCAGCTTCATGGTTTGTTTTTCTTTTATTTGTTTTTCTCGCTTTTTTGTTTGTTCTTCCGTTGTTGTTTCTCCTTTTCTATATTGTATGGGTGAGTGTTCTTTCTTTTTTTTCTCTTTTTTTTGTTTTGGTGCATGCAGCAACTGAGGTTTAGTTTTGAGTTTGAGTAGTTACTGTACTTAATATTTGGTGTGTGAATTGTATCTCTCCTGTTACGGCTCGTCAAGGGCCAACAGTATTTATAAATAATAAATAAATACCGCTGGACACTTGCACATGTAGAGCGTTAGACTCTATGCTCTAGTACTCTACCTGAATGCTTTCCCGTAGGGCCTTGTAGAGTCCATCCGAAAATGGTTTCCATGCCGATGAGATTGTCACGAACTCGTACTTGTCGCCCTGCGACAACGGACCCATAGAAATCTGCTCCTACGAGTAACAGTATTTCAGGTGACGCGTCAGCGAACGTAGCTTCATCTGCTAAAAACATTCGCTCGGACTTCAGCTGAGCAAGAGATTTCCGGTCAATATTAGGAGGATTGCCGATGCAGATTTCTGGTATCTCAAGAGCTTCAATGCAAACTTCCTCGGAAGTATACGGCGACTGAAGCCTGACTTTCACCCTACGATGCAACGATTCGGTTCCAGCCTTGCCTACCGTATTGATTACCAAATGCTCTTTCCCAACAGTCGGTAATTGCAACTTCTTGGACAGTGCTCGCTTAACGAAACTTATTTGACTTCCCCCATCTATGAGGATACGGACGCACTTCTCCTTTCCTCCGGCCGCGCAAACTTGCGCAGTCTGCAGCAGGACTATGTCCTGTCGCAAACCTGTACGTTGCCACGTGACACTTGCGAGTACCGTCCCTCCAGACCTTGGTACTGTACTCTTCTGCTTGCACTGCACAGTTAAGTGCCGTCCATTACATTTTCTGCATTTGAGGCTACGAAATGATCGGCAGACCTTTGCTGTATGATACTGCTTGCCTCATCGGAAGCATCTCTGGCTGCTACGAAGCCTTTCTTCTAACTCTGCCACATTTGCTTGTAAGTTGCAATTCAGCATCTCGTGATTATTCCCGCAAAAGAAGCAGGGCTCCGTCTTGTCACGAGCTGTAGTCGGTTTCCTGGCCTCGACGCCAAGAGTGGAGGCGGACGACAGTCCTTCAGAAGAAGTTTTCCGTAACTTCCTCTGGATCGTCGGAATAGGCCTCCTCGTGTCGTAGACACTGTCTCCTGTAGCCAGTGGCAGTTGCTCCCTGCACTCAGCTTCCCTCTTGATAAAGTATAGCAACTTCGTGAGAAGTATCTCATATCGATCTTCTGACGATGCAGTTCCAAGCGATTGTTCGTTGCCGTGAACATTCCTCTGGAAGCTGAGAACCATATCTTGCGGAACCGCTTGTTGTGGAACAGGAAACAGTAGAGAGCAAAATGACTTTGAGGTAGTACCCAGCGCTTCTAAACTCCTCATATGAGCCTTCACTGTGTCGTGGAGACGTCTCAATTCGAGGACATTGCGGGAGTAGCGTACTGGCTGAAGACCTAGCAACCGCTTCGGATGAAACTGTACTAGCATGCTTGGATTTCCAAATCTTTCCTTAATCATCTTGACCGCAGTGCCGTACATATCTCCCATCAGCTGGAGGCCCTTTATTGAAGCTGCAGCCTCGCCAGTAAGAACCGCTGTCAGGTAGCACATCTTCCCGTTGTTCGACAAGGAAGCATTGCCGTCGACTAGGGAGTCGAACCTTATCCAAAATTCCTGCCAGTGCTCTTGACTGTCATTATATTTGAGTAGTTCCAATTTCAGTAACTGTGGTCTGTGACGGCCATCTCCTACAGTTCGACTACGTTCTCCAATGGGAAGCGCCAGCTCACCAGGATTTCTGGACTCCAGTGTGGAAGCAGCTCTCAAAGACTGTGCGACGATATGTTTCTTCAGTAAGCAGGTGGTGACCCGGTCTTGATAGTCGATCATTCTCTCCAGTTCCGCTTCAACCTCCTCGACTGTAAACATAGGCTCCAATTTTCTGTCCACATATCATCCAGGCTGGCGGACAATTTGACGATGCGCTCAAGCAGTACCTCACAACGAGTGGTGTGATCCTGAGAGCTTTCAACGACCTGTATAGGTTGCTCGGCTTCATTCAGTACAGTGGTCAATCTCTGCCGAAACGACTTCCTCTTTTGCAGGAGAAAAACCCTCGAAGTCGATTCCTGTGACGCCTCTGTCATCGTGCTGGCCTGTGAATGTCCTCCACTCTCAAGTCCCTAGCAGGGGTTCCCGGGTTTCGGCACCAAATTTGTGTAGAGGAAGAGCCAGACGATAGGAGCCAGAGCAAAGCGTTTACTGAACAAAACCCAAAAGGATAATAATGCACGCCCTCTTAGCTCGGGGATTAGCACGAGCCCAGCTGTTTATCCACCTCTTACTTAACAACGTGTTTATGACGTGCGAAGCTTTTTTTAGAGCCGCTAAGAGGGGGAGCTATGGGGGCCTGGAACTGCCAATGCCAATGATCCCTCAGAAGCCTTCATTGGAATCGCAATTTTCTGTGAACTAAAACTTTCCAACCCGCTCCGAGACTACAAAGGAGCGACACACTTTCGTGGCGGTGGCGGACATACACCAGAGTTTTTCACACTGCTTGCAGCAACTTGAAAGCACCTAATTTGACAGAAGAGCCATGCCTTCCTATCAGACATTGTGTTTTTTACTTGACCTGCCGCAATTCCGTTATCATTACAGCAACCAGCGACAATTTAGCCCTATGGAACGTCCGTTCGAGCTGTCGCGCACGCGCACTACCTGTAGGACGCGTGATTTCTCTGAAACAACCCGCTCGCTGTCAGTCGGCGTGACCGATTGGCATCGCGAAGGAAGATGGTGACTATTTCCAGAACGTGGGATGTTGAGTTGTCGAATTGTAGTCGTACGTTGTCGAAGTCTGTCGAACGTTACATTGGGATTGCCAAGTACGTTGACTGTTTCGAACAATGTGTATCATCTGCGTGAAGTTGTTGGATGTAACGATGTCCTGAATTGGGTATTTTACACGCTTCAACGTTCAATCGTGCCGTGCTGATTGGGCATTTGTGCAGCACGGGTACGTACCATTTTCTGTATTTTCAGTCAATATGGGGTGTACGCACGCAATATGGGGCCCATATTGCAGGGATTTTCCCAATATTGCCTCAAACTAGGCAATATGGGGCCCATATTGCCCATTTTCAGCCAATATGGGGAAAATCTTGGCGAAACGGGTCCCATATTGGACCCGTATCGACAATGACCAGCCAATATGGGCCCAATACTGTTTGCTGCTTGAGGTGTGAGCCCCATCACCTGAACATGTATGCTTTCTTGACGTGGTGTCGGAATCCTAGGGCATACATCAGGCTTCGGTACATCTCCACTGTATCCACCATGAAACGGGGCCTGGTGCAAATCAGTTGAGCACATCAGGTCGTGTATGCAGTGTAGAGTTTCGCATTCACTCCGTCAAGCTTTCGAACCCATGTCGGAAACCGTTCCGTATATTGTCGAGGGTGCCTCTGAGGGCGACAAACCTTCATGAATATTGTAACAGAAACAAACAGAAGTACTGTCCTCTTTTTCCTTATGTAACGTATGTATAATACACCTTAAAATGTGTCTGAAAAGACTGTAGGGTCTTCAGCGTACAGGTGCATGCGTCCCATCACGGCTGAGCCTTCCTGCGTAGAGCTGCTCATGGGATGGTGCAAATGAAAGTATCTGAGTGCTTGTATTATGTGTATCTTGAAGAGAATACAAGGCGCTTCTCTATGTACTTGTATCTGATATACACTTATTTTCTCAGTAACTTGTACTGCTCCTTTCAGTACTTTTTCTTGGGTGGTTGAACAATTATATGACGGATGGTGTCAATCAAGTATAAGTAACTGGGATAAGGTGGGTTGCCGCTCTCGGAGCAGTAGGTGCACAACGGCATGTGCCCTTTAGTCAAGGCTTTGTTAGTAAAAAAATAAATTCTAATGTTTAAATTTATAAGTCAGGGTAAATATAAGGATTTGTATACGTTGGTACTCTGTTGTACAAAATTCGACAGCCAGGGAAAGACAAACTTTATTTATTCAAACATATATTTGAAGAATTACACACACATGACAATAGGAAAAGTAGCCTACTTACTTGGGGAAAGAACTCCTTATATATCTCTCTACACTGCTTCCTGTTCTCTATGATGTATTTATGGGCATGTTGACGTTGCCGATTTTCCGAAACTGAACGTGAAAGCTTTCGGATTTCGGCTCCTTTTAGAGGCATTGCTAGCCAAGGAACTCTTGAAATCGCCGGTAAACTCAGTAATTCAAGTTATTTGATGCGCTTTATGGCTTGACCGCTTCACGGCTACGGAATAGAAACCAAAACCTAACTACGCGATTTACAAAGCTATGTGAGAGGCCGGATTAAAAGAACCACACCGGAACAATAAAAAACATAAGATATGACCCATCCTTGTTGTAATCGTTTTTTGACCCGTCTCACATGTCTTTGTTCGGTCGCGGTCAAGAACGAAGACAACCATTGGGGAGTTTTAGTTCCCATCAGGATAACACGCCGATCGATACGCTCTCCGAAAAACAGATACGGCTCAAGAGTAGGTGGGAATGATTCGTAAAGCGCTTGTCTACAGTTTTAGTTTGCAGACGAAAAGTTACCGAGAACGACCCACCGATAGGGAAAATCAAGCGGGACGCCATCTGTTCGCACAAATCTTAACCTCGTTTACTAGTATCCAAGTAGTAGGAGGGCAGGCCGAGACTACAGGTGGGCGAAACTATGGCGCCCTGCCCCTGAGCCCTGCGCGTATTTTTTTCCCGCGCGGCGCGTGTGCGGAGGATTGTCCACGTGCTTATCGGCGGGAGCGGGCTGCGTGCGCGCTTACACTCTCACATTTTTCAGCCTGGGCTGACTTCTTTCGACATTTTTCAATCTGTGCCGACTTCAATCGTAATTTTTTTCAGCTACAACAGGTGTGCAATAGGCTGTTTACATGCAAAGGATAGCCATACACAAAAGTACAAGTGAACACATATGTATTAAAGTCATTAGTGTCAGAAATTATGTTATGACTCTGTGTGAAGGAGAAAAACCCAGCCAAGAAACCTGATGCAGAAGAAACACAGTACACGTAACAAAGAATATACTTATTACAGGTATGATACAATAGTATTGAATAGGTATCACAGATCAAACAATATTTTTTATCAACTGTAATCACAAAAGTTTTCAATGAATCAGAAGTGATAACACATTTAATCAAATAATATATTCTTACTCAATACGATTACAGTCAATATTACAAGTTTTATTATAAAAGTCTGAGACGTGAGAACCTGATAGATGTAAGTAATTTCGAGCACAATATGGAAGCTAAGTTTAACATTCCAATATGACTCAAATTTAATTAATCAGTTTCTTATGAAGTGAATAGCGCAGACATAAGGAAATAATTCGAATCAACACATAACATTAATAGAGAACCAATTGTCCAACATGTAGGGAAGCAATAGCTACACCATATCACAACGAAAAACGATCATCACATTTAATCAAAGAAGATATTCTTAGTCAATATGATTACAAGCAAAATTACAAGTTGTATTATAAAAAGTCTAATGTTCCTATACGTGAGAACCATCAGTGCAATAGCGGGAAGTTCTGATAGTTTTATGTAATTAACTGTGAACAGCAGAGACTCTAGAAGAGTATGGGACACGAACACAAGATGAAATAAAATCTATACCACTACATTGGTTAATCAAAACAACAGAGGAGGAGAATAATCTATCGTTTTAACTATCATAAAATCATCCTCCTGACATAGTCTAATCGAACACTATATAATTTTCATTCTAAGAGTCACTAAAAACCTTACTTTGTTTTATGAATCCAACACAGAAAATATATTAAAAAATGAACTTCACCGCATAGCACGCTCCTAGCCAACAACCAGCTCTAATAATATATGCCCTGATTTGTTGAAGACGGGAGGCGTACACCTGTTTTGCGACAGTTACGAACATTTTCGAGCGCAATAGGGAATCTCAGTTTCATATTCCAACATTAGCTCAACTTTTAATTAATTCATTTCTTATAAAGTGAACAGCATAGTCGTGAGGAAATAATTAGAAACGAAACAATCAGCAGCATTGATAGAGAGCCAAAACAATGCGCAATCCAACATGTAAACAACAGACACATGCAGGAAAATAATTGAAAAATAATCTATCAAAACGAGAAACATGCACGGAGCTAGCACTGAATAGCAAAGAAACACTCTGAACGGCACACCATACAAACGTAAACAATAGCACACACACAAGGAAATAATGATAAACACTATCAACAGCTAATAGAGAACCAAACAGAGTAATCTATCATTCCGAAAATTAGAAGAAAAAATCAAACTCAGCAGAAAATGGACATGTTAAAAATGAACTTCACCATATAGCACGCTCCTAGTCAACAAACAGAACTAATGATATCTGCCCTGATTTGTTGAAGACGGGTGCCAATAGATGTATGGAAGACCACGGAACACGAATGACACGAACACAAGAGGAAATAAAATCTATACCACTACAAAGAAGATATTCCTAATCAAAACAACAGATTAATCTATCATTCAGAAAATCAGAAGAAAAAATCAAACTCATCAGAAAATAGACATGTTAAAAATGAACTTCACCATATAGCACGCTCCTAGCCAACAACCAGATCTAATGTTATCTGCCTTGATTTGTTGAAGACGGGTGCCGATAGATGTATGGAAGACCACGGAACACGAACGACAAGAGGAAATAAAATCTATACCACTACACAGAAGATATTCTTAATCAATATGGTGACAATAAAATTACAAATTGTATTATAAAAAGTCTAATATTCCTATACGTGAGAACCATCATTACAATAGCGTGAATATCTGTCATAACATTTCGATCGCAATAGGAAATCTCAGTTTCATATTCCAACATTACTCAACTTTTAATTAATCCTTTTCTTATTAAATTTACAGCATAGACATAAGGAAATAACGAGAAACAACACAACCAACAGCTACAATTAATAGAGAGCCAAACCTGCGCACCATCCAACACATAGAGAAATAATAGCTAATCAATCTATCAAAAGGCGAAATAGCACAATATAGCACACATAGCTGAAGAACAGAGGAACACACTAAGCGGCGACACGTAAACAACAACAGAGGAAAATAATCTATCCTTGAACCATCAGAAAATCGAAAAATATACAATTTTTATTCTAACAAACACTACGAACCTTGATGGAGGAATCCAAGACATAGAAAATATGCACCCTTATCATCTCGGTTTTCGCTCTTATCCTCAAAATCGGGAGACTTTATGTCTCTATCTATATGGTCAAAGCACTCTGCATGCTTTATCACTCAAAGGGTTGGGAGCTATATTCCTTCGTCCAGCAAACAGAACGCTCTAGGGGTCAGATAAGATAGTTCAAAGGCGATATATTTTATTGTTCAGTGCAAATAGATGCCGATATTACTCGTTGGGATCACTATCTTTTCGCATCCTTTCCTTGAAACGGAAATCTTTTGTCAAAGTGGTTGACAAGTCGACTAAGTTTGTACAGATGCGATATTCTTATTGAACATGTATTAAATGGTAGCAACAATACTCAAAAATGAGAAACAAATTTAATTACATCAATTTTTGTAATATCTTGCAACAGAAAGTTCTATGTGGATGAACCACACAGAAATACCAAATCCGAAATGCAACTCAGAGGTACGAGGCATTCCCATCTAAGAGATGAGTTTTAATTATGTCAATCGAGTGAACAATTGAAACAAATATACGACAATAATTATTTCAGGCAGTAAGTTCACAACTCATAGAATATCAGTCGAGTGAATACTTGAAACAAAATCAAAACAATAATTCTCACGACAGGGGGAGATTATAGCATTCTAAACCAGATAATAAAATTTTAACCAATAAAATAAACATAGATATGCTTTTAATTAAGTGTAGCCGTGCACTTGAAAACAGAAGAGACAATTGCTGTACATTGAAAAGATAGACAGATTTTGCACTCTATACCATAAGTCATGGGAAGATGTGATAAAAAAACTGCTTCGAAAAGGAAGAGCCGCGAAACGATTTCATTATCGCTGCATTTCAATACGTCCTAGACAATGGTCGTATTCGGAGATATGGTACAAACTACAGAACTGAAGGTGCAATAATTTATATGTCGAATCTACAATACTTATAAAAATATCTGCACATCAATGTCGGAAGGGCCACTGGGATTGATGGCGGATTTTTTTGGGTTTGCTAACGAAGAATTGAAATACACTAGACCAGATGTATTTGTGATCATTACAATGGGCATTGGATTCATCAAGAAAGCAATCGGATCAAATTATCATATACAGGCGGTCTATATCGCACGATTCATTACGGATTTGTTGAAATTACACATATCTGAGATGGAAAGTACATAAAATCTTATCACGTGATATGTTCCACTACCACGGCAACACAATTATTTTATTCTACCAGTCTCTCCAAAGATATCGAATGAGCAGAAGTTCAATATTGCCGTGCAAGGTCTGATGTATTATCACTTGTTGAAACTCAACAAACATATCAATTGTGGTGGACCACCAGACGGTTTTCATCTAATACTCTTGTACGTCATTCAAAAGTCTTCATACAAAGAAAGGAAACATCAATAAGAGACTGTGCAAGTTCATCGCAACAATGTGCAAGTTGTTGAAGCAATACAAACACGGCGACAACATATCGCCTGCGTTAATCAACGCTGGATTCAACCGCCCAATAATCAGAATAAACTATTTAATGTCTTCGGAATTCATCAATGAAGACAACAAACGAAAACTTCAGAGTTTGAAAGAGAACTGTAATTTATCGAAATAAACAAGCGTATAACTGAAACAATAAATGTAATCTTTGTCATCACTATAACGAATTTCTCGCATCACAATGAAAAACACCTTGCATTTAGCATGGCTAGACATGTCTTCGGAATCCATCAATGAAGACAACAAACGAAAACTTCAGAGTTTGAAATAGAACTGTAATTTATCGAAAAAAAAAAACAAGTGTATAACTGAAACAATAAATGTAATATTTGTCATCATTATAATGAATTCTACGCATCACAATGAAAAACACCTTGCATTTAGCATAGCTAGGCATGTCTTCGGAATTCATAAATGAAGACAACAAACGAAAACTTCAGAGTTTTAAATATAACTGTAATTTATCGAAATAAACAAGTGTATAACTGAAACAATAAATGTAATCTTTGTCATCATTATAATGAATTATACGCATCACAATGAAAAACACCTTGCATTTCGCATGGCTAGACTGAGAACAGTGATCGCTAAGGAAACGAATATTCCACAATTTGTGTAAGAATTCTCATATGGAACGAGACCTGGCCACCAAATAGGTTTTACTCGACTACAATCCGTACAAGTTCAACACCCGAAGGATAGAATTGCCGGAGAAGGATCGGTCATTGAAATTTAGAGACATGATACATCAGTCTATGATTACAAAAAGGATCACTAATCTAATGTGAAAACTTATCATATTTCTCAATCAGCTGCACTAACCAGGACCTAGTAAAAGAAGAAGAAAAGGCGTCTTTGACAAGCAACTCGGTTGGAGTGCGGAACAAATAAATAAATATTTTTGTCAGCCCAGTTGTCCGTTTGTATGACTGGATAAGAAAAATGAGCCGTCCAAGATATGCCAAAACGGGAAATAAAGCAAGATAACTGATTGCGGCCGGATAGCTCAATGCGTTTGCGACACAGTGTCATCGACTTTTACAATCACATTCGGGTTCAGTGCCTGGGAGATAATACGAAGCTTTCGCGAAAAGCGAATCTATTATCAGATGCCACAATGCAAATGAAAGGGTCACCCGCGTCGTCGAACCCGTTTCGGCAACACGCTCGCGTGTGGTACCGCATTAAGGCATCGGGCGCAGAATCACGTTCGGTTTCGGGTACGGCATTGGGGAAACGCGGCCCGGCGTGTTGCCGAAGCGTCTTCGACGACGCGGGTGACCCTTTCTTCGAGTTTTAAGTAAATTTCGTTCGGAAAATATTCGTAACTTTTAATATCCACGACATAAATAATTCGCATTATGTTTATAGTGTATACAGAAAACACCAATCCGTTCGATTAACTTCCCTGACGTCATGAAAGAGTGCTCGTGAAAGTGAGCGAATTAAAGATTGCGTATTGTGAAAGTACACATTCTACAACACTGATCATAAATGGCAACACCTGTTCAAATTTTAATTAAACTCTTACTGATGTGCGGTGGTCACCACTTCTCCTGAATGTGAATCGATAAATTTTAGCATTTAATCCACAATCAAATATCTTGTATAATATGTGTGAGTATATGCACAACTTTTTAATCTATATCTTTAGAAAAACGCTAGAAATAGCATGCAGTTTTGACTTTGAAAATTTAAAGAAGAAGATGACCTTTAGTGTGGAATTTGCGTTTTATAACGTTATGAGCTAAATACTTATAAAATTAAAGTATGGCCTTTCCATTTGTAGTGCCCGGATGCTAGGACACTAAAATAATGGGATAGTTTTTCTGTATGGCTACGGGAAATCTCGAGTATATTTTGTGAATTGGATCTACGTTTATGTGTGACCTGCGCTGATCTGGTTATTATAATTAATATAACATATTCCATTGTGTTTATGCATAACGCTCATCTTCATTGTATATTGGTAAAGCACTTCTGATGGCGGTTGTGTGATCTACTTGTCCCAAAATGTGATTGCCACTTCGAAATTATTTAGTTTACGTTTGTGTGCCGTGTGTTACGAAGACTACGTGATTAGAAATGTAGACTTGGCCTGCACATCATGCTTGTAAAATCCTCCATTTGCATCGCGGCATTTGATAATAGATTCGCTTTTCGTGAAGGCTTCGTATTATCTCCCAGGCACTGAACCCGATTGCGATTGTAAAAGTCGATGACACTGTGTCGCGAACGCTTTGAGTTATCCTGCCGCAATCAGTTATTTTGCCTTATTTCCCGTTTTGCTATATCTTGGACGACTCATTTTTCCTATCCAGTCATACAAACGGACAACTGTGCTGACAAAAATATTTATTTATTTATTCCGCACTCCAACCGAGTTGCTTCTCAAAGACGCCTTTTCTTCTTCTTTTACTACGTCTGGGCTAGTGCAACTGATTGAGAAATATGATAAGTTTTCACGTTAAATTAGTGATCCTTTTTCTAATCATAGACTGATGTATCATGTCTCTAAATTTCAATGATCGAGCCTTCTCCGGCAATTCTATCCTTCGGGTGTTGAACTTGTACAGATTGTAGTCGAGTAAAACCTATTTGGTGGTCAGGTCCCGTTTCATATGAGAATTCTTACACAAATTGTGGAATATTCCTTTCCTTAGCGGTCAGTGTTCTCAGTCTAGCCATTTAGCATGCAAGGTGTTTTTCACTGTGATGCGTAGAATTAATTATAATGATGACAAAGATTACATTTATTGTTTCAGTTATACACTTGTTTATTTCAATAAATTACAGTTATATTTAAAACTCTGAAGTTTTAGTTTGTTGTCTTCATTGATGAATTCCGAAGACATGTCTAGCCATGCTAAATGCAAGGTGTTTTTCATTGTGATGCGTAGAATTCGTTATAATGATGACAAATATTATTTATTAAGATTATTTAACACTTGTTTATTTCGATAAATTACAGTTCTCTTTCAAACTCTGAAGTCTCCGTTTGTTGTCTTCATTGATGAATTCCGAAGACATTAAATAGTTTATTCTGATCATTGGGCGGTTGAATCCAGCGTTGATTAACGCAGGCGATATGTTGTCGCCGTGTTTGTATTGCTTCAACAACTTGCACTTTGTCGCGATGAACTTGCACAGTCTCTTATTGATTTTTCCTTTCTTTGTATGAAGACTTTTGAATGGCGCACAAGAGAGTATTAGATGAAAATCGTCTGGTGGTTCACCACAATTGATATGTTTGTTGAGTTTCAACAAGTGATAATACATCAGACCTTGCACGGCAATATTGAACTTCTGCTCATTCGACATCTTTGCAGAGACTGGTAGAATAAAATAATTGCGTTGCCGTGGTAGTGGAACATACCACGTGATAAGATTTTATGTACTTTCCATCTCAGATATGTGTAATTTCAACAAATCCGTAGGAATCGTGCGATATAGACCGCCTGTATATGATAATTTGATCCGACTGCTTTCTTGATGAATGCAATGCCCATTGTAATGATTACAATTACATCTGGTCTAGTGTATTTCAATTATTTGTTAGCAAACCTCAAAAACTCCGCCATCAATCTCAGTGACCCTTCCGACATTGATGTGTAGATATTTTTATCAGTATTGTAGATTCGACATATAAATTATTGCACCTTCAGTTCTGTAGTTTGTACCATATCTCCGCATACGAACATGTCTAGGACGTATTGAAATGCAGCGATAATGAAATCGTTTCGCGGCTCTTCCTTTTCGAAGCAGTTTTTGATCACATCTTCCCATGACTTATGGTATCGAGTACAAAATCTGTCCATCTTTTCAATGTACAGCAATTGTTTCTTTTGTTTTCAAGTGCACGTCTACACTTAATTAAAAGCATATCTATGTTTATTTTATTGATTAAAATTTTATTATCTGGTTTAGAATGCTATAATCTCCACCTGTCGTGAGAATTATTGTTTTGATTTTGTTTCAAGTATTCACTCGACTGATATTCTATGAGTTGTGAACTTACTGCCTGAAATAAATATTGTCTTGTATTTGTTTCAATTGTTCACTCGATTGACATAATTAAAAATAATCTCTAAGATGGGAATGCCTCATACCTCTGAGTTGCATTTGAGATTTGGTATTTCTGTGTGGTTCATCTATATAGAACTTTCTGTTGCAAGATATTACAAAAATTGATGTAATTGAATTTGTTTCGCGTTTTTGATTGACTATTGTTGCTACCATTTAATAATTTGGACTTTCTCTGCATGTTCAATAAGAATATCGCATCTGTACAAACTTAGTCGACTTGTCAACCACTTTGACAAAAGATTTCCGTTTCAAGGAAAGGATGCGAAAAGAGTGATCCCAACGAGTAATGTCGGCATCTATTTGCACTGAACAATAAAATATATCGCCTTTGAACTATCTTATCTGACCTCTAGAGCGTTCTGTTTGCTGGACGAAGGAATATAGCTCCCAATCCTTTGAGTGATAGAGCATGCCCAGTGCGTTGACCATATACAGGGTGTCCCAGAAAACGTATCATTGAATTACAATAAAAAAACTACGCCACCTAGAATCATGCGGTCAACAGCATTTGTTCTTATTAGGTTTTTGCCACTTCCTAATATGAATGTCATGTACTCCAAGTTTAATTATGTAAATATTTGCGAACTGAACCCGGAAATTTGCCAAGTAAAGGTCACCTTTTAACCCCACCAATATGAAGAGCGTGCCGAATTCACTCAGATTCGTGATAATTCACAGTGATACTCACGAGCTATCCCATCGGAAAAAATAGCCGAATATCATGCTTTTCGGAGCACCGGACCATAGCGCGCGATGACTTTTTGAGCGCAATCGCTCGCAGTGCGACGAAAGGAGGTTCCGAAGCCAGCCCACAGAGTGATAGTAGAAAAAGTAACACTTCCTAAAATTGGGAGAGGGAAAGCATTATCCCAGCGAAAGTCGGACGTGATAAGCCGTGCCTGTTTTATCTCTTTCTGCGATGTCGGGGAGGGCTGGGTTTCCAACCTCCTTTCGTCGGACTGACAAAGATTGCGCTGAAAAATTCATCGTGCGCTATTCTGTGCGACCTCCGTAGAGCATGATGTTCGGCTATTTTTTCCGATGGGATAGCTTCTGGATATCCCTGTCAATTATCATTATTTTGACTAAATTAGACACGCTCTTCACATTGGTGGGGTAAAAAAGTGACCTTTACTAGGCAAATTTACGACTTAAGCTCGCAAAAATTTACATAATGAAATTTACGTTACACGACATTCACACGAGGAGGTGGCAAAAACCCAGTAAGAACAAATGCCATTGACCGCATGACTCTAGGTGGTGTAGTTTTTTTTATTATAATTCAATGACACGTTTTCTGGGACACCCCGTAGATAGAGACATAAAGTCTCCCGATTTTGAGGAAAAGAGTAAAAACCGAGATGAAAAGAGTGCATATTTTCTATGTCTTGGATTCCTCCATCAACGTTCGTAGTGTTTGTTAGAATAAAAATTGTATATTGTTCGATTTTATGATGGTTCAATGATAGATTATTTTCCTCTGTTGTTGCTTACGTGTCGCCGCTTAGAGTGTTCCTCTGTTCTTCAGCTATGTGTGCTATATTGTCCTATTTCGCCTTTTGATAGATTGATTAGCTATTATTTCTCTATGTGTTGGATGGTGCGCAGGTTTGGCTCTCTATTAATTGTAGCTGTTGATTGTGTTGTTTCTCGTTATTTCCTTACGTCTATGCTGTTCACTTAATAAGAAATGGATTAATTAAAAGTTGAGTAATGTTGGAATATGAAAATGAGATTCCCTATTGCGATCGAAATGTTATGACAGATATCCACGGTATTGCAATGATGGTTCTCACGTATAGGAATATTATACTTTTTATAACACAGTCTGTAATTTGATCGTCATCATATTGATTAAGAATATCTTCTTTGTAGTGGTATAGATCTTATTTCTTCTTGTCGTTCGTGTTCCGTTGTCTTTCATACATCCATCGGCACCCATCTTCAACAAATCAACGCAGATAACATTAGATCTGGTTGTTGGCTAGGAGCGTGCTATATGGTGAAGTTCATTTTTAACATGTCTATTTCCTGATGAGTTTGATTTTTTCTTCTGATTTTCTGAATGATAGATTACTCTGTTGTTTTGATTAGGAATATCTTCTTTGTAGTGGTATAGATTTTATTTCCTCTTGTGTTCGTGTCCCATACTCTTCCAAGGTCTCTGCTGTTCACAGTTAATTACATAAAACTATCAGAACTTCCCGCTATTGCACTGATGGTTCTCACGTATAGGAATATTAGACTTTTTATAATACAACTTGTAATTTTGTTTGTAATCATATTGATTAAGAATATGTTCTTTGATTAAATGTGGTGATCGTTTTTTGTTTTGATATGGTGGAGCTATTAGTTCCCTACATGTTGGATGATTGGTTCTCTATTAATGTTATGTGTTGATTCGAATTATTTCCTTATGTCTGCACTATTCACTCCATAAGAAACTGATTAATTAAATTTGTGTCATATTGGAATATTAAACTTAGATTTCATATTGTGCTCAAAATTACTATCAGGTTCTCACGTCACAGGCTTTTACAATAAAACTTGTAGTTTTGATTGTAATCGTATTGATTAAGAATATCTTCTTTGATTAAATGTGTTATCACTTCTGATTCATTGAAAACTTGTGTGATTACAGTTAATAACAAAATATTGTGTTTGATCCGTGATACCTATTCAATACTATTGCATCATACCTGTAATAAGTATATTCTTTGTTACGTGTATTGTGTTTCTTCTGCATCAGGTTTTTTGGCTGGGTTTTTCTCATTCACACAGAGTCATAACATAATTTATGACACTAATGACTTTAATAAATATATTTTCACTTGTACTTTTGTGTATGGCTATCCTTTGCACTTAAACAGTCTACCGCACACCTGTTGTAGCTGAAAAAAAACTACGAGTGAAGTCGGCACAGATTGAAAAATGACGAAAGAAGTCGACCCAGACTGAAAAATGTGAGCTGATAAGCGCGCACGCAGCCCTCCGGTCACGCGCCACCCACCGGTATGCGCCTCCACCCAAACACCCCCCGCCGGGTGCGGGAAAAAATACGCGACCCAAGTCGGCCAAGGCTAAAAAATGTCGAAAGAAGTCAGCCCAGGCTGAAAAATGTGAGAGTGTAAGCGAGCACGCAGCCCTCCCCCGCAGATAAGCACGTGGACAACCCTCCGCACACGCGTCGCCCGAGGAAAAATACGCGCAGGGCTCAGGGGCAGGGGCGCCGTAGTTTCGCCCCCCTGTAGTCTCGGCCCGCCCTCCCACTACTTATCCAGATGCATTACGCGCAAGAAGCGCGTGTTACAAGCATTTGTATCAATGGTTGTGGAACACGTAATGTTGTTAAATGTATCTCTGCGCATTTATGCGCCGGCAACAGCTTTTTGCCAAAAATAGTCCGCGAAGCAATGCACATCTTCACTTAGGCTTAGGCGTCCAGACGAGGGACGTCACACAAGCTGCGAAGTCCGCACACTACGCTTCGTCAACAGTCCACTGTCCTTTCTTCAGAACATCCGTTATTGAACCCGTGGTTGTCGCCCAGCCATGATTTCGGGAAGTTGCAGACCAAAATCGTTCGCAGCGCGTTCGCCGCGAGCGAACGATATTGTTTCTGTTGTTGTCAGCCATCTTGTTTGTAAGTGAACGCTCTGCGCATGCTCCAGCTGAGTGGGAGCACGAAAGGTCGCCCGAAAGAAGTCCGATAAATTCGGAATGAGTGGGATTCCGATATTTTCCGTAGCCGATAGAGATCTCCGACTCAGTATACGCATGCGCACATTGCGGAAAGCTGAGTCGGAAAGTTATCGGAATAGCAGAAGTGGCCAACTAAAACTCCCTATTGTCAAGTGGAGGGGTCCTTAGGCTTTTTCGGAGCCTTTTGAAAGGAACGATCTATCGTTTCACGGACCTCCCGCCGTAATCTGGTCCAACGTCTGTATGACACTTCCCACAGGTCAACAGCTCCCCGCCAGCCCTGCCAAACGACAACAGGTAGGGAGCCCTTCCTCTGGTGATCCCGACAATCCCCAGGCTGTGAATGTTCCTGATAACGCCATGGGCACTTCAGCACCGGCAGCTCCTCAGCAGACATATGAGATGAACGATGGCAGCAGTGCCACTTCTTTTCATGACCCGTTCACCACTGTCACATACAGGAAGAACCGAGCCGGCGGTATTCCCATACTGTTTCGACCAGCAACTAGTGACTACTCCTTCTGGAAGGTAAATCCTAATGCGGTCGCCAGTGAGATACGCCTTCTAGCCCAACAAACAGGTTATGCACCATCGTTTCCACCGAGATGATTCTCCCTTCTTCTCCGTACGGTCCGAAGCAGCTGCCCGTAACCTTTTGTCAGATAAGTGCTTAGCTGGGATTCCGGTGATATCATCAATACCTCAATCGTATACCAGAAATATGGGCAAGATATATGATGTTCCCAGAGAGTATTCGAACGACGACCTCGTGCTCTACCTCAAAGACGCAGGGGTTTTGTCTGGACGGCGACAGGTTCGGCATTCCATGGCAGAAGATGGCAGTGATGTGTTTACCCAGTTACGGTGCGTTATCCTGACTTTTGAACCCACAATCCGTCTTCCCCACCGGACTCTCCACTTCATAATAAAGGTTTTGTTTTATTTTTCAATACGCACAGTGAAAAACGGCAAACATGAACCGAGAACATCGTCCCGATTTCTTCTGCCAAAACTAGCGGAGATCCGCCAGCTCTGGTCGGGCAACGCGGGGACACCTAATGGCGACGTCTTTCGTTTGGCGGTAGCTCTGGGTGAGCTCCGATGACCTGGGCGGTGGCCCTGAGAAAGGCGGAAGACAAAATTACGATTGCGAAGCCTATTGAAACTGACATTATCGCAAGTCAGATAGCCATCCTAGGGGCAACACTAGAATTCCAGCAATCGTGCATTGTACACTGATGTACAGCTCCGGTCAACCTTAATAATAACACTGGAAAAAATTCGGTCTCATTTTCCAGCGTCATAAAAGCCACCCTTGGGGCACTCGGGAAATGTTAAGTGCACAGAATCCCTGCGGTAAACTAACGGAATAATTTTGTTCAATTAAGATTTTCTCATGGCGCCAAGGGTTGCTGTAATCGCGCTCGGGAACGAGACGACATTTTTTTCAGTGTTATTATAAGTTTGACCGGAGCTGTACCGTATGAGATTATGAGAGTTGTTCTACTTAATGAAAATTATGTGGCAGTCAAGCTGCTACCCTGTATGAACAAGGAAGAGTAGCCCCATTTGCAGGGTACGATGCGTAGGTCATTGCTCTGCCGTTGATCTTTTGATGGTACAAAGCAGACATACGGTGCTTCAGCAGTTTTGACAGTATCAATGTGCATCAGATCGCGCTGGCTCCACAAGACGTCTTTAAGACGACATCAATTACGCCATTTGGACTTAGATTTCCACCATGTGCCTTTCGGTTTTCACAACGCTGCTCAGGCCCTACAACATTCTATTGACTCTATTCTCCATGGATTGCCTTTCGTTATCGTATACCTTGACAGCCGCCTCATTGCCAGCCAGACCGAAGTGCAGCATTTCGAAAACGCGTACCTGGTATTTCGACGACTTGAAAGCCACGGTACTACAGACAATGCGCAAAAATGCGAGTTCGGCGAATCGTCTCTGGGCTTTTTGGGTCGTCACTTCTCTGCCTATCGTATGCCCTCCTCCACTGCTTCATACAGTGCCATCACAGACTTACCTCGTTCATCGTCATTACGTCAAATCTCTCGTTTCCTGGGATACATGAACGTTTGCCGCGCTTTCATCCGTGCCCGAGCTGTTATGATCCCTGTCGCCGTTTGGAAGGAGGGAAACAGATGTCCCGTGGAGAGCGCGACGCGGCGCCAGCCGGCGGTACAAAAGCGAAACGCATGGCTTCGAAAACATTGTCGCCACTGCAGCAGTTGCTATAAATATCCCGGATTGGCTGCGTGATATATGAATGTTTGAACAACAACAACAACTCTATTACGAGATGATGACTGGGGAGTTTCACCACCATGAATATCTCGATGCTCATTGGCCTCCGAGAACTGACGTGGGTCTTCCTTCGCGACGATTGGGCGAGAGTTATTTCATTGAGGAGCGAGGATCCGAACGGCCTGTCGGCGGTCGAACGGAGGAGAAAGAAAAATGATGGACTAGACATGTCCAGCCACGCTTTTTGTCCCGGAAGACGTCGCTAGCACAGTCGCGATACCCTCGGCAAGTACCCTCGGCAAGAAACTGCTCGCCGCCCACACTGGCGTGCCTCTTTTTCGGCACTTGACATCGAAGGTAGGCATTTCACAATCAAGGCAGACCACTTGCACCTTTCAAAATCAACACGTCGCGTGACATTCGACATGTCGCTTACATAGCGGACCTTACATAGCGACAGGGGCCGGATTCACAAAGAGCTCGTGCGACGGAATCTGTCGTAACTCCGTCGTACGGGAAAGTTACGACGAAGTGTAGATTCACGAAGGGCGGGCGTCGCAAAATCTTCGCAGCTTAGGCGGAATCCTGCGAGAGCTCCCGAGCAGTCTTACGAAGAAAGATGGCGGCGTTATTTGGCAGCGGTGGATTTGGAGACGGGAAACAAATACTCCGTTATACACGCCAACGCATCGCACTTTGCCACAGAACCTTCGAGACCATCCCCGAAGTGCCATTGAGGCACTTTTTTGCTTGGTAACCTTCAACAAATGTTTCAACTTTGTGCTCCGTAAAATCAGGTCGCAGGGATTTTTCAAGCATCCCCTACACCCCCCTAAAACACCCCCAACACCCCTCCAAATTGTCTGCAAGAAAGGCAAAAGAAGCCATAAAAGCTGCAAAACTGAGTGCTACACACCGTTTGCAAAACACCCTCACCCACCCCCTCCCCGAGACGAACATACTGGGAATATATTTGCTGTGTCATCGAACGCGTTTCGCCTGTGATTGCATGGCATCCATTATGGCTACCGAAAGACCAAGAGCACGTGCTGGCTGTAACAAAACATTTGAGGACTAACAACTTCGTCTTCTTCTAATCGGACGACTCTTATTGGTGCGATCACAAATTTTCGTCATCGTTACCATAGCGAAAACATAGTCTCGCACCCTTTGGCTGTTTGTCTCCGAGGTGCACGTGACAGGAAGCGAGCAACTTCCTCTTCCTCGTCAAAGGGGGTATCCTCTCCACTACAATAGCTTTGTGAATCGCGCTTAGAACGCCGTCGTACGCGCGTCGCAGGCTACGACGTCTTAGCGCATCTTAGCGTAACTTACGATCGCGTTTGTGAATCCGACCCCAGGGGGCCTATTGCGATCTATGTCGGTAGCGCGAACGTGTCGTTCGGGAGCGAGAACACGTGGTATATGACGCAACGTAACGCTGTCGAAGAGAATTTGGTATTCCCTGCGCTCCAAACGCGTCGCCCGTAAGCGACGGTGTCGCTCACGGGAACGACAGCCTCCACCCTGTCGATATGGTGGATGATACTGTCGTTAAGCGGAGCGAGAGCTGTCAATCACGGTCAATCGATCACGGTTGGCGCCGGTGTTTAGATTGGGCGACAACGGGTTTGTATCAGATGAAACGTCTTTATTGAAACCACTTTGCCACACAGACAATTCTCTACTATCATACATATCAAACAATACACAAAGGTCTGCATAAAGCTTACATTTCTCCACTTGTTAACTGTTCTGACAGCTCCTTCTCTGGGAATTTAATATCGCGACTGATTCTAATTGCGTGTAGGTCGTCAGCAAAATGTCCGTGACTAAACTGCGGTGCTCTATCACGAACAGCAACACAATTTCATACACTGATCTCTATGTATAAAGGCTGGATCGCGCATGGGAGAGGGGCTTGTGGGGGAGAGGCGTGCATTAGGGCCGCCATGTTGGGAGGCCCTAAAACGCAGTGTGCGCCCATAGAAAACAATGGGAGGCAACGGAGATTGTGAGTATTTATTGCGCTGCAGGCGTTGATCGTTGTTTGTCATCACACAATTTTGTAAGGTGCCAGTATACTGATGTATCCTAATAGTGTTTCACAGGTGTCCTGTCGTTCGATTCTTAATTACGTTATGTTTTGCATTCCGAAACTAGACCGTCACGGCAGTGCAGCGCTGGCGATTGTACTACAGTACGTTTCCCAGCCAATATTTAGCCAATATTATAGCTAATTATTAGGAAATGGAATAGGTATTGTAGTAAATTTTGCATGATTTTTCCTTTACTTAGTGAGCTGTACTGAGTGCTTTTAATTAATATTTTTTCTTTTTATTCTTCTCCTATTTCTACTTATTACGGTAAGTTTGTGGGTATGATAATATGTAGCGTAGCTGTTGCGTGTTAGATTATTGTGCACTTATTTTACTGTAGTTCTGCGCCTTAATTATAGTGCTCCCTATTGTCAGTGCGGCCCCCGGATGCCCTCAAGCTACTTTGTTGTAGTTTTTTTTCCCGGCGCCACCGCCATCTTTTGTTAGATGAAAACGGAAACAATAATAAAAAAAACAGGTTCCGGCTGTGCCTTGGCGATTCACTACAGATACTCACGCAGCCGAGGTCGGTCGAGGGCGGTCGTTTTCGTGGCGAAACTATGAGAGCTACAGCTGCACTCCACGGATAAATACGTCTGTCTCATAGCCATCGACATTTCTTAACGCAGTATCCAATAGGCAAGGCACCTCATCGTGGCGGTTCGGTAGGATACGGCATTTTGTTACACGGGAAATGCTTTGGAACTTGAGGATCACACGTATTTCGTACTGGAGTATGATCGAGGCAGTACTGTACAGTACTACCAACACGGAGAACATCTACCTTGAGCATAACAGCGAATGTGGTGGTGTGACAGAGGTAGCGATCCTTTGTTCTGCTGCTTTCCAGTTGAGGAGAGTTTTCGTTCTCTCTTTTGCTTCACTTAAGATTTATGCATCGTTGTTTTTTGAACAATCACATGTCGTAGAGTGTGGAGCAATAACAGATTAGTGGGCGAAGTAAACAGCTATTGTTTTCTTTACCTGCACAGTTTTGTGGGTATCACTGGCGAATTCATGCGAAATGTGGGACTCTGTGTGATGCGTGTGTGATGTGAACTTTGACTTACATTGAAATAGTACGCAGCGCAGGTACTTCAGATGTGGCATATTGCATAATACAGCTATATTCTTCACATCTCTTTGATTCAGGTACTATTTTCTAAGTTCTTGGGAAATCTGCATTGAGGCTGGTGAAAGCAACGGTGGCCTATTTTATGAACTATGGGCAGCCGGCTAGTAGATAAGCATGACACAGCCACAGTTACCTTTGATATAATGCAAAGCAGTAACGTTCACACATCTAACCGCCCTGTTCTCCATGGTTCCTTGTTTTTTGTTTGACCGCTAAAACTGCTGTAGACTGAGGTGGTTGAGTATTTCGCATTGTTTATTGACATATAGCTACAATAAAAGTTGTGAGAAAGCTTGAACTGCATGTGTTCTTGTCAGATAGGGGCTATGTCAGTCTAGTTTGATAAAACACGTCTGTTTTACAGCAGGCACACACACCCATGGACACCATGACACATGTGTAAAGTACCTAATGTGTCTACAACAGTGAAGAGCAAGACATAAACCAGAAGTGGTCTCTTGGGTCTGTTAGTAATTAGGCTGCTTCCGCGTCTAACCATATCATGAGGTTCTCTCGAAGTACCGTGAAGAGCTGCGCTAAGTCGCTGTCACGAATTTGTTCGCACTTGTTGCAGAATGTCTGTCCTTTACGGCTATTTATGGCTGTGTTCCAGCTGCTATCCCAATAGATGGAATGAACTGTATCATTGGTCATCTTTCAGGGATGACCTCACCAGCAGGCGTAGCAACCACGCGATTATTGTTATTATCGCCATCACCAGACATTATCTTTTTTGTACATGTTTTACTAATCCCTTTAACATTTTAATAAACGTGCACATAAAAGGAGATGCCACTCGTTGTCTTCATGGTTAATCACTATTACACACTCGCAGTGTATATTTGGACACAGTTATGTTTCAGGATACCTGCCCTTTTGGGCCAGTAGAACTGGAACTTGAAGGTAACATAGTTGGGAGAGTTAGCAATAGGGAAAATGGAACTAACAGCTATTAACAACATTTGATGAATGTTATAGCAGCGTAGATAAAACGAACGTCAACGCAGAAGTAGCATTATAAAATTGTGCTGATACGACTTGCTTTTGATCGGACATATTCCACGTAGAATTACGTTGCACGCTACGCAGATTCTACGATGGCATTGTGGGTTTGCAGTATTACTTCAACGTTGATTCTACATTTCTTGGTTGACTGGGACGGCTCACGGGAAAGTTATACCCGACAGGGGGGGCTCTAGGCTGCCTGTGTAAGCACTTGCATAAGATGTCTTACCCCGCCTACTGGACTGAAAACTTGTTATTGGTGCGCCTCGAAATCTGAGCTTCCACCTGCCTAAACCTTGGTAAACCTACCTAAGCTGAGCTCAACCTTGCCTGCTGCACCGCCGAGCTGGATATGACTCAGCTCACCGTCTTCGCGTTGACATTTTAAAGTATGCACTTTTACCCAGCCACGCACCTTCGGATTAGCGGGAGGATCCAAGAGGATCTCTCATGATCTCTTCTTGCAACTGCGGTCAAGGCCAAGTCGAGCAGTTCCCAGCTCTCCGTCGTATGTCTCCATACGCCGTACTCCAGCCGCCCCTCCGCCTCTCCTCCGCCGTACTCCAGCCCGCGTACTCGGTCCAGTTGAAGTTCTATTATATTTCGTTTACAGTTACACCTTTGTCCTCTGAACGGCCGCGAAGAAACCGTCGCTGTAGCACGCTTGAAGACCGTCTACGTTGAAAACGGACTTGAACGCTTGAGCCTCATGCCCATTTATGCGGCCCTCGCTTTTAACGAGAGTGCGCTTGGTTTGTTGACTGTCGTTAGAGGTTGAGACGTCTGGGAACGGGACGCCGCGCTCTCAACCAATAGTGCAGCAGGAGGAGAATCAATTGGAATGCCCTTTGTTTCAGAAGCAGACGGCGACGACGACGCGTTGCCGATGGACAAGTCTCGCGCTTCTCGCTTAACGCACGAATACATGGAATGGTTTTAGAGTCGCCTGGTCTAAATACCGGCGCCAGCCGTAGTGATAAGAGCCACGCAAGTAACTTGCTGCCAGCTTGACAGCACCATAACGACAAGGTCGAGGCTGTCGTACCCGTGAGCGATAGCGCCGTTTACGGGCCACACGTTTGGAGCGCACGGAATACCAGATTCTCATCGGTAGCGTTACGTTGCGCCACATACCATGTGCGCTCGCTCCCAAACGACACGTTCGCGCTACCGACATGGATCGAAATAGGTCCCCCAGGGGAGAGGTACCTTGCAAAGGGGCAGAAGGTTTCATCATTCGATTCGCGCTGCTATCGAATTAAACAGTTAGTTAGCTGATGTCAACCAGAATGGTCCCTTTCTTTGAGCTGCCACAGACTCTCGCCAGATTACCATAGATACCCTGATACGCAAAGGTGAAGCTAACATCTTATGTGGCTACGGCTTGTGCTCTTATGCATGGCGGAAAGAAAGAAAGGGCGAGCCCTATTGCTCTGCGAAGTGGAACCGCTACAGAAGGCCACACAGTGACATCACCAATCTATTTCCTGAATCGGTTTTATACATCGCTATGGGGACCCCAACACATTGTTTCAGAATACTTTGAGAGGTGGGGTGGTAGCGCGCCGAAGTAGCCCCCAAAGTGGCATATGCAAAGCAACCTCATTGGGCTGGTCAGGTAACGTGACACAAGCTACGGTTCATCTTCTATCCGCACCTCACTTGCCCCTCACTCTCTCTTCTGTCGAGAAGCCGCTAGGGCGCCTCCTTTCCTTCTTTCCTCGATGCTCTAATGTCTTGCTAAGGACGGAAACTGATACCTCATCTCTCAATAAGTGAAGCAATGATCTTGTAGGGGATGCGGTCAACGGATGCAACTATCCTGCATGCGGAGCGGGTGTGAAGAAAATCCTGTACGACAGAATAAAGGCAAGTAAAATTTTGCACATACTTTCCGAACGAGAATCTATGTCAGGTAGTAAAGCATTGAGAAATCGTAAAATAAACAGGAATCAGTCCTGCTTCACAGCGAGGTACACTTACTTGTAGTTCCGGGATCACTCTGGTTTACACTTCGCAAAATAAACTTCGAGAATAAACTCCTCCAAATAAATCACGAAAAAATCCACGGTGTAAAGATAAAGCCGTAAAAATCAACTTTTCGGATACAAACACTTCAGATGCAAACTTTCAAAATAAATCGTCTCTGATTGGTCGACAGGCACGACAGCCTCAGAGCAGCGAAGGCTTTTGGCTCCCGCGTCGCAAAATAGTTCCCCGCAAGGTGGGCTGGGAACGAGAGTACCGAGTCTGGACGAATCGTTTACTGTATTCTCCGCCGGCTATCACGATTCTGTTGACACTGCAGTGAATGATTTGTTCTGCTGCTCGCCTGTCAAATTTGAGTATGTCGAACTCTGAATTCGTGTCGTGTCACCAAATGAGTTCCCGGTGTTGGTTCCAGCTATGGTGGACACCTGCTATATTATGAACATTGTCGCGAACATCGCCATTCTCCTGCAGCTGCCTTGGTTGTGAAGTCGTAGAGTTGAAAAGTGGCGATCGACGAAAAAGCCTGATTCCGATACCGTGTGGATGCGTTGTGTTTGTCCGTCTGTATGTGTTTGTGTGTGTTCCAGCCTCAAAACCGTAGAATCGTGATATCGGATCCTGCGTGTGGTCTTCCTTGTGAGCCTACGTTCTGATAAACGCAGGGAACACGTACAGGACAGACCCTCGAAATGCATTTCTGCAAATAAGCTGCATATGAATGTGAATAAATTGTTTGTTTGTTTGTTGCCAAGAAAAAAACTATTTTCTCTTGGATGAATAACTTGAGTCAGCAGAGGTGCCCTAATTTTTTGTAACCAGCATACGGTAGTGTAACGAAATAAGACTCTAATTTCAGGAACATCCACATTGATTCGCACACCTTCCTAGATAACGATAACAAAAGCTGCAAAAGATGTATCTAGACATAATACTTCAAGCACTTCGTTTTCACTGGTCTTTGAATGCTCTGGAAAATACCGTGAAATTTTCTCACAGAAACTTTTGCATCTTTTTTATTCACGCGGATATACAGTGCAAATTCTGGTTATCAATTGCCGGAACTGAAGAAAACCAAGCGCAATAAGTAACTGAAATCAGAAGTGCGAGAAATGAATGGCACCCTCTGTTGTATTTGTTTGCCTTCCTTTCTCTCCTATGATCTTCACATTCAGAAATCCCGAAGTAAGTTTATTTAGCAGGTCACTCTTTATGCCAAGCACCCACGCCAAGAAGAGGTCTAAAATTTACGGTACCAGCTACTTCATTGTATGGTACCCTTGCACCTAGTTTTACAGCTAATAAATATTGTGCTGAAATATGAAATCGCTGTAAAACTTGCAACCTGCGCGACATTACATTAAATGTGCTGCTTGCAGTTCTGCAGCGTTGTTTCTTCCTCACCTTCAAGTGAAAAGGCAAAAAGAACGCTCCGAGACTTACTCTCAGACAACCATTATTTCGGGGCCATGTCCTCGCACTAAATGGTCACGAGCATACTTTTCAAAACTATAGCGGCACATAGGGAAACCGACGTTGCATTTGCACCGACCTTCTATTTCCAATAATTAAACGAGACCTAATTAGTACATCCACTGCCGATGTAGAACATGTTGTCATCCCTTATAACTGCGAAAATATGATTTCTCTAAGAATAAAAAAATCTGTCCATGGACACGCTATATGCACCGCACCTACTAGAAATTAACCAGTGCTTGCTGCAAATATACTGGTATTTGTGTCTTATGTGATGTATGGCCCACATTTTCTTTTTGACCAGCTTTGCCAGTGTGAGAGCTCCTACGCCAGACTAGCTAATTCCTCCTCTTTGTCCTCCATGCGGTCACATATATGTTACGCTACAAGGAAGCTAGCTGGTACCACAGTACCAAACAGGTGAATTAACATGAACACAATCGCACAGCAGAGTGAATAACAACCACCATTATTGACTTAGTTTGTTTGGTCGATGGCAGCTGAAGGTGGCATATTCCTTTCCTCAAAATTTTTTTATTGATTTGTTTCAGCTAAAAACAGGAGCCATACACTCAGCAGCAGGGCATAATAAAACCCTCCATAAGCATCACTTTGCCTTTTATGCTTTGGCAAGCGTGGCTTTGCCTCTACAAGCACGACTTTGACATAATTGCTTTGTGCTGTGATAAAGGGTACTATGACTGTGTTCGCAGTACCATTTAAAATGTTGGCACCTATAGGGCTAGATTGCAGCCCCCTATTATGTGCAGATATTCTGATGCCTGCAAAGCTGTAAGCTGTTCTTCCGGGTGAAAGAAAGCTTGAAGACTGCATACGTTGTGGCTCACTGCCAAAGAGTTACGGTTGGAAGAACAGAAATTGCTGGACATAAAGCACAGTGAGGCATGCTCCACCCAGGCCACAAGGAGGTACAATTAATTTGAGCCACCTTCTGTTAATGCAGCAAAAACACCTATTTCCACTGAAAGAAAGACTGTGGGCTTTTTTTCTGTTGTGGTTGAAGGGCACACGAGATCAGAATAAATTGTTTCCAAAAGCTGTTACGTCGCATTCTGGCATGATGTGAGCCAATATAGTCAGCTGATGCTATAAGATCTACAGAAAACACGTGCCAGCAGATTCTGAACATGCTATAGGAGGGGGTATGCCCTTGAAATGATGAGTTTTGTTCACTTTCCAGATGACTTCAGGTATGTGAAAACAATCATAAATGTTGACAAAGCTGTTATGGAGCAGCGACTGGAATTAATTCGTAGAAGGTGGGCAGAACAGTAGAATGCAGAATTTGTTCTAAGTGTGCTACAGCGTCATACAGATGGGATATGAATGAGCTGACGAAACATTTTTCTTGCGTAAGAGCAAATACACCTGTAGGTTCTCAAAATGGAAAAGCAGAGCTTCGATTTTCGCAGGAGAGAGGCATCCTTTATTTTTATTTTTTGCTTCCTAGGTGGCCTCAACTGACGAACAAGCTGCAGCACATTATGGTGACATTTTTTTTATTTTTTTAAAGAAAAATAAACCTGTAGATTTTCAATATGTTGCAGGAGGGGACTAGTTATACAAATAAGGGAAGATTTCTTTTAGACGACCTATATGTGAATATACTCTCTGAAAAAAAGTAGATTTTTGCAAGTGCTTGATATTCTCAAACACATGGTTAAACAATGAATATAGATCAGCTTGGTATTTTTATGCGAAGCTAATCACAAGCAATCAGTTACAAGCATAAATAATCTGGGGCTCCTTCAAGAATGCTAATTTGTCAGGAATTTATTGTAAACTTGACCCCAAATGTGCTCCGTTCTTGAGTTCTCACCACATCACCAGATTTATTATCATTCTACATACCCTTTGGGATGGCAGACCCGTGCTTCCCCTCTAACGCCAGGCAAGGAAAGCGCACAAATGACGTATATGTAGATGTCAGAAGGAAGCTCGTAAGGGACAACTTCATATTTCGGCACAGTTTAATGCGCCCCATTGTTCAAGAAAACAAAATGATGATTTACGTCCGATATATGCATCGTCTAAAAAATGCACACAATTTTTTCCAGTGATATTTAAGAGAGTCAAGCTACATCTCTGGCTGGTTTTGGCTGGAATAACCCAGGTTGACAGTTACACAAGCTGATCTATGTCAGCATCGAAAATATAAAGGAAAAAAGGCAATTTAAAATGCCTCACTGAATTTTCTACTTTTCAAAGCTTACACCTTGACAGGTGTTTTTTATCCTAAAATCGTTTCATTGCCAAAATCAACGAGAATGCTCGTCATCACATTAACAAGTTTCAACTGTATACCAAGTAATAACAAACATGTGCTTACTTTTTCTGCAATCAAAATGTGAATTAGATCGTTGAGCTGCAGGCTTCAGTGAAAAATCACTGCTTGTGATGTCAGTGCTGAGTGAGTACGGCACTGCTAGTGACGCAACATGAGATTCCAGTGTCTTTCACCCCACCCCATGTTATTTCCTGAGCAATTAGCATCAGAATCAATGAGCTTGCATGATACACTGATGAAGGGTAATTTCATGCGTGCCGATAAACATACTGCAGTGCTAATTTACGATGTAGTTTGTGGCTTTGGAGCACACTCATATTCAGTATGCCATGTGAACTAGAGCAGCATTTTCTGCCATAAACATTAGATGAGCGAAGACCCCAAAAAATGTAAGCACTGTTTACGTGCATTTGACAACCTTCATTTTTATTACTGAGAGGCTCTCTTCGTAGCTAGAGGAAAAGGGTGCTGGCAATGTGGCACGTGTTCATAAGATGTAGAACCAGAGACACAGAAAAAAAATTGACAGCATATCATGATCTCAATCATCAATCTCATCGATCTCAATCTCATTGTGTCCGTGTTTCTGTCTCCTGTTCCGCATTTGTTAATCTTTTTGCGTAGTTGCTGGATTTTAGCCCAACAGCAGAGGTCAGCAATTAGAGAACATCCAGGACATGCAAGGCGTACATTGCCTCATTCTCCGCATTCCTCATTCAAGTAACGTTGAAGAAGTAACCATGCGAAGAAACAATGCAACAGTAAAGCTGGCTTCAGTACACTACAGCATGTCACATGTAACAATATACACTATGCCTCAGTGTTTCCCGAACCGAGTGTCAGGACCCCCATTGAGGCCATGACAGCACAAACGGGGCCGAAGCGAAAGCAGATGAAGTGAGCGCAATATGCCACAAAACCAAGGAAACTATCTCTCTACGACTGCCTTATATTGAAGTTGTTTTACAAAAATGCAAGTTCAGTTCAGCGCACAATCATTCGGGAAACAAGCTAACTGGCAGCAATGCTTTAAATCAAGTGTGTCGCAGTATTCCCCACGGTATCATGACGAGACCGTGGACCTACATCAGATGCTAGTTGCAAGCAATAGTATAACATTCATATTTATTTATTTATTTATTTATTTCGAGAACCCCAAGGGTCCGGAAGACATTACATGGGGGGGGGGGGGAACTGGAGCGTAGATACATTTACAGCAACTTGATAGAAACAAACAACCAAGCAAAAAAGAACAACACAAGTAGCAGTAAGTAAACATGAAAATAAAGAAACGACGACAGTACAAACTTATATGAAAACAAGTATTCAAACGTGAAACAGGGAGTTTGTTCACATAAGTACAGATAATTAACAAAGATGATAAGGGGGAGGTGAAAATTTTCAAAGCAACTGACATACAAGCGTGGTGGTCTTGTGGGTTGAGTGAACGGGAGAGGGTGTTACAAAATACTCTATGCTCGATAATAGTTGCGAGAGGTGATGTGAGGTTGTTCCATTCCATTCCATGGCAGTTGAACAAAAGAACGATTTGGATAATGCATTGGTATTACAACAACAACAACAACATAGATGAATGGATGATGATGATGTGGGATGTTTCCCTGCGTTGAGTGCAGGACCCTACCCCATTCCAAAACGGTTCACATGAAAGGATGACGAGGGAAGGAAATCCCTACAGTTCGTGAAGGAGGCCGGTGGCCCTCAGAAAAGAAATAAGAGCGCCAAGTGCACGGCACTGGTGTCCAGGGTTACTCCATGGGCCGAGAACTTTGCAGATGTTGAATGGCCTCTGATCCAGCATTTCAAGTTGAGATTTAAAGGCCCGTCGCTCGCGTACGTACTGCCTGCAGTCTTCGAGAATGTGTCGGATTGTTGCCGGTAAACCACAAGTTGTACACAGCGCCGTGGTGCTGTGGCCCAGCCTATACCGGAGTGCAGGGGTGAATGCGACGCTAAGTCGTAAACGACGCACTAGAGACGTAAAGAGGCGAGGGAAACCGCTTGGCATGTCAAATGAAAGCGTTGGGTCAACAGCATACAGAAGCGACCACCGGGTGATGTCATGACACCATTACAATGAAAGCGTGTGACCTTATTAGTGTGATCGATGCGAGGAAAAATGACACTCGGGCAGGTGATGGGCGATTGGTGCGGTGGCAAGATGAAAAAGAACCTATGGATGAGGGCTAACTTGGAAAGACGGCGACGATGTTCGAGTGAGTCGAGATTAAGATTTGATTTTAATGCGGTTACAGAGGTATCGAATTAGTAGTCGTTGGAAATGAAAGGGGCAGCCCGATTCTGGATGGCTTCTATGGTGTCGCAGAGATACTTTTGGGAAGGGTCCCAAATAGGTGATGCATATTCCAGCTTGCTTCGTACAAGAGCTGTGAAGGTTAGGAGCTTAAGATGGAGGCCGCCAACCTGAGGGTGCATCTAACAAAGCCTAGGGAGCGAGAAGCGTTAGTTATTATGTGGTTGATGCGCTCGTTCCAAGTTAGGCTGGAGGAAAGGTGGATTCCAAGATATTTGTAAGAATCTGCTCGGGTTAACGTGATATCACTTAGAGTGTAGGGGAAGGGAGGAAGACAGGAGACCCGTCTTCGAGAAAACGACAAAATGCGACACTTTGCAATGTTCAGAGGCATTTGGCACTCATTGCCCCACGCCGGATTAGTGAAAGGTCGCTTTGTAAGGTTAGTTGGTCGGAACGAGACATGATTTGCCTGTACACTACACAGCCTTCAGCAAAGAGACGAATCGTGGAAGATATGCCTTAAGGAAGGTCATTTATATAGATATGGAAAAGGAGAGGGCCGAGGACTGCACCCTGAGGGACACCAGAAAGCACAGGTACACCTGGATATAGGTGGTTGTTGCAAGCAACAAATAACGTACGATTAGTCAGAAATTGAGCTATCCAACGGACGACATACGGGTCGAGGTTAAGCAGATAGAGTTTGTATAGAAGCTTAGAGTGCGGCACCATATCGAAGGCCTTGCGAAAGTCTAAGAAAGCGGCGTCAGTCTGATTATTATTGTCCGCGTGGAGAAAGATATCGTGAACAAAACTGGCTACTTGAGTTTCACACGAAAAGAGCTTTCGAAACCCGTGCTGCAACGGATAGAAGAAGCATTTTTCTTCAAAGTACTTAACTACGTTGGAGTATGCGTTCGAGAATTTTACATACTATAGAAGTGAGTGAAATGGGGCGGTAGTTATTAACGATGTGGCAGCTGCCTGATTTGTGAATAGGGACAATCTTCGCCGTCTTCCAGTCCTGCGGTAAAGCAGAACCTTGGAGTGACTGAGTAAATATGCAACGTAGAATCTTGCTGGAAGTAGATCTCGTGTTGTATAGAACCTTCGGGTTAATAGAGTCCAGACCAGCACTTGAGAACAGCTTAAGTGACACAATGATTTTACAAATGCCATGAGTGTTGATATGAATGGGGACCATAGGTGAGGAGGCGATTACTGATAATGGAGTTTGGGTGTACCCGTTATCGGTGTTGAAAACGGATGACAACAAGGAAGCGAAAGCGTTGGCGCAGTCGTTGTCGGCGGGTGTCACTTAGACTGATAACGTGGGATTTTGGCGGAGATAAAATTTTCCAAAATTGTTTTGCTTTATTCGTCAAGAGAGACGGGAGGTCGATGGTAAAGAACTTATGTTTCACTTCCTTGATCGAACGCCTGTATTCCCGTTCACAGTAGTGAAATTTAGCCCATGTACGTCGTCGCCAAGACGCTTTGCCTTCCTGAATAAACGCTTTTTCTTGGTTAGCAAGATTTTAAGACTTTTCGTGAACCAAGGATTGTGATCATAAGATTTCACTCTTGT
Source organism: Ornithodoros turicata (assembly GCF_037126465.1). Taxonomy (NCBI): domain Eukaryota; kingdom Metazoa; phylum Arthropoda; class Arachnida; order Ixodida; family Argasidae; genus Ornithodoros; species Ornithodoros turicata. Next base: position 145,136,277 of record NC_088201.1, read on the forward strand.
CTTTGGAACGTTGTACTCGGTAAGGTAGTATATGCTGTCACGGAAGAGGGACCAGTTATCCTCAATGGAGTGAGGCAAGGTGCCATGAAATGAATTTTCATACACAGCTTCAAGACCCTGGTTGATGGCTTGGAAGTTAGCTCGAGCATAGTCGTATATGGTTTTATCGTTGAATTTATGAACATTTGGACTACTTGAAGAGATATTTTAGAAAATGGCCTTGTGGTCACTGACACCATCAGTGACATGCAAAGAAGTGATGTGCTCAGGATGGTAGGTTAAAACCAAGTCAAGGGTTGACTGCGTGGCATGAGTTATTCGGGTAGGATGTGGAACGACATGCGATAGATTAAATGTAAGGCATAAATCCTCCGGGAAAGATTGCCGTGGAGCAAGTCCCAATTAATTGACCGTATATGTATCAGCGTATATTGAAGGTGTGTATTACTGTATATGTATCAGGGCATATTTCAAGCTTCCTGAGCGCGCACAGACGGTGATCTCAGTTGTCTCGCGACGTAACAGACGGAGAAAGACACCGGCTGTCACACACACAGGCATCCCGAAGGCTATGCCCATCTTTGTTGATGCACCCACGAATCCACAGAAAGACTGCCGAAGCTCTCCCACTCGTATTAAGTACCTGTAGCTTGAACTACAAACAGTTTGGTGTACACTCCACAAAACGAGAACAGCTGATTGCTGATTTCATGGGCGCGGCCATGCGAGACGAGAAGGACAGTTCAACAGCGGAGCAATTTTAGGTAAGTTCGAACGTGGCGCCAGTCGTCGGTGCAACAATTTCCAGAGTGAACCGAGCTCGATCAGCTCAGATAACGCTTTTTTTTATTCTTTTTCTTTTTAGTATTATTTATCATTATTTTTTATTCATTTCCAATTCTAATTCCAATTCCAGCTCAAGCGGTCAGCGCGCTGACACTAGTGCAATAAATCTTTCGCTTCCTCGCTTCCCTAAGGTGAAGAGTACTTGAAGTATATTCGTGTTGTGTGATTCCTTTTTCCCTCTCTACGTTCCAGAAACATACGGTTTCTGAGCCGAGACAATATAGTTGCGAGCGCAATTGACATACAAAAGTATCCCGTACCGTCAAGACCACCACCCCAAACGTGGTTGCCACGGTTTCGTTTTGGCCCATTTGCATGTCAAAATTCAGGAATTTATATTTTAACACACGTACGTGTTTCAAAATTTTTAAACCTGGATTTTAACTAGGACATTCTCTCATATCGGTATCTGGCTTTTGTTCAAGACGTCCTTATTAGAGTTAATTAATGAATTTAATTGATTAGTCATCCTTAATCATTATAGTCTCTCTTGGAAAAGGTACGCGCCCGTAGAACTCAACTGTGAAAATGACGTGCTCTCGTGAATTTTTTTGTAAAAGTTTGCCCAAGCTGAAACACACACACACACGCAAAATAAACGGGGTGCCACAAAGCCATACTTCGTGGTCGTAGCCATTTTTTATAGATATTTTTTTCAAATAAACGAACTAGGACTACGCGTATATTGGTTTCACACTTACGCGTACGCGAGTGGAGGAAAACCTTATCTGCAAGGTATTTTGGCATTCTAATTTGCATAATTCACTAAGATGTATTTTTTTATAAAGCTGTTTTTCTTTCTTTCGAGAAACAGAAAGAGCAGAATTGCTGGCAATCGGTTTAGATATGAGAGGAATCCTTCATCTATATGCTTCAAATTATTATCCACAGAGGTGACATTCGTTTTTAGTGCACCGTTTGAGATTTTCCATTATGGAGATACCTCGCTCGCACTAACTCTGAAGTCGGCAAGGGGGAGCGAGCCCTAACCTAACCTAACCTAACCTAACCTAACCTAACCTAACCCAACCTAACCTAACCTGAAGGAGAGCACTGCTGGGCATGGAGTTAGAGATGGAGAAGTACGGAATTTTCAAAGAGGTCCTCAGAGGGAAAATTCGAGGGGGGGGGGGGCAGCACCATGAAAACTAGAGGAGCGGTGGACTGTTCCCCCTGCCCCCACATTCCGATTTATACCGAAGCTATAAACAGGAGCAGCTTTCCAAGCCAGGGCTCCGGAACGAACCGACAACAGTAAAAAACAATAAAGAAAAAAGAAAAAAAAGAGGAAGGAAGCACAAAAAATGTATATTCGCTTGAACCGCAACGGGTCAAAAAACATTGCAAACTCGTTTTTCTTGTGCCGGTCATCGGCATTTTTAGCAGCCTTTCTGAACCGTGATGTGGATTACAGGCCCAAATAATGACAAACGAGCAAGCAAGCATCCTCGCTGCTCACGTTTTGGTCACTTTAGGTTTGAAGTGCAAATTGTTGCGCCTACCACTAGCGCCACATTCGCGTTCAAATTGCTCCTCTGTTGAACTGTCCTTGTCGGCTCGCATGGCCGCGCCCATGAAATCGGCAATCAGCTGTTCTCGTTTTCTGGAGTGTACACCAAACTGTTCACAGTTCAAGGTACAGATACTTAATCCGAGTGGGAAAGCCTCGGCGGTCTTCCTGTGGATTCGTGGGTGCATCAACGAAAATGGGCATAGTTTTCGGGATGGGTGTGTGTTCGACAGCTGATATCTGTGCGCTGAACTAACCTCTATTTTTTTAAAACAACTTCAATATATTGCAGTTGTAGCGTGATAGTTTCCTTGGTTTTGTCGGATATTGCGTTCATTTCATCTGCTTTTTGTTTTCGCCAAGTGGTGTAACCCCCGCTTTGACTATTGCGGCCTCCCTAAGGTTTATGCGTCAGTTTTGGAAACACTGATATTGTTACATGTGACACATTGTAGTGTACGGCAGCCAGCTTCACTGTTTGACTGATAATTTGCACTTGTTATTTCAATGTTACTTCTTTAATATTATTTGAATTACTTTCATCTGATACTGTACCTTAAATAGGGTAGGAATCCATTATGGTTTAGAATTATTTTTCCTTTGCAATGTTCCCACACTGATCTTGATGACAAGTTGTCTATCATTAAATTCCTTTTGGGTTGTGTTTCACACTGCTTACAGCATAATGTGAGAATGAGAAAATGTATGCTTCACATGTTCTCAGCATCCTCTACAGCAACTGCTCCTGGGCTTAAAATCCAGAAACTACACACGAAAAAAAAAGTAGAACAGACGACACATCAAAAAGGACACGACAAAATGATTGGGACTGTGTTATGCTATACTTCTTTTTGTGTGTGTGTGTGTGTGTGTCTCTCTCTCTGGTTCTGCATTTTTGTGAACATGTGCCATGTTGCCGGCACCCTTGCCCTCTTGTCACAAAAACACCCTCAGACATAAAAATGCAGACAAAAAAGTAGAGAACTCCAACTTAACATAACAAGAGAGAACAAAGATGGGGACACAGGAAGCTTCTAGAGTCTTGGCACATACGCAGTGACCCCTCGGTTTGTAACAAAAACCGTGGCCCATCCCCGAACAATACTCCCATCTCCTTAAATAATGACCGGTTGTGCAGTCTCTCATTCAGTTTGGCACTGATGATGTCCGTCGCACGACGGATGAAACTTCTGAGTAAACCTTGTTATTTTGTTATGTTAAGTCGGAGTTCTCTACTTCATTGTCTAGTTATGTCGTCTCTCGGCTTTTGGAGTATTTTTGCATAAAGATGCAGGTTGTGAGAGGCACATAAACACTGCTTACATTGCTAACCTGTCTGTCGCAAGACATGTGAAAGGATAGCCAAATTAAAATTCAGTAATACAACACTGATTCTGAAATACATAATTCCAATAGAAGGGAGAGTAAATATTGGAATAACAGGTAAAGGTAAAGCACTGAAGTGTTGGCATTCTTCTGATGTGTATGATATACTGCTCTATTTAACCCATGACATATATGTTGTCAAACATTAACTTCTTGCATTCAACATCATGATGCTGTACCTATTCCATCTAAGCGACTCGTCTTTACACGGATACATGGCACACCATTTTAGCACAAAGATTTGATATCTCTGCTTCTTGGACATATAAAGCAAATACTGTGCCAAAATTGTGTTACCTGCATGATATGCTGCATCTGCTGAGATGTGTTACGGGAGAAATACTCCTGAAACGATTAAAGCAAGTGCATACGAGTACATATGCTTTGCAAAGTTGTTCCAAAGTTCCAAGTAGTTGTTACAAAGTATGTTCGTGTTGAATTGGCAAAGCATTAGTCATCTCATAAAAGAAACTAGTGAGAAATGCGAAGCCGCAAGCACTGTTGCATGGCCATGTTCACAATGGGCAATGACACTTTTCACTTTGCGTACCGCGGACTGACTATGCTCAATTAGTGGTTTGCAGTGTTTATGATTGATGTAGGCCATGGCAACAACTAATGCACTTTGCAGAGTGTGCAATGCTATCTTTTGTGAATGAGACAAACCTCAATATATTCCCATGTAATTTTGATCCTACAATTAATCGAGTTGAGGTTTTCAGGTATTTAGGTGTGCACCTCTCTTCTCATATTTAGTGGAAATCACACAGTGGTTACGCATCCTCTAAGCCTCTTAAAAAAATTGTCTTCTTGAAGTGGACACAAAAACTACCTTTCGCAGACAGTACGCTGCTGGCATACAAAGCCCTCGTACAAAGTGCCTTAGAAACGGTACAAATGACATCATACTGTTCATCATAAAAACAAATGACATTGCACTGTTCAACAGAGCCACCAATTTGGTACAGCTGAGCTACGCTCAAAGCTAGGAGGGACGAGTTCGCGTCTAAAAGGCACAGTCTTGGGGGGGTTGCGGTGGTCTCTGAGAGAGCACGCGACTTTCGGTCCTACTTTTCTTTCAAGAGGAGGCAGCGAACATGTGCCCATTCGTGGATCCCAGTCCTCCCCTTCCGATTTGTTTCGGTATCACTCTGTCTACCAATGTCATGATGACATTTATATTGCCACGAATCATCATCGCGAAACTTCCAGGGCAGGCACGAAACGGTACATCTCATTCCGGCGCACGCTGAAGAAGAAGCAAGAAGCTTCCAGACACATCACCTGCTCTCTGGCAAACGCACGTGCTGTTTCTAGACTTTTCGGCGCGACGCTTAAATGCTTGTGCGCTCCAAGCTGGAGTATTCATTCTTTGGACTCAGTTGTGTTCAGAGAGCTATCACTCTTGTGTTTTGCTACCAAGTAGTCTAATAAACCGTTCGCTGTTTATTCGACGACTCGCCGACCCATTTCGCTTCGTGACATTTCTGGTGGAGGAGCGGGGCATTCCTTGTCCAACGGCCTGGAAGACCAACTGCGACAAAGCAGAAGACAGCTTGGTCTGCCTGCCTTCGGTCCATTAGAACCCCCTAAACGCAAGAAGAGGATGACTGCGGAGACCAGTACCCAAGTGGCGCAACGTGTTGCCACGCCCATAGCCCCTGCACGGTCGCCGAAGACATTCAGCGGGGAGTATTACGACGATCTTCGTGACGATCTTACGAGATTCGGGAAAAATTTCCTTAGAAAATTTTTCCCGAACCACCACGTGTCGCTTACAGACGTACACGTAATCTGCAGGATAACTTAGTCCGCTCTAAAGTAAACAGTACGATAAACCCTTCGATTGGTTGTCACCCATGTAATGGCCGACGTTGTCAGATTTGCAAACTAATGCAGACCACGCAGGAAGTCAAAAGTAGAAACTCTAATTTTACCGCCAAGATCATTGCAGACCTAGACTGCAATTCCTCGAACGTCATCTATGCAATCCAATGTAACGCATGTCAAGCACAATATGTGGGTCAGACAAAAACTTCTTTCAGAGTCAGATTCAACAACCACCGATCGGATGTCACCAAAAAACCTAATCTTCCAGTTTCCCGCCATTTCAAGCAGCCAGGTCATTCTATTAACGTTGTATCAATCTTTATTCTCCAGTCAAACTTCAACTCTGACCGCTCCCGAGAGCAACGCGAATCCTACCTAATCTACAAATTCCAATCGACCATTAACGAAGACCCCAGCATGCTATCAACAATAAGAAGTCTAACCTCGTAGATAAGGCACTTTTTTCCAATTCCTTTTCAGCCGGATGGGTAGCGCAACCTGGACAAAGCCACTCCCCGAAGGACGATGACATCACACTTGAACCTGACAAGTCAGCATTCTCGAACGTGACCCATTGACAACCGCCAGGTGGCGGGGTTTTCCCTTTCCCGATGACGTCACTATGCGAGCCTTTATAAGCTCTGCGTATCACTGACATATTTTTGTCCTGACGAAGGCGGAGCTTCCGCCGTAACGTAGACAACCCTTTTAGCATTCCAAGTATCTTAAATGTAAATAAATTGTCCCTTTTTTCTTACTTCCCGTACCTTCGTAGTCTGTGTGTCAATTTTCATTTCAGCTACATATATTCGCGGTCGTCCGAACCCCATTCACAAAGTATATATATATATATATGCATATATATTAGACTACAAGTAATGAAGAGACTTGGGAGGCCGTATAAGGGTTAAAAACACTTGCTACTTTTATTACATTAATAATTAAGGGGGCGCTAGGAATAGATTTACAGTTAGGGGTCGACATTTCGGCAGTCAGCGCTGCCTTCAACAGAACTAAACTTGGAAATAGGTGACAAGGGCTTATATACAAGGGAAAGGGGGAAAATGAGAGGGGAACAGTGCACGTGGAGCGGAGTTGGTGATGTTGCAGGAGCGTTGTTGCTAATGGTCCATTGAGCACTTGCAGGAGCGTTGGCTGTCTTCCAGGAGAGTTCTCCTTGGTCGTCTGATAAACCTGAAAAGATAAGAGAGATACGGCAGAAAGAACGAAAGAGGGTCGGGGGACTTGGTCTAGGAGCTAAGGCTGCGAACTGTAGACAATACGCCGGGGTCTTCGTTTATCGTGGACTGGAATTTGTGGATTAGGAATGATTCACGCTGTTGCCTGCTACGGTCTGAGGGGAAACCAGATTGTAAGATGTACACGTGGATGTCCTTGAATGAGTGGCCGGTTTGATTGAAATGACGCGACACAGGGAGATTTGGTTTCTTTGTAATATCGGACCTGTGATTATTAAAACGAATTCGGAATGATGTTGTAGTTTGGCCGATATATTGTGCTTTGCATGCGTTGCATTCCAATAGATATACTACGTTGGATGAGTTGCAGTCAGAAGTAGTTTTGATTTTTACTTGGAAGTTGCTGTTTGTGCTTTGTACCCTGTCTGCAGTCTGCATTACAATACAAATTTGGCATCTTCGTCCGTTGCATGGGTGGCAGCCTTCGGTTGTAGGAGGTGGCTTATTGACTTTTGCGTTGACTAAGTGGTCTTGAAGATTTCTTGCACGACGATATGCTATGCGTGGCGGTTCTGGGAATATTTCTCCAAGGCGCTCCGACTGTGTTAAAATTGGGTGATGACGTTTCAGTATGTTTTTAAGGTTAGGGATCGCGCCATTGAAGGTGACTGTAAGATTAACCCGCTTGGGGCGTTCGGGGCGTGTTGAGTTTTTTAGAAGTTCACTGCGATTAGTACGGCGGGCTCTACATATCGCGTCCTTCACGAGATCCTGGGGGAAGTTTCGGCTGACCAGCGTGTTTTGAAGATCGTTAAGGTTTGCGTCCAGCTCGTCCTCTTGGGAACAAATGCGCCGGTAGCGGAGGGCCTGACTGTACGGGATGGCCAATTTTGTATGTCGGGGATGGCAGCTGTGAAATGATAGGTACTGTTGGGAGTCAGTCGGTTATATATATATTATATATTATATATATTATATACATTTATATATGTATATACATTTTAAATCAAGTAGACATCTCAAATCAATACCGAAGCATCAAAACCGAATACCGGAAAGAACCGTTATTTTTTGCCGGAACCGAACCGAAAAGGCCGCCGCCATCTTGGAGCCGGAACCGAACCGTTTTAGAAAATTTCTGTTCCCATTTCAAAACCGGCTTCAAAGCATCGATAGTTTGAGACTGATAATTTTTCATTTTACTCACTCTAAGTTCTCTAACCTGTTAAAAAAGTGACCTGTTCATGCAACGTTGTTTTTACAATCCGAGTCTCCCATATAAGCGGAAATGCATATCTGGACGTCCTCCCCGATGGAGACAACCGCGCTCACTAGTTTTCCTGTGGAGAAGCTTTCTTGTCACGGCTTTGCGGCCAGCAAGTTGGAAGGACAGGGAAGCTCATATCTGAAACGTTTGCAAAATAAAATGGTGAAAGGCATTTGGGTATACAACAGAGTTTGTACAACAAAATTGCTGGGTATCATTACTGTTACGAGGACATGCGAAGATAACTAAGCTTTCGGAATTTTCCTAACCTTTAATTTAGGGCATTAACCTTGTAGAACGAACCGGTTCGGAAGCGATATGTGTGTTCTCTTGAAGCTGGACCGGAACTGAACCCTATTGCCTGGATTCGAAGCCGTACCAAACAGGAATAAAATTCGGTTTGTTGTTCTGACCTATACAATGATAACGCTTCCAAGCTTGCTGTACATGACAACCATCCCCGCTACAGGTTGCCAGAAAAGGTTGTGGAATGCACCAACAGCGAAGACATAGTACATCGACATAGAAGAAACACGTGAAGCCTCCTAACCCATTGTACAATTTTCTCTTCCCTTATGAAAACGACTTTGTGGATTGTATACAGGTCTTAACCAGGACCTATCCAGCGTATTCAGTCCCAATTTAGCAGATAGAAAGTTGACTAAAGCTAGCTACAGGATTTATTGAGCCCACTGTATACATTTTCTAGACACGGATTCCTAACCAGTTTGTAACCGGCACCTATCAATTTCTGTATCAAGCACACTGTATACAGCTTTTAACGGAAATTGCTGTCCGTTTTGTTACTAGTTCGAGTTCAGTTTGTATTCAGCAGCAGCATTTTAATGACGTTCTGAACCCGATCATAATGTTCGCATGCAAAACAGAAGACATACATTTTGGACAAGGAATTTACATAGTATATAGTATATTTACATAGCAAGTACATATATATATATTTAGTGTGCCATGTCATTGACCATTCTTTCGCGCGCCGTACATTGACAGATGTTTAAAATCGTTCAGCATGTCCCGAAACATCCTGGAACCGCTACAAGCTCAGGAGATATGACGTCGGTAGAATCTAGTACTATCACGCCCAGTGGCGTAGCCACGGGGGGGCTAGGGGGGGGGGGGCTCGAGCCCCCCCTACCTGCCACGACCTGACCCACGCAAATCGTGCAAATCCGAGGAGAAAATAATATATGGGGTGGGGGTGGGAAGACCAGTGTGACGATCGCGAAAGTTCTTGCAGTTCATGGCGGCTATCTAAGCAGCACTCGTGAATGGTTTTCGAAGTATGAGCTTTTCAAAGTGCTTACAATCTCGTGACACCACCTCATTGGACATTACAGCCTATATATGTAATCGTATTGTGAACGTCGAAATAAATTATTTTCGTTCTTTTTTTTTTCAACCGCATTTTGCGGTGTGGACAAGTATATGTGTGTTGTCGCACCCAGGATCGGGGGGGGGAAAGTTTTCGTATCGAGCCCCCCCTACCTTGGAGGTCTGGCTACGCCACTGATCACGCCCTCTGAACCACTAAGCTTAGACGTCGGCTCCATGCTCAACACAGGGTCGTCCGCGAAGGGCGTCCTTGCTTGTTCACCATGCCACCAGCCAGCGCACCAATCTGTTGCGCATGCGCCGTTTTGTTCGGTTCGCTTTGGCTGCAGTAACTGACGTGTTTCGTTTCTTGTCGCCACATGTAGTCGGCATAATTTCGTGCGTTCCACTATGTCTGAAGCGCATTAGAAGCTTTGTATTGTTGTTCCCACTTGATGTTGTCGTTCCAGCAGCCCGTCTGACACTGCAACTGTCCGTAACCGCCAGTCGGTCTCGTTTGAAATATCTGAATGAAGACGCGGATCTAAAGCCAGATTGCTCTTCACCTTCAGGATTTTGTTCCGTTTCAGGTGTGTAATGAATATAACTCTGAAGTAATACCTTCAGCTGCATCATGCGTTCTCATTGTCTGTTTTACTCTGTTTGCAGGCGATCTGGACAACGACAGGGAGATAGAACACCAGATGAAACCATTTGCGACTGTATGCTTTGTGCAAACGGTATGTCATAAGTGTATAAACTACTCTACATGAGTTTCCTGTTATCGTGTTTTTTGGAACGATGTGTCTTGCAGGTTGACGTACATGACGCAGCGGCCTCCCGCAAGTGAGACGCAAGCATAGTGTTGGAGCAAGCAATGTGGTGGAGACTCTTGCCTGTCTTGAAGGGGTTTACAAGTGCTTTTGTGGCAGGAAGGGAAGTTGTACCGTAGACGAGGACCTGGGTGTGCTCTTCTTCGTTGTTGTTCACCGTTCGACCATTACAAGTTTGGTGCCTCAAGGAATTCAAACCTCATGTGTGTTGATGATAAATGGGTATACTTTGAAAGGTACGTACTCGTGAGTGGTCAATAAAGAGAATTGTTGCTGCTATCTACTGTTTTGTGTGGGTTTCTGCGGGTACACATGTACCGCAGACGTGAGCGATTTTTTTTGCCTGTATGCAGTTCATATAGAATTTATGCATACAATATGTATACATTTAACTGTATACAGCCACTTTCGAAATTGGGGCTAACATGTATACAGTTTTTAAACAGTCTAAACCTTCCGAGTTTGTATACGTTTTGACTACCTAATTTGTAACGACTCCCGGGCCCATTTCTTAGAAGAGCCATATAAAAACTAGATATTAGCTGTATACATTATGTATCTACCTTTAGCTGTGGGAAACCAGAACAAACAAAAAATATGACAGTAGCATCACAGCCTGTCGGAGCCGAGCGGACCAGAGACGGGTAGCAACACAACCTATCGGGCGTCCATCAAACAACACATCCGCGTCACATGGGTAGAAATAGACTTCTCTTTTGCCGCAATTCGCGTCGTTTGTACTTCATCGTTTCCAACAGAAGCAAACATTACGGAAACACACACTTTTGTCACGCGCATACCCGCTACACACCACATTGTTGACGGCGTTGACAACGGCATTTCGACAAAGTATCCACAGCATAGCAAAGCGCAGCACACTCATCCACAGAGAACTTTATATAGCTAGCCCGTTTAAGTTTACCATAACTGTGCATGCACAAAACAAACTCACGGGGTCTCACGAAAATATTTCGTGGTTTTGCGTAGCCTCCTAAAGGCGACCGAAGCAACAAATTGTTGCGCTGTTCTTTTTTATTAGCACTAACGTAATCAAACGCAGCGACGGCAGCGATTCGGTGGACGGCATTACTCCCGCGACCAGCACCATTCCTGCAGGTGGGAGGAGCTGCGTTATGGATAGCGCACGTTACGAAGAAGGTTAACGCAACGCACATTAGGAGGAGCTGATATCGGGTGCCAATTGTGGAGGGTGCCTGAGAATAGCGGATCGAAATTTACCAACCAAAAATAAGTACTACGTCTGTATCCATGATCATATAACATCGACAACAAAATATCAAGACTTATGCTCTCAAGAGCCCTAGAAAGATCAAGAGACAAAGCCACCGCAAACAGCTTTTTTCTAGCGCATTATATATAAGATCACTAAAGTCTTCCAAGAGGGACATCGCTGCCAACGTATTTCTTTCTGTTTGACTAGAGACCGAATATTATTGTCGCCAGTGACGATCCACCTTCCGTGGCGCTTCGCTTAGCTTTCTCATAGCACATAGTAAACTTTCCTACGAGGATGTTATATATCTCGTGATGTGTGCGATGCATGAATTCATTCGACCAGTCTTGTTGTGCGAGTTGTCTGTGAAATAAGTCAGTACGTAGTACGTACGTAGTAAGTCAGCAACGGGCATCGGCCTGGCCTTGATTGCACATAAAACCGACAGTGAAGTAGTGGTCAGACAACTTCTCTTCAACAACTCCACCCTACGCAGAGTCATCACAGCATCTTGCATTCACGTGCTGTAGGCACTCATAAACAATAGGGTCACGTAACGGCTGTACACGAGTCGGTTGTTGTATCAATGTATTTATACCAAACTCTGCAAGGATATCAAGGTAGTTCCATACAAGGCGGTTGGTGCTTTTCATAACGTCTATGTTGAGATCCCCAATCATACAAATGTCTGTAGACAGAGACTTGGAAAAAATATGTTTAAGCAAATCAAGGAACAGTGCGACATTACTCCTAGGGGGACGAAAAACAGAAAGCACAGTCAGCAAGGTTTTATTTCCATTGACATTTATCGCAATACATTCCATTTCATTAGCTGAAACAGGGGTTATCTGAGCATGAAAAAACTTCCGAACATAAACCGCTAACCCACCCCCACGACTCGTCTCACATGTTAAAGAGACTCTGACCAGAAGTTCAACAAATCTTTCGTTTGCATCTATTACGAAGGTATAATATGCCTCCAAGCCACACGCGAAATATTTTGGCTGTGCGCGGCGGCAAAGTTTGCCAAACGGGGAGCTGACAACCAGCTTCGCTTTTCATCCTCAACTCGCGCAATCGGCGCCGAAATCTAGCCCTTTTGTAGTGGATATCCGCCACTTTTCGTGTGCGTGACGAGAACATGAGGTTCATGTCTCATTGGGCGCCCGGACCGGAAGTTCCATTGTTAGAGTTTGTGAGAGCGGCGGCATCCAGAAAACGATCTTCAATTTGGACGTCGAAGCAAGAAATGCAGAGACTTCGAGCCCGGTACCTTTCTCTGACCTTTCTGCGATCGAGAAGGAAATGCTCTGTGCTGAACAGTTCGGGAGCCTCGCTTTCGAAACGTCGCCGATGCCGCAAATGCGAGTCGAAGTGGAAGCTCTACGAACATCGGTCACAGATGAAGCAAATAGGATCAGCCGCCTGTTTTCGACAGGCAGGTAAGCGATGAGCTTTTTACCGCACACTGTGATCGAATATGTAAACGGTCTCAGAAATTTCGTTTCCTCATATTTAATGCGTACTTGCTGTTTAAGGTGCCGGTGCAGCTGGTGTGTCATAATGCCGAAGGAGGTCAAATGCTTGTGCTGCAAGGAGCTCGAAAGCGCAGCCGAATGACAGCAATATGAGTGCATTACAACCCACAAAGATTTCTAACTTCTATGCCTCAATACGACTGTCCTAAAGGTGGCATATTTTGAATTCCGTGGGCAGCGCGAAACTATATGAGCGACCCTGTTCACAAGTAAGTCCCATGTGGCCCTGTCGAACGATGTTAAAATTTGGGCGCTGAAAATTGGTTTGGTCCTGCATTGAAGTCGCTAAAAAGTTCCAGTACAGGGCACAGCACATAAAAGCGACATAATACACAACTGTGAATTGGAGAAAAATAATGTAGGCAATTGTGTAATTGTCACTGTGCTGTGTCTTAAGTCACCGTTTTATGTATTGCCCTGTGTTTAGGTTTTTAGCATATTCATGATTAAAAGCGTTAAAACCCCAGTGCCGGAGAACTAAAAAGACAGACACAAACACATGCACTGACTGGTGAACCAAGAACTTTATTATCATTCAAACCTGCTTAAACCTGATCTTCTCGGATTCAGCTCCGCCTTCTTCTCAAGGGTGTCCCTCCTCCAAGTGGTCTGCCTGATCACGTGCTCTAACAAGGCCTTGTTGTTCCTTCCTATCAGTAGCTGAACGAACGCTTTTAACGCTTTTAATCATGATTCCAGAAAACCCAACAGCCCAATTTTTTACATTTTTTTAGCGTAGGCTTTTAGCGATATTGAGTGTTCTAACGTTCGATTCACAGAAAAGTAAAAAACAAATGTTGGTTTCTGAAAGAATACAGCATGTGTAGTAACATACAGGGTATGTGCAGATTTATTTATTTGCAGATACTACTAATGTCCTCTGGACGTCATTGTGGGAGTGGATACATTGAGAAACAACATGTGTCATCAAAAAAGAAAAAGAGAAAAAAGATAAATTGCAGTCGCTCTCAAGTACATGTGGAAATGCCACGACACACACCCTGTACTGTGACCGGTTACCTATTTGCCTAAACTATATTTTATGTACATCTGCGTAGACGATACGGATATACTGCGTATCGCCAGTTTTCAAGGTGTTTTTACCAACAAGCTTGGGAAAAACAAGAGCATGGTCATCCCAGCCTGTGCAGTGAACAGGATCTGGCGAGCCTTCCACACAGAAACTGCCACAGGTTTCAGGTACCCAACATCCTAATAAAATAAAGCTCGCATTTAAAATAATGCAGCATCTCTGTTTAGGATGACTTATAGCTCTCAGGATGATGCATTGTTCATGAGTTCAACATGTTGTGTTGAAACACAAAACTAGTCATTTTTAATTAGCCTTGCGGAACGATGGATGAGCACTTCTTTCGTGAGATTGTGTACCGTGGCTACACCGAACAATTTCTTGAGCAAGACTGATGAACAAACGAAAAGCAGAGTCTATCTTTCAAATATGCATGTTCCTTGTAACTTCTGTATTTGTAAAGTGACCCATGTTGATGTCCCCCTTCATGTAATGCCCGCAAGGGCCTTTGAGGTATATTCATGAATAAATAAATATCAAAACCAGAAAAAAAGATGTAACATGTATTATAATACCTACAGGGTGTCCCAGAAAACGTGTCATTCAATTATAATAAAAAAACTACACCACCTAGAGTTACCTTAATGGCGCATAATCAACTAAGGTTATAGTGCCAAAACAGTGGAAAAATTGTGACTATTAAACATCAGACGATTATACTAAATAATATAATAATAAAAATAAGCAGTCGAAGAAAAGGCAGAAACAATTGTTGGCATTGTGTGGCAGGTGTCGAGTTTTCCACACTATGTGTTCAATAATAATGTACGCGATATACACAATCAATATGTGGTGGGGATACATCAAACCAATATAACACATACTTACATTTCAAACTTCCTTGAAAAAGGCAGTCCAGGTCTGTCGGATTTGTCAGACTCAATACAAAACCAGTAAGCACAGTGTGGAATGACTGATTCATCTTTCGAAAGCAGAGCTGCAGCCCCCACGACCGTTCGTCATCTCAACGCTTCAGAGCGGCATAGCGTAGTAAGAAGCCATCGGATGGGTCACATAAAGGATAACCGGGTTCATGAAGGGTTCTGTGGGATACGTAAGAAAGCATACGTGTTACAGAACAGCTACGAGAATGATCGGATGCACCTGCATGTTTTTGAGTGCGTAGACCTGGAACTGAAAAATAAATGTGTTAACCTTGTTGAAACCACTTTTCCGTCAGAACCACACAAGAGCACACTTGGTTTCTTTAGATGAAGGTTCAAAGAATCCAACTTCAGGATTTGCAGTACATCATCAGGTCCCGATGCTCCTTTGATATACAACAGACAGAATCTAGCTAAGGCGAGTGACTGCCGTTGTGGTTCGTTGCTTCGCAGCAGATCAAGAACAGTACGCCGCAATAATAGGTGAAACGTTCAGAATATGGCGAACAACTCAAACACCAACCCAATGACCCGAAAAAGTCTGGATGAGCCGGGAATCACACAAGTTCGCAAGTTCGTCATATGAAACCCATTACAGCTGACCGGATACGGAACCATATGGAACGCAAGACAACAGAACGCAGATTGAAAAGGCAATCGTAGAGCCTACTGCATGTGTTAAATGCGGGGTATATTTTTCTTTTTGATACTCCGTAACAAAAACATATTAACTTATAAATGACATTTCGTAAAGGGAATTGACAGGGTATTGTGTGACAACGTGACGCGTTTGAGCCAATTGTGGGTGTTGCCAGTGGCCCTCATTATGACGTCATTTTGATGGTGGGCCGAGGTGGATATTCTATATAAACGTATGTTTTCTCGGTTTGATGCTAGGCGTGCTGCACTCGGATGAAGTCTAATCTTTAAAATTCGAGTTCAGAGAACCCGTGGGGTTTTAATGCGTTAAGTCCTTGTTGGGTGCTTTATCGACTGCAAGTACGAAAGAGCTCCCACAAGTTCTGGTCAGAGTCCCTTTAAGAAGAAGAATTGATACCCAGGAACCTGATAAAGGTTTGTCTCCAGCGAGGTTACGTTTGTTTCCGAGATAACGAACACGCCAATATAATCTTGCAGTTTGCTGATAATTGTTTGCAATTGACATCAGTGTCTGCGCATGCTTCTGATATTAATGTGTCCGACACCGAAGGAAATGCGAAGATTGGGTAAGTTTACCCAACAAGGCATCAAAGTTTGGCAATACAAATCAATTGTTCATGACAGATTAGACAATTTTAGCAAAATGATTCTGGCCATCGATACGCAACACTGGATCCCTTTCAACCTTACTAACAAATCTTTTTCCGTTCTTTGTCCAGACGAACCTGTATGCCTGTTCTTCCATAACAGGTCTCTGTTGAAACCTGTTAAGTTTTAGTTTACGTACAAGCTATCAAGCAAATCTCTATTTTCTGAGAGCATTCTTACCATCTTGCACTTCTGCAACAGGGCGTTATTGGCTTCCAGCGAAGTAAACCTAACTAATGTAGGCGGTATCTTGTCACCTTCCACAGCTAGACGGTGGATGTGTTGCACAGCTTCAGACTTGAAATCTGATAGGCTAGCTTTACTGTCTATATTCCGAACAATGTCTCTCAAGTTTTCACCCTCCTGTATGGGTATCCCATGAAGTTGGAGGTTGGGATTACGTCTGTGCTGCTCATTGTCGCTCAGTAGTATCAGTATTTCATGTATTTCTTCGGTTTGCTTTACCGCCTTACCTTCCAGCACAGCCACTCTCAGTTGCATGATTTATGTCTTGCGCAGTTTTGTTGACATTAGCACCAAATTCATTGTACATCTCCGAGACAAAAGTGATATAATTTTTGAGTTCATCGATCGCGTCCTTATTGGATAACAGTGATTCAACCACTGGTTTGAGGGCTGCAAGGTCTTCAGCCTTCTGGTTTACAGTTGCTTTCACTGACAGCAGTTCGCACACTAGTTTATCGATGCTATCTTTTATGTCTCCAATACCCGACGAAGACGCCGTACTGGGTAATTAATAACAATAATAATAACAATAAGAATAACATTAATTGGAGCAGGTTTACTCGTAAGGGTGTAAGCCTTCCTTAGCGGCGACATGTTGCACGTGCCTTAGCGCAGGATGGCGGATAATCTCGACTAGCTGGGGTCGAAAGGTTCCGACACACGGCGGTTACGCCAAGGTTATCATGGTGACTCGTCACCCGTTACGAAGCAGCCGAGGTGCCATGTGACCAATATGGTGGTATGCTAAGTGTCGGATGGGACAAGCACAGGTCTTGCCCACGTCACGTTTCAAAAATAGTATTGAAACTATAGGCTTTCGCTGCTGGTGAACACTTGATAAATAACAAAATTGTAATTATGAAGGCAGTTATTCAAACGGCGAAGTCAACGTATCTCCAGAGGTATTTCGTTGACGTAGTTGCAGATGAGACAATAGACCTTTCACAAAAGCAAGCGCCACCAGTGGCACGCAAGGGCTCTTGGGAACTCACAGTGCTTCGTGCATTACGAGAGGGCCAGAGGCGAAGGTAGAAGAACAACAACTTTCCCGGTGTGCGCAGGGTAAACCATAAACGAAGCGGACGACGGAGCAGTCTCCCTTATGCTTCCCATGCCGCTTTGCGCCTCGTGCTTGGCGCATCTTTTTAAAATTATCTATTACGCATAGAAAGACGAACACAGCGCAAGCCTCACAACGCCCAGTTGCATACTTCAACGGACGATTTCTGGATACGCGTATGCGCATGGCCAGCCACGTCTGGCGGAGGCCGATATGTTTGTTGACATGAAAACATGCTGTAGGCTGTGATGAGAGTTGGCGAAGGTTTTTCTCGCAGTGCCCATAATGTGTCAACTGCCCAAACATTAAAGGCATCAATGTCGATGTATGGTTATTCACACCATAAAAGCATCACCGAATCAAGCGGGAGCTTTCCATTCGCGCTGATGGGCGGATGAAACAAAATGGTTTCGTGTGGATGATGACGCAGTACTCACGTGCTCTGCGTTCCCAACATCTTTAGCTTGGCCAGTGTGTTGGCGCATGCGCTTTGAAGCTTCTTGCAATGCCTGTAATGGGTTGCGTAGAACTGTACGAGCGTCGCCATGATAGTTGGCATAAAATCATAAAGTTTTCGTGTGTTTTTTTTTATGGTGCGTCACATGTTGTGCGCTTCCACAGGAACAGCCTATACCATTCAAAACATATGTTATCCTGCTGCATCCTCAAGAAATGCCAGCTACGTCCACGTTGTATTAATTTTTCATAATTGTTCGTTGTCTTCTCATCATGGGATCTCTCGCCCCCAGGAGCGACGCGCACATGGAAAGGGTCCATTAGATAATGACAGTTGAAGAAACGGCACCAGCAACGGGGTTGAAACCAGCGATTTCCGGTCGCATGTGCTACGATGGTGTCCACCCTTTCGTCAACATACCAAGCCACGCTAGTAAAACGGGGACACGCACTCGCATTCAACACATTATTTCTTACGTGGTTGCCATTCGCTCCCTCATTCACACGGATGAACACACTAGTGGCTGCGGCATTTTTCTCATGTAACGTAGTAGTGGATGAGGCAATTAACGCAGAAGGACGAACACAACGCAAGCCTAGTGATGTAAAATTTCCGGAAAATTTCGGCCCCAGAAAAAAAAAACGCTTCGTGTGTGTGTGTGTGTTTTTTGTGTGAAAAAAAATGAAAAAAAAAATATATGGACGAGCCTGTTGCTATAGTTTGTAACTTGTCTATTCACATTTATATACATTGTGCGACACTGAGCAAAGCTTTTGCATAACAGCATAGGCATCAAGGTCAAAATACCGAGCAATATTCTTACACCTCTCATCTGCAGTGAAGCTGTACGCAACGAAGTCTCTCTAAACTTGGATCCACTGTTATTTGTGGATGAGGCGTTACCTCGAGCATCCTCAAAAATCTTCTTGCTTACATTCAGACTTGAATGTTACTTTATGTATGTGTTACACACCGCCGTACAACAGCAAAAGAATGGCATGGAATGAGGTTTCGGGGTTCATGAGAGCCCCATAATCAGAAATAATATGATAACAATATCAAAAACTTGTTACCGGATCACTTGTTACTTACTGTTACTACTGTTGTTACTCGTTGATATCAGATACTTGTTAAACAAGGTGGCGTAGCAATCTGGGAGCGGGGGACGTGGATACAATCAGCGGCTTGCTGACCATATCGAGATTTGCATGAAGAAACCCAGGTTTTTGTACGCGCTCCTCAGTGAGCTGGTTGGATATTTTTATGTGTACGTTTCCGAACTGAGATCAGGGCCTGAGGACGAAGAACGCTGTCTTAAAATCCTGAGGTGTTTTCCATCTTCTGAGCTTATGAGGAAAAAAAAATCGTGACTTTGTTTTTGTTTTAGATCTCTATCGAAGCCTCACAATGCCCACATGCATACTGCAATTGAATAATGACCGTAGAGGGACCAGCAGTGGGGCTCAACTCATACCCTTCCGGTCTGAGGTGTTGCCAGTACCTCTGCCCGCTAATCGGAGCCTATGGGTTCGAATCCTGCTGCTGGTACCTTAGTACACCATTAGTAAATTAAGTCCACTTATGGAGTTGATGGAACATCAAGTTGCCGCTCAGTCATCGAGACAGGGAGGCGTACTACACGCCACCGGGCGGATATTTCATGCCTTTCGGCATATTGTCATTCTCGCTACGTGCTACACAGCAAGCATAACGTTTTACACATTGTCTTGTTCATTTCACAGTACAACCATCGTTTCCTCGCCTGCAGCTACCAACCCGAACCTCACAAAGGTTGCCCGTACTATAATACAGAAGAAGACATGGCACCCTGTTTGGTATGTTTCATTGCTACTACTCTCTGAATATGCAGGCAGGGACGCCTTTTCACACTTGATGTGCAGGCAAACGTCCAGCATTTCATGCATCGCGTAATAGCAGCATCTGCTTAATTACATATATCGAATTTCGGAGAACATCGCACACGAATGGCATAGTGTCCGCATTATCTAGTTTTCTGATTTAGAGCCCGTAATAAAACAAAATCTCATTGTGGGTAATGCAGCTTTTGTCTGGAGTAAAGAGCTAGCAGCAGATACATGTGTGATTGTTATTGGATATATGATGACTATCGCCCCCCATGCCCCCATCCCCATAGTGCACCCCAGACCTTTGCTTCGCTGTCGAAACCCGTAACTAAATGGCGTGGTGAAAAGTAATAAAATGTAGTTCGAAGCTATAAAATAAACCAAGAAGTGATTGTCATCTGTTGCACGTAACGTTGTGTATGAAGATACCAGGAAAGACATGACAACTTTTACAAGGCTGGGTTCCGTATTCTGTTGCGTATTTCGGTGTGATCATTGTACAACAAATGACTTTCCCAGGTCTTTAAGTAGTAAAGCAGCTGCCGAACTGTGCGCGTGTCTGTCCGCAGGGGTATGTGTCGTTACACCGTAACGCGCAACTTCGTCGGTGATTCGCAACAAGCTCCATGGCCCTTGATAACCCGGTCCGCCTGCGGGTGGGCCGTGTCTTTGAGTGCGAGGCCCATAAAACGGTCGTCGGGGCAGTGTCGCTTGCGGTGCTGCTTCTGGAATTTTTTTTTCCGAAAATCGCATGACGTCTGGAAAGGGAAAACTTTAAAACTGAGGCTGCCAAAAGTTGGGCGCAGATCTAGTGCCTTCGAGATAATGAAGGCAACGCCCTCCATTGGTTGCAGCACGTATGTGTAACTCCACTAACATCCACAGATTTGTAACAATCGCATTTACTGTAGTTGTGTGCGTGAACTATTGCCTGATCACCCTCGTATGCCACTATGTTTGTATTAACAATATAAAGAGAGTGTTTTGACTCGTCAAAATGCAAAGAAGCTGTGTGCCCTGTGTGCGGAGCGTCGCAGCTTTGCAACGTTGTATATATCACAATTGCTCTGCTGCTTGCTCGGTACGCTCTGCTCATTGTATGTTGTCTTCTTTATCCCAACCATGACGGATCTAGGATTAGGAGGCGGGCAATCGACATCCCCTCCTAATCATTTGGTGCATTCCTGTTCCCACTTGTGCCACGCGCTTCGACAAAGAACCCCCCTCCCCGTAAAAGTAGAATCTGGATCTGCCCCTGCTTCCAACACAGATCACTTCACATATCTTCTGTGCAAATGTATTATCATGTGAAAATGAAGCCAAAATCTTTCTTACCTTCCCACTTTTCGCTGGGCTAGTTCCCAAGCACATACAGCGCATTGCTCTGTAATGCTGGAAAACATTGCTCTTTTTTCTCCTCACACTGCGAGGGATCAGTGGAAGACAGCACTTGCCGATGTTGAGCTCCCGCCGAGTTTTCCACTGTTATTTCTAGGGCTTGGGTTCTGTTGTCCAATGAAGATGTTCCGCTTGCTGCAAGGACCCTGAAAACTATGTTGCGAAGGTTTGCCAGTGGAAATTGTTTCAAACGCTGTTCGTAACTGCAGTGACTGAGTTGTGGAATAATAACACACAATGTATGACCGTGGTAGACTGGACGCTGTGTGATCAGCTCTATCGTAAAAAAAAACCTTTTCCACCGTCCAGTCTGCTGATATTCATATTCACACGTCGCATACACCTTTCAGTTCTCCACATATGCAAGCATATTGGTGTAACATGAAAAAGGATTGGTTGGTGACTCATACGAATACACAGAAAGCCTGATTAACTAGATATAACATGAGAAACGGTTGAAACTTGGCCTGGTTGGTGACGACGGGAAGAAATTTGCAGAATGCCATATTCGTATACTTTACACTATACAACTAAAGTGTGAAAAGGTATATATCAGGCAATCATCAAGGTGCATAAATGCTCGTTGAAAAGAACATTCAACCATACCTCTGGTAGAGATAGTGCGTTGGGGGACCACTTATTGACATGTGTGGAATGTCAGGCAGAATTCCAAAAAAACAAAAATTTTGTTCAAGTGTAAAAGCCAAGGTAGCCTTCTCTTTCGAGAGGCGCATGAGATCAAAAAAGCAGGCAGTAACGGCATCAGTAACCCGTGTATTTATCTTTCCGAAAACGTTTCATTCATGTCGCATTCATGTCGACCACTTAATGATAACTGCTGTGTGTGCGAGAGATGGTGGTGTAAACAGGAAGTCCAACAGGAGAGGGAATAAAGGGGGAGAGGAGGGTTCTTATGTATTTAGGGCCTCGTTTCACAAAATAAAAATTCTTTGGTTGACAGTTCAGTGTGGTGTCCTCGTCTTTTTTTTTTCTGGTGTGTGTGTGTATTCCGTTCTCGTCTTTTCCTGCACTGAGGGTTTTTCTTATTGCGCGTTAGCGCCGCGAAGCAACTGTGGCTATCAGCGGCGTACAGATGTGGGCAGACGGAGAGAGGACAGCAGGAAGGAGTGGGGGACTAGTATGCATCATGGGCCGACTTCGGGGGGAACTGTGCCGACACAGCACCGCCGGCGGTAGGATTCAAACCCACCACCTCCCAGTCTCCAGCACGACCTTGGTTACCACCAACGAACGGGCGCCTTAGCCACTCGGCCATGTCATTGGTCAATGAGGGTTTTTTCGTTTTTAACTATATTAGACGTAAGATGTGAAACAGTGATTACGGTTTCAAAGCATATGCACAAATCAAGTTTACTTTGCTGTATATCACTGATTATAGATTTCTTGACAAAATCTGTTTGCTTCGCTTTCACATGAGTCGAGGCATGCATGCAATTAAGAAATTTGTGCAGCAGTAAAAGATGAGTAAATGGTTTGTACTACACGTTACTAATATCTGCAAAATTCATATTCACCCACCCATATGCTTGTTGCTTTCTCCACACAAACGCTTCATGCATGATAGAAGTGCAGTGTGGAACACCGTCATTGCGTACACAAAATGTGTGCACACGAAGTGTCATTACTTTGCTGGACGTAACTACTTATTGCTTTGAAGTAAAATTTGTTTATATAGGGACATGTACAACATATCTGGCCTGAGCTCTGTCATGTGCCATGATCGTTACCTATATCTGAATGGTACGTCGTTCCGAGAAACTTTGAAATCACGTGCACTGTGCCTTCAGTATATATCTCACTTGTGCACTTCCAAAGCATTGTCTCTATGCGAAGGTCTAAAATGCACAGGTGACATGTGGTTGCAAAGCAACATATGCGCTTTACCTGTATGTATGCTCATCACAGTGAAGAAGATTATCTCCAATAAGGAGGGATAAGCTATATTGAGACTGCTTTACATAAGCAGAAATATGCTGTTGCCACTGTGGTCAACCATCATACCAATATACGCTTAGCCTAGGCTACTCGTTTTGGTGCAGGAAAGGGCAGGCTACTCACCAGTGTGCTGTGAGAGTTCGTTACTGCTGTACCTTAGAAATGAGCTGCTTGAGTAATCATGATAGAGGAAAAGAGGAAGCATCAAGTCATTGATCTATAACATTTTGTAGACGTCTTCTGTTTTTCTTTTTTCGCTATGCCTTCCCCTCTGGTCCAAGGAGGCTTTAAATCAGGATTATGCCATCGAGGTGTGTTCCACATTTCGTGATCTTTGGACGTCTGCATTTTTCAATTAGGTTTTACCCTTATCCGTATTGTAATGCGGAGTGTTTAACGTTCCATCCTCCCCCTCCTTTGCAAATATATAAAAAAAATTCAGGAAGATTTTGACTCAACATGTAGTTCCAGATGTGCCTGCATACGATAGACATGTTTCACCCCAAAACCCGCAACCAGGAAACCGAAACTGTCATTCTAGCTTGTGCATGCGTTACAATGCGAGCGTTACAACAATCGCAAAGAATGTCAAAGCGAGCAATTCTTACTAATTTTTACCCGTTTACTGTATCGTTTTTCAATAAATTTGTTTGTTTAAGCAAATATGACACAGATAACAGCGGCGTTTCGTGCCGCTGTGACGGGCGAACTTCGGGTTTCCGGGTCTGGAACTGCGTGGCAGCCTCCGCTGTTTGACGCTGACCCACCTGCTCGTGTCGCAGTGGCGGAGCGGAAATAGCCAGCGCGGAAATGCCGATGCATCACGTTCCCACGGGATTTCGCGTGACTGGAGTGGGAGACAGGAGGAGTGGTATACGCTCCACTGTGCAAGTGAGAACGCCAAGGCTAAAACACCGCTATAGGCTTGAAGCGTTCGTTTAAAGCGATATGGAGCGGACCGCGGCATCTGAGAATAGGCATTGTAGTCTTGTGGAATCTCCATATGACGAATCATTCGAGCAGTGAAAGACGCCTCTCCGACTGTTGAGTTATGAGAGCGTCATTTCCGCGCTTACAGGTGCCGCCGCTGTCTCACAGCCAAACTCACGGTGAGTCGTGCTATGTACGAGGGTTCCATAAGTTTCCAGCCCGACCAACTTTTAATAGTCATAGAGACGAAATATGTGTATCAGTTTTCGATATAGTCACCCTTAACTTCGATGCACTTTTGACACCTTTCAACCAGCATTCTTATACCCTTGAAAAAATAGTCCGAAGTCTTGTCCTCAAAATGCTGGAGAACTGCCTCTTGCACCTCACTATCGTTTTGAAATTTCCGTCCTCTGAGATCCCTCTTCTTCAAGTTTGAGAACAGGAAGTAGTCACTCGGAGCCAAGTCTGGACTGTAGGGTGGGTGGTGGAATTCTTCAATGCCGCACTCCTTCAGTGCAATCTTGGCAACAGAAGCCGTGTGGACAGGGGCATTGTCCTGGAGCAACCGGATACCTCGACTCAACCTGCCGGGCCTCTTTTCCTTGATGGCGTCTCGCAGTTGGTGCAGGAGTGAAGCATAACAAGTCGCATTCACTGTGGTGTTCCTCTCTTTGAAGTCGATGAGGAGGATCCCGTGACAATCACAAAATATTGTTGCCATGATCATCTTTGTGGATTGTGTGACCTTGGCTTTTCTTGGGGGTGCTTCTTCTGGTTTGCGCCATTCCATCGACTCCTTTTTCGAAAGGGGATCATAGTAGAGTACCATAGTCTCATCCCCTGTGACAATGACTTCAATATTTCTCCTTCGTTTGCTTGACAGAGCTCCAAAAACTCTTTGGCACAGACGCGCGCTGTTGTTTTTGAACTGACGAGATAAGTCGTGGCACCCATCTCGCACTGACCTTTTTCATTTGAAGGCCCTCGCCGATGATGCGAAAAACGGTTGTTTTGGAAAACCCCGGCCTTTCTGAGATTTCCTTCACCTCCAGACCCCTGTCGCCCAGCACTTCTCGACAAGAGACGAATTTTCTTGTGTTACCGCTTCCACTGGACGACCATCGCGTGGATCATCTTCAGTGGACTCTCGCCTCAGTCGAAGCTGCTCAGCTCAGTGTTTTACTGTAGTGTACGACGGAGAGGCTTCCCTGTACACGTTGTACAGTCGCGCTTTAATTTCTTGAGGCGAAAGTCCCTCTTTTGTCTAGAACTTTATCACAGCGCGGTACTCGATTTTTTTCCTATTTTAACTGAAGAGTGCACCCTGGCTGTTTGAAATGCCGCTCTCCAACCGACAAAGGCATGGAGAGGGCTGAGGGTGGTGCTCCGGCCCTCCAACAGATGGCGCAACGCGTCCTTAATCGCATTTTCAAATTCGCGCGCATTTTCTACCTCGGGCCGGAAACTTATGGAACCATACTCGTATATATATATTTTGATGGAATTAACCTTTGCTTAGCAGTTCAATGCAGTCGTTGTGCGTCGTTACTTGTGTGCTCCTGTGTCCCTTTTTTACCCAGCACTGGGGTTTTGTCGATTGTAAAGTAAAAAAAAAGTAGAGAGGATAACGGGTACATCTATGCGGTATCGCGAGACTGTTACCATGTGCCTTGGATATTGTACGAGTACCGTCTGTTCTTATCCCATGAAGCCCGGTTTCCCGGTCCACCATACCAGCTGCAGATAATAAAACTGAGCGAGAATACACATCACAAGTACACTATCAGAACCGTTCATGAAACCTTTGTTGTAGTATTACGCCCATGCTAGCATTGCGGAAATATGCATATTCGGAAGGAAAGGTTGTTCGTCGAAAAAATTCGTCGAACAAAGGTTGACAGGGACTTCTAGTGGCGTACAGCTTTTCGATATCAAAATGAAGGATTCTACTCGTATAATACAGTCGTAAGATGAAATGTCGGACAGTGGACGACACGTGCTCAACTGAACTTGGTATGCGCAGCTATATATAACGGCGTCTGCAACTTTTCAAAGACAGGGGCGTGCGATAGAATTTTCAGCCGTACGAAATGCGCCACCCACGGGTTTACGGCGACGACCGCAGCCTACATATAGTTCGCCAGTGCATCTGGCGGCGCTAAGCCACAACCACTCGATCATTCTATGTGGCTAGGTGGACTCGAACTATGTAAATTCAAACGGAATAGTAAATCCGTTATCGTTGTTCAACTGTGCGTGGCGGCTGTGCCGTCCCTGTGACCTCTCCCATTCGCCATTAGACTAATAGGCGTTTTCTTATGGGATCGGACGGGGGCATCGGGTCGATTTATTTACTCAAGTCACCTCTCATGCCATAAAAAGGGAAGTGCTACTTCGCCTTGTTCATTCAGAATAATTACTTCAATATTCGCGAAATATTCATTGATGAGCAAAAACATTCGTTGTAAAATATCGTTCGTAAGTTGCTCGCGTCGCGCCTTACATTGACACCCCCAACACTGTGGGGGCAGCATCAGAGAAGGAACTGGCGCACCACCGAATGGCACTTGCTTGCCAGGCATAGGCGCCGACTGCGGGATGGGGGAGGGGGGGCTTAGGTGTCTCAGCCCCCCCTCGAACCTTTACCAGGGGAGCCATGCCCCATCTGGGAGGTCTGCCCAGCTGACACCCAATATGAAAGTTTCTATGGATATCATAAGAATCGCGTGTTTCATGCGAGTGATCATGAAAATACTCAAGAAACTTGCTTCACGGCGCCGCGTCACCCGACACCCTGGCCGACGTCTCTGCATGAAGGGGGGGGGGAGGCGTTGTGCCCCAGCCCCCCTCCGGCAGAGTGAAGACTCTCCGCCTACGGCTCCAGGCACTAAGTGCGACACGCTACATATATCTAAGGCGTCTACTGCAAACTGATGTCACACTTTGATGGTCTCCGATAAAGGACTCCCGTAGGAGTTCATTCATGCTCTGTTGTGCCACCGCCCAATTTGCATTGTTCACATTCTGTTCTTGTGTTACTAATTTCGCAGGCCATGGAGAAAGCTAAGAAGGGCTGGTGCTTCAGTGGGGAATGTTACAGCTTCGTCGGCTACCTGAGTGTGAAAGACCCACAGCGTAAGTGGATGTCATGTTAATTTATATCATCTCCCCGTATTGTCTCTCGGTGTGAAACAAAAATATTCAGTGGCCAGGTGAATCGTCAACCGCAAAGACTTCAGAAATACAAGTCACTAACGAAGAATGAAACCCGGGACCCGGAAGGGCTAGGTGAAGTTTTAGTGAAGAGAGGCTGAATTAGTGACAACAATAATGCTAAAATAGTATGATCTTCATTCACAGCCATGCTGTACATGTCAGGACTTCCACCGCAGCGATGGTTCGGTTCAACTCGCTTTGTTTTCGGAGCTGTGTGGCCTGTTCTCCATATGATTACATTTGTATGAGTATTTTGAGAGTCATATAGCCACGGTCCTCATGCCGCATTGCAATGCCTGGGGATCACTGTGATGTGAGTGTCTCGAAGCTCTCTGTGACGACCACTAACCTTGATGTGTTTTTTTTTATTCACATACCTCAAATGCCTACGACAGAATTAGATAAGGGGGATGCGCAAATACACATAAAAGTACCTCACAAGAATTATAATGGTTAGCATGTCTTGGTGATATCAACAAGTATATTTAAAGGTCAGCTCAGGGGAAAATTCATCGCTACAGATCACAACAGAAGTGACCAGGCACAAAGGCTGGTGTCTACTGAGTGTACTTCTAAAATAGTTTGGCCAAATACTCTGTATTTACGGAGAAATCAATTTTTTGGTTTGCCGTCCGATCGTCCGCTCAAACCAGTGACATCACGGCCAGCTTTCGCTTTGGCCCTTCTTGGCTTGTTGACTTGCTCGCGGTTTCGCAATCGCCAGCAATCGTCAGGCTGAAAGCGAATCGAGAGTCGCCCGTACATACAAACACCACGAGCACCGCTCTCTTTGTCTAAATTTCCGTTTTCCTTCGGCTGGTCCGTACACACAACTTCGGCTAAGGTGTCATCTTGTGAGAATGCCGTGGTCCTCGAGTGATACGAAACCAGTGGTCGAGTGCTTTGAACTTACCAAGGCAACAGTCGTGTGTGCTCGAAGCATTTTGCATCATAATGTTAGAGGTGTTCACCTCACGGCCGATTGGACTCGTAAACTCGCTGAAAAGGGATGCGGCACCTGCCTCGTTCGACGACAGCAAAGAAGATTGCACCAAGGGACCTAATTGCAGGTAAGCGTCCCCACGAACTTGCACTATGGCTTGCACACGATATGAGCGAGAAACATCGGGCTGCTGAGTAAGCCGTTGTATGTAAAACTACGCAGTTTCTCAGAGAAGCTGGTTGCGAAATGACATGAGTTTGAAGGATCCTGAGCCTGCGCAGAGAAGACGAAGGCGTCACAGCGGCTGAAATCAGCAAGAAATTGAGGATTCCTGTTTTTAGACGCTCTGTGTCTGTCTTCACTGCTGTATGATCACGCTCAGCCTTTTCCCAACCGTGGAACAGCCCCGTATCCGACTCACATGGCAGCGTTATTGTTTCTCTCTAAAAGCCGGGATGTGTCTGTGAGTGTTGTGTGTTCAATTTGTAATGCAACGTTACCACATGCCACAAATTCCATTGTGTTCTAGTCCGTTGAAGTTGAGTCCACCAACCAGCAGGCCTTCAAAGGGTGCTCGTGTACCTTGACCAGCAAGAGATAACATTCAACATGCTCATCACCGATAGGCACAATAGGTTCCTTCATCTGTAAATCATCGCTTTGACGTGCTGCACGTTGCAAGAGGTAATAAGCCACATTTCCTTTGTAGCGCACAACGTCGCAACACACATGTGCAGTCCAGCTTATGTATGCTGTTCGACAACATATTTTATATTAGAAGGGGTACATTTGTGGGCAAGCTTTGCTGTTAACATTATTTGTAGCTCATTTGTAGCTTAAGGCGGAATCACCCCAGTGTAATCTCTATGGGTATCATGGTGCCCACTTCATCTCGCAAACCACTGCTTTTAGGTTGCCAAACTCTGGGCACAAAATAACGGAAGATACCATGTAGGTATTGACACCTTTTTAATTCATCTTCTGCACACGGTTGAATTTATACATTTTTCTTGCTTCCTTGGAAACAAATACATTGAGCCCTATGGAACTAGCATGAAAACGGTCGGTATAACGTCGGTGAGTAAAATTTTCCTTTTCAGAATGGTGTCCAGCAGTGCAAATGTTGATTCTGATCACCTTTCAATTGAAGTTTCGTGTCAAGGTACTCAAGTTTCCGCGGTGAAGTGGACATAAATTTGGCTGTTTGTCGTCTGCTCGCCGGGGCTGCACTGTGCTGCCACCACATCCAGCTTCCGCTTTGGGAGAGGGACCTCGGCTTTCGCACCTAGCTGGGAGAGGGGACGGCAGAAGGTGCGCGAGCAAGCGCGTGCAGGGCAAACTGTCTGATAATCAAACTACATTACAAATTCCGACTTCGTTTTTCTTTGCAAACATATCCTCTATGTCACTCAAGGGCTCGTGGCTGAAACAGTTAGTTGAACCTTTGGCTCACGAAACGTATTAGGGATCGTATAGGGTCTCAACTAAATGAAAAAGCTGCCGTTGTTCGTGCTAGCAAGTTTCACTCTTAAGAAAGTTCCCCAGTTGCGTACGATCCGCCTATCCACAAATGTCTAGATCAAGAAAACGTCCATCAAAGGCAAGAAAGCGAACGAAAAGAGCAAGGAGCATTGCCACAGCTCGCAAGAGGATACGGCTTGTTGCCACATCATTGGCGGAAAACTCTGACAGGTAGGCGTCGCATGACATAATTTATACCTGTCCAATCCCTAAAGTGGAAACATCCCCAAAGGAGTGCAAAACTTGTTCGTAAGTAAAGCACGAGATGCACCGCAAAAAAAAAAAAAAAGAAAAAAGAAAACTATAAAATAAAATAAAAGTTCACTTCGTGTTTCCTTTTTAGCTTGGAAAGTGAGTAATGACCAGATGCAGCATTTGCGCTTGCAGCGCGTTGTTGCTGACCCACCTTTGGGTATACTATTCCTTACTTTATTAGAGGAAACGCGAGAGCGTCACCTACTCTCACATACGCTTACAGGTCTTTGTTTGTATAATTTCACCTCTAGGAATCAGTCCTGTGCATTTGATGCGGACGTGATGGACACTGAAGCACAATGGGTGTCTACCCCAAAACGTCCAAACACGGGAAAGCCACAGGAATGTACTTTCATGCCACATCACGTCTGCGATAACAAACGACGCAGGCAGTGATAACCGGCAGCAGTCGCAGAGAAGTGATCTGGGACTACCAGCATCCGCGTCGAGTGTTCACGGCAGATCGGGAAACGGCGACAACCGGCACCCGCCTCGTACGGCATCGTTGTCCGCAACCTCTGTGTGCGACTTTCCAGAAACCCCTGTCAACACAAGCCAGTCGATGGTGTCAGAAACCGCAGATGGTGGACGAGCCACCCTATATAGTCATCAACTTTCAACAAGTGATTGAGGAATACGGAAAAGCTGCTGTTACTCATTCACAAGAATGCGTGTTTTGTGGCCAGCTTCGGTTCTACAAAGAAGTTAGAGTGGGGCTGGGTGTCACATTGGAATATCGCTGCACCAAATCACCTCTCTGCACCTTTAGCCATTTTGTGCGCACACAACCTCGACTGGATTCGAAAAACAGCATCAATGCTAATATTATTCGAGGATGTCTCGCGGTCGCCTTCCCCTCCTTTCTTACAAATTGTATCAGAAGTGCGAGGACAAAGTTGGCGAGAGTTTGCACGGTGCAACGTTGGCCTCTATGAAGGCTGCCGCTCAGGAGGAAATCGAATTGGCGAAGCAACGTAAAGAATGTCCTGATCCTGACGGCTTTTGGCAGATTCCGGTCATAGTGGACGGAGGATGGAGTAAGAGGTATTTTGGGCACAGCTACAATGCAAACAGCGGTGTCGCGGTTATCGTCGGCAAATATTCACGAAAGATACTGCACATTGGCGTCAGGAACAAGTATTGCACTCTTTGTCAACGTGCGAAGGCTGAAGGGAAAGATCCTTTTCCACACACCTGTGCACGCAACTGGGCTTCATCTTCGACCTCAATGGAGCGCGACATTATCGTCCAGGGTTTCCAAGAAAATGAACGAATGTACGGAATCAGATATGCGACACTAATTGGCGATGGAGATAGCAGCGTTTTCGTTGCTGTTCAAACACAAGTTTCATACGGTCGATTGGTAAAGAAAGTTGAATGCGTGAATCACCTGGTCAAAAATTACACTAAAAGACTGTACATCGCTGCAAAAGACACCAAAGCATTCACGTCACCAGATGGAAGGGAAGCCAGGAAGATTTTGTCGTCAGCGAATATCCGAATCCTAAAGGGTCTCGCGAGTTCCACGGTTAGACGACATGCCCAAAACACCCACGCTGTGACGCCTGAACCGATACAGATGCTACGTCACCAACTGAAAAACGGCCCGTATCATGTTTTCGGCATCCACAGCGGCTGTCCCTCTGAGCATTGTCCCATCAAGAGAGGTGATGCGGTTGAACACGAACGACGGACCGAAAAGGGCAGGCTTCTAATACGATCCGGCATGATGGTAGAAATTCAAAAGACCATTTATATACTCGCTGACAGGAGTGACATGCTCCTTCTGGACGCAACAAGCAATGCGGCAGAGACATACATGAGCATGGTTGCTCGTACATTAGGCGGAAAGCGTGTGGACTTTGCGAAAAGCAGGGGGTATGGAAATAGGTGTCGCCTTGCAGCCATTGCATACAACATGAGAGGCGCAAAGTGGCACGCATTCTACCTGCAGAAGTCATCCGGGAAGAGGCCGACGTCTTCGTTGATCAAGATAATAGAAGAAAGAAAGAGACGAGACGAACGCAAGGCACGCAGAAAAGCGGTGCGTCGTTGCAATCCCTGCAGGATGCCAAAATTTTCGAGCGTCGCCGGAGACAAGGACTATGGGCCAGATTCACAAAGGCCGGCCCTCAAGAACACCATCTTTCTGCAGAAAGCTAAAGTGCTAGCTGACAAAATAAGACTTACAGCCCACGAAGCGAACACCCTCCAGGAATCTACGCTGGAACAAAGTCAGTGCTCGCTTTGGCGTGCAGAAAGAAAGCAGAGGATACCTTCCCCCTCGATTTACAGCATATGTCGGCCGCATCGAGCGACTTTCAACTACTCGTCAATTGTGAAGCAGATATTGTATCCCAGGTCATTCCAGAGCAGGGATTGCCAATACGGTATGAACCACGAGAATGAGGCAGCTTCGGTATTCCAAGCCAGAAATCCAGCCTGTGTGGTGAAGCGCTGTGGTCTTTTTGTGAATCCTGACACGCCGTACGTGGCCACGAGCCCCGATCGCCTTATTGATGACGATGGCATCCTTGAGATCAAATGCCCTGCAAGCGCTCAAAACTACCCGTCCATCGTGGAAACTGCTAAAAGACATGCCATTGGTGTCAAAGTTTCCAAAGAAGGTTCACTGTACCTGCCGCGATCACATAAATACTTTTATCAGATCCAAGCGCAATTAAATATAACTAAGAGAAGTTATTGCAAGCTTGGGATCTGGTCACCCACGGACATGCAGGTACTTACAATAAGAAAAGACCCATCGTTGTGGGAATGCCTGTTGCCCCAGCTCAAAAAGTTCTACCTACATTACCTGATGCCAGAAATAATCGATCCCCGTGTAACAAGGCATATGAAATTGAGAGCAGATGCTGTGGAAATGAGTGACCTTCAGGACCTGCTGTAGCTGTTGTCCACGTTTGTCCTTACTACTCCGTCGCAGGTTGTAAGGTGATGGCATGCCGAACTACGGAATGTACGAAGCAGGATTTCATTATTTGAAGAATGCACTGCAAGAGTGACAGCCTTGACTCTGCTTGGCTTGGATGTAACATGTGTTTAGCAAGACACATGTTCCACGGACGATCATGGCAAAAAACGAGAGCAAAAAGGTAAGCCGTAGTTCAGATATAAAAATATGAAGCTTCATGAATCGATTGTGCAGCTGTCCTACTGCGCTTACTCTGACATAACCATGATTAACAACATAACAGTATTGATAATCTAATTTGCGAATTACCACAGGTGCGCGCTGAAGGCGGAAGTGAAGCAGGATGTGGCTTGCATCCGGTGCATGAAAAAAAATGCTGACACGTTAGTTGCACCAACAGTATGACAACCAACAGTATGACAATTTCCACCAACAGTATGACAATCTGATGTCATAATTTGAGTATTCACCCATGTTCCACTTTTCATGGGCGCTTCCATGCAGACATTTTCACACCACTCTTAATTCTGCCATCAACGTTACATCATGTGCTTTTGGGGTGGGAAACAAAGGTCGCCATTCCGTTTAGCTGCTATCTCCCAGTTCAAGCACTTTTGCTGTCCGGACACTGGTTCCTGTGGATGGAGTGGTACAAGCTTCACTGTCATTACATTAGTTCAGCTAATTTGTCTTTTGCACATTTTTGTTACTCTTGGCTGGATTACTGTTAGACATAAACTCCTTTCTGACACGCAGAAGTTGATGCCGTCTCTGATAGCGTTTTAGAACTTTCGCTGTCATCAACGTCCACTGAGGAAGGTGCCTTTACTATCTGTGAATGTTTGATTGAAGAATAGCCCAGAATTCATGTTAGCATTGTCTACTCTTATTAATTCACTGTCTGGCTAAGAAAAATGGGAACTATTCATTTGTCACAGCTTCACACTGGATAGTTGTACTGAAATGGCATGTAAGCTAAAATTCCTGCATTCTTCAATGTGTTGAACTTGGTGCATTACTGTGGGCAATGCCACACTGATTACATTTTTAGTGGATCCACTGCACAAATACTGTGTGCATACTGCATACATGCTGTTGACTAGGCAAAAATACCCGGGCAGTGTTGTGTAGTCTCTTTATCCAAGGTCCATAATCTTACTGCAAAGTCACGTAGAACAGCAATGTGCAGGTATCCTGCGATGGAGATTCACAACACAAAGAAGACTGTTGAGTGCATCTAAATTTTAATGAGACGAGACTTTCGTGCACAAGGCTGCTCTTGTTAATGTCTAACGTGAAGTTTCAAAATCCCAGAATATATAAAACACATTGTACGGCGGAGAGCGAGGGTTGGTACAGACATAAAAATAAATATACAAACATATATCAGAAAATATAAAGGGGTACAACTCCATCAGTTTCAAGCCGGCAAGGGATGAGTTGAGACTGTAGCACTGTTTCCCTGAATGTGTCGCCCGTGAATGCCTTTTGTGCCAAGTACTTCTCTGGCCGCCCCTTGTCTGTTTGAAACTGATGTCGTCGTACTCTCTTTTTTTTATTATACTGTGTTTGTATTTTTGTTTGTAGGTTTGTACCAACCCTCGCTCTACTTGCTCTCTACCTTACAATATCTCTTATATATTCTGGAATTTTGTACCTTGACGTTCGACCTGAAGAAGTACAGCCTTCCGTGCGAAAGTCCTCTTTCTGTTGTGCAGAATCATTATAAAGTAAACGTGACTGTCCATTTCTTGTCATTAAATCATTTTCGCTTTTTTTTCTGCAGTGCTGAGCAACCGTAAGGACACATGCAAGAAAAGACCAAGTGACCAGTTCGACACTTACACATAACTTTATCTCGTCAGGCTAGCTCTAGTCCGCATACAGTTTAGCAATCGAATCCCCAGAACTGACAACCAATCGTAGAGTTCCACGCGTTATAAGGCACACAGAATTGCCCTTCATCGTTCTCGTCTTCTACGAATGCGATTAGACGAGATAAACGAAATCAATCCGCAACAAAGGGAGTCCCTTTGGGATGACTAACCCTCATGAGGATACAGTGGTTCAGGAATGGTTTATGTTCTCAACCATATGGAAACTGCAACAAATAATTCATGAAAAATCCAGCCGGTGCTAGCACCAGGAATTGAACATGGACCGTCCTGCTACCAGTCAGAGGTGTTACATTTCAGGCACTCATCGACTTTTGGTGAATTATTTGTTGACTTTGTCCCAAGGTGGAGCTCGCCACAGCTCATTTGCCTATCTGTTAATGTTTTGGGTGTGTTGTGTTTTTCTCTTTGTGTGTTCCAGACTCTGAACGGTTACTCTGGATCAGGTCAGGTACGTTTCATTTAGACATGGCAAACACAAAGTGGTGTTTCTCAACAGAACGTAGCATTGGCCTTCATACATTACTGCTGCGGCCATTAAGCATGAATGAAAAGCTGCACATTATGTTCACTCTATTTTTACCGTGTGCTATGTAATCATGTTCAAGTTCTGTCAAACGCGCACGTAATGCTATCATATAGTTTTGTACTTCCTTTAAGGAATGGCAGTGCATGAATGCAGGAAGGAAACTGTCATGTTATGGCAAGTGTTGATGTATTGTACATATAAATACTAATTTTATCTTGAGCTTTCGCCGGCGTATTGTGTCAGTGCAGGGTGTCGGAGCGAAGCGAAAACCAGAACCGAAAACCGAAAAAAAAAACGCTATTTTGGTGCGAACCGGAACGGAATCGAACCCGTATACGTTTTTTTTCGCTCAGGAGGGAAACCGAAAAGTTTATTGAACGGTTTTCGGTCCAAGAAAAAACTTCGCCGGTTTGGATTACGAATGAAACTGGCGTCGTGTGTTCTGATGTGATGTCATGGATCCTCTACGAGGGTTACGGTTGCGGTGGAATGTATGTCGGTATACTATGTGACCCCCCCCCCCCCCCCCCCTTGAAAAGAGCACCAGAATCATTCTGGTGTTTTTAGTGCCTGTGATTTGGGACATTCCTGGTGTTTTCTTCTCTAATGTTAACATCAGAATTCGCTGGCGTTCCTAGTGTCTTTTCTCTGATGTTCCACACCAGGACCTCTGATGTGTGTGCTCTGTTGTCGCACAGCTGGATCCCTGGTGTTTTGTGATGCTTCACATTTGAACATTATGATGTCTGATGCGTTCAATCCAGTGATATACTTGGTTCCTGGGGAACCTCACTAGGCACTAAAAGGTGTGCATAGTTGAAGACGTGAAAGAGCGAGAGAAAAAAACAGGACAGTGCAAGCAGACAGCGCAAGCGCGGCACCATAGCACGGACACGGTGCTAGTGCTGTCCAGTTTGTTTTTCTCTAAGCGTTTAGAACAATGCACAGCTTTCAGAGCCTCGTGAGAGCGCCAAGGAGCCAAGTACCTCACTGGATCCAATGCGTGAAACAGCATAACGTTCAATAGTCGACCATCACAACACATTCATGTATTACATGAATCACATGAATGTTAATGAATGTTGCCCATTCATGTATTACATGAATGTGCAACATTCAAACACGCTCTGCTCGCTATTCCGTTACTAAATCTGCTTGGGATGTACTCATCAATGTTAGCTACCCATCAAATCAGTCAACAATACAACAAGATATCAAAGGTTTCTTTCCCCTGCAAATGTGTCCCAGCTGCTAGCAGGCTACTGATTGTTTGCATATAGTATTCTGAATAGAATCAGACACAGGCACAGAAAAGTACGTGTAACAAACTGTCTATATTATCGCTGCCATTGATGATACACATTTAGGAGAAGCGTGCACACCACAATACAAAAGTACAAAAACCTGCAATGTTATTTCTTCTGCGAGTGTGAATACACCACATGCGGTACAGTTATAGTTTAGAAAAGCAAACTCGATCGACTCCTCCACCACATTTTACGTCCTCTCTTCTTGTAGTTCATATCCAATGAATAATCACAGCCCACATGATGCCGGGCGAAACGCACATTCAAGGACATCACACCAACGACCAGTCGTCACATCTGCAGCGAATGCATCGCTTGTATTTTCTCATATGGCGAATTCGGGTGGTCATTTCGGAGCAACTTTTTTTTGCCAGATCCCGAGCAGTCATGTTCGCTTGGTCAAAATGAAGCAAATCTCGCATGTTCGCGTGACGCTTTCCCAGCGCTCGGAATTTGCTAGCTAGCACTCTTTTTGCCCGGTCTCAAAACGACGGAGTAGCAGATTGCTCAACTGTATCTGGTGTCGTCACATCCGCACTGCAACGGTGGCGAGTGCCCTCATTGGCCCTCATGTTGAAATCACGTGGTTTAGCAGACGACAGAACTCGAAGACTTGCGACCGCGACGTTCCTAGCGTGATCCAAGTACCTAAAACTGCTAGATTTCTAGCAATCTAGCAATCATGTTCGGGTGGCAACGGTCACGTGATCCAGCTCGGTCGCCGACCTAGCAATTTCCGAGCGCTCGGCCGTTTTGCTACGAAATGACCACCCGAATTCGCTAATAGTTGCACTTGTGCATAAGTTGGAAAGCAAACTAGGACATATGATGCAGAACTTCAGAAACACATATTCAAAGTTGTTCACATTCGTGCGCGGTTTTTATGTTGAAAACCAAGACGGAACGCTACCTCAACCACCTCGGCGAGCCCGTTGAGTTCAAATCAGACGCTAATGCCGATAGCGCTGGTGCTGTCTTAGGTGACAACGAGAGCGTAAAGTTTCGTTTTCAAATTCGAGTTAAAGCCGCAATAGCGTGTCAATTTCGACACTCGAGGAAATGATTTGCGATGCGAAATATCATTCCTTTGGAAACGAAGTTGCGTTAACGAATTCATGATCATTGTAAATAGCGGTTTTCATGGTAACGACGCGAAGAGCTCGTACTCTGGGGCCTGTAGGTCTGGTGTCTGTGAACCACACCAGACCGCTCTAACGGTCACATTAAAGCACTACATCTGTCTAGTGCGCACACCAAGCATTCTGGGAGGCACCAGAATCATTCTGGTGTCTTAGTAGGCGACTCTGGTGTTGACATCAGGAGAACTCGACAGCACCAGGATCACCCTGGTGTCACGCCAGACATTTTTGATGTGCACATTACAAACATCATAAGGGTCTAGTGTTAACGCCAGGAACATCAGGAAACACCACAGTAATTCTGGTGATTTTTTCAATCGGACCTTAGGCTCCCTTTCTAACGTTTTATCATTCGCGCACTTAGCCTTAGATGTACATGTGACCGGTTGTGACTCCCTACCAATGTGCCGTAGTGTTCTTTTTAATCTCATCCGGCCAAACTCTCTTCAACTAAATAGCGACCCAAGGGGCTGCGTAACGGCTACTCTATCGGTAATGTCGCGCAACGCGTTCCTTGTTTGAGAGCTGCGAAGTTGAATACATTTACATATCCGCGAGGGAAGCGCGTGCGAAGTAGCGCCTCTTTTGTGGACAGGACAAAAAGAAAATAAAACGGAGCCGTCGAGTGCATTTGTGAGTGAAGGTGTTCCTTGATTTGCGTCGTACTCGTGCGGTGCTGCTTGCTGGCTAGGAAGCAGCAACACGCATTCGGATGGGACGCGATCGCACCAATCCAGTGTAGAGGCCTAGAGAAAGCGAGCGGCCTAGAGAAAGGCAGAGAGAGTTTTACGAGCCAAAGTGCTTTTTAATCCGATGGAAGGTGAATGCGTGGTGTGAGCGCGAGTATGCGCGGGATGAAGATGGCCAGATGGCCGTCGTTATCGTCACGCTGGCGAGCCGCCACACTGCTTCCTGTCCGCAGAAGTCATGAGCCGTGGAGGAGCGGAGTACGCCAGCGGACCATGCGGGCAGGAGGTGAGACAACGGGAGGTCCTGCAGCGGCGGTGGAAACGGGAGGTAGGGGGATGTGCGATGCGTCGAGGAAGGCAAGTTTGAGGCGCTTAATCGAGACGGTGTCGTGGCGGCCGTCGATGTCCACGGTGAGGTGACGGTATGTCCGCTGAAGTACTCTGAACGGGCCTTGGTAAAGTGGCTGGAGGGGGGCGCGGATAGCATCATTTCGAATGAAAACGTGAGTAGACGAGTGAATTTCCTTGAAGACAAATAGACTGATGGATACGGGGAGTCGTGTTGGTGTCGGCTGAAGAGTACGAATCGCTTCGCGGATCCCATCAAGGGAGGCAGCAGCGAGAGGTGCGGAACCGAGAGACGGGCGACCCAAGAATTAGCCGTGGACGTGGAGGGAGGCGCCGTTGAATAATTCGGCAGGAGAGCATTCCAGGTCCGTCTTAACGGCTGAGCGAAGGCCGAGGAGAATGATAGGGATATTGTCAACCCAAGACAAGGGGTCAGGGCAGCAGCGAAGCGCGGTCTTGATCTGTCTGTGTAGGCGTTCCACGAGACCGTTGCTGCAGGGGTGGTATGCCGTTGTGCGGCTGCGACAGCAGCCCAGGAAGTGGAGAAGGTATTGGAAAAGCTTGGATTCGAATTGCCGGCCCCTGTCAGTGGTGCTGACGGCTGGGACGCCGACACGGGTGAACCATGTTGCCATGAAAGCGCGGCCGACGGAATCTGCCGTGATGTCTGGGATGGGTTGGGCTTCTGGCCAACGGGTGTAACGATCTATGCAAGTGAGTAAATGTGGGAAACCTCTTGAAGATGGTAACGGCCCAACGATATCGATGTGCACATTGTCGAAACGGTGCTTCGGTGGTGGGAATTTCTTGGGTGGAGGGACGATGTGCCGGGTGATCTTCGCCTTCTGGCACTGCAGGCAGGAACGTGTCCATTTGCGGATGTCCGAATTCATGTGGGGCCAGACGTAGCGTGCAGTGACAAGGCGCTGGGTGGCGCGGATGCCGGGGTGTGAAAGGCAGTGGAGTTTCCTGAAGACAGTGAAACGAAAAGGCCCTGGAACGAAGGGGCGTGGTGCACCGCTAGAGAGGTCGCACGTGAGGGAGGTGTTGGTGTCGGGAAGGATGACATCTTGCAAGCTCAGGCTAGACGACGTCCGTAAGCGGGCTAGTTCTTGCTCATGTGTTTGGGCTTCAGCCATGGCACTGAAGTCGATGGTGTCATCTGTGGTGACGGAAGATACCGCAATGCGGGACAGAGCGTCGGCTACGGCATTGTCGGCGCGACGAATGTGCCGAAGGTCAGTTGTAAATTCGAACACGAAAGTATTTGACGGATTTCACCTGGGCTCAGCGAAGAGTGGCTTGAGTGCATGGAGTATGTCAGGGGCTTGTGGTCTGTCAGGACATAAAATGAGCGGCCCTCAAGAAAGTACCTGAAGCGACGGATGGCAAGGTATACGGCGAGCAGTTCGCGACCAAAGGTACTGTAATTTCGCTCGGCGGGTCGAAGGGGTTTGGAGAAAAACGCAAGTGGCTTCCAGGCGCCATTGATCTCCTGTTGAAGGACCGCGCCGACCGCTTCTGTGGAAGCATCGACAATGAGGTTTGTCGGAGCATCAGGAAGCGTGTGGGTCAACAGCGCTGTTTCCGTGAGGGCGAACCTGAGCTGATGAAATGCTTGGAGGGCAGCGTCCGACCATGAAATGCTTGCCGAGCTGGATTTCTTGGGGGACAACAGCACGTGGAGTGGCTGCATAATCTGAGCGCAATGGGGGATGAAGCGACGATAGAAGTTGATCATCCCAATGAATTCCCGCAACTTCTTGGATGAATGTGGAAGTGGGAAATCACGGATGACCTGAACTCGTTGTGGAAGAGGCTGTATTCCCTGTCTGTTGAAAAGGTGGCCGAGGAATTCCAGCTCTTCAACGCCGAATAAACACTTGCTGGGGTTGATGATGAGGCCGTACTCTTGCAAACGTGAGAAGAGTTCTCGTAGATGGGCGCAATGTTCTTCAGCTGAGGAGCTGGCTACCAGGGTGTCATCGATGTACACGTAGCATAAATGAAGGCCTCGCGTGACTTCATCGAGAAAACGTTGGAAGGACTGCGCTGCATTGCGAAGGCCAAAGGGCATGCGCTCATACTCAAAGAGCCCGAATGGTGTTGTTATGGCGGTCTTCGCGATGCTATTCGGGTGCATGGGAATTTGGTGATAGGCCTTCACCAGGTCAAATTTTGAAAATGGGAGGATTGATTTTGAGGGATGGGATAACGGTCAGGTATAGTGACACGGTTTAGTGCATGGTAATCTCCTCAGGGCCTCTAGTCGCCTGTCTTCTTTGGTACCATGTGGAGGGGAGACGCCAAAGAGCTGGAAGACATGCGAACGATCCCAAGCTCCAACATGTGCTCAAATTCAGCCCGTGCGATTTTCTGCTTTTCAGAAGCTAGGCGTCGTGGTCTTGCGAAAACGGGAGGCCCCGTGGTTTCAATATGGTGGTAGATGTTGTGCTTCACGGGACGAAGATCGTTAGATGCTGACGTGAGCTCAGGAAACTCAGCGAGGATGGCGGAAAATGAAGGCTGGGATTCAGGCACCAGCACGTTTAGCTGGAAGGAGGATAGCCTGGCCGCTGTACCCGATACACTGAGAGTGGTGGTGTCGTCCGTGAATCGCTGGTGCCGCATGTCAACGA
Source organism: Ornithodoros turicata (assembly GCF_037126465.1). NCBI lineage: Eukaryota > Metazoa > Arthropoda > Arachnida > Ixodida > Argasidae > Ornithodoros > Ornithodoros turicata. Next base: position 145,177,859 of record NC_088201.1, read on the forward strand.
GGAGATGAAAGTGCCGCAGGAAGTCGGCTCCAATGATTGGATGGGCCACGTCAGCGATTAAAAAAAAAAGAAATGTCGAAATTTGCGACGGAGTCTTAGGTCCAAGGTTAATGAGCGTTCCCCATAAGTGGCGATTGTGGATTTGTTTGCGTCTTGAACTGCTGAACCATGATAATGACGATGGCGGCGGTCGGTCTGTGAGGCAGGTACGATGCTGACCGCAGCGCCGGTGTCTATGAGAAAACGCTCTTTAGAATGACGATGAACAATGTAAAACAGGTGGTCTTGAGAATGGCCAGAAACGGTGGTCGCGTTTAGTAGTCGGTGTCTGGGTTTCCCTGGAAGACACAGGGCTCTTCGCATTTCGTTGCGACCTTCGCAAAAGTGGCATGGTACCAGCAAAGCTGGTGCGGGCGTGGGGATCGGAAACGGTAACGCGGTGATGGGGAGCGGTTGCGGCGAAAACTTCTGGGTCTAGAACGACTGACTGTTTCTATTTGGGTTTGCAGGAAGCCAATCTCTTCTTGAAGCTGGGTGGTAGATGGAGGGTTGGAAGGGCTCGCTTGTTGTGGCAACGAGTGCACCAAGGCGCTGAACTACGTCACACAGTGTGGAGCACGAAGAACAGCCAGATGAGGATGTGGTAGGGCTTGAAATAGCGGGTGGAGGCAATCGGGTGTGCGGGCAATAGGAACTCTCCATGGCGGTGGCGATCGGGAGGGTGTTCACAAAAGGTGGCGTAGCTTCCATCATGCGTTCGGCCAACTCGAAGAGCTCGCGCAGAGGAACGGTGGCCGACGCTGACAGTATCATTGGGACCGTTTGAGGAAGCCATTGAAGGAAGAGCTCCCTGAGGATCGACTCGTCCAAGGCTGAAGATTCATCGCCGAGCAGTTGGTACATTCGTCTCAAAAACTGAGTCTGGGAACGGTCACCCAATTCTTCGATTGTAAGGAGTGACGCAGGCGTTGCTGCTGTGATTCGGAGAGGCGCTTAATGAGCTCGTGTTTCAGATGGTCAGAGAGGTCAGAGGCGGCAGGGTTTACGACGATATCCCGGACCTCTGCCATGACGGATGCTGAGAGAGACGTTAGAACATGATGGTATTTGGTCTGCTGGCTTGTAATGTGGCGCTTCGCGAATTCCGCTTCGACGAGTACAAACCAAAGCGAGGAGTCGTTGTTCCAGAAACTCGGAAGCTTAATTTCCGAAACATTTACCTGGGGGAGGGATGGGGGTGGCGGTTCGGGCGGCATGTCTCCTTGGTTAGGCATGATTGCAGGTAGACGTCCGGGTCAACAAAATGTAGCGGCCTACAGAAAGCGACCACGCAGAAAGAGGTTGCGAGCCAAAGTGCTTTTTAATCCTTTTTTGCTTTTTTAAAATGCTTTGTAATCCAATGGTAGGTGAATGCGTGGTGTGAGCGCGAGCATGCGCGGGATGAAGATGGCCGTCGTTATCGTCGCGCTGGCGAGCCGCCACACCAGCAAAAAAAGTACTTTACGTGTGGCATCATGACAAACAAGTCTGTCTATATCATGCGCTTCAAGAAAGGAGAAAGCCTATTTGAACAGACAGTCACCTACAGGAACCAGGAGCTACCAATTTTGCAGCTGCCTATTAATATTAAATCCCATGTAGCGGAATAAACGGGTTTACATTTTGCAACATAGATTTTTTTTCTGGGAATGAATATGCCTACCAGAAGCGGAACCGGTTAAAACCGCTATGAACTGTTATGTTTTTGCTCCGGAGCAGAACCGATACTGGACCGTTTATGTTAGAAACGGAACGCAAAACGTTTCGGTTCGGTTCGGTATGAAACATGTGGTTTAAATTATTTGCAGGACAGGAATTGCGTACTTTCACACAAATACTACTAACACGACGTAAGAGTGGTTTCAAATCGAGCTTTCTTGTGTTCCTGACATTATCGCACAAGATCTAGTATCCACTATGATCCTTTATATGGGGGGTATGTACAGTGCAATCAACAGATGCTATTTACAAATCTGTGTTTCCTACTGTGTTGAAATGGGGTAGTTTGTATATGAGAGCCATAGTGGAACACAGGCAGCCAGGGACAGACTTTTGATGCCCTCGAGAAACTTGCCAACATACTGCAGGGACTCTGGATGCTGCCTAAATTTTCAGAACACAAAGATCAAGGCTGCATTTAAACAACGACTAGTTAGAGAAATCCAAGACAGTTGCATGTGTAAGCAGTCCGCTGTTGGATTTGCTTCTGTCCGAGATACGTTATCTCAAAGAGGACGCACCAGCACACTCAGAATGATACCAGGGATGCCTGTGAAATACAGTGACGAGAGGGGGAAGATATATAACCCATTTTCTTATCTGTTATTCTGTTGGTTAAATTGTCATTTGTTAGCAGCATATATGTTTATATTCCAGAGTCCGCTAATAAATATATCAGTTGAGAGCTAGCCGTCGCATTGCAGCTGTCTCATCCTGTCCTTGGCTGCTTGTGTTTCACTATGGCCATGTTTGCTATAGCAAAAAAAAAAGAGCATAGAAAAACACGAAAAGAGCGACCTAAAAAGCCGCCTGTTCTAGTGCTCACATGGATGCAATGCAATGAAGTAACATGTTCGATTCATGAACTGTACATAGTAGTATACATCACAATGGCTACCGATTATTCAAACTTTTTCTTTAACTACTTTGTCTTTCAGAGCTTTGATTGCCTAGCCTATTATTGGAGGGTTTGTGATTCCCCTCTTCAAATACTTTAAGATTGCTGATGTTGTGCAGTGTGTTAAAGGGTCTCTGACCAGAAGCTGGAGAGACTTTTCCGCAGTGGCTAACGGTAGAATACACAAAAGCAACTTCACATACGAAAATGCATGTTTCAACACTTCGTAGTTTTCGTAAACTGGAATTTTGAACATCGCGGTTCACGCCGACGCTGGCACACCAAGCGTCAAACCAAGAAAACGTACGCATATATAGAAAACTCATCGGCCATCCCACTCGGATGACGTCAATCGCCCATGCAATCAGCGCGCAGAATGCCGTCACGTGATCGAGCACTACAACAGCAACTTTCCGCAAGAATGAACATTTTTACACCGATATACTGTTGTCACAATGTCTGGAAATAAAAAGTATGTATATACTTCGAAATCTGCGACCTCTTTTCATAACTGCGGTAATCCAATTAGCGACTTCCGTGGAAAGAAGAACTAGCTACGAGGCTACGAGCTACGACGACTTTCGGGATCCAGCGCGCTGTTTCACAGCGTTAGTGTAGTGTGTGTATTTCCAAGTTTTCTTTATTGATAGCTTTTGGAACACCGACCAATATATCGAGGTACACAGACTTCATTTGACATGCCTCGGTTGTGTCGTCAAAGTGAGATTTCTCGGCGGGCATTCAGTTCCGTAAGATACTGCGCGTTCAACCGCAGCGGCAGGTATGGTTAGCATCTGATTTTGCCAATCGTATTTGAAGAATGCAGACTATGAGACGGACCCCTCAGTTTGAGTACAAAAAACCTCCGCCTACAGCAGTCCGCAGTGAATCTATCTTCCAAGACTGTTGCACCTGGACGTGACGAGGTTAGTGTCTTCTGTATAATTTATACAGATTAGTGATTAGATAGTGATTGCTCTCCTTGTGAGAATTACATTGTGGCATGCAGATGTTAGGAGACGATTTACGCACCAAACAAAAATACGAATGAAAGAAAACTGAAGTTTACGCACTAAATCAAAAGATATACTGTAAAATTCCGAGTGTTGTACAGAATTCAGCCATGCAATTGCAGTAAGCAATATCTACAGTACGTAAAATGAAGATGTGTATTCCGCATCTAAGTGTAACATTTTAATTGTCACAGCGGTGTGCACCAATATAGTTCATGACTTCCTTGGACAAGATGTGGAACCAAATGTTGGAAATACAAGGCAGGGATCAAGTACAAATTTTCTCCTATTTGTTTTCCTTATAATATGCAGCATACTGCACACAGTAAAGAAGGGCTCTGGATTCTAGACCAACGCAGTTAAAACCCTCAGTTTACCCCAAGCTGTACTATTGTTGTCTAATCTGGGGAAACGCCACAGAGGGCAGCTACGATAAAATTGCAGTGCACACACAAAAAAGAAAGAAAGCCTGGTGTACAACAACCACGTCTACAGGTGCAATGTGTGGACCCTCGTTGCAAAGAGGCCCACCAGGGGTGCCACTACAATCCATCCGTCCATCCAGCCCCTCAGCTCCTTCAAGACATGCAAAATACAGTAGACGAAGTGTTCACTTGCAAATCAGACATTTATAGAAAACTGCCTTGCACATTCAGGATCTTTTAGCGCCATCTCAAACACTTGCCATTACGGTATTTTTTTTTTTGTGCGCGCGTGTGTGTGCGTGTGTGAAATGTGCACAGCTCGGTGCAATTGTATATTTTATTTATGTGGTTGTGATCTGCTGTATGCTCGTAGTGGTAATATGTCAGTTATCGCACACTCTGTTGGTGCTAGGCACCCCATCAGGCTGATGCCTTTCGTGCCTGGTAGCCTCATTTAGTTTTCTATGAAATGAGATCTTCATAAATTTATATGGCTTTTTTTAACAACGTTAGGGTGTTGACTTCATGGAAGTGGAAGGAACAGGAGAGGAAGACGTCTGCAATGGTCATGACCTGCATCTGCAATGGTCTGATGGTGGTGTAAGCTTGCAGTCGGACAGAAGGAGGAGATAACCTAAGGTTGCACTTAATGAAGCCAAGGGTTGAATTAACGGAGCATGTGATATTTTTAATGTGTTCATTCCAAGATAGGTCAGAAGAAAGAGTCACCCCTAGGTACTTGTATGACGAAGCCATAATAATGGGGGTGCCGGAGAGGAGGTACACGTTTGATCGAACGAGGGTGCTACGAGAGAAGGGCACGTAACAGCATTTACCTGCGTTAAGCTGAAGTTTCCATTCGGTGCACCAGGATGAAATGACACTAAGGTCCTCCTGTAGAATGGCAGTGTCTAACGAGGAGTGAAGATGGCGATACAGAACACAATCGTCAGCGAATAGTCTTAAGCGGGAAGATACGTTATGCGGAATATCATTAATGAAAATGAGGAAAAGAAGAAGACCGATCACCGAGCCTTGCGGTACGCCCGAAGTGACAGAGATCGGAACAGACTCCTGCGAGTTTACAAAGCACGACTGCTGTCGATCCTTAAGAAAGTGCGCAATCCACGCCAGCAAGTTGGAAGGCAGGCCAAGACGGGGTAATTTATGTAAAAGCCGGGAGTGTGAGACAGTGTCAAAGGCCTTGGAAAAATCTAAGAATATGGCATCGGTTGGTATGCAGTTATCCATGTTACCTTAATGTCATGTATGAAGCAAGCCAACTGTGTCTCGCATGAGTAACCCTTACGAAATCCGTGTTGGAGTGGAAAGAAGTACGAGTTAGATTCGAGAAAAGCAGAAATGTTTGAGTAAATGATGTGCTCCATAATCCTACAGGGCACAGAGGTGAGGGAAATGGGACGGGGTCTTGCTGAGGGGGTCTTGCTGACTACCTTTTATATAGACAGGAATGACCCTCGCCAAGCGCCAGTCCTTAGGTACTGTACCGGTAGACAGAGATTGGGAAAAAATGGCGGACAAAAATGCACTACTAATGAGCCTCGTGCTTTTAAGCACTTTCGGGTTGATCAAATCGGGCCCTGGCGCAGCAGCTGGTTTGAGACCCTCAATGATATTCACAATGTCGGGTACAGATATCACAAGGTCTGGCGTGGATGATGATACATATTGTTGAAATGTAAGGAGATCACCGTTGTCCTCTTTGGTGAACACTGAACAGAACGCGTTGTTAAAGATGTTTGCACATTCGTCATTTGAGATGGTGTTACCTTCTGTATCGTGTAGCACTGTATCGTGTAGCACAATTTGGGTGTTAGTGGTAGGTCTAAGTGAACTCCAGAACTTTCTGGGGTTAGTGGACAGCAATTTCGGCATTACATCATGGAAGAATCGACGTTTTGCCTCGGATAAGGCACGTTTGTACTCTTGGCAACATATGTTATATTTAGATGCAATATCAATGGAGGATGTCGAAGTACTGGCCTTGTACTTTTTTTGCAGGCGAGGCGCTTTAGATGGCGCTTCAGATGCATTATTATGCATGAACCACTCCGGCCCCTTTACACGGCGCCGTCAAACGCGAAATTTACACAAACTGTTCATGGGCTTCATCATGATGGATTCTGAAAGCTCATTTAACAGTCTGTCGTTGGAACTTCCTCTTCATGGTGAAGTCGATGCGCGGCTCAACATTTCAAAAGCAAGGCCTCCAAACTTTGCTGCACGTAGCAAATCCTTCTCAGCTGCTGAAAGGCAGCTGAAAAGCTGACTTGTCGACTCCGGTGTGCCTCCACGTCCATATTGAAAAAGCGCCCAGCAATACGGAAGTTGCGGAAACCACCCGAACTTCCGGTGTGGACTTTCCACCAGTAAACGTCGCGGGCGTTTGACGTCATACACATGGGAAAACCACTGCATAAAAGCTAGAGTTTTCCGCTGATCGCACGAGTTGAGGGCAGAGATCGAAACCGCTTTTCGGCTCCTTGTTTGAAATAGTTCGCGGCTCCGCAGAGAGGAAACGTTTCAGTAACTTTGGATGCACCAGGTAGGTTCGTTATCCATACAAACAAAGACATTGACCAGGTTCTGGTCAGAGACCCTTTAACTTTGAAACTGTTCTGTGCTGAGGCACAAAAAGAGAATTATCATATCTGGCATTTGAATACATAGGAATAATTTGTAAGTACTTTCCTTGTTGACATTTATATTTGCACCAGGTCCCAACATTGTTGATTGATGAAAAATGGTAGTAAAGATATTTATTTGCTTGCCAAACATTACACAAATGTCGTCTTTTCTAGTGAGATATTCCCTGTTCACTAGACATAAATGTGTAAAAGTTAAAGGGGCGCAATGGTGATAGAGTCTAGCATTGTTTTTTGCCACTTCACATACATTCACTGTTATTCGTGTGCACATGTAGGACTAGGAAGGTACAGCATGCGCATAAAAAATAATATCGCATGCAGCCACACATATGTTTCAGAAGATTAGATAGACGAGAGATGTCCAAGCATATGTAATTGTGCTTCATGTGAAATTGGTATGCTAACTTGGGTATGATAACTTCCATGAAAACAAGTTACATGGGCCCTGTAAGAATGGTTTGGTAACGTGTCTCTAACTGTAAAGGTAGAAGGCAGTCGAGAATGCTGCAGACAGGGTTGCAACTTAGATATTGTTTATCATGTCCTACATGATAAATATTAAATACAAAGTGATTTGTGCAATAATTCCTGAGTGCGGAATTAATTCCGAGGCTGGCTGGTGATGTCACCCAGGACGACAAGTCACATAAATTGCCTCTAACACTTTTACACTCCATGGGCTGAGTTGTGAGTTGAAACAGCACTCTACAAAGGGATAAGGTGCACCCACTGATTTGATTTGTAGGATCTATGCTATGTCCTAACTCCTCAGACAACGCATTTTTAAAAACACCATTTCTAAGTGGCAATATGTGCTCTGGTATTTCTTTTGCGTCTGCATAGTGTGCAACTACATAGCTTCTGGAGCTTTGGTGTGCATGTTTTTGTGCTACGATGGTCATTACAAACAATATCCAGTTAGACATGAAATGCAGTAGTTTGTAGCGTGCCACACGACCCAGGAGGACATGGGAGTGTGTGATTCAAAGAAAGCTCCTAGAAGCTCCGCTCGTCGTTCCATAGCATCGGCGACGGTGTTGCACATTGGTAAATCGTACGTAAAACTTGTCCCATAGCAGTATGCGGTTTTTCCTGCAAAAATAAAGCGCTGTCGGCATTTTCTTGCTAAAGCGGCTGTCGAAACGTAAGTCAATTTCCTAAGATAACAGACCCTACAATGGGCAAGTGCTGTAAATGGGCTAACGCAGACACGACTTAATACAAATTGTACGTGCTCACAAAACACAAACGACGAATTCCATTCACAACATCGCACAGAGCTTGGTTCACGAATGAGTTCGCAGCTGCCTCACTGTTTACTTGTCGCAGAACCAGTGGAACCCGGCTTTCCGCCATCTTCAAGCACAGGTACGTCAAGACACGAGCAGCCGTAGCTGGAATCTACTAGCAAGTACGATGGCGCGTTCACGTCACAATGCCCGTTCGGGTGCACCTACGTCATAAAAATGGCTGCGCCCATGTGTGTTTCGGAACGAATTATCTGTTGTTTTTTTACATGGTACTGTACCAAACTGGGGGAATGAAGGTGCATTTTGGGGAGAGCTGGATGTGGGCTTCCAGAATATCACAACCATTTCGACTATTTGGGATATCGGCATAGCTGACCTTTAAATGTGTAGATGATTTTTGCACATTTTTTAGCAATGTTAGCCTTAACCGGTACAATTATACTACTTTGCTTCTCTTTGCTCAGGCTTCAGGGAAAAGATACATGCAGCAGCACTAGTGAAGCGGCAACCGGTACTACAAAAATGGTGCCACAGCATTGTAAACCATGTCTAGTGGTGCGCATGGACAAGCTATGATAATGGGAAATTGGTCATGGTAAAGTGGCTCATCATATTATGGTGGATATTTAGATCATGCTGTTGCTTCACATATTTATGAGAATAAAGGTCGTGCATGATGTGCACATCGGGGCATTACAGAGCAGCTTTGGCCCCATGAAGATGATTTACAATATTTCAAGCTAGCACGAATTACTAAGCAATTGCAGGGACTAAAACATTCGAGCAGCTGGAGAGGATAGTTGTTGTACCTCCCCCTCTGAAGGACATCCTGTCATTGTGTGCACTACACGTCTCCTTGCCTCAATGCTGTTTCTCGGTCATGTATCTAAGTTATATGAGAACACCACGTCTACCTTATCCGTGTGCCACATGTTGTCTCTACACAAGAGGAATGCATGCGGGAAAACTACATACATATGAAATTGCATTGTTCCTTTATTGTGCAGGCTGGTTCTGTGTGTTTAGGCGTTCTCAGAATGCTAGTTTTCATGTTAGGCTAAGTCCATGAGCTTATTGGAGCTGTGCTGAATCTCTATGTGCGGTGGCTGTTCATGAGACCCTGACCTGAAGCAAGAACCTACACAACGCTGACAGCTCTCCAAAGCATCTGCAAGTGGACAACAGAAGGACTTCAATGAACATGCAGAGCTCTCGTCAACCTTAATAGTAACACCGGAAAAGATATAGTATCATTGCCGAGCGCGATTACAGCAACCCTCGGGGAAATGAGGAAATCTTAGTTGAACAAAATTATTATTCTCTTAGCTTAACGCAAGCATTTTGTTCATTTAAGGTTCCCCGAATGTCCTCAGGGTGGCTGTTATGGCGCTCGGAAACGATGCCGTATGTTTTCCAGTTTTATTATTAAGGTTGACGGGAGCTGTACAAGCAGTCTCATAAATACGATTTTTGGTTTTCGGCACCTCATTTGCCATTAACCGCTGGCTTCTGTAGAAGAGTAGTTATGGGGAAACAACACAAGCTTCCTGTGCACACAGTAAACGGTACTTCAGCCCCTTTAGCCATTGGAACAACACGCAGTGTCAGGGAAAGATTAAAGCGATTCGGGCACTATCATAGAGATAGTTTGTTACATCATAGCTGCATGTTTTTCACATATAATACCGATAAAAATATTTATTTTTGTTACGCGTCATACTTCGCGAGATAAACACCCTCGAACAGATGCCACGGATCTCAAGGCTATAACCAATCCCATTGGTAGCCGTTAGGGCTGTGCCATTAGAAAGACAGGAGTTTCGGTATTCACGGTGCCAATTTTATACAGTTGTGTTCCCGTCTTGGTTGTAACACACACATTGGTACAAAAGAGGCTTCTTTTACGTTTACGTGGGGTGATGGTGTTGCAACCCCTCTCAGTGGTTAGCGCAGTATGACCTCATTTTGGCTATAAGACTGACCACAGAACACCTCAACTGCATTCAGGATTTGTCCACCTTGCAGCGTCCTTGTTCACCCGTGGTGAGCATTATGCGGTCAGACAGCCAGCTCTATGATTTCTGTTTATGGCAATAAAAGTATGTGTTAGGTGTAAGTGACCTGGCTGCTGAAACCAATATAGATGTAATAATGACTTGGCCAGGTCATGTATGCAAGCAACTCATCTTCTTTTCTTTTTTTGTGGTTGATTAATGTGTTGTGGCATGATTTCATTGGTCTGTGAACCAGCAGAATTGAAATGCAAAGATGTCCCTGATAATTACACTTTCAGTATGTGCTTGTACTGTGCAAGGTATTACGCATTTCCTTCTTCTCTTCTGTCCTGCTCTTGAGCCCTCAAAAGTCATGTTTGCCCTCATGTAAATATCTTGTTTGTTCTTGTACCTGGTGCTTGCTCTCTCGACAATGCATAATTTCGGAAAATACGTTCATCAGGAAACAGCAGCTAGAGTTATCGCTCATGCCTAATTCTTACATGCGTACCTGCAGTGTGTATACGATACCATGTCGTTGCCAACTGCGACTCGTTCACACGATTATTTTTAATGCTCTTAAAACAGCTTACTTGTTGTTCCTGGCAGTTCAAACGCCAGCCATTCGAGAGAGAGAGAGAGAGATATGTGCGTAGTGTGTGACTTTGCAAGCAGCAATTGGCGCAGCGGTTACGATACGAGAGTTAAGTATCGCAATTAAGGAAGCAAATTACTTACTTTGTCAAAGATAATTACAATTCCAACAAAAATAGATTTCAGAAAAACACTGCAATCAAGGAGCCTACGTCGATCGAGCAGACGCTCCCTCCATCATCGCTTGTTTACATTCCCGTATGCTCCGCAGAGGGGGAGGGATGTCTCGAAGAACACTGATATCGCTTACGTCAGCGGTATAGACCGCCTAAACCAATTCCGTCATAAAAATGGTGGCCCCCATGTGTGTTTCAGGATGGTTAATTTGCGATTATTTAAAATGTGGGGCAATTTTCTGGAAATGAAGGGTGGTTTCAGACACAGTTCGATATAGGCATCCAGAATAACGTTACAGTTTTAATGAGTCCCCGGAGCTGACCGTTAAAGCGCCGCTCCGGAGTCTGAAAGCAGCGTTTATTTTATTTAACAAAAGAAAAGAGTGTGCCTCAAGGAATCTATACGCGAAATTTCAATCCCGTTTGTAAACGCTGTGCATTTCTGTGAATTTTTGAATATCTGCTCAGCCCCCACAAGTTCCGATGACGTGAGAGAAGCGGGTGATGTAACCATAAGCCCGCAAATTGCAATGATCAATGACTTGGGAACTCGAGACGAGGTAGGGACGATAACAGACAAACACAAACACGGTCTGAAACTCAGCAATGATGTCATGTTCTGGAGAGGGGACTCGAATCCTAGCAACGACGACACCGTCCGGGGAGGGTCACGTGGTGGAGAAGTCACGTGACGCTGATCGAAAAAGGGTAAAATGGGAGAGATGTCTTCTCACTCCTTTGTGTTTCCTCGAAGGTCGGAGCGGTCCGAGTGTATGTCACGTAAGGCTCCGCTTGCGGAGTGCAAAACGTGAGCCTCCCGGAAGATGCGAAGGGCAACAACCTTGCCAGGTGACAGCCGGGCGCTCCGTCGGGCCTAACATGACGTCACATTTATCAAAAGTAAAAACTTTCTCTAGCTTTCGCGTCACGTAGAGCCAAAATATTTTACAGGAATGTAAAGTGAGACAAGAAGATTTCAGTGACATAACATTGGTAGGATCCTGAAGACGCGAGATTTAGTCTGTAGTGGCAATTTAAGGAACAACATTATGTGATAAATCTTCCAATCCCGTTGCTACCAACCTGCAGTGGGCTTACCTGTTACCTACCTCATTGCATTGGGGAGTTGTTCAACTAATCAGACGTGCCAAAAATTGCCTGTAGCTTAAAAGCATGACCCACACAGCTTTAGGAGATATGACGGTAATGTACATTACGGTAATACGTATTAAGATAGAAGAACGTAAGTTGAACCACAATGAAATATTTTGTGCATGTGCACTAAGCCACGCACTTCTCTGCGGTCTTCTAGACATTAAATCTATTTATCACTCTCGTTTTAGAGCGATAGCGGTATATCGGACAGGAACTTGTTTGCAAGGACGGCTTAGGTCCTGACATGCGGCTTGGCGCGCCATTTGGTGACGCAGCAGCAAATTGGAGACCCAAGCACCAAAATGTACTGAAAGTCGAGCGCAATAGACCGTTTCGACCGACCAGACCGTCGATCTGACTGCAACAATAAGAGAGACCCAAACTGTGCTAACTGTAAATCCGGCCATCTTGCGTCATTTCCTTTATGTCCCGTGAAGACCGCCGCCACAAAAAGACACCAAGACCGGATATTACGCCTTGCTTCTGACGCTCCCAGGGGCGGCAATGCCACCGTCACGCCTCGTATGGATGAACACGACTTTCCTACACTCCCACCCCGGTCTATCCGAACGGAGGTTGCAGAACGCCACCGTGACGAAGCCCATCAGAACCAGCCACCCGACACACCCGGGTCCCTCAAGGCAGATTACACGCACTTACGCCGCTGTAACAGACCCATCCGTCATGAGATGACAGTTAGCACCACCAACCACCTAAGGTGTCCCCTCTCTGACACTCTTCTCTACTGCACTCACGGCAGTCCAGACAATTGTCTCTGCCTTTCCTGGTGCGTCTCAACTCCCCAAGGTTCAAGCGCTTTTGGCATTGGAGGCATTATCGTTATCTTCGCATGATGGAACTGTATATAAATGCCCTCGCGATGCACTGGAATCCTCGAAGCCTACGTAACAAACTCCCAGATTTTAAATCTCATCTTTACCAGTACAAGTTTCCTTTCACACCTGTATGCGAACATGGCATCGCGTTACTGGTTATACAATGTATGGATCTCATCAATCCTCTGAGAGCAGAACAGCGTTATACATTCGTAATGACCTCGTTGCTGCTCCCATAGGGTGAGTTTGTCATCGATCTTATGATTGTGTCTCCTGTAAGATCCGCCTTGGGCACATGCCCGTTGTCAGTATCTATCTACGTCCCGCGGTACAGGTTCCGTGGACTGACCTCCACCGCTTATTCAGTTCACTGGAATCCCCAGCTCTTGTACTGGGTGACTTCAATGCTCATCATAGGGCCAGGGGAAGCGTAGAATGGACGGACGCGGGAGGAGATTGTTAGATGCAATGGAGACTGCTCACATCTGCTTCCTAAACAACCGTCAGCCAACTTAAATACGATCACCAACGTCACTCGATGTCCTAGATCTTTCCTGGTGCTCAGCAGACATAATTCGCTACATGTCGTGCGCTACCGATGTCGACACCCGAGGTAGTGACCACTTTCCCATCTATATTTCGCACGAAAGACTGCCACTGTCACCCACTACTGGACTCATCCCTTTCACGAACTGCGCACTCTTTCGTGCTGGCCTCCGAACATCTGTCCACATCGGCAGGTCAGGTCGGTGATTCTCCAGCAATTAACCACCTCAGAGCATTACGTCGCCGAGCCAAGATAACGGCTCGCCGAACTGGGCAACTTCCTGACATTGTGGCGTACCGCCGGATGAAAGCTGAAGTAACACGAGAACTTAAGAAAGAGGACCGGAAGCGTTGGCGTAAGTTCTGTCAACACCTTTCACCATTTCACCCCACCACAAATATCTCGAGGACAGTTCGAGCTCTGAAGGCTGCGCTGCCACGAAAGAATCCTCTCGCCGCATTGGCTATCGTTAAGGGTGTACACGAAACAACGCTCGCGACAAATTTCTCCGTCGTCCTAACGACACCAGCGGCTGCCTCAACGTCTGCAGTATACAACAGTTTCGTCCAGAGCCTGCAGACAGAAATCCACCGAGAATGGCCCCGTCCACCGGAGGTTATGGACCGCGACTTTCCTCTCATTGAGCTGAAGACTACGTTGAAACTTGTGAATGTGCGATCGTCCCCAGGACTAGATAAAATCACTTACGCCGCACTGCGAAACCCTGACGAGCCGTCACTCCAAGCTCTCCTTCATGTTTATAATACGTCTTGGCGATAGCAATTCGTACTGCCTACTTGGAAGGAAGCGCTTAGTTGTTCCAATCCTGAAACCAAGCAAATCCCCAAATGCCCTATCCTCCTTTCGCCCCGTGAGCCTGACACGGGAAACGGGCATGGGAAAACTGATGGAGAGAATGGTTTTGCATCGCCTCGACTGGTGGCTCCAAAAACAAAGTGCGTACCCTCAGGAAATGGCTGGGTTTCGCCGCCACAGAAGTTCTATGGATCCCGTTCTCGGTCTGGTCTCTACAGTCGAACATGCTCGTGCTCATCGGGGGATCGTTGTATCGGTCTTCCTGGAAATCAAGCGCGCCTATGATACCGTCTCGCACATCTGTGTGCTCCACGGGTTGCGGTCTTTTGGAGTCTCTGGTCGACTTTTCAGCTGGCTTCACGATTTCCTCACGGACCGCACTGTCGCTGTCCGCACATCCCACGGCTAAAGCCCCAAGCACCCTGTTCATCAAGGCGTACCCCTAGACAGCATTCTCAGTCCTGCACTTTTTAATGTGGCAATGGCCGGACTAAAATCGATAGTTCCACGCAAGGTAGCATTCTCCGTGTATGCCGATGACGTTGCCCTTTGGACAATAGGCAAGTCACGACCAGCCCTTCAGCGCCGTTTACAACAAGCCTTAAACAACGTTCGTCTCTACCTTACGCGACTTCGAATGGATCCTTCGCATGAAAAGTGCGCCGAGCTCCTTTTCGCCCTCAAGGCCATGCGTAATTTTCCTGTTTGGGTTGGTGCACGGAAGCTCGAGTCTGTGTGTTCCCATCGCTTCCTTGGTGTGGTCCTGGACTCCCACCTGCGCTGGGCTCGCCACATCAAGCACCTTGAAACCAAAGTGCAGCGATGGTTTCCTGCCATTCAACATCTTTCTGGCTTCGGCTGGGGCTGTGATCGACGCTCCCTCTTAGGCGTTCACGCGGCTTCGGTGAGGGCGACTATGCTTTACAGCCTTCCAGTCTTGCATAGAGTTTCTACAACATCGTTAAATACCCTACGGACGCTGTTCGCCCGAATCCTTCGTCGCTGCCTTGGCTAAAAGGCCAAGAATGGCTAAAACACGGCAAGTCCTAGCTGAAGCTGGAGAACTCCCGGTGGAGGTCCTCCGTGAGCGGGAAACAGCTCGACACTTTCTACGTTTGCGTGCGCACGTTCCCCGTCACCTACTCCTCAGGAAAATTCGATACCGTCCTGAAAGTGATTTCCATCGCGTGGCGCAGAGGACACGCCACGCTATCACCGGCTTCACACCTAGGACCGTCACACCGCGGAACGCCCGGTGTTCATTGCCTGTATCACCCGCCTTCGCACGTCTTCCTGACCTCCAGGTTCGCCGAGCTCATGTTCCCCCTCAAGTCCTTCGAGCCCATTCTTATGCTCTCGTAGACGCCCCTCTACGCCGCTTACACCGATGGAGGTTCTCGCAATAGCAAGTCCGCGTCACCGTTTGTCATCCCCGACGAAGGCGTAGTGCAAGAACGTCGCCTTTGACATTGTACATCATCCGCAGCTGCGGAACTCAGCGCCATACTTTTCTTTTTGCAGCACATCGTGCCTTCCCCCCTCCCCCCGGACTTTGGTGGCATTTACTGACTCAACATTTTCGCTGCAAGCAATTGAAAATTCTGGCATACGAGGCTCCTCGCTCCGTTGGTTATGGATGTGTTAACCTCTTACAAACTCGTCTATGAAGTAGGACACAGGCTCGCTTTCCAATGGATTTCCGCCCATTGCGGTGTCGAAGCCAATGAACTGGCGGACAGCGCCGCCGAAGCAGCTCTCTCGTCTCGGACAGGGACGCGTATTGCACTGCTGAGAGGCGATCGGCGATCCACACTTCGAAGCCTTGTGACTCCTCTGGCTACCCGCCAACGGACCGCTGACATACTACCCCCCGCGATGCTGAGCAGAGTTGACCCAGCGCTCGCTTTCCGCATGCCAACACATATCTCTCGTCAAGACACCGCATTAGTTAACCGAATGCGCCTCGACGTGGCCTTAATAGCACAGTGGCGCTACCGGTTGAGACAAGTTAACTCTCCCCACTGCAGTCACTGCGGTGCTGTTGAAGATCTCGAGCACATTCTTCTCCATTGCCCACACTACCACCGTTCCTGCTCCGTACTCTCCGCTTCCCTCAACGAGCTAGACTCCCTACCCCTCTTCCTCACCAAATTGCTTGGCGCCTGGCCGCATCCAGCTCACCAGCGCTCTGCCCTCAAGGCGTTCTTCGCCCTTTTGGACGCTACAGGACTTCGATACACATTGTAACGGGGCCCATTACTTCATTCCCCGCTTCACCTCCAGCAATGGGGTAGAGTGTCGCCCCCGACGATGAAACTCCCCACCCGTCATTCTGAAATACAGTTGTTGTTGTTTTTGTCGACGTCACGATCACTGTAAGATGTTATTAAATGTTATTCAAATGCTGTTACATGTGTATCCAGGTGTCTATCAAACCCTATCGACACATAAGCTCCCATTGTTTACTAGAGTTAGCCGTTACCTTATCTTGGCGCATGCTATTGAAGCGTGGGAGTCCAGTGTGCACACTATCGATACATAATTTCCCATTGTTTTCTGAGATATCTTATCGTGCGTGTGCGTGTCGCATGTAACCTGAGCGCCCCATTGTTACGTACTGTTATATCTACCACTACTGCAGTTATTATTTGTGATGTCACACATGTGCTAATTTGCAGGTCTGCATCCCGTGCTGTGTATCAGTGTGCTGTTATTTTTATTGTTCACTTGGTCAGACATGAAAATATAAATTGTCGTGCAAAAATGTCGTGTCGTGTAAGTCGGTGTATTAGTATGTTTTTCTCAATAAATTATCGTATTATTCTTGTCAAGTTCTGGACCGATCTGCGTATAGGAACAATATTTGCATTGGTACAGTTACGTGCATACGTATTGTATTAGCAGAATGAATTAAAAGGTTAATTAATTAAAGGTTGCAAACTGTGCAAAAAATCATGACTGTGGCTTTCATTATCTAGTAAGAGAATTATAAGTTAAAAAATGCATAGATGAAACGGTGAAAGGATTTTCTCAGAAAATAATACCGGAGTGCGTTACTTCCTAGACATAAACCGTATGCGTGTGAGTTGATGCCACTTCCTCCAATTCCTAGTGCTCTCTGAAGTGCAAAATCGTTTATATTTAGATTGTGCATGTGCCACGATTTGATGTACCTGAAATGTGATTGGAATAACGATGGATCAACATATGTCGCCCCCCTTTGGTGCTTGGAGGTGTGAACCAGCTCGTGATTTAAAATGTTGAGAATGTGAAAAATTCATGAAGGTAGTGTGCTTGATCAACAAGACCGATTAATACGCTATCGTCATCGTCTCGCCATCGAAAAAAGAGCTAAAATGACATCGTGCATCGACCACCCTTTGCAATGTTGGCCAACTAAACCATTACGTACATTTTTCGTGATGCTGAGGAGAAAAAAAAAAAAACTCCTCCTGTGCTCAACATCCACTTACTGAAAAGCTGCTCAGTGCCTTCGGGAAGTAATCTGAAATGTTCCACGATGAGGACTTCAACATTTAGCGCAGTTTAGTTACTCACATGTTGATAGAATCATTCGTGATGCAAAACAAGAAAATGCTTAACTGAACTTTGCTGACAGCTTGTAACCTAATTGTCCACTTCAAAAGGACACTCCAAATCATCTTCTCGACTTCCTTTTGTATTTTTACAAAGCGCTTGAAATCGGCAAGCTGCTTGTCCGGAGCAGGCGTTATGGAGCGGTAAAGAAAGGATACCGAAACCTACACGTTCGCGCACATGTTATTGCTTACATTGCTTACATGTAGAGTCGTATTGCTTACAATGTGTTATAAATTCACGCTAGCAGTAGTGACGTTGTCGTTTAGTTTCATATTTGAGAAATAACCATTCTATTTAGCAGACATTTGATGCGTATTTCGCGAAAATATGTTGTCACGACGTGACGGCGGCGTTCAGCCCGGATCTCCTGTATGGGTGCGCCAACACTGGCCGCTGCAACATGGCGCGCCCCACGCTTTTGTGCTGCTTTAGCGGAACTATTCTTCTAGCATATACTCCTTATGATTTCTATGGTCGGGGTAGAGGTTGTCCCTCGGTCTCGCACAGCAGCTCCTGCCAAAGCCGACGGAGGGTGAAGAGAGCGGCGGTCGCTTCAATGGTCTCAGCCTCCTCAACACTGGATATGTGCAGGTCGCCCCGCCGGTGAGCTGCTCGGTGCCGCTCAGGCACCTGACAGACGGGACACAACTTGCTCTCTTCTTCGGGTGACCAAAATTGAAGAGGATCAGCTGGATTCCGCTCTGACATGGCGAGGTCTCTGAACTGTGGCGGGGCAGAGCCCAGACCAACGGTCCTAAGGAGGCCTGGCTGCGCCGACCACCTGCTATGTGACGCCCAGGAAACACCCAGTCCACGTCGACGCAGACCTCTGCCTGGCTCCGGGAGACCGGGAACGGGCATACTGCGACGATCGAGGGAACCGCGATGCCCAGCGGGATGCCCTGGGCACGTTTTCATTCTACGCTTTCATAATGGAAATCACAGTAATATATACCACATCACGAGCACCAGGTTTTGGTGACCGAAAATACGTTTGCCGCGTGCTCATAGAGTCGTAGCTGAAAGCAGGTCCGGAAGAATCCAAGCGTAGTTCATGAAATGCGGGCCTCTCTAGGTCGCTAAATGCGGTGATGGATCACTGCACAAATGCAAAAGGATCAAATGTTTGGGGGAACGACACATTAGAAGCATGGTTTGCACATCCCAACCAGCTAAACGCCGGTACTCAGTCGAAATTCACTAGGACGATATCGTGTACGTACCCAAGCAGCACAGTGTACTGAAAGTCGAGTGCAATAGGGGTGGACGGGTAGGCAGAAGGCCTTGAACAGGTACATGAAGCTAAAGAACATTGATAAGACACAATACTGTCCACCCCTATTGCACTCGACCTTCAGTACATTGTGCTGCTTGGGTACGATCTTCCCACGCTATCGCTTCAGAGCTATCAAAGTGATACGCTCGGAGATACAAGCGAAAGGGGGGTGGCACTGGCGGGGTTAGCTTGTGCAACACATCTAATATCACAGCAACCCATAGGATGCACGTGATTATCACTTGGTTCACGGTTCTCATGATAGTCTGATAGGTGGTCATGCTAGATACGTCTGGTTCCGACCTCCAGTCGGTGTACCGCTAACAACCCCAACCCCAACAACCCCAACCCCGTAACCCCATCAACATGACTGCCCATGAAATCGGGTCACCGTCAACAGTCCTACGCCCGACCTATATGACCGGTCGGTGAGGGGTCTTCCCTTACTTCCTCTCAAACGAAGGGGTAGAGCACCAACTTACCTCCTTTTATGAGGAATATATCTGACGTGAAAAGAGAATAAATGGGAAACATTCCTTTTTCAATCCATTAGAGCACCTTTTCGAATAACAGCGTATGTAAACCAACATAGTTTTCTTAACAATAGGTCATGTGAACTTCAGCTCTTCGAACTTGTCACTGACCTTCATACTGTCACGTAAGGTACATACTGCCACCAAATAATGTAAAATCGGATGTTCCCCATGGTTCTGTACTGGGTCTCCTTTTATTTGTGCTATAAATATAGGACATACAACATTCCCTTACATCCAAACTTGGCCTCTATGCAGCCGTCTGCGTTATAAACCGCGTCATACAAAATGAGCAAGACTGTATCGTCCTCCAGAACGATGCCGAGCGTATTTCAGATGGGTTCAAAATTGGCTTACGGAAATCAACACTGACAAAACTAAAAGCGTGACGTTCACTTCGCGCCAAACCCAAATTACACACACACAAACTTAAACAACAGACAATGTTACTCTGGAAAAAATGACGACATACAAATATATTGGTGCAATCCGACGACCTTACGTGGAGTACGCATATCAATTCAATCTCTGCAAAAGCATTCAGCACCTTGTGCTCCTTCAAACGCAATCAATAGCTCACATCCCCGACGACTAAATACACGTCTTATACTTGCACGATCCGACCTCAACTGAAGTATGCCTGATCTATTTGGAAACTGTCCCAAAAATACCTTATACAGAAGCTCGTGTCCGTCCAAAACAGGGACAACCGTTTCATTGTTCACGATAAGTGCTGGTATAGCAGCGTTTCCCACATACTGCAGTATTTTTCCCTCTCTGACCTGTCGATCAGGCGAGAAATCACAAGACTAGTCTTGTATCATAAGCGCTTCTATTCCTATCATTCTTCCCGTCACCAGGAACTCTACTGCTCGTCAGCCCCCTCATCTTCATCTCGGTTTTCCCACCCATACAAAGTTTGTGCATATCCAGCCCGAACAAAAATATTCCTTTGTTCACCTCATCACATATAATCGACATGTGGAATAAGCTACCATTATCAACAAGACGCAAACATATTTCGTAGCCATGTGGAGGCTGTTTTTCACTATACTTATTTTTGCTTTGTAAACGAGTATATTTGTGATTGTAACTCAGTGTCTTGTATCCTTTGGTTTCGAAGGTGCTCACAGGTAAAAATGTAATGAAATGTAAGTACAAAAGTAGTAACACGAGCATTCTTGTTTGCTAGCATCCTAGTTAGACTAATTTATCTATCTGTTACCTTCAACTACAGTACTGCATATCGCACTAAATCCCCCCATATAATGTCCATCAATACCTTTAGGGTAATTAGATGAAACGAAATGAAAGGTGTCCTAAGCTGATTTTGTAATACGTATATCTGAAACTAAGATCACGGACTTTGAGCCCCATACCCCTTTCCGCACCTTCCGAGGTCGCGTTTGACGAAATGTAAAACGATTTTTATATGAAGCGTTCGATGTGGCCAAGTTGTCTATTCAGTGGCCCCTTTGGATATCATTAAGGAATGGGGTTTCACATCTCGATTACGAAATGCTTTTGTTAAGCCTTACCGTATTCAAGAACATCTCTCACAGCCATGGGGGGGGGGGTATATGTTTATTCACACAAAGGACACAGCCATGGGTGGACCTATCACCCAATGCATTGAGTCAGAAGAACCCTTCCGAAAAGTTTCAATTCCTTGATAGCTCTAAGCTTCACACATACGATCTTCAACGCCATAGTGAAAAACATTGGCGAAATACCGAACACAAACCTGCGTTTGCCAAACTCCAAAACCTGCTCCAAACCGACGTGAAAGGTCGCGTAAGGGCACCGTAGTGCTGCAGAATCAAAGATCTTGACAAATGTTTTTCTTGCGTTGGTAACGACTGGCGATTAACGAGAGACAGAGTTCACCTATTTTATATCATCACGGAAATGGTCATTTGAGATTTAATGTGTTTAAAAATATTTGGAACTATGCTTCCACAATGCGCGGATGAAAGTGCACGGTGGCTGAGCAGTCGACGAGAGAAGCTGTAAGGAGGAGTAATACCACTTCTTCTCAATGTTCGTACACCTCCTATACTGGACGTAGAGAGAGAGCACTAGCGCATGCGCATTACGATAATACTGGGACTTATCTGATTATCAGATTACTGTTCGAAAGAAAGAGAGGACTCCGACTTAACGTAACAAACAAACAGACTTTAAGCAGACGTTTCGCCTGTCATACGATGGGCATCATCAGTGCAAGACTGAGCGGGAGAGCCGACAACTAGTCGCTATTTAAGGAGATGACAGTATTGTTCGGGAAGGGGGGCACGGTGTTTGTTACAGTGCAAGGGATCAGCGCGTATGTGCCACGATTTCAGGAGCTTCCTCTGTCCCAGTCTTTGCTCGTATGCCAAGGTCACCGCGTTATCGTAGTCGAAACAATGACCCGTGTTCCAAGAATGCTCGCTAAGTTCGGTCTTGAGCCATGTGGCATGTGTGGCGTTCCGGACGTCGCTCTTGTGTTCCTTTATGCGGGTCTTTCTTTTCCGGCCTGTCTCGCCAATATAGCACGTGTCACAACCTAGGCATTGTAGCTTGTACACCACGCCAGACTGCTCTTCTGGGGCGACAGTGTCCTTTGGGCTGGAGATGAGGCTGCGCAGTTTGACGTGCGGTCGGAAGGTCGTCCAGATTGTCAATGGAAGTAGCGGCTGGCGGATAGATTCCGAAACGCCTTTGACGTATGGAATTGTGACCGGGGTCAGGCGGGAGCGGTCCTCATCCTGCGGTTTACGTAGCTGCATACGTTTCCGGGTGTCCTGAATAAACCTGTATGGGTAGCCTCGCTTGTCCAGGGAGGCGGTGATCGTCGCATCTTCACAAGCCCGTAGCTCGCTGCAAGATGCCAATTACACTGAACGGTGCAATGAAGTTCGCACCACACTTCGCTTGTGTTCCGGGGGGTGAAGTGAGCCAAAACTTAGGAAAGTGCCGGTATCGCAGGGCTTTCTGTAGACACACGTATGGATGCTCCCCGTGATGTCCATGCATACACATACATCCAAGAAAGGAAGCTTGGCGCTCTGCTCAACTTCATACGTGAAATTGATCGATAATTCAATCGAATTGAGAACCGAGTGGAATTCATCGACGTGGTCCCTGTCTAGGACGACGAACGTATCATCTACGTAGCGCAGTAGAACTTAACTGGGCGGGAGAACCGTTCCATGGCCGTCTCTTCAATGTGCTCCATGACCAAGTTTGCCAGCGTCAGTGGCACAGGGCTTCCCATAGGGCATTCTTCGATTTGATGATAAGACTTGCCGTTGAAGGTGAAATGAGTTTGATTGAGGCAGAATATCAGGAGTATAGCTACCTCTTCAACTGTGAGTGACGTTCGTGATGGCAAGGTGCTGTCCTTCCGTAGTCGGACCTCCACCACTTGTACCGCGAGATCCTTCGGAACGTTCGAAGGAGTTTTGGAGGGTCGACTACTGAAGGACAGCACCTTGCCATCACGAACGTCATTCACAGTACGCTACTTAGATGATACGTTCGTCATCCTAGACAGGGACCACGTCGATGAATTCCACTCGGTCTCAACTCCAGTGAATCATCGACCAATTTCACGTATGAAGTTGAGCAGAGCGGAAAGCTTCATTTCTTGGATGTATGTGTATGCAGGAACAGCACGGGGTGCATCCATACGTGTGTCTACAGAAAGCCCTGCGATACCGGCACTTTCCTAAGTTTTCGCTCACATCACCACACGCGAAGTGTAGTGCGAACTTTACTGCACCGTTCAGAGCAATTGTCATCTTGCAGCGAGCTACGGGCTTGTGAAGATGCGACGATCACCACTTCCCTGGACAAGCGAGTCTACCCACACAGGTTTATTCAGGACACCCGGAAACGTATGCAGCTACGTAAACCGCAGGATGAGGACCGCTCCCGCCTGACCCGGGTCACAATTCCATACGTCAAAGGCGTTTCGGAATCTATCCGCCAGCCGCTACTTCCATTGAAAATCTGGACGGCCTTCCGACCGCACGTCAAACTGCGCAGCCTCATCTCCAGGCCAAAGGACACTGTCGCCCCAGAAGAGCAGTCTGGCGTGGTGTACAAGCTACAATGTCTAGGTTGTGACACGTGCTATATTGGCGAGACAGGCCGGAAAAGGAGGACCCGCACAAAAGAACACAAGAGCGACGTCCGGAACGCAACACATGCCACACGGCATAGGAGGAGGAGGAGGAGGAGTGCCGTTGGGAGGAACCCGAGAGGTCTGCCTGCCTGATTAGGCGGCATGTTTCTCGGGAAGGGAAAGGTGGTGGAGAGGAGGAGAGGAAAGGTTGAAGTGGAAGACCGAGCGGAATCCGCTCGGGGGGAGGATAGCTGCGTCCATGGGCCGACTTCAGGGGAACTGTGCCGGCATACGCCTATTACACATCTGAGGGAAACCCAGGAAAAACCCCAGACGGCACAGCCGGCCCGCGGATTCGAACCGCGGACCTCCCAGTCTCCAAGCGCACGCGTTACCGCTGCGCCACCGGAGCTGGTCCCCCCACACGGCATAAGACCGAGCTTAGCGAGCATTCTTGGAGCACGAGGCATTGTTTCGACTACGATAACGCGGTGACCTTGGCATGCGAGCAAAGACTGGGACCGAGGAAGCTCCTGGAATCGTGGCACATACGCGCTGATCCCTTGCACTGTAACAAAAACCGTGGCCCCCTTCCCGAACAATACTGTCATCTCCTTAAATAGCGACTGGTTGTCGGCTCTCCCGCTCAGTCTTGCACTGATGATGCCCGTCGTATGACAGGCGAAACGTCTACTTAAAGTTTGTTTGTTTGTTACGTTAAGTCGGAGTCCTCTCTTTCTTTCTTTATCTCCCGCTTTTGGAGTATTTTCGCGCAGATTACTGTTGTAATGTTCCAAACTATATGTGGGGAAGCCCAAGTCGAACAATTTATGCCGTGGTCACCGTTACCCCGTCACCGTCGGAATGTCTTCATCTCCTTCCTCCCTTCCGCCCTCATACATTGTCCTCGTCTTTCCCTCGTCCCACCACTACCACTATATTACAGATCCTGTGTGACAAGCCCATCTCTAATGGGATAGTATTTTAAAACATTTTGTATGGCAGCAAGTTCATGCCTTCCCTCGGAATTACTGTACTCCACATTCTTAAGAATGCCGTCCTTGTGTTCAGTTCTCACAACTAGAAATGGTCCCCACCACCGAGTTCGTTGTCCAGGAGCACCTTTCTTCACTAACACCAGGCCCTCCACTCGAATGTCTGGTGATCCACAATGCTGCCTTCGATCGAAGCCCCTCTTCATAGCCTTCTTGTACACCTGTTGTTCGGCTTCGGTCTTTACCTTTTCCTTGAGTAATTTTATCTGCGATTCCCAGTTCGCGATCCGCTGGGAGACAACATGCTACCCCGTGAGCTCCAAAGTGTGGGGTACACCCGAGGCCTGCTGTGAACGACCTATTGTGGTGATTAACTGCAGCCTCTAGGAAGCATTTTCTCCCGCCCTTGAAATCAGGATACATATAGCCGTGTATTGCTTGATATCGCGGATGATCCGCTCTGCAAACCCATTGCCCGATGGATGATATGGGGACGACGTCTTCAAAGTGATACCCCCTTTGTAAGCCCCATGACTGGAATTTCTTGCTTGTAAACGCGGCCCAGTTGTCTGAAACAATGCACTTCGTTTTACGGAAGCTATCCCGTTCCAGTAATGCAAGGACATTGTTGGTGTCTTCTTTCCCTGGTTTTGCGGCCACCATCCTCGTACATTCGTCAATGGCCACCAAGAATGACTGTGTGCGGCCTACACCTTCCGTTTTTGTTTAACTCTGCAAAATCCAGATGAGTCGTCTCAAAGCCATTGTTGCGTGGCGAGTGATTGTCATTTGGTCAGGTCTTGGTCTGTACTTGGCCTTGTTTATCTGACACTTCTGGCAAGTCCTGACGTACTCGCTTATATCTCTCTTTGTGTGCCCCCAGATGAAGCGTTTGCGCAACTTGTGGTAGATCTTCCAGAAGCCATCATGTCCTCCGGACTCAGGGCTGTCATGGTAGAGGTACAATATTTTGGGAACTAAGGTCTCAGACACCATGAACCTCCCCTCTACTTGTTGCAGATCCTCGGTGCCCTCCCACAGCTTCAGATAGTTTGCCTGAAGGACCTCCGCCGATCCGATATTAGGCAGCCTTGGCAACGCGTCGGCATCTCTCAAAGGCGGACCTGGTCGATATATAACCTCGAAGTCAAGCTGCTTCAGCTCTTTAATCCATCGGGCTATGTTCGCTCTTGGCTCAGAAAGACTGAGGAGGTATGTTAATGCCTGATGGGCCGTGAAGAGCTTAAACGGCTTGCCCTCGAGAAAAGTCCTGAAGTACCGTGACGCCATGATGACAGCAAGCGCTTCCTTTTCCGTCGTCGAGTAGTTCATTTCAGCTTTGCTGAAGGTGTAGGAGTAATATCCTATGACATGCAATTGTTTCACTGCTGGCTCCGAGCCGTGCCGTTGGTACAATACTTCTTCTGTGCCAAAATGGGAAGCGTCGGTGTTCAGCTCGAAAGGCAAGTCAAACTCAGGAAGCGTGAGAACTGTGTCCGATGCAATAGCTCTCTTCGGGTCGTTATAGGTATCTTCACATTCTGGTGTCCGAAAGAAAGGGACGTCCTTCTGGGTAAGCCCAGTGAGGTATTTCACCCTTCTTGCAAAGTTCCTAGTGAAGGCACGGAAATGTTCGGCGAAGCCCAAGAAAACGCGCAAACAGTGAACGTCAGTAGGCCTTGACAGCTGTTCTATGCGTGCGATGGATTCCTGCTTGATTGATTTGGTCCGGCCGTCGAATGTCCGGCCAAGAAACACCACGCTGTCTTTGAAGAATGCACTCTTCTTAACGTTAATACGTAGGTCTGCATCAGACAGAGCAGTGGGTACCTTATATAGGTGATCCCGGTGGTCTTCGATGGATTTCGAGTACACTATTATATCATCTATGTATACATTGCTGAATTTTCCAAGATGCGGTTCGAGGACAGCGTTCATCATCTTTTGAAACCAGGATGGGAAATTTTTCCATCCGAAGGGCAAGTAGTTGTATTCATAGAGGTTACAGTAAAAGTCATAAGAAACAAACATAAGAAAACCAGTGTATAATCCATTACATAACTCGTGAATACCAAGGAATATAGCAAGGTGGCGGCGAAAACAAGCGACGTGCAGGAACCATCAGCGGAAGTGGGGGACGCAGTCAACACAAGTCTCCTGCCCAAGACGACGATCAGTGAGCACGTTGACGTCATGTCCAGCCATACTGAGACGGAGGGACCTATCCACAACAGCGGTGAAGGCTGCTTTGGACTTTTAAAAGTCTGACTTGGCCATACTGCATGTTCATGATCAAGTGATGCCGGAGATATGTGTTTACTTATAGGGAAGCAGTAAAACATGTCAGTGTACAAAATGATATACTACTATAAACGCTGACCCAGGTTAGGTCAGGTGAGCCCTTTACGTACTTCGCACGTTGGGGAGTGGGTCAGTTTCTGTAGAATATGCACCCGTCGAGACTGGCCGAGGTTAGGTCAGGTGAGCCATTTACGTATTTCGCACGTTGGGGAGTGGGTCAGTTCCTGCAGAATATGCACCAGACACAATGCTGAATTCGTAGTAAAATAATATAGATGCCTCTGCATGACTAATCACCTAACTTCAGTAACGAGTGAAATATTCAAACATGGGCTGGAAATGGAAAAATCATTTGAAAACGTCTTAGATCGTGAAAACAGTGCTAAACAGCGTTTTTAGAGCGATTGGCGACGTCGAGAATACGGACATTGAAAATGCGCCGCTCGAAGGGCGTGGCAAATGCTGTGTACTACCTTTCTTATACGGACTTGCCAAAGGCCTTTCGACAGATCGATGCGCGAGAAGAGTGAACAACCGCCGGTTTCAGTAATCATGTCATCAATTTCTGGCGTCGGGTACGGGAAGGGATCAGTCTGTTTGTTTATGAACCGGTAATCCGTACACAAACGCCAGGATCCATCTTCCTTGGGAACGATAGTGACAGGTGAAGCGAACGAAGAAACTGGTGGTCGAATGATACCAGCTTCCACCATGCCTCTCAGTTCTTCCTTCAACCACACTTTCTTTTCCGGAGACATCTTGTACGGCATCCTGCGAACAATGGTTGTGTCCCGAAGAGTGAATGGCACCTCAAACTTCGAGGTTAGAGGAGGATAGGTTCCTACGGGCAGAAGTTCTGGGTACAGCTTCGGAACATCCTCGGGACAACTCACCTTGCGCCTATCACGCTCATCGAAGCCGACTGCTTGTCTGTCTATTGCGACTTCGTCATTCCAGAAGATGTTTAGGTGCAGGTCTTTCAGGGCAGGCCGTGAAAGGAGGAGACCGTACAACACGTCGTCCATTACCAGCGCATTCAGGACAAAATTTCTGTCCTGGTACTTGATCTCCAACCGTGCCCAGTCGCTATAGCAGCGTCTCTGTCCATCATAGCCTTGAACTTGGGTAGCTTGTCCCGGGAAAATATTTTCATCTGCTACAGCTTTTCTGCTTACAAGGTATGCAGAAGCGCCACTGTCAATAACTGGTTGCGCCTTTCTTCTATTTATGGACACAGGTATGTAGAGAAGCCCGGTATCAGTAAAAGAACAGTCTTCAATTTTTTCGTTGGGTGGGACTGTTCACCCTCATATATTAGTTTTTTGACTCCTTAAGGTCGTGAATCTCCTGTTGCAATCTTTCCACCATTTCTGGGAGCTGGCGCCGGTACCGTCACATGAAGGCCTGTCCTGGTCAACCCTCCTTGGGAACGGCGGCGCAGTGGGCAAGCTTATGGACAGTTCCTTCAAGAACTGCAGAAGTTCTTCTACCGTCTTCGGTGCTTTTATCTGCACCTGTTTCTGTGTGACCCGAGGCAAACCGTGGACGATAAGTGCAATGGTAGATCCCGACGAAAGCTTGGGGTCAGCTAGTTGTAACAGCCGCCGCTTTTCGTAAGAATAATCCAGGACGTTTCCTGAGCGAAATTTGTAAAGCACTGCTCCGTCCCACTTGTCAACAGCATTTTCTCCGAAGGAAATCAAGAAGCTGTCTTTCTAATCTTTTCAAGGTTCAGTGGCATGCTCTAGTATCCGAAGTTCATACCATTCCTTGGCGATGTCTGTTAAGTGCAAACGGAGGTTGCTGATACGGTCTTCATCTGTTTCCCAGAGGTTCTTGCCACACGCGTACTCGAAGAACTCCATCCAAGCCTCCGGGCTAGCCGTTTTTCCATCGAAGCGATCGGGCTCGACCAATTCTGTCCGGGGCGTCCGTTGTGCTAGCTTGCTCGCTAACAGAGTGGCAATCACTTGCTGAGTCTGGGCGAGCTGCTGTAGGACTGCTGTGAGATTGGTGTCCCCTGCTGCAGGCCTATCCACTGGCGGCGGAAGCACACGAGGCTTAACCAAAAGCTCCTGCACGTCAACCATTTTCATATTCACTTTAACGGTGCCCTTCTTTAGAAGCGTAGCAGAGTCCATTTAGGTCTTGCTCGTTATGTACTCGAGGAGGGCCTTCCCGCAGAATGACGAAGGGAGAGCTTCTCGCTGTTCATCTTGAACGTTGTAGGCGGTGACGACAATCTCCGCGTCACAGCCTTTATCAAAGAAGAACTCGACCCACATATCAGTAGTTGTGCTCCCAATCCTGTCGGCTGCGCCAAAATTGTAATGTTCCAAACTACAGGGTGTATGCTATAAAAGGTCAGTCACATTTTCGCGCGTGACGCGATACCTACTTGACAGACAGACTTCCGCTGCCGGAGATTGAATAAGTTACAGCAGGAAACCCTACAAAAAATCGTCGATATCAGGCACTGCGTAATAAAATAAATACGGCCACGCAAACTTTCGTCTTCATGCATCTCCTATGCGCAATAGCTACGTAAACACGCCAGTCTGCCGATAGTTGTTTGTGGCTTCCGCATGGGGCGCTAGTGACGTCGAATCCAAAACAAACTCATGTGGGCGCGTATTTCTGTTATGCACGGTAGGTACCCTTGGTACTCATTGAGATTTACGTTTAACGAAGCTTGATACGATTTGTTTTAGTTATGTTACGTTATGTATTATTATTATGTATTATATGTTATTATGGTATGTTATATTTGTTATGTGTACGCTCCTGGACCGTCAACCTGCGCACAGCAAGGCACAAAAGATACAAAATACGGCAGAAACAAATGGAACACGAACAAATATAATAACAGGAATAATAGAGTCATATGGAACTGTGTAGAGACACCAAATGAATGAAATGAAAACGTTAGAAGGGCGGCTAAAAGTGTCGTTCTCGCAAAAAAGCAATGGCAAACAGACTGCTGTCTGCTAAGAGAGGAAGCAGAAATGTTTCGCTAGGAAGCGGCATACGAAGTGCAACATGTGCAGCAAACATCTGAAACAAATCGTATCAAGCTTCGTTAAACGTAAATCTCAATGGGTACCAAGGGTACCTACCTTGCATAACAGAAATATGCGCCCACATGAGTTTGTTTTGGATTCGACGTCACTAGCGCCCCATGCGGAAGCTACAAGGAACTATCGGCAGGCTGGCGTGTTTACGTCGGTATAGCACATAGCAAATGCATGAAGACGAAAGTTTGCGTGGCCGTATTTATTTTGTTACGCAGTGCCTGATGTCGACGAGTTTTTTGTAGGGTTTCCTGCCGTAACTTCTTCACTTTGCAGCAGCGGAAGTCTGTCTGTCAAGTAGGTATCGCGCCACGCGCGAAAATTGACTGGCCTTTTATAGCATACACCCTGTATATCGTGGGGAAGCCCAAGTCGAACGATTTATTCCGTGGTCACCGTTACCCCGTCACCGTCGGAATGTCCATTTTCTTCCTCCCTTCCGCCCTCATACATTGTCCTCGTCTTTCCCCCGTCCCACCACTATATTACAACTGTTCTCCTGCACGTAAGGATACCTTATGTTCTAATAATCTTGCTTGCCTCTGCAAACCATTTCCATCTATTCCCAGGAGAATGTAACGTACTCGGCGGACAACGAGGGCTGCGAACGGTTTTCCGATTTTTCACAGCGCATATACACTCTTTCTAGGAATGTAATCAAAATAAGCCCGCACAGAGACGATGGCCGTGAGAATTAACTGCACGACATCGCACGAATACGAGAGAACCCACTTCATTTTTTAGTGACGTGGCATATTCTTTGCATTACCACCCGAAAACCCAAGTAGCGCTAATACAACCATTTATAATATTACAATATTATAATAATACAACCATTTGTCTCTTAAAAACTTACTTACTTACTCCTGTAAAGACCATATGGTTACGTGCATTTGGGATGCGGCGATCCGTTGCTTAAACATGTGGTATCTAGTCTTGAATTGACCAATGTTTTATTTTGCAGGGCGGAACACTGATGTACCGTGCGAAGTTCCGTCGGATTATATATACAAAAAAGCTGGAGTAAGTACCGGATTTTTTTTTTCCTTTTCAGAAGGGGGTGGTGGTGGTGCTGATGAAAGGGCTCGCCGTTGTAGGCCTCACTGAGGAGGCCAACGTCACGACTCGCACCCTGGGGGAATCTGCGACCCGGGCAGACTTCTAAGGGAAATGTGCCGCCATATGTCTGAAAGAGCCTGAGGAAAACCCAGGAAAAACCCCAGACAGCAGAGCCGGCACCGGGTTTCGAACCCGGGTAACTCCCTGAACAAGTGTCATTATGCCGAATGAAAATCCATTTAAACTATGTGTGCCTAAAAATTACAGGCTGTCTTTTACTCTTGTTTCGTAGTTTTGGAAATGAAATATTGCACAGAAAGAAAGATATGCTTGTACGAAAGTAAATTCTGGCTACCCAATGGGAATTTGCCAACTGCTGATAATCCGCCGGCCATCGGCAGTCGGTCGGCAAACGACTTCATCGGCCATGAATGATTGAAATAAGCGCGGGTCAATGTCACTAACGGAGTATGTTGGTCAACGGACGCTGGCCCCACAGAACACCCTGACACCTTCATGACGTGTCGTTAAAGCCTTGGCATGCATCGTCTGGCAACATCGGGTGGTCGTTGCAAAGAGATTCACCGAAAATAATGCACAGCTCCTTTTTTCGGTAATAGCAATACATATCACGATATTAAACCATATCCTGTTCTCTACCCAAGTGGAAAGTGCCGACTGCCAACCATCGGCCAGTGGTCGGTTTTTGGTTGGCATGCGACTTAGTCGGCCACTGAACCTTGGACCAACGTCAGTATATTGTCGCTCACAGTTGTTGTCAAACGACGTTGTGCGGCGATTTGCGGGCGTGCTACTGAGAGTTTTGTATAATATAGGCGGGCCGATGTCTGCTCTACACTGCAAACAAACTCGAAAACAATGCAGCTGCTACTCTAAAAAAAAAAAAAATGACGCTTTGACGGTTGCCAAAAAGTCGGATGACAGTTGGCAAACGACCCTTTGGGTCAGCCAACGTTGGCGCAACGTTGCATAGTGCTCTTCAGAGCGAGGTTTGGCAAGCCGTCGGCCAGGGTGCAGACCTGAACCAAGAACGAGTTTGTTGGCCAAGCACTTGCCAAACACGGCTAGGTTTACCAGCCAAACTCTTGGCAACCTCGGTCCAATCCCGGCACGTTTCCTTGGGAAGAGGGAAAGGCGGAAAGGTGTAGCACTGCATAAGTTCGACTTTCGATTGGCCAAGATATTGTCCCGAACCAAAAGTAGTAAGAAACAGACACGTTATCTTCATGGTGAACTAATGCGACCAGCAATTCCTCATGTCAGTGTTGTTTGTGTACACGTCGAATTAATAGCCCAAGCGAAAAAAAAAACGTGCTTGACCCAAGGTCGGCTGAGAGGAGTTGGCCAACAAAGTCAGCCTTGGTCCAAGCTAAGACAACATGGTTGGGCCGAGCTTGGAGATTGACAATCGCCTGAGACTGGCCATCCATTAGCCACCAACATAGGGCCAACCTTTCTGGCCAACCTGGCCAACGCTGACCCATATATGGCCCTATCACGGCCCAGTGAGAAATTTTGCATGACAACGCTACATCCCAGCGGGAAAAGCAATATTGGCGAAACACTGGGCCGACGTCTGCTTCCAACCTAAAAGTTGTCGGGCCAAGCTTACAAAAAAGCTTGGGCAAAGGTTGGGGATTGACAATGGCCTTACTCGGGCGAATGTTGAGGCCCGACCTGACAGATGTAGGGCCGATGTCTGGCTAACACGGAACCAAGCTTGGGTACTGATGGGTAAACGTGGGCCCTAGAATGTCCTATAGAACAACACTAGTTCATGAGACAACCACGGCCCGTTGCAAAAAAATGCATGACCCAACTATTAAGCAGCACATCGCAATATGCAGCTTTGGCTGCCCTCCAAGGAGAAAAACAACGTCGGCAAAATGCCGGGCCGACGTGTGCTTCCCACCTAAAAGGTCGTTGGACCGTCCTTGCAAAAAAAGGTTGGGCCAAACTTGGCATTAACTAGACTGGCCTACTCGGCCTTCGTTGGCGCATGATCGGTCAAGAAGCTTGTTTTTTGATACGGATCTGTACCCTGGCGAATGACTTGCCAAGCATTGGCCAGCCTGCATTGTGCCAAGTTAGGCCAAAGCAGTCCTGTGGCGTCGCTCGTATTCATACTCAATTGTCTCGCGGCGTAGGGTAACGGCGTAGGGGTAGAATCATAAAAGATCGCAATATGCCCGAGATCACTATAATCAAACAGCTCACGATAAAGAAAATAAATTGCATTTCTTTCCTGAGGAAGAACATCGTAGAACGTGAAGAAAAATAATGTGCAAGTTTCCGGCGATGCAGAATCAAAAATAACAAAGACGGTTAAGAGCATCAGCTGTTTACTATATACATTAAAAACAAGACTTTCGTGCAGTAGGCTGCACTTCTTCAGGTTTGAGGACCTGTTACAAGTGGTGAAGCATATATCAAAAAACCAAGTCACATGGTACAAGAGAAAAGGGTAAGGGTGAAGAGAACTACAAACGCGATACAAATATCAACAAAAATGAAAATGAAAAACAAAACGCAATCAGTAGGAGGTGGCTCGACAAGGTCAGACAGACATACAGACGAGTCGGAGTTGTACGTGGAGGAAACCAGTGAATAGCACATGAATAGGCACAGCAGCCAGTTGGCACAAAGGGCTTTAGAATGCGTACGGGGAATTAGGGCTCAAGGGCGAAGGATTGAGGACACACAGCACCTTGATGGCTAAGAGCTTCCAGACTCTGGGAAAGTAACGCGGAGTTGGTGTTTTACTGATTGTGTATCATCGTGTATGATGTGAAACAAGTGATAATACAATAAATAGACTCATAGTGTAAAGGACTGTAATGGACCGCCGTACACGTTGATGCCGTGCGGCTGTAACGTTGCAAATTTCGAAATGAAAAAGGATTCTCGATTTTTGCGTTTGATGTCATTAGCGTACCCGGATTCTAAAATGGTGATAAGTATATGCGTATGCAGATCATGTCCCGGAAGATTAAAATGTAGCGATACAGGTGACTGGCGTTTATTAACAATATCTGATTTATGGCCATAAAATCTTTCACGGATGGTGTTACGTGTTTCGCCTATGTATTGTTTATTGCACAATTTACATGTAATGAGATAGCAAACATTGAATGAGTTACAGCGAAGAGACTGCCGAATGGAGAAAACGAAACCATTAACAGTGCTACAGGTGGAGGTACATGTTGCAATAAATAAGCAAGTTTGGCAGCGGTTGCTGTTGCAAGGAACGCAACCGAGACTCTGTTGATTATTGCGAGAGGAAGTGAGTAAGTCGCGTGTGTTACGTGATCTCCGAAATGTAATAGTCGGAGCATTAGGGAAAATGTCTGAGATATTCGTCGGCGTGGAGTATGTTTAAGTGGCGTTTGAACACAGATCCTACATTACGGAGTGTGCGGTTGTAAGGTGTAATGAAAGTACATTTATTATGACTTGATGCCTTATTGGATTCACGAGAAAGCAACCTTTCCCTGTCTAGGGAGGTGGCTCTGGCTAGGGCATTGTCGATGAGATCGTCGGGATATCTGCGCTCCTTGAAGTCATTGCACATGTCCTTTGCATGCTTCAAAAAATCTTGTGTATTGGAACATATGCGTTTTAAACGTGTGAGTTGTCCAAATGGAATGTTTCGCTTTTGGATATTAGGGTGATGGCTGTTGAAATGAAGGTACTGCCGTTTGTCAGTCGGCTTCTTATAGAGATCTGTGACGAGTTTACCCGACTCGAGAGAAACAGTGACGTCTAGAAAGTTGATTGAAGTACGAGATTAGTTGCACGTGAATTTGATGGAATTGGGTCGTGAGTTAAAATGACCAAAAATTAGAGTAGAGAGGTTTCGTCAGCTGTCCAGATGGCAAAAATATCATCAATGTATCGCAGGAATACTAATGGTGTCACTGGAAAAGACTCTAAGGCTCTTTGTTCAAAAAGGCCCATGAAGAGGTTTGCGTAATTGGGTGAAACACGGGAACCCATCGCTGCGCCCTGAACTTGGACATAATGTTTGTCGTTAAAAACAAAGTTGTTGTACTGCAAGACTAACTCAAGAAGACAGATAAAGGTTTTAGTTTGAAGAAGATCAGACGGAAAGGAGGAAAGAAAAAGCTCTACAGCGTTGACACCTTCATCATGGGGAATATTTGTATATAATGACGTCACATCCATAGTTACCAGTATAGCGTTGTTGAGGTTAGGAGAAATGTTATTAATGGAATTTATTTGGGCAAGGAAGTCGTTAGTGTCCTTTACATAAGAGGGAAGTTGTGGAGGAATATGCTTGATGCAGTGATCTAAGACGAGGGATATTTTCTCAGTGGGTGTATTAACACCCGAAATTATAGGCCTGCCAGGGTGGTTAATTTTGTGCATCTTAATAAGGAGATAAAAAGAACCAGGCGTGGTGTTCTTTGGCTTAATAAAGTCTGCTATATTACGCGGGAGAGAGTTGTCTTTGGTAAGTTCTAAGATCTTCTTGTTGATTATTTGGCAGAATAATGACGTCGGGTCGCCATCAAGAGGTCTGTAAAATGTCTCATCATCAAGGTGTTTGTTTACCTCATCTATGTAGGCCGATACATTCATAACGACTATTCCGCCACCTTTGTCAGCAGGTCTAATAATGATATCTTTACGTCTCTTAAGATTCATTAAGGCCGTCCTTTCTGCTTTAGATAAGTTAAAATTATTAGCGTTGTTATCAATGACAGTTAGGCATTTAATATCGTTATAAACCGCTCTAATGTAATTGTCAATCATGGGGCTTGTTTTCGACGGGTCTGGTGTCCAGCTTGAGGG
This sequence comes from Ornithodoros turicata, assembly GCF_037126465.1. NCBI lineage: Eukaryota > Metazoa > Arthropoda > Arachnida > Ixodida > Argasidae > Ornithodoros > Ornithodoros turicata. Next base: position 145,213,772 of record NC_088201.1, read on the forward strand.
TTTCTTAAATGGTGTTATCTCTGTATGTTCACTGCCGTGGAAAAACGTCTGCAGGTGCATTCTACGACCTAAGCTCAGAAGGTCATTTAGGATTTCGAAATTGTCAGTGCTGGGAGGGGTGGGCACAAAGGTGAGACCTTTGGATAACACATTTACTTCTGCTTTGTTTAATGGTACGTTAGCGAGATTGAATACCACGTTGTTTGTGGCTGAACTGGGATATGTATGAGGTGTCAAAGCATCGCAAATATCAAGATCCTCAATCGGAGTGAGTTGAATGCCGTCGCGTTTCGCCTTCTTGGACTTAGTGCGTTGCAGGACAGAAAGTTTACGGACACAAAAAGAGCGCAGCTCATCCAGCTCATCCGGCGATAGTACACGGCTAAGTTGTCGAAGTTGATTGTCTGTGTCCTTATTGACATGTGAGGCTTCATTCTGTGAAATTCTGATGAGGATTATGGAAGCATGGGTCAAGATATTGGACCAACTTTTGGAATTACGGGGAGATTGAAATTTAAATGAGGAACATGCACTCAGCAGCAAACCTTTAGGAACAACGTGTTGTCTAATGCAGTCGGTATAAAAATACGAGTGGGAAACAAACCTTGCTTTCTTATCTAACAATTTTCGAGCCTTCAGGAAAGAAGGGGACTTTAAATTGTCCGAGATGAGTCAACGTGAACTTGAGCTTCGTGTGTTGTACCGTGAAGTGCGGAATCCTGGTTTCTTGAAAGTGGCCCCTCTCGAAGACGAAGGGGACGTAGGCTTCGGAAGGCCGTCGTTGGACACCGGGCGAACTGGCGAGCTGGAGACAGGGATGGCACTTACAGTGGGGTGCACAGTATCCAAACGAGGACATTCACGCACACTGGGCACTGGGGGCGAAGAAGTTGAGGGCTGCACAAGCACGTAATTACCATCGGAAGACGCGTTGCAGGTAGAGTCACATTTAAGGTCACATGGTGCGCACTGGGTGGCATGTGGAGGCACAGACAGAAGATGATGGCTACAATCCGACTTGCTCGGGCCTGCAAGTGGCACAACAGGGCTCAACGGGGCTGTGTATGAGACAGGAGTTGTGGCATGTTGGGCTTGAGGGTGCGGGCTCGGCGAAAGAAGGTCAATCGGAGGAAAATCTTGGAGGTTCAGATGAAACGTATTGTTGGGCTCCAGGGGTGAGCAAACGGCGGAAGAGAAGAAACGCTTGATGCAGTTGCGATAGGGTGTGATGAAAGAACTTTGGCCCCGCGGAGGTTGAGGTGGTGACCGTCTAATGGCAGCGTAGTGGCAGCGGTTGCTGTTGCAAGGAGCGCAACCGGGACTCTGTTGATTATTGCGAGAGGAAGTGAGTAAGTCGCGTATGTTACGTGATCTCCGAAATGTAATAGTCGGAGCATTAGGGAAAATGTCTTTGAGATATTCGTCGGCGTGGAGTACAGCAACCGCTGCCAAACTTGCTTATTTATTGCAACATGTACCTCCACCTGTAGCACTGTTAATGGTTTCGTTTTCTCCATTCGGCAGTCTCTTCACTGTAACTCATTCAATGTTTGCTATCTCATTACATGCAAATTGTGCAATAAACAATACATAGGCGAAACACGTAACACCATCCGTGAAAGATTTTATGGCCATAAATCAGATATTGTTAATAAACGCCAGTCACCTGTATCGCTACATTTTAATCTTCCGGGACATGATCTGCAATACTTACGCATATACTTATCACCATTTTAGAATCCGGGTACGCTAATGACATCAAACGCAAAAATCGAGAACCCTTTTTCATTTCGAAATTTGCAACGTTACAGCCGCACGGCATCAACGTGTACGGCGGTCCATTACAGTCCTTTACACTATGAGTCTATTTATTGTATTATCACTTGTTTCACATCATACACGATGATACACAATCAGTAAAACACCAACTCCGCGTTACTTTCCCAGAGTCTGGAAGCTCTTAGCCATCAAGGTGCTGTGTGTCCTCAATCCTTCGCCCTTGAGCCCTAATTCCCCGTACGCATTCTAAAGCCTTTTGTGCCAACTGGCTGCTGTGCCTATTCATGTGCTGTTCACTGGTTTCCTCCACGTACAACTCCGACTCGTCTGTATGTCTGTCTGACCATGTCGAGCCACCTCCTACTGATTGCGTTTTGTTTTTCATTTTCATTTTTGTTGATATTTGTATCGCGTTTGTAGTTCTCTTCACCCTTACCCTTTTCTCTTATACCATGTGACTTGGTTTTTTGATATATGCTTCACCACTTGTAACAGGTCCTCAAACCTGAAGAAGTGCAGCCTACTGCACGAAAGTCTTGTTTTTAATGTATACAGTAAACAGCTGATGCTCTTAACCGTCTTTGTTATTTTTGATTCTGAGGAAGAACAGCAGATACTATACATAGCTTTGTGTCGTGAGCTTACACATATTCGAGAGTCCTGCTCGCGTGTGAGTCAAAATGAAGGGGGAGGTGCCTAATTGGACGCCTACAGAAACAACATTGAAATGAGGAATTGCTTGTCGTACTAGCTCACCATGAAGATAATGTCTCTGTTTCTTGCTACTTTCGGTTTGAGACAATCACTTGGCCAATCGCAAGTTGAACTTATGCAGTGCTACACCATTCCGCGTTTCCCTCTCCCCGAGGGAACATACCGAGATTGAACAAAGCTTGGCAAGAGGTTGGCTGGTCAACCGAGCCGTGCTTGGCCAACGAGCTCGTTTCTTGGGATAGATCTGCCCCCTGGCCGACGGCTTGCCAAACCTCGCTCTGCCTATCACTATGCAACAATGCGCAAACGTGGTCTGACCGAAAGAGTCGTTGGTCAACTGTCATCCGACTTTTTGCGAATCGTCAAATCGCTTATTCTTGCTTTTTGTTTCGAGTAAGAGATGCATTATTTTCGGGTTTGTTTGCAGCTTAGGGCCGACGTTGACCCGCCTTTATTATGCCGAACTCTCAATAGCACGCCCTCAACACGTCGCACAACGTTCTCGGCCCAACGTCGTTCCCCAACCACCACAGTGAGCGACATCAGACCGACGTTGGTCCAAGTTGCAGTGGCCGATTTAGTCGCTTGCCGACCGAAAACCGACCACTGGCCGATAGTTGGCAGTCGGGAATTTCCACTTGGGCTTAGACACCTCACCCTTCATTTTCACTCACGTGCAAACAGGGCTCTCGAATTTGTGGAAGCTCGCGAGACAGCCTATGTATAGTATATGTTCTTCCTCAGGAAAGAAATGCTTACACTTGTCCCATCCCAGAGTTGGCAATACGAGAAATGCAATTGCTTTTCTTTGTGAGCTGTTTGATTCTGGTGGTCTTGTGCATATTGTGAGCTTTTATGATTCTCCCTCTCCCTGTTTTTTGCACTTTGAAACGCTGTTCCATTGTGGGAGATTTCTGCCCTGTAAAACGGCGTGCTCACAGTCCGTTGTGGGAAATACGAGCAACAAACAAAGGATGATAAATCGTTACTCTACGCCGCGAGACAATTGAGTATGACTAACGTCCATCCAACGTCGGGCCTACTGCTCTATGACTGTGGGGCCCATGGTCGGCCCATCAATAAAAATAGATTGCTGGCTAGGGTGAAGCCAGGGAGACCCCAAACTGCAATCAATTTCTGTTTTATGCTAGCACTACCTTGGCCCTATGTCATTCAGGTCATATACGTTGGCCCAACCTCCAGAAGATTAAGTCAGGCCGCGTTAGGCCAGTGCCAATCCCCGACCTTTGCCCGGTCACATTTACGTAGGTCGGGTCGACAACTTTTTGTCTGACACTGTACACTGTGCCGACTTTGTGCCGACATTGTTTTCCCCCTTCGGTAATTCTGTACCATATTTTACAGATTATAAACTCTCAAAATAGGGCTCAGGAGTTGTACCCTTGAAGCGACAAAGGCCTGCGACGTATGTTAGTCCAAAAAGGTACAGATCAACGGTAAAGACTGAGTAGTAGAGGGGCTGAAGGTCAATATTCGAATGCTTGGTTTCTGAATGTCGTATGTGGTGCTCCAAGATGTAAGATCGCATGGACGTGTAACAGTGCCTGCGAAAACAAGCGTTTTTGTCGTGATCGTTACTATGTCACACTGCTCAGACAGAAACACGAACAAACGACCATGTTAAGCCCACAATGTCTTCCGAGCGTATAGCTTCGAATATCCTTGTTTGGGTTTCGAGTCTGGTTTCTGCAAACAATTGACGCTGTTGAAAACGTCCTCCCGCCTTCCTCCCACATTAAGAGGAAATGGGACCTCTCCATTGTGCGGACACCCTCGTTTGGGTGGTCGTAACTCTGTAAGTCATACTGGAATGTCGCGCAAGAGAGAAATGATAACTAAACGTGCTCCTCGAAGTTTTTGCGGTGACAACCGTTATTTTTCTTTCTGAGTGCATGGTTGGTCGGTCTACTGTGCTGCTTGCGGCCGCTGTTGCGGTACTGGATCTGCGTTCGTGATTGGCCCTGACTGCGACATTGGACCTCTGTGCGAGATTCGTGCGGTGGGCAATGAAGTTATTAATTGAGGAGAGAGACAACGAAAAAAATTCACTGGACGGTTACAATAGTCAGTAATGCGAAATTTGAGTGAGCGCGGCTTTGGAAGTTCAGTTATACACCACTTTTTTTTTTCTCGCAGTACTTCCTTAAGGTGGCACTCCTCAGTTCGTGAAGTCGTTGTGAAGTCGATGAGAAGTCGCTGCCCACGTCGGTGAGGTACAGCCGGGCTATGTCTGTAGTGCGACTCAGTGTCACGTATACCAGCTTTTGCGGATGTCCCTTGGCATAGGAGTACACAACTTTTTCATACGTGTCTCATTGCGATTTGTGAACAGTGATGGCACAAGTAGGCACAACGGGTAGCTGCCATCTCCTCACCGATATCGTCGTCTGATGTATAACGTAGGTTACTGTGCGCCTTTCGATAGGTATCCAGTTCTGCTAAATGTCTCTGTTGACTGCCCGTAACTATCCCAATTTTGTGGCCGCCAGGGATCCAGTCACAAGTTTGGAGCCAAGCAACCGACGAGTTCCGGCTTCCCAAACGTGCCCTCTTTCTTCGCTTTCCTCCTCGAACCTTCTTCACTCCTTCCGTACGCTTCCTCGCTGCTTTCCTCCTCACGCTTTCCGGTACTTCCGCTCCTAGTTCGCTGTGCCGGTTATAGCGCCGACGCCGCTCAACGTAGGACCGGGAGCCGAACAGCTGCGCTCTAAAGTTACACGTTTTGTCTGTGCTCCATCATCCCGGCAACAGCGGACGTGATGGCATAAGGACTCTAGGCACAAAGAGTGTTACGATGCCGATGTCAGTAAACGCGCACAAATGGATTGCTAGAACCCCGCGAGACTTTATGATGTCTGCCACTCGAAAGTTAAACTTGGTCTGCCTTCAAAGCAGTGAAAAAGCTCAGCGGGGTGTAGAGGGCGAGCTGGTACTTGCACAAGGCGAAATAACTGTAGCAACTGTAGCAACACGGGTTAATAAGCAATGTAGGCAGGGTGACTGTAGACTCGCAACTGAAACTTTCAGACGCGCAAGCTTGTATGAAGAACACTGGTGGATTACTCCCGGTAGAGTGATCTCTACAAAACCAGAATACAATAAACACGAAGAATTTGCCTGACCCATAACTGGTACCTTGGGAGGTTTTCCTACATAGTTCTTACCTCTATTCGCTCCGAGATTGAACGGTGTCGGGGCGCTGTGGAGAACGATGAACTACCGTGGCGTGGACGCGTCGTCTGCTTTTACACGTGTATTCCACATTCAGTGCAGTACACGGAGCACTGGGGAACCGAACAGTATCGTACCATCGCGGCACAGTCTTTCTGTACATATACACAGGAATTACAGAAAAGAACCATTAACCCCGAACATCGGCCCACGTGTTATCCACACTGTAAAGGTGACAGTGTCGAGCCCTATACGTCGACCTCGTAGCGAATAAAAAGTGAACTCATTAAGGCTTTGAGCGAGAATGTTTTGTGCCTGAGTGATTTCACGGACACACTGCTCTCTCATACAGCTCTGATAACAGTGATAGTACATAGTAGTATCCTCGGAAATGGAAGAGCACGGGTGGCAACCTGAACATTGGATTCCTAAATGCCGAGGGGGTCCTACCTAAATAAGATGTTAATACGCATGCTCTTGCAATTTAACATTCATGCATTTGCCCGACTGATCGAAGTATACTCACGAGAGAGGAGAATGCAATAAACTAAGTGCAAACTACAGTCAACACAGGGGCACCTATGCTGAACGTTGTAGGAAATAGGTGCTGTGTTATGGTTGGTCCTGCGCGAAGTCCATGTAGCCCAAGGGAGCCAGGGAATACGACAATGGCTTCTAACCTTGAGGCTAGTTTTTTCAGGTAATCAGAAAAGGGATTGGGTGTAGGAGACGCAGATCGGTCTACGCGGAGCCCGATCCCTAGACGTGATGGAGGAATTTTTCTTTTCGTTGCCCAAAAGGACTTCCGCTGTAATGACAAGAAGGGCCAACGGGTGTCCCAGTTCCCTCAGTTTGACGTGCTCTTAGAGCTTTTGACGAGCGAAACCTGAATGGTCAGAACCAAACGAGAGCACGCACTTTTTTGCATGACGGGAGTATTTCCAGCAGTTAGTAGTAAGTACTGACCACGTTTATCCGCAAACGCACATCTTCGTCTAAACACGATTTAATTAGGAATTAGAGCTTATTGGGACCCCCATAGTAATCAGCACCCTCCAGGGAGTCACCACACTAATTGGAGAGCATCTAACTCGTGTCCAGACCAGTTTTGCGTTTCCGGATAATCGTGGTCATAAATAAGAAAAAATAGGTAGAAAATAAAACAAATATATAGAAATAGAGTGGAGGGAAACAATTTATTCGAAAATCGACGTTGCCGCAGCGAAGTAACCGCTCCGGAGTGACCAGCGTCTGCCATGTTGGTAGTTGGCACCCAGCGGTTGCAGAGATCGACGACAGGTGGCCACTTAGTTGCAAGGCATCACACCAGATGGCACCACACTCGTAACTCTATGCGAGAAAGACAGAACAAGATACTAGCGGCAGGTAAAAATGGCAGCATTGCTAAACAAGTCTAGGCATGCGAGAGAAAAGGTTTAACCGCTACTGCTAAACAGCACGGAGAAAACAGTACACATCGAGGAAAAGGCAATCGACTAGGCCTAGCCACAGCGTCACAACACTACGCGGCTAACACAAGGCGGGAACCACTAGCCACACGACGGTAAACGTGCGTCAACAGGCTTGGTACGTTTTTATCGCTTTTTGGTACGGGACACCACTAAACAAGTCTAAAAATGCACATACAGCGAGAAAACGCTTAACACGAGCACGGTAAAACAACGCGGAAACATCGGTAAATCACCCACCTTTTTCTCCTGTGACTACTCATCAGCCAGGCAGAAACGGAGCAAACGCGGGGACTGCGGAGCACCCGAGTGTACGTCTGCTCTCCGCGAGAGCCAGCGAGAAACTGACTGGGACGCCGCTCCGCGGCAGCTACGCATGCGCGCTCCTAGCGCCCTCTGGGACGACCACCTGCGAGAGGCTAAGAGAGAAGAGCATTCCTGCACCCCCTGCTGGCTGTGCTCATTGGTCGTGACGTCATCCTATTGGCTCAGGGCTACACTGTTTTTTTTTTCCACTAATGCTCCTTTCGACAAGGTCAATCTACAATGAAGCAATGGCATGACGTCGTCATGCACCTGCGTGGCACAAGGACGCGTGCGCTCTAGACAGGGGACCTATTATTTATTGAATCACTATCCCAAGATTATTTCCTTTATTCTTCTATAACGATTGCATAGGAAACTATTGCAGAAGAGCACCATAGATAAGAGGAGATTGTAGCATTTCATTCCCAAAGTCTTACTGCACAGGAAAAAACAAAATAATGGTTCAGCAAGACATGTCCATCCCAGCCGAGAGTCATGCAGCTAACTGAATAATGATGCTTTGTTCCTCCTAAATAAAGTCACACACCTGCCCCCCTCGCGGTTGCTCTCTGAACTAAAAGAATCGCAAAATTATTAAGAATAGCTCTACTCCCATTCAAAACAGCACTATCGTCATCGTCAAGAATATTCGTTGTACAAAAAGAAAAAAACTACATGTCGAAGGAAAGCATGTCAGAACAGGTCAGAGCATGTCAGCGCATGTTTGTCAGACAACAAGGAGGAAAAAAGCGAAAAGAAACAAAGAAGAAAACCAGCATCAAACTATTTCTAAGCACACACACTCCTCTTATTCAAAAACAGTGCTCATCATAAATCCGTCCAGGACAATACACACCATTTTTCTATTGCTACGCTTTTTCCAGTAACAGTCAATGCATTGGTACAGACTGCGTGATGTCATCACATCCTGTCTGAAGAAGACAGTGGCAAAGACAAAGACTCCTATTATTTATTGAATCGCAACATTATTTCCTTTGTCCTACTCTTAATGACATTCATTCTCTCATTAAAATTCAACAAGAAAGCACCGTGCATATTAAGGATTTTCACCCAAAAGGCTCATCATGGTCATTAGAACTACAGTAAACTACCACTGCTTTTTAAAATAATAAGTGAGTCCACTCAACATCACCTCCAGGCTTATGTACTACATGACTCTTTCTATGCTCACACATTCGTTGTCTGAGGCTACACCTGCGAGCAAAGAGGCGCGAAAGCTGGGGGGGGGCAAAGTTCCATTCGCGCATTGCGAGCAAAAAGGCGCGAAAGCCGGCGAGCAAAGTTCCATTCGCGCACGCCAAAGCACAAGACAGAACGCCTTTACGGGAACATGATGGCATTCCCACCATATTAATGATTTTCTACCTTGCATTGCAGTTTAGAAAAACTACTACAAATCTATAATTTTACGAGTCTATTTTAAATGGAAATTTTAAATTCTACTTTATATGGAAACTATAATTGCCCTATTACTTGGATCGCTATTAATGAAGCGCTCGTATTTTTTCTCTCATCCCATTTCAGGCTTGTCATGCAGTGAAGCAGACTCACATCCAAAATAATTAATTTACACTGAGGGTGCCGTGGTTTAGGAATTCCTATCCTGCGCTCAGATGCAAGCATTTCTTCTCGGATACCTTTAACAGCTGACTTCCTCAACATACCGAGCTCCTAACAACATCTAACAAACAATCAGAGAAACCCTCTTCTCAGCTGTACCATGCGACTTTCTTCTGCGTAAAATCGGTCATTTGAGGAAGAGAGCAGCGAAAAATTGCGCGCACTTGTGCTTGACTTAAAAAACCTGAAGCATGTGCTAATAAACTAAGAAAAAGACACTCATGTCTGGTATCTGATGGTGCCACGTACACAGACGCATTGCCTTTGCGTAAAGAAAGCACAGGACAGGGATACACGATTTTCCTTAGGTGAGCAGGGAAAAGGCTTAAGACCTCAGGTCACCACACAGCGCCACGCGGCTAGCACAACATGACACCAACAAGATACTAGCAGCGGGAAGAACTGCAACACTGCTAAACAAGTCCAGACATGTCATGATGACGTCACAAATCAGGAAAAAAGCACACGCATGCACGCACAGAGGACAACGCATTAAACACACAGAGCGCTCAGGAATAATCGTAGCGTTACCGCACATCGCTACGAAGCTCAACGTCTAACACAAGACGACAGCAACAATATATTAGCGAAGGGTAAAAATTGCAACACTACTGAACAAGTCCAGACATGCGACATCGCATACAAAACACTGCTCCTCGGGGAAAAGGCCTAAGCCTGCGGCGGATCATCATAGAGCATACACAACTTCATTTTTCTATTTCGCTTAAACTAAACGCGGTCTTCTTGAAAAATGATGTACAAGATGCCATCTTCTTCCCAGTACATGACGTCACGTTTCTGATATCTCCTAGCCTGTAGCGCAGATGAATTCTTCTATCCTTTAACATATTTTACCCCATCCCATGCTTCGTCCCATTTGTTTGTTCGCCGATGATGTAGGGTCTTTAAGACACAATTTTTCTTTTTTAGTCCTTGTCTAGAAGGCCATCCTAGTCAGCGCTGCTGCATGTGGCTCATCGCGGCGTGATGCGAAAAACATGTATATACGGGGTCACGCTCTACTGCCGTACCCCTTGCATTTGTTTCCCAGATCTAGAAACATAGTTAGGACGTTTAACGTCTCCTGACGCAGATCTTTCCCTGCAGTATCTTGCTCAATTCTTTTACCACACCTCTGAAAAGACCCCATAACTGTGCTAGTTCATCTCTGGTGTCCGAGGGCAGGGCTGGGGTCGCAAGGCGTGGTAGACTCTCAAGAAGTATATCGTCATTCTTCCCTGTTAATGATGTGAATTTAGCAACTTCCGTTTTGCTGTCAGTGAGCAGTCTGACGTTCGCACCAGTTTCCTTTATAATGTCCACCAGTTTTCTCAAGGACGTGTCTTTTCCTTTTGAATCGCGCACACTATTAGCAGTGTCTACGTCCTGCATTTCCATAGCAGGTTTTCAAGAAACTGCTCGACTATTCGTATCTTCATGTGCAAAACAATAGGGTCAATGAAGCGGTGTTCCATAGAGAACAATGGGGGGTGCCGCACTAAGTTTTTCATGTTGCCGTACATCTGCGTCTGCTTTCCACTGGCCGAACAATAACTTGTGAGTGTTTGTTTCACAAAATTGATTATCATAATAATACCTAAGAGGATCCTTAATTCAAGTGCTTATATGCGTTCGATTACCGATGCCAAACAATTTAAGAAATGCTTATGCGACCATTGCGGGCGGAGGGGTGACGTGGAAATTGGAGCGATCTGCATGCCTACACTGGCGGCACTTTGCTGGGGGAAGGGATGAAGAGGGGGAGATGAAGGAGGAAGGCTCACGCGTCTGGCTGGCATGACCATTGCGCTGCATTGCCGTTTTTCAATTTCCACTTTTTACGTGTTGTCATTGTTTGCTCCAGTTGACCAAAATGTTTCATGTACTTGTTTATTTACCTCCACGTATCTGCACATTTTTTTCATGTGGTTGTATGCTGCTATGTTAACATTATGCTACGAAATGCTAACCTCCCGTTTGTATTGCCTCCATGGCCAATAGCGGAAATAAATACATGAGTCTGTACGTCTCACAGAAAAAACAACCGTCCACCTTCCGCGTACATGCTATGAGAGCGATAAGAGATAAGAGCGATAATCAGCTTCTTTTGCGGGACTCGCCGATGCCACTCGACTACTGAAGTTTCTCTCTTTCTCTCTTTGTTTTTTTTATTTTCTTTTTTTCTTACAGCGGTTGCAGACCGGCCACTGCTGCACGGCTCATGATGTACTCGTACCGGGGCATCAAGCGCGGAATTATTATTTTATCTGTATCTTGTTGAGTTGCCCGCTTCATCACGGCTTCCGCGTTAACCACATGACAGACAGAAAGGCGAGGGGGATTACAGCAGCTATCAACGAAACCCGTGCACAAAAGTAACGACCGACTTATTGTTTCCTTTGATTTTAGTGACTTTTTTCCTCCTTCCATACTTCATCTAATGAAATCATTCCTTGTTCATCAAGATATCTACTGGACCTGATAGCACTGCGGTCTTGTCTTGAGTAGAAAGTATGCTAGGACGTTGCCAAAGCTTATTCGCTCTGCGCGCGTTCTTGCTATTGTTCCTGTATGCAAGAGCTTTTGTGCCCCTATTTTCTGCGGCTTAGAATTCTGGGAGTCTGCGACGGGAGTACGAACAGATGGGCCTTCCTATATGTCTTCAGACTGCCTGTAACTGCCATAGAACGAACTGCCATAGTCTGTCTTCAGACTGCCATAGAACGAATAATTGCTAAAATGGTATTCGATAATCTGTATGGGAATATACAAGGAATATATTACACGTCCGTGAGAAAGCTGGCAGAGATTATAAAGGGATCTGGTGCGAACGTCAGACTGCTCACTGACAGCAAAACGGAAGTTGCTAAATTCACATCATTAACAGGGAAGAATGACGATTTACTTCTTGAGAGTCTACCACGCCTTGCGACCCCAGCCCTGCCCTCTGACACCAGAGATGAACTAGCATAGTTATGGGGTCTTATCAGGGGTGTTGTAAAAGAATTGAGCAAGATACTGCAGGGAAAGATCTGCGTCAGGAGACGTTAAACGTCCTAACTATGTTTCTAGATCTGGGAAACAAATGCAAGGGGTACGGACAGTAGAGCGTGACCCCGTATATACATGTTTTTTCGCATCACGCCACATGAGCCACATGCAGCAGCGCTGACTAGGATGGCCTTCTGGCCAAGGACTAAAAAAGAAAAATTGTGTCTTAGAGAACCTACATCATCGGCGAACAAACAAATGGGACGAAGCATGGAATGGGCTAAAATATGTTAAAGGATAGAAGAAAATTCATCTGCGCTACAGGCTAGGAGATATCAGAAACGTGACGTCATGTACTGGGAAGAAGATGGCATCCAAGAGGAAAGAGGCCACGTATAAGTGTCGAACTCAACCAGCGCGTGTCACGCATGTTAGATGTGGACTCTATGACGCGAGGTGAGCTAAGAACGGAAATCGGGAACGACGTCCAAAGATCCAGACGACGGCAAGCTGAGGCAAATGTTGCGTCACAGCTTGAGTAACGTCGTTTGGAGTGCCCCCGATTATTTTGTCTTCAACGTTAAAAGGAGGACATTGTGATCGCATATATGCAACCATGCGAAGTTTTTCCTAACATGAAGACGTCACTAACTCTTATGTGTAAATCTAATGTTCATCCTGCTTCATTCATACTTATTCAACTCATATGTACCAGCAATCGATGCTACACAACTGACTTGTACGTGGTGCACGCAGTTGCTTATCAACTAGTCAATAAATTTTTCTTCACACCTACGGAAACAGAGATGATCGAATGAAAAAAGACGCGACAGCGAACGACACAGTCCCAAGCAGTCTGCTGAAAGCGCGAGCATGTACGACGGCTGGATCAAGATAGTAAATCTTCAGAAGAAATACGCTGATGAGACAGCACACCCGCTAGAACCCTCTCCACTGACGAAAAGAAAAGCCAGGAGTACGGCTGTCGAAAAGCACGCGGCATTAGGCTCCGATAGGGATAGATTTGAGCCAAGGTACATATAAATGGTAGCGCAGCTTGCATTGGCCACCACGTCTTCAAGGGCGGCCATGATAAAGACCGTCAGCGCCATCCATCCGTTGCGGGGCACACTACAAATTTCGTCATAATGACGTCACCTGGACGTCACGTGGTACGTCACCGTTACGTATAGCACGGGGCGTGCCAGGCGCTCGCGCAGCGCGTTCTTTCCACCGCGATGCCGAGCCGCAGAATGTCACAATCGCTGTTGATAGCAAATCCAAGAGCAAAAGCTCATGAGCAATTTGTGAACAGAGATGAATTAACACTAGCGACATGCGTGCAACAAAGGACACAGGAGACCAGGTGGGGGCTTGCTTTCTTTTATCACAGGTAAATTCGCCATGGTATTGTAAACAGTATAAATACAGTATAAACAGTATTATGTAGTCCGTCCAACTCCAGTATAAACACCCACGACAGAATAATGTGCAATAACCAGTGTGACAGCCTATGTAGTGAATAAGCACAAAAAGATAATGTACAAATTCCAGCAAACATAGATAGGGCCCAGGACTATTGCTGTCCCCATGCACATCTGGAGCTTTCCACATATCTCTCGTACCAAGAAGGCGGAAGTGAACATATTTGCACTTTTGGGTCACATTATATGATACTTGCATGCTGTGTGGTGCTATGTCTCCCAACAGTTTTTGGCATTCGTAATGAATGCTATGGAGGAATTCGAAAGCACAAGTCCATTAGCTCAGTTTAGAAGTCTGTGATACTTTATCTTGCAAAACAGCCAAAATACTATCAGCTTCCAGCAATGACAACCTTGTTCAGAGCATACACACTGTTCATGACTACTACTTTGATTACAACAGCATTTTTGTATTAAAGGCATGTCAAAGCATTGACAATGTTTTCTGCTTCTGCTATTTTGTGCACATTTTGCTACGTGGTGTAGGTTTTTTAAGCTGCACAAAGTGCTTAGCCCTGCACATAACTGCACGTACATACTGGCAGTTGTGCACACAACTATCGAACTCAGCACATGATCCAAAATATAAAATTACGTACTAGGGATCTATGTAGACAGGTATACACTAAATGCATATCAAAGAGAGGGCAAACTGCTGATGATCCAAAATAGAAAATCCATGCTAGGAATCTATATACAAGGGGAAGCAAACAACAACTTTATTATGGGATGACGGCTGGGGCTTCCACACGGATACACCTAATACATATCAAAGAATAGCAAACTGCTGAAGATTCAAAATAGAAAATGTATGCTAGGTATCTATGAACACAGGTGCTGAACACAGGGCTTGCAACTGGTGCACTTTCTTGCGGAGGTTATCCAGCTTGCCTTTTGTTGGCTGTGCTGGAGCTGCTAGACTACTGGACGATGGGCAATCTTTGGGGGGATGCCAGCCACTTCCACCTGCAAATGGTGATCAAAAAGCATTCACAAGTCTGCGGACTTCATGGCGGTAGAGTATTCCTCACATACCTCCTAAGTGCTGAGGTGACGAGACTGCACGCAGTACACCAGACGACGTTCCTGGCAGAGGAGTGACAACTGCAGCTAGTGGGGAGACAACAGTGCTCTGTGTTGACAAGGCTGGTGCGTGTTGTGCGTAGCTATGGTCCTGATGAGACAGATCACGCTGTTGCTGACTTTCTTCAGTACCACACTCTGATGAAGCAGATGATGTCGTACAGTTAGCCAACCCAACAACTACGTTACTCAAGTATACCTTCAGCATGGCAAGGATGACTCATCTGGTGAAGGTGTATTGCTCCTGTGCTGTCGTCATCGCAGGCTACCACAGCTTGCACACGTTCCTCCGTTGAAGGCCCACTGCTTTCAAGTCTGCTCTGATTGGCGTAGGCACTACTTCCTCCTGTAAACCACCAGTAGCACTCACAATAATTGCCTCTAGAGTTACAACATTTTCATGTGATAACTTGAGCATACCGACTTGTATTATACTTACCAACGCCATGCAGTGTGCGCTTCAATGTAGGAACTGCATCCCACCGAAGCCTTCCTGTGCGCAAATAAGCAACTGGTGCGAAGTGCTGGGAGCACAGGACCTTAGAGCGAATGGAAATTAGACTCGTATCCGCCTCCAGGTTGCAAAACTCCAGCCACGCCTTGTACCTGCGAAGCAGTTTTATTGTTGAAGAATTATGCAAAGCTGTGCCACGAAAACATGCACTAGCTACAGCAGCCTGACCCTGTATGCCCTACATTCAGAGTTCAAAAAAAAAAAGAAAAAATCAGCATGCAAAGCAAGCCATCAACATGCTAGCATTGGGTACATGTAAGCACATGCAGCACAGCCCTTTGTGTCCCGTACATGCAAACCGTTGCAAAACTCCTCGTTGAAAGCAGCCCAGCAGCCACATGCTTAAATATTTACATGTTTACCACCTCACTGTGGAAGGATGACCTATCCAGGGAGTGTCCATACAGACTGAAAGCTGGAAAACAGGTGATACCATTGAAACGCTATTAATCTTATGTAACTTGCACTATGTTCACTTCACCGCTCTCAATAAAACTCGGGGGGAGAGGTACGCATTTTACTTCAGCAAACACTGCACGTCCTCAACCAAGTGACTCAGCTCCGTTCTCGGCCGTAGACACTTATAATATATAGGAACTCACCTCAAGGGGTCCCGAGGAAAACGGTGGAAACTTATACCGCCCATAGTGTCATCGGCGTCACAGTTTCCTTTCTCCTTCAGGAGGCACCGCTTATGTAGCGCCTCGACATGGTGCGTCTCCCGGTAGAGCCTGCAGGAACAGGTTTACCGGCGTTCTGTTGTGTTTTACCATTGTTCGTGTGTGCCTGCCTTACCTTAGTTCTCCGAGAAGTGTCCCCTGTTTGACTTGGTGGTTTGAAATTGAAAAGACGACGATGAAGAAGAAAACGGCTATCAACAATCACAAAGCGCGCAGTCAACGTACGGCAAGCTCGTAGCTAACAACATGCTGAGGGACAGGAACCGGAAGCGTACTCGGCTCTGTCTATAATCTTACGTATTACTGGCAGACCGGGCGAATTGCTATATTAAAAATATGCATATTGGATTAATACACACATTATTCGCGCCTCCGATCAAATTATTTTTGTTTACGTTCGTAGTTTGCCCCTCAACAACCACGCTCGCATGTGTATCATGAAGGGCGCAGTGTTGCTAACACAGATTTGGTATTTTTTCTCGCCTTCGCTACCATTTATATGTACCTTGTTTGAGCCACTACGGCGTTAGCTGTATTCAGTATGGAAAATAAAAGACAGGAACGCAGTACGATACGTTTTTTTTTTTTACTTCGTTGTCAGAAACTGTGCTTATTTTGATAGACTTTGATAGATAGACCAGAAAGTCGCCACAAAATCGCAAATGAAACTCAAACAACAGAAGTCGTGACTTCTTAACTTTTTTTGCAGTTTCGAGGTGAACGACATATCTACAGTATCTAAAAAATGCAGATGACATTGACAAGGCAACGAGCATTATTGTGATCAAAAGAGAGCAGAGCAATGTGTTATAATACAAACGGAACACGTGACCGCCTTTTACAATTGCGCTTTCCTCCCTAGAGAGAGGCTCCTGCGTTCGCGAGGAAGCCTGACATCCTATAGCTGTATCATAAATTGTCTCCGCCCCCCCCCCAAAAAAAAAAAGAAAAGAAAAAGGAAAAAGGAGAGAGCGAGAAAGAAGAAACCAAACCGGCAGTCTATACAAACGGTGTGTTCATCAACTCGGAGTTTCGTAATATATAGATCGGTTTTATAGTTCAGCGTCATGCGCGTGTGTGTGCATGGTTGTCCTACTTCCCTCATCTTACATGCGTATCCGTAGGTTCTCTGCACTGCCGAGCTTTCAAGCCTCCAGCATTTTTTGCGTCTAGACGACACCATCTACGTCACCGCGACATATCCACGCCAACATTCACTCAACTTATAGACCTATCGTGCCTCAGAATACATTGTTTCTATAAGCAAACTGAATGTTGGTTCGTTAGGCACACTTTAGCCCGCCAATTTTAGTCAAATCTTTTATTTTTGTATGTCTCAAATTTTGCAACCGTGTCCCACTTTTTAGTTTTTTTTTTTTTCTCGCTATTTCATAAACACGATTGTACATTCCGTCTACTCGAACGAGCCTCGAATTCTTCCGGGAGTCAGTATGGAAACACATGAGGATATACAGGTTGTCCTTTGTTAGGTGCCACAGTTGTTATTAAAAATTTATGAGAGCCCCGGACGTGCCGTTTGGGCGCCTAACATACCTGGCCTCCCGGATATCTTTCCTAGCCGGTCACATCAGTGTTCGATGGCTAACTGAAATGGTATACATAATTAGCTTCACTAATTTTCAAAGATAAGAGATTGACCGAATGACAGCATCGAATCCCTTGGAGTCTTTGTACATTCTCTATGACCGACGCATTGGTGTCTATAATTATTAACCTATCCTCGATAAACTTGGTTTGACAACCCTAGCACATCGTAGAACCTCAGATATCACATTTTCCAATGCAAAGTAGCACATGTCTCGTCTTAAGCTGTCGTTGATCTATTTGCTGCCGTTCATCCTTCGTTCATCATCTTCACATAATGCTCCACGTGCAGTGGGGTAGTGTGCGCACCTCCGCGGTGAAACACCCCATCTCATTGTCATCATTTATTTTATGTTTTTGTTGTGCCGTTCACTCCGACCACACCTTTATTTTATGTTTTGTTTGATTTCTCACAGTTTAGCAGATACCAACAGACTTCGTAACAGCCATAATGTACACACGTTTGCTCAACGATGTTAGTTCTCCTAACAGCTGTCAAGTTTTTAGCTTTTTATATCCTATACCCTTACCACGTGAAGTAACACACAAATCTTTGCTCCTCGTATTGTTATTTCTTATTTGTCTTCTTTATCTGTTGTAGTCTCTTCTGCGGCGACCCATTTCCCAAACCTGTGGTTGCGCGTGGCCTTGAACGTAGGCTTCGCCGCTACGCGTTCGTGCGGCGATTGAAGGCTCCTTTACATGTTCAAAATTTGGAACCCGAATGGAACCTTGAAGATGCCACTATTCATGCCAAAAAAAATGCTCAAAAGTTTCGTCTTGGCAGAGGAAAGATGCCATTAGAGAACGAATGCAAAGCGCTGCCAGCAGAATATGTAGCACGCGCTTTTCGTTCCAAAATACACAGGCTCTATGGGAGCTGTTTTAGGTGAAGCCTGCTTTACGTTTTGTCCCTTATTCTTGGGCATGAAGGAAGTCATGAGCTACATTGGTGCACACTGCTGTGACAATTATAATGTTACATCTAGATGCGGGATACACAGCTTCATTTTACGTACTGTGAATGTTGCAGCATGGCTGCATACTGCTATACTGCATGAATGTTGCAATTGGCATGGCTGCATTCAACAACACTCGGAATTGTACAGTAATCTTTTGATTTAATGCGTAAGCTTCAATTTTCTTTAATCCGTATTTTGCTTTGTTGCGTTAATGGTCTCCTAACATCTGCATACCACAACGTAATTCTCACAAGGAGAGTAATCACTGTAGAAATTATGCAGAAGACACTAACCTCGTCACGTCCAGATACAACAGTCTTGGAAGATAGATTCAAGGAAAGCACTGCCAACTGCTGTAGGCGGAGGTTCTTTGTACTCAAACTGAGGGGTCCGTCTCATAGTCTGCATTCTTCAAATACGATTGGCAAAATCCGCTGCCAACCATACCTGCCGCTGCGGTTGAACGCCCAGTATCGTACGGAACTGAATGCCCGCCGAATAATCTGACTTTGACGACACAACCGAGGCACGTCAAATGAAGTAAGGGCTGTACCTCGATAAATTGGTCGTTGTTCCAAAAGATATAACTAAAGCAAACTTGGAAATACACACACTACGCTAACGCAGTGAAATAGCGCGCTGGATCCCGAAAGTCGTCGTAGCTCGTAGCCTCGTAGCTCCTCTTTCCGCGGAAGTCGCTAATTGGATTATCGCAGTTATAAAACAGGTCGTAGATTTCGAAGTATATACATACTTTTCATTTCCAGACATTGTGACAACAGTATATCGGCGTAAAAATGTTGGTTCTTGCTGAAAGTTGTTGTTGTAGTGCTCGATCACGTGACCGCATTCTGCGCGCTGATTGCATGGGCGATTGACGTCATCCCGGGGGGATGACCAGTTGAGTTTTCTATATATGCGTACGTTTTCTTGGTTTGACGCTAGGTGTGCCAGCGTCGGCGTGAACCGCGATGTTCAAAATTCAAGTTTACGAAAACTACGAGGTGTTGAGGCATGAATTTTCGTATATGAAGTTGCTTTTGTGTATTCTATCGGTAGCCACTGCGGAAAAGGCTCTCCAGCTTCTTGTCAGAGACCCTTTAAAGTGCACCCTGTCGGTAGCTGGGTCACTGGAACCATATTACCAACTAATCAGTCAGCTCAGGACTCTTGCCTCTGTTCCTAGTGCGACGTAGACGAAATTGCTGAAAACGCCACACCAGCCCTTTAAAGTACACACTGCATGTAGTTGGGTCGGCGGAACCATATCACCAACTAATCCGTCAGCCCAGGACTCTTGGCTGTGTTCCCAGCGCGACGTAGACGAAATTGCTAAAAACGGCACACCAGCCCTTTAAAGTGCACACTGCATGTAGTTGGGTCGCTGGAACCATATCACCAACTAATCCGTCAGCTCAGGACGCTTGGCTGTGTTTCCAGCGCGACGTAGACGAAAGTGCTAAAAACGGGAACACCAGCCCTTGCCAGTGCACCCTGCTGGTAGCTCGGTCGCTGAAACCATATCACTAGTGCCTTCATAATTTACCCACGTCTCGTAAGCGTCATTTGACTCCATTTCTGAATGCACTCATACTGACCTCACACCCCGCAGGTCTCACCAGTGCCTTCACTCACACAGACGTGGCGCCACTCAGACGTCATGAGTGCACTCACAGGAGGTCTCATGAGGGGCAAAACCTCATGAGTGCAGTCACAGGAGACCTCATGAGGGTAAGAACCTCATGAGTGCACTCACGGATGGCCTGATCGCTTGCCCTCACTCACCCTCACCTCAAAGGCGTGAGGTGAGAGTGAGGGGCACTCATGAGGGCCCTCATGAGTGAGTTCGCCCAGCTGTGGTTAGTGGTTGCGTTAGGTCTGCGCATCGCGGTATAAATTGTCATACCCTGGAAGCGCTGCAAGCTTTTAACATCCGTCGGACGGGAGTAGTGTAGGATAGGCTTGAGCTTGTCCTCCGTCGATATGACCGTGCCGGACTCCACATTGAACTCGAAGAGATCGATGCGGTAGGTAGCAAGCTGCACCTTGATTGGCCGTGGATTGACAGTCACTCCCGCAGCTTTAATGCGTCCCAATACCACTTTCAAATGAGAAAGATGTTCCTGGAATGTACACGGACGAATTACTACGTCATCCATGCACGCCATAGCGCAGTTATATTTCGCGTCGCCAACCACCTCGTCCATCACTCGCTGAAAATAGCCACGGAATTAGACAGTCCAAAGGGTAGCTGGACATATTTAAATAATCCCCTGTGAATCGTAAATGTTGTTTCCTCAACACTATCTGGTGCTATCGGAATATGCAGGAATCCTCTACTGCATTCCAAAGTGGGCACACATGGGCTGATCCCAACGAGTGCATCATCGAGTCTATCGAGGGAAAAGAGTACGAATCTCTTACCGCTACCTCGTTGAGTCGGGCATAATCCACGCACAAACTTGCGGTTCCACCCCTTTTCGTCGCAAGAACCGCCGGAAAAGCTCAACCGGCGCCGATTGTCAAGCTCCGGGATGTCGGGTCTCGTCATCAACCCCTTTTCTGCTCCGTTTCCGGCACTTCATGAATGGGTAGAATGTGCTACCGCTTGCGTGCTGGTAGCCTCCGCGACGTAAGTCCAGGACGAGCCCAATGCAGATAATAAAGTCGCCTCCCAGGATCAGCAGTCCCGTGAATCCGGGCAAGTACACGAAGCGTTGCCTGAGCCGTTGTCCATCAACGGTCAAGGTGAGGCGTACTGCTCCTCCGGCTGATACCAGTGCATCTGATGCGAGCCATGGGCAGGTCCTGGTTGTCTGGAAGGAAATGTTCTGCTCCTGGCACCAATCGTGGGTGGTTTCACACATCAGGGACACCGCCACTCCAGTCAACACCATAGCTACAACGTCCTTCCCCAAGAACACACACGGTCCTCAGGATCCCTGTTGGAAATAGTAAGCACAATTTCATTCATTTCTTCACGAAATTTTAATGAGATTCAATGAGAAATCAGACTGACAATTCGTTCAACGTGTGAAAGCCGACTCTTTCTCATTGACGGGATTAGAAGTTAGGCAGGGAAGCTGCCTTCGCGGAACCCGGCTCCACCGTGTTGTGTGGCGAAGACCACATCAACGAAGAAAGGAACCAGTTCAACGAATTGGTTTACTGGGCGTCAAGAAGAAATGTTGATTTCCAATTGATTTAATGGGATCCGACGTGTTGTGTATTACGGACTGCGCCAATAGAAGACGATGAACTGGCCTAATGTGTATCAATGAGAAGATGCTTTCCAATTGGGTTAATGGGATCGAACATGTTGCGTTATCGTCACTACAATAATGGA
Source organism: Ornithodoros turicata (assembly GCF_037126465.1). NCBI lineage: Eukaryota > Metazoa > Arthropoda > Arachnida > Ixodida > Argasidae > Ornithodoros > Ornithodoros turicata. Next base: position 145,235,538 of record NC_088201.1, read on the forward strand.
GAAGTCAGTTGCTAATGGAACGAGCGTAATGGTGACGAACGGTACATCATCACTCTCAAATTAAGTAATAATATTTGATTGGGACGAATGCTGTTCATTCGTGTTGACGATGAACTAATTCGAACCAATTCAAACAAATGAAATTCTACGACACGAACCGAATCAAAAATGTTACAGGTGAAATTTGAATTAGAATTTGAAATAAAAAGTTATTCTTAACAAATCGACTGAGGAGGCGAACGGACCGTCGGCTGCGATGTCGCCAAGAGGGCGCGTCGTATTACATTTCCCTACCGCACCACATAGTGGCTCGTGCGAGCTGAAAATAGTTCGCGTTATTTCAAATGTTTGTGAACATATTATGCTCAGAAGTACATGTGCTGGTGCACCTTGGTATTACACCTCTTACAGTAAGCTATTTTTAATGCATTCCGTATAAGATTCAGTAGATGTATGTGGACGCGTTCTTCGTCAATGGTCAACGAATTAATCAGTCTCTCACAAAATGTTGGAGCGTAAGGATGTGTGCGGTCGCTCACAAGCATTAGGCGTCATTCGTGCTTGATTTTGAGGATTTTATCCGTGCCTAAGGTCAGTAGTCGATTTGTCAAGCATTCCAGTTTTTTCAACGCCGCTTTGCATGTTTTTACCCCTGCTCGCAGGCACTACGGCCATTGGTCGGAGGACAATGTAGTCAATGTGTTGCCACCCGCTCTGTGTGCATCGGGATGTAATATATTTTGATGCTGCTGTTCGAGCACCCTTTGCTTTATCTTTCGAAATGTTATTATTTGAAGGTTATCCTGGTACGACGCGACTGGCATAGGGGCGTCGGCATTTCAATTTCAATTCAATTTCAATTTATTTCCTTGCGGTTGGGAGAGCAGCAAAAAGCCCATGAGGCTTCACACCGGCTCCTCCCCCAAAGTTCACTATTTACAGCAACAATACAGTAACGATCATAGCGTACAGAAAAAAAGAAAACAATATTGTAACAATAACCAAATGAGTGTGAGAAAAATGGAAAGAAGAAATATAATGCCTATGATACAAACAAGTCAACTAACAGTTCAAAATTTACTCAATTTACAGTTAAATACCCAACATAAAGCGACAGAGCATTCCTTTTGACATCAACAATGGGTCCGGCGACGTACCAACAAACTGATTAAAAATAAATGGTGACATATACGTCAATGACTGCTTACCGTAGTTTGTTCGATGCAATGGGACACACCAAATCCCATGTCGAAAAGAATACATAGATGTCAGCGTAGTTAACTGACATAGTTCTAGAAATGTCGTCTTATTTTCACGGACGCTTTTCGAACAAGTTAAGGTAAGCTTATAGTTGTAGAATTTCGGTATCGGAATAATATTGTACTGTTCAAATAATTCCGCAGTATGAGACAGGCGACTGACACCAGCAATAATCCTGATAGCCCTTTTTTGCAGGACAAACAGCTCGTGAATATTTCCAGCCGTCGTTGTTCCCCACACTAAGAAACAATAATTGTACCGTGAATAAAATAAAGAATTGTAAAGCAGCAATTTAATATTAACTGCAAGAACACAACTATGCCTGCCTAAAACGCCATTTAAAGCAGCAAGTTTTTTGGAGACATAAGAAACTTGGTTGTCCCATTGCAGGTGTTCCGAAAACATTACCCCTAAACATTTAAAGCTAGGTACTACATCAAGTTTATGACCGTCATAATTGACAGAAACGTCTTCAGTTATGATTTTCCCTTTAGGTCGAAACAGCAACACCTTAGTTTTTGCCGTATTGAGACTAAGGAAGTTACACTCGGACCATTACAACTTCCGTAACAGATTTCCCAGAAAAAAGTAATGTTGCATCATCGGCATATATAATGAAATCTAAGTAAGTTGTACCAGCTGAACGTGGATAAACGTTGATTATATCGTTTACATATATGTTGAATAATAAGGGTCCTAAAATACTGCCTTGCGGGACTCCCGATTTTATAGTCGCAAAATCTGATAGAAAATTATTTATAGAAACGGCCTGTTCACGTAGGTATAAATATGACCTTATCAGATCTAACGGAACACCGCGGATGCCATAATACTCCAATTTTTGTAATAAAATATTGTGATGGATACAATCAAAGGCTTTACGAAAATCTACGAAGACCGCTAAGATTAGACGCTTTTGTTCAAAGTTTTTTATTATTATTTCTTTTAGTTTTAACAAAGCTGTTTCGGTTGATCCATGTTTACGAAACCCAAATTGCTCATTAATGATAACATTATGCATGTTAAAAAACTTTAATAGTCTATTGTAGACGACTTTTTCAAGGCCTTTCGAGAATATAGTGAGGACGGATATAGGACGGTAGTTGGACAATTCATTTTGATCCCCTCTCTTATGTATAATCGAGACTTTCGCCTTTTTGAGTTGCGCGGGAAAGATTCCCGTAACCAAGTACCGTAACCGTAATCAAGTCGATTACATACTTGACCGGTTTAATTTGAACACCGTTAATATCACAACATTTGGAATTACTTAACCTCAAGAATGTTGCGCACACTTCACTGACATCGGTTGGTTGAAAAAAGATGGAATCATCAACTGATTTTTTTTAAAAAACAAAGTGCACCGCATTTAGGTGTCTTGGTAGCTATGTTAACGAAGAAGTCATTGAATTGGTCCGATAAAGCTTTTCCAGATAAGACGGTGCCGTGAATCACAATATTGGCAAGACTGTCAGTGTCTGTGTTTTTCTTGATTATGGTATTAAGGTTTTTCCATAATAGATCCATGCGATTCGATGATTCTTCAAATATTTTTGAAAAATACTGTGTCTTTGCTTTTCTTATTTCAGAAGTTACCTTATTTCGAAAGCGTTTATATATTTTTTTTATTTTTCCGCATCACGGGACCTTAAGAAATCGCGGAATAACCTATTCCTTTCTTTCATAGACCGGTAAAGCGAAGGACTTATCCATGGCTTCCTAATATTTTTTGGTATAATTTTCTTGCGATAAGGAAAATGTTTCTTATAGATTTCTAAAAACTTTTCAATAAACAGCTCATAACAAGAATCAACGTCGTTGCCAACGCATATCGCGTCCCAGTCTTCAGAAGCAATGTCTTCTCTGAAAAACTTCAGAGTATCGTCTGTTATGGTTTGTGTCATTATGGTTTTGCTTACATTTTTTCTCTTTACCTTCGTGGTGCATAACATATATACTGGCAAATGGTCACTGACGTCTGCCGCAATCGTGCCAGCTACGTTAACATGAGTAGCCGCGTTTGTCAATATGACATCAATTGTAGTAGAAGTAGCGGAGGTGATTCGTGTAGGGACAGTGATGGTATTTACTAAATTATATGACAGAAGCATTTGCTCAAATTTTTCATACGATGAAGATAGGCTATGCATATCAAGGTTCAGGTCACCACCAATAAATAACCTACATACATTGGTCTCCGCATAGCAGAAAACATCTTCCATAAATGTTAAAAAAGCAGTTAAACTCCCATTTGGTGGCCGATATATGACGCAGAAAATGAGATTATTATTGAGAAGGCATAAAGCTTCGAAATTATTAGTGATAACAGAGAACCCTGAAAGAATAGAGCATCGCCCGAGTGTGCGAGAAATTTGAATCGATATAGCACCGCCGCGTCTGCAAGTTCTGTTTAGGTAAAAATGCTCATGATCTGGCAACTCCAACATATGCGAATCTTCGTTGTGCCATGTTTCGGTCAGCATGACCGCATCAAATGAAAATTTCAGACTGTCAAATAGTACAGACAGAGCGTCCACTTTATTTGATGCAGACCGGCAATTTAAATGAAAAACACTCAAAGAATTCCGAAAGTGCAAGCAACAGTTCGCAAAATCTTCAGGCAAGAGACCGCTCGTCTGCATGTGCAAAATTTAAAGAAGGCTGAAAGCTTAAAAGGTAATATACGTGAGAAACAAGATACAAGTTACTAAGAACGATAGGCTTCGAGGTCATCTAGATGCTGTACAGATTGTGGCACGCCATTTTCACGTGACCTGATATACACCTTTCCGTTCCGTGCCCAAGCCTGGTGTAACTTTCCATCTATTTTGAGAGCAATAGCTGCACCCAACAGGCGTTTCATGTAGGCACAAAGATGCTCATTGACAAAGACTGGTTTGTCACAGGAGATACCGATATCTACACATTTGATACGCTTTGCCCGCACATTTTCAATTACGGAGTTTCTTTTCTGTCTCGTTTTAAACTGGACAATAATGTTTTTAGAATCTGTGTTGGGAATAGGCACAGTGTGACATATCTCGATGTCGTCCATGGAAATGGTTTCACTGATTACGACTCCGATCTGGTAAACAAGTTCTGGAATGTTCTGAATTGCAGCAGGTGGAATGCCTTTTATCTCGATGTTACGATTTCTGGAGTCACTGCTCCAGCTCTGCAATTCGCATCCCATTGCGTTTCAACTGAGCCTTGTTCTCTAGACACTGTTCGCGCAGTTTCCCATTTTCGTCTCTCAGCGCCTTGTTATCGTCCAAGACAGAATCCATTTTGCTTCGTAGCTCTTCGAAAGTTTCGTTCATGAAAGTCATGCTTTGTTTCACGTCCCGGAGTTCCCTGCGTACCTCCCGCTCAAATGTTTCTCTTACATTTTTAAACTCATTTCTAATTTCACACTTCAACTCCTCGACGAGTAATGCATACTCTTTACTTTGCTTAGTTTCTCTGGCACTGCTCTCTTCAGACATTTCAAAAACAGTAGATAGCAGTGTGCAGAATCACCTATCTGTACTGTACAGCTTATCAATGAAGAATCAGTCGCTATTCTCGGCAGCAGCAGTAACAGGGAAACACAAAAATTTATATATTGTATGTGATCACCTAAAAGATACAGGGTAACTGTAAAAAAAGTCTTATACAGCGACCGACAACTGTCACTGCTGCTGCACGAGTGAGCCTTGTGGATGGTGTGTCGCAGATTTATGAAGGTGGAAAACCCACGTCGGATGTGACGTCCAAGATTAAACTTTTCCGGAAGACACTCTTGCGCGTGTAGCTGAAGTACGTTGTAGTTGACGATGATAGGAAGGCGCACAGACGCTGCTGATACTGCCACTGATAGCTTGCAACTTGTGCAGTGTTCTGAAAGATACAGGGTAACTGTAAAAAAGTATTATACAGCGACCGACAACTGTCACTGCTGCTGCACGAGTGAGCATTTGTCAGCAGGTTGTCAAAACGGAATCTCAACGAAGCTGAATGGCCTTAATTTTCACGCAAGAAAGTCAAGCTGGACAGGATTAGAAATCTCCTACGAAGCACAGAAGAGCATTATGTCATTTTTTTTTTGTCGGCACTGTTTGGACAAATGGATACATCTCTATGAACTTACTCTGTGTGAATTTATACAAATGGAGACATCTCTATGAACTTACTCTGTGTGATTTATACAAATGGATACATCTCTATGAACTTACTCTGTGTGAATTTATGTCGTGTGTGTTGATGATGGACAGAATGCTTTCACAACATGTAAGTGCTCATTAAGGTTTCTATTCTCGGTGTTTACTATGTCTTCCTAGCGATTTTCAATCGCTTGGTGAATATTCGCTCTGATAAAAAAACATCACAAATAACTTTTACCTTTGTATCTGCCACTTGCGATATTTTCACATCTACTGGATTTTTATATATGTAAGAACAGACCTGTAAGGTAATTAATTACAAGTAATTGAATTACTGCAATTAATTACTTCCGGAATTACATTAGGTTTTATGTAATTGTAACTGTAATTGAATTATTTTTACAAGTAACGTGTAACGCATATTGAATTACTTTCGGAATTACCTTGAACGCTATCTGGGAAGGCCCAATAGTTGGGTCAGTTCCACACCGTTTCTTTTTCGTTTTTTTTTTTCAGTGATTACCCAAAGACTCGATTCAGATCGGTACATTTTTCGGTACAATTTTTTTTTACATTTGAATGTGGAAGGAGAAAAACTCTTGCGTCACGAGAAAAGGAGTACGAATTGTGGATATCAACTCGCACTTCACAGTCGTTAGAATGCTTGAAAGTTCTTTCTTGTGTGCTCGAGGTGTTCATGAAGTACAATGTTGGGCTGCCCAGCAGTGCACCAGTGGAGCGTCTGTTTTCAGTTGGTGGTCTTGTTATGAGAAGGAGACATGGCAGCCTTACAGACAAGAACTTCGAGAATACCTTACTCTTGAGAGCCAAGACGTTACAAGCTGCACTCATGATCTGCACTTTGTTCACATACCTGAAGAAAGAAAGCCTTTTGACTGTGATGTTCAGTGTTTTCTTTAACATGGGAATAGACTTGTCCTTGTGTAAGACTTCTCTAACTTGTTTTTCTACCACAAGCACAACTACCACCATCTTTCAGAACATGTGCAATAAATGTGTACATCAAATCTTGCAGTTTGCACGTCGTTTGCTTGTTGAAGTCAACTCTGTGAATGTAATTCAGTGTAATGCAATTACTTTTTTCAGTAATTGTAATCGTAATTGAATTACAATAGAAAATGAGTAATTGTAACTGTAGTTTAATTACTTTTGTGAAGATGTAATTCTAAGCGTAATTCAATGAGTTTGGAAAAGTAATTTTTACAGGTCTGTGTAAGAATAAATGTTCAAGCAGGAACGGTATTTTCGGTAATTGATTTCTACAGAGAAAATGTGCTTTCTGATGCAACAGAATAGTCACTGCACATTCAAAAAGTGCATCAGCAACGAGATTTTCAATGTGACTTTAATGGAAAAATCCTTGCTGCTGTACATTTGGCCAATGGGAAGCTAGGCTGGCCTCCAATGGGTGCGACTGAGCGCGTTTCCACTTCGTTCGCATTGACATTTACAATGAATTCTCATTGGAACCCTCTAAAGTCCGGCTGTTTTCAATGCGGTATTTGTGCAAAATTGTCGATTCGGAATGAGAGACTTTGTTCACTTTCAATGAGAATTGTGAATGTGATATTCACTTAAACCGAATGAGATTTCTGGTCTATTTTGAATTGGACTATTTCCAGCACGGATGTCCCCAGAGTGTCATCGTGTCCTCGTCCCTCTAGGTGTATCCTCAGAACGTCCTGAGGATGACACTCAGGGACTGTCCGTGAAGAGTCATTCAGGTACGTCCTGTGACCGTTCGTGTGGGTAGCTAGCCGGACGAGAAATATTACTTTGTTTACTTTACCTGCTCAGACTCCCTGAACACATCTGTTTCGTTTTTAGGCCGATCTTTGGACCGAATTGACATTTTTCTGAAACAAAGGGTGGTCCAGCGTAAAATTATCTGCCCCCGAAAAGGATGACTGTCTAGGATACGTGGAGCATTTCTCGTGGAAATGACAGAGATGCGCGATTCTGTCGCACTGCTTTTGACTTTCAAAAGTCCTGCCTGAATGTCTCAAAACAAAAGCAGTAAAAAACATGGACTTTGCAGTGATGCAGAGCTCATACTTCAATCAATTCCTTGCTTGGCGTATTTTAGCTTTGCGTAATCGAAAGAAACGTCGACAGCTCACCCTTCGTTTTCTGTTGCGGGCGAGGGTCGACGTAACCATCGCACGGAGGGTCGCCTAACAAGCAACAAATAGTAGCGAGTTTTAGTATACTGTTGATAAGATTATCGTGTCTGTCGGAACCAATCGTAGTCGCGCGTGACTCAGAATCTTATTCACTGATTCGATCCGGTTGATGCGGTACGACGCAAGCCACGTTAACAACGGTCTGCTAAAACTCTCTAGTATCTGTTTTCGCTTCGGAAGAGGACTCTAGTACCTTTCGGAGTGAGTTTTTCTATGTCTTTTATACTTCTCTCTGCTTCTTCTTTAAACCGCTGTGCTTATTGTCCGCTATGGAATGCGCTAGCAACGAACAGCTACACTTTATTGCGGCAGTTAACCAATATGAATGGAATCCGTATGCAACTGTTTTCTGTGCATGTGCAATAAAAAAAATGTTGATATCGGTTGAATGTGTCAGCACATAAAAAATAAAAGAAAAAATAGAAAGAATGGTTCATCCTATAAGTGCTCTGGTGCTGTTCTAAAGTTGTCCTCACGTAGCGTCTGTGGATGCTCTGAGGATACCGTGTGAACGCTATATTAGTGCCAAAATGACATGTTGAGGATGATTTGAGTATCAGATTCCCCCTCCTGGGGATGTCACCCCCCCCCCCCCGTCCATGCATGATGCTCTTAGGATATCCCTGGAATGGTAGTGTGTTGTCGGGCTTACCTAGAACGCGCACCACGATAAACAGTTCAATGTTGCACGTGTCATAGTGCGCTCGACAGGCGAGCGGAACCATCGCACTGCGCCCCTGGCCCGCAGCTCACCGTGGAACGCCCACAGGATAGGTGCCTGCAGTTTCGAGATGTTCATTTGTGCGCCACCCGAGACGATATCTGCTGGAAGTACGCCCCCTCGTGAAAAAAAGGGCCTGTTCCCAATTGGTACTGCCCATTCTAGAGTTGTAAGGAGGGCCATCGTCTCCATGAAAACTGCTATCAATGCCTGGTGTCCGCATTTCAACAATGACAGCTTTTGTTCACAGCTAGTCAGACTGAGGTGATACCGGCTAGCTTTTCTTGTTGTCGCGGAAGCCCTTTTTCGGTGACTTAAAGAAAGGTTCTCCTATTAGGACTAGGGACCCGCGTCTCCTACATTCACAGTCACTCTAGTGAAAATCTGTTACACCTTGGACATGGAGCGAGAGAGACGGAAGCGAAGGCATAGTATCCGTCCATGTGATGTCTAAATTTATACAAAAGGGATTTCTAATATACGTCTAAGGCAGGGCTCAAACGTTAAGTATCCGTCCTCTAGATGTCCAGTAGGTGTGCTAACGTAACGCCAGTATTTTTTATACCAAACCTTTACGATGAGACATAACTTAAACTTCAAGTCAGCGATGGCGTAGGCGTAAATTGGTCAAAATGTCCAAGGTTAGACCAACTTTATACCTTAATTTAGCCAAAATATCTACACTCAGACATTGTATATACATTAATATTCTCATCATGAGGTGTGATGTAGACGTAGTCTAGACATTTCGTCTCATAAGTGATATACGGACGTGTCCAGAATCAGGCACCCCCCGCCAGGGCTTCGCCACCGTCGCGTCTGCGGCGACTTTTTTCGCGATTTTTTCCCGCGTGAGGCAGGCGGAGCTCATGTGACCGGAGGCTCAGCGTGTGACCGGAGGGCTGTGTGTGCGCCTACCCTCGCACATTTTTTCCCGCTACAACAGGTGTGCGGTAGAGAGTTTACATGCATGCATAGACATGCAAAGGATAGCCATACACAAAAGTACAAGTGAAATATATTTATTAAAGCAAATCCTGTGATGCCAATCTGTGAATGGGAAAAATCTAGCTGCAAAACCTGAAGCAGAAGAAACACAATACACATAATAAAGAGTACACTTATTAGAGATATGATGCAATAGCATTGAAGAGGCATCACACATCAAACACAATACTTTTATTCATGGTAATCATGCACACACGTTTTCAATTAATCAGAATTAAAATGGGGTAGCACATTTAATCGAAGTCCTAATCAATATGATTACAATCAAAATTACAAGTTTTAGTACAAAAAAGTCTAACATTCCAATACGTGAGCACCATAGTGGAAATCTAATTAGAAGTTCTAATAGATGCACATAATTTTAAGCACAATAGCTATGTTGAATATTCTAACATGGCACAAATTTAATTAATCAGATTCTTATAAAGTGATCGATGGCCGGCATATTGGCGGAGGGCCGTGCGTTCATCATTTTTTTCAACCTGGCCCGACTTCTTTGGAAATTTTCCGCCTGGGCCGACTTTATTTGCATTTTTGTCTGCATGGTGGTGAGTGGTTTACATGCAAGTAGGGACACGCGGGTGAAGAGCTGTCCGAGTGCTTACCTGTGGTCCGGAGGGGTGTGCGTGCCCTTATCTTTGCGTATTTTGCATTCCTGGGTCGAATTCTTTGATGATTTTTCTGCCTGGGCCAACTTTGTTCACAATTTTTTGTGACAACAGCCGTGTGGCAGCCGTATTACATGCACGTAGGGACATGCGCACCGGCAAACCCACCAAGCGATGGTGCCGTCGCACCTGGGCCGACTTCTTTGGCAGTTTTCCCAACTGGGTTGACTCCTTTCATAGTTTTTCGCTACAACAACCATGTGGCAGGTGGTTTACATGCAAGTAGGGACATGCACGCTGGCAACCCTACCAAGCGAGGGTGCCGTCACACCAGGGCCGACTTCATTCACATTTTTCTGACGGGGCCGACTACTTTCGTATTTTTTTACAACAGCTGCGCTGTGAGTGGTTTACATGCGAGTATAGATATCCAAAGGATAGCCATACACAAAAGTACATGATTAAGTATATTTATTAAAGACAATAATGGCAGCAATTATGTTGTGACTCAGTGTGAAGGAGAAAAACTCAACCAAAAACATGAAACAAACAGAATGCACATAATAAAGAATATGTGAAGCTAAGTTGAATATTTTAACATGACATTTTTAATCAGTTTCTTATGACGTGAATAGCACACATGCAAGATAATAACGAGAAACACGATCAACAGCTAATAGAGAGCCAAACCCATGCATCTTCCAAACAAGAGATACATACAAGAAGATAATTGAAAAACAATCTATCGAAGCGCGAAACATTACAACTTTAATACTGTTCCCAGCACAGAGTTAACACTGAAGAACAGAGAAACACTCCAAACTGCGCATCATCCAACAAGTAAACAAAATATACATGCATCAAAATAATTGAAAAACAATCTATCAAAACGAGAAACTTACAACTTTAATACTGTGACTAACACAGAGTTAATGCTGGATAGCAGGAAAACAATCTAAACGGTGCATCTGTCAACGTATAAACAACGGACACATGCAGGAGAATAATAGCAAAACAATATATCAAAACGAGAAACATTGCGAATTTAATACTGTGACCAGCACAGAGTTAACGCTGAAGAACTGAGAAACACTCTAAACAGTGCATCATCTAACACGTAAACAAAAGATACATGGACCAAAATAATTGAAAAACAATATATCAAAATGAGAAATTTACTCATTTATTACTGTGACTAGCAGAGAGCTAATACTGAATAGCAGAGAAACACTCTAAAACGCGCATCGCCAACGTGTAAACAACAGACACATGCAGGAAAATAATAGCGAAACAAACTACCAAAAAACAAACATTACAAATTTATTAACTTAAAATGGAAATAATCTATTTTTTGAACTATCATAAAATCATCCATGCGACCTAATCTATGCGAACAACATACAATTTTCATCCTACTCAGGCACTATAAACATTACCTTGATGGTGGTATCGAACACACAGTACAGCGAAGCCAGCTAGCTGCTACTTGAGCCTGGTGGGGGTCATTCTCTCTCTCTCTCTCCCTCTATACAGCCCAAAGCGAAGAAACCACATGTCCTTTGGCAATCTATGGAATGGGAGTCTCTCTCTCTCCATTTCACATTCTTTCCTCCAAAGGGGAATATTCTTAGGACTGGTCAAGTTTGGACAGAGGCGAAATTTTTTATTGATCAGCTATCGGAAATATACGTTAGCATTATTCTATTCTCAAGAACACAATAAGAATTCTATGAAAACGAACAGTAGCAGGCAAAATCTATGAACAGACATCAATATCACTACAAACTGGATTTAGATAAACATTGTAAGCAAGCGAGAAATAGTGTGCTACCATCGGCGGAAACATTACATTACTTAATCAAGACGGGAAACATTGCGAATTTAATGTATTTCAGATTATTAGTAATCAATCAAGAAATCAACAGACAACTAATAAATCATGCATTCATAATTCCCAACTCACAAAGTATCAATCGAGTGAACATCTGCAGCAAAGAGGGAAAGTCAAGTTTATTCAATGATAGAAACAATACTTATTCAAAAACGAGAATCAAATTAAATTACATCATTTTTATGATAACTTTGCAACAATAATTTCTACATGGAGAAGCCACAAACATACAACACATCTAACATGCAAATTAATGTCAAAGTTTTCTACAGAGGAAATCAACAGACACATATCAGAAATATCTTCCCAACTCGTAGAATATTTTGATTATTACCTGACTTGCGAATTGAGGCCCGTTATCTGTGATGAAAACTTCCGGAATACCGTGGCGAGCAAAAATTATTTTCATGTGTTCTCTGACGCAAGCTGTCGTCGTCCTTTCCAGAAGTACTATCTCTGCGAAGCAAGATAGGTAGTCCACGGTCAGTAGAGTAGGCACACATGGCCCTTCAAGTCCAACAAATCAGCACCTAGCTTCTGCCACGGAAGCTGAGGGGTGGTAGCGACGATAAGCGGTTCAGAGTTTTGATGCCGAAATTCAGCACACTTCGCTCCTGTGATTCGAAGCCCTGGACTGTGCTCTTGTTTCTCGTCCGAAACTGTCTACCTTCGGATTGTTCGCTAGATCAGCATAATCCAAGTTTCCGTCTCTTGTTTGGAGCTCATTCTCTTGGTTGCGAATATTCTCCCTGAGGCGAGCCTTTGCAAGTGCAGAAGCCGAGGAGAGTGTAGGGTCCATTTGCAAGCACTCTGACAGTGCAGCGTCTTTGACACCTAGGATGAATCTGTCGCGAATCCCATGTGGTCTTTCATTTCCGAAAATTTGCATCTCTCTGCTAGCGTGTGCAACGCAGTAACGTACTGGTCGACGATCTCCCCGGGTTCTTTTCAGCGTAGGTGGAAGCGAGCGCTCTCGTAGACAACGTTATCTACCTGTATAAAATGCTCATCAAACTTTTTCTTGACGACATCGTCGTTTTTAGCTTGTTCCTCCGAAAGGGTGAACGTACTAAACACGTTTCTTGCCTGCCTGCCCAATGTGTACATGAGGGTTCGGACTTGTGCTTCGCTGCTGCGATCGCTGAGGCCTGATGCATAGTGCTAATCGTCAAATTCCTGTATCCACGCTTCCCACTATGTTGTGCAGTCGAAGTTGAAAGGTTCTGGCTACCGTACAGCAAATGGTGCAGAGACAAAGACCGGCTTGCTGCCTTCCTAATCGAACTCTGTCACGAGGCCCAGCGGGGGTGCCTCGTTTGGTGAGCCAGGTGACTCTCACAGGGGAATATCAGGACTAATTGCGCGATATGTACTTTGGACCTGTGCGATTCACCCGTAGCACACCCTACCTCGTAAGCAAGAACACAGAAGAAAGCAGTTGGACCGCCAATGCGTACCTTGCGGCACGTGTGAACACGAGACTGTGAAATGAGGGGAGTCACAAAGACAACGTAGCTTAAACAAAACAAACATTTATTTGAGAAACAGCGAGGCTTTTAAACGAATGAACTAGCCAATGCATAGAGAATACCACGCCTGTTACAAAATGATACGTTCTGCTTTTTGAACAACGGTTACAAAAGCGGTAAGACAGACAACAAAGAAACAAAGTCTTAGCTGGTGCCGACTGAGGGTCCTGGAGCTTGGAAGGGTCGGGTCCTTGTTGGGTCGATGTTCTGTTGGTGGACAACACACGTACAGGCAAACACTCAAAAAGTCCTCGTTGACTGTTGTGTTGTAGTGCGACGACGTCTTCGCCGCGACACCCGTCGTTGTCGCTCGTGGATACGTGAGACCACCGTTAACTACCGACACTGACTACCCCTGCTTTCCGAAGTCACCAAAGTCCATGTTTGCACCACCCGCAGTAAGACGGAATCGAACAAGCTACATGCCCCCACCAAGTCTTCTGAGCGACTCCCTTGTCTCCTCTACCCAGCCCCCTACGACGCGTTCGAATACATGTGTTACCTCTCACCCTGGTGCCAGACGAGACAAGACAAAAATACAAAACATACAATACCGCAGACACAGGTTTAGCTAGCCACAAAATGTCCGGAATCACCAAATTTATTGCTGCCACAGTTTGTCTCAGACATCTGGGAAAAACAACCCCAGTCCAGTAACCCGACACCTCGGACGCGTCTGTGTATGTCTTCCAGGTCGCTTTCGACCACCATGAGTGTGATTCTCCGGTCGTTTCCCCCATCCACGGTTACTCAGTTTCTTTGTTTCTTTCCTTTGACCGCGGAGTCTGGGAAAAAATCTTCGTACCTCAGACGTTTGCAGAAACCAAATAAATTATCGCCCTGAACGTACAGCGGCTGGCCGTGTTTTGTGACAGGCCCCATTGGTAAATCCCCGGGAGTTGAATGCAAAAATGATGCTACACTTCTGACACCATATCGTGTTATGTGTTGTCGCTAAGCTGAGCGACAGGATACCAACAGGTTCTGGAGCGGAGGAAAATAAGCTTTATTTCGCTGCTGCGCCCTTTATGTAGCAACCCACGATACGCATGTTAAGGTCAGGCACGTGGCAAATGATATCAAGTGGAAAGGGGGGAATGCAACAAGATTCAACAACTGGTGTAATAACACTACACTACAGCTACCCTGGGTATCCACGTGCATACCCGCACCGCACTCATCTTTACAGTGATAATGACGTATCACATAAGTCATCTGAAGGACACATCTTTCTCCCCTTAGCCGCGAAGTGTTAGTATTGTTAGTACCAACAACATGTCTCAAAATTCATTTCTCAAAGTTCCCAAAAAATCGCAAAATACAAAGTACAAATACAAACTATCAAAACAAAACTGTACATAGCCTACTGCGTTATAGCGTTATGAAATAACGCAATCATGGTTGGTCAAGGGCAAAATCATCCAAATGGGGTGGAAGACGTCAGGCCCTCCTTGGTCGGCTTACCGAGAGCTCGCTTGGCGAAGGATCATTCACTGTCCTGGTCAAACAGTCAGTCCAAGTCCTGGTCAGACAGCTCTGCAGACGACGGAGCGGAGACAAATATCGATCGCTCCCCAGCCTGTTGACCAATTCCAAGTTGTAGGGGCATTGGTAGTGTTCCCGTAACAAGGAGAACGTCCGGAGTTATAACTGAAGCGTTGACATCTTTTGCAGCAGCAGGTACCGGCCAGCAAAGCTGATCATTGCTTGTAGCCGCCATCACTTGTCGAGGGTGCAGCACTACCTTGGACGCATTTCCACCACTTACCTGTTTCCACACTTCTTTAACACATTTTAGTTGTTTAGAGTATGATGGCATTGCCTTCCCTTTGCCTTCAACTTAATACGTACAAAGTCTCCTCCTGGAAAGTGGAACCTTGGCATTCCGTCGCTGATCTGTGTAGTCGTTCATGCGTTTTTAATGGGCTTGCACCTTCTTGCGAACGTCTCTACCGTTCGACGATGGCACACGTTTGTTTGTTTGTAAGGAAAAAAGATGAGAAATTGAACTCGTCTCCCGACTTCTTTTGCTACTCCTAACATAAATTCTCACGCTCAGCCCCCCAAAATACTTCTGATGTGCTCTACTCGCAAGCTCGTTGTTCACTATGCACATGTTCGCTATTCAGAAGTCCACTATTCGCATGTTCAGTAGAAGTCCACTATTCACATGTTCACTAGAAGAATGACTTTAATGAAGATGTAACATCTGACTTTGAGTGTATCATCGGATGCAGTGTTGAAGATAGATGTGCTATGCCTCCTAGTTCGTTGAGCAGCATGATTTCCTCCTATGCGCACATGTCCAGGAGTCCACTGCAGAATAACTTTGTGGCCGGCGACTCTACATTTGTTGTATTCATGAAATATTTTTCGAACTGTTGGTGTCATAGAGCCATTTCCCAAGAATGAGAGCATGGCTTAGAGTCCAGCGTTTGAATCGCTGTACACAACCCACTCGGCAGGTGACTGCTGTGACACTACGTACCAGGGTGTTGAACCGAAACGTTTTTCGTTCCGGTTTCGTTCCGATTACATCATAAACGATCCGGTACCGGTTCTGCTCCGGAGCAAAAAAATTAACGGTTTTTAACCGGTTCCGCTTCTGCTGGGAATATTCACCCCCCCCCCAATAAAAAACAACGTTACAAAATGTAAACCCGTTTATTCCGCATACATGGTATTCAATATTAATAGACAGCTATGAAATTGGTAGCCCCTGGTTCCTGTAGGTTACTGTCTGTTCAAATGGGCTTTCTCCTTTCTTGAAGCGCATGCTACAAACGGACTTGTTTGTCGTGATGTCATACGTAAAGTACTTTCTTGCTGGGTTGCAGCGATCGCGTCCCATCCGAATGTCTGTTGCTACTGCCTAGCCAGCAAGCACCACCGCACGAGTACGACGCAAATCGAGGAACACCATCTCTCACAAACGCGCTCGACGGCTCCGTTTTATTTTCTCCGTGTCCTGTCCACAAAACAGTTGCCACTTCGCACGGGCTTGCCCTCGCGTATACGTAAATGTATTCAACTTAGCTGCTCTCAAACAAGGGACGCGTTGCGCGACATTACCGATAAAGAAGCCGTTATGCAGCCCCCTTGAGTCGCTGTTTAGTTGAGGAGAGTTTGGGGGAACACTACGAGAGTTGAAGAGTTTAAAACAAACACTACGGCACACTGCTAGAGAGTCACATGTACCTCTAAATCTGTGTGCGTGTGCGAACGATAAACCATTACAAAGGGAGCCTAAGGGTCATAGCATACCGACATACATTCCACCGTAACCGTAAACCTCGTATAATATCCATGACATGACTTCAGAGCACACGACGTCTGTTTCATTCGCCTATCCGTAGTCCAAACCGGCGAAGTTTTTTTCTTTGACCGAAAAGCGTTAAATATATTTTTCGGTTTCGCTCCTGAGCGAAAAAAACGTATACGGTTTCCATTCCGTTCCGGTTCGCACCAAAATAGCGTTTTTTTTTCGGTTTTCGGTTCCGGTTTTCGGTTCGCTCCGACACCCTGCTACGTACGGTATTGCCAGCTGGATGGCTACCACTTCTGCTGTTGTTGAAGATGTTTTGTGCGACAGTCATGCCATTCCCTCTTTCCTGTTTAGTGGCACCACAAAACGCAGATACTGGGCCTAATGCCGTCGTCGATCCATCAATGAAAATAGCAGTGCTCAAAGTAGACTGGAGATGGTGTACTCCAGCCACGGAGATGCAAATCCGCGGTAGCTCTACAGTCCAAGGGGGATACTGTGTCGCTCTTAGGGGTTGTGTTTTTGGCAAGTTGCTCTGGTAAAGAACAATGGGTTTGTAGAAGTCAGAATTTCGGCATCGCAATTTCCGTGCCAGGGGGTGCTTGTGACGACGCAGATTCAGGCGCAGATAGTGGCGCACTATTTCTTACGTTCTCAGCACCTCTACAGGCAGTTCTTTAGCTTCTGCTGTTGCCAAAACATTGGAGATGAATCGAGGTACTCCGAGGCAGATTTTCAGACCGCTTGTTAAAACTGTCTGTAGTGTCCTCTCTGCTGTGTTGCTTATCCCATATGGTACAGGTAAATGGTAAGCCGCCATTTGCCGAATAAGAGCCCTACGTACCGTAAGTAGGGACTTGGTTGACATCCCCCAACGGGCGCCGGAGAGACGATGAAGGACGTTGACCCGTGCGTCAGACCGCCCCTAAAGTTGTTTTATGTCAGCAGACCATGATATTGTGCATCAGTGACGACTACTAAGAAGAGCGACACCGTCTGAATTGGCAGACCATTGAGAGTCAGTCGAAGACTCTTCATTATTTTTCGAGTAAACAGGAGAAATAGAGTGTTCACGGCAGCTACGTCCATGGCTCTGTCCGAAGGATACCGCGCAATCTATCGCATTCTGGAGTCGCTGTTGCAAAGCAGGCGATTGCGACCCAGATGTCCATATACATATATCGTCAGCGTAAATGCTCATAGAGACCTTCTTGGGTAAACGGTGCGGTAAGTCTGCCATGATTCCATTGGACAGCAGAGGGCTCAGAACCCCACCCTGCAGCACTCCGCTACCTAGGTCGGATAATCACTGTTCCCGTCCTCGGTCGGTATCCACACAGACCTTCCAAGATACTCAGTGATCCGCCGAAAGCCCGACACCTTATCTCCCGAATGTATAGGCCACGTAAGACGTGGCCGTAGCTCGCCTTGTCATATGGCTGTTTAATGGCACAAGTATTCCCGTTATATGCAACAGTGTCCTGGGCAGCCGTGAAGCAGCACCGCTGGGGCACAGCCAGTTGTTGCTTGAGGGGTACCGATCCATCATAAGGCTCTGTTTCACGACTTCTGCGGTTGATCTTTTAAAACGCGGTTAAATCTTTCGATTAACCCATTGGCAAGCGGGTAATACACTGGGGAAAAGAACTGCTTGACATCCCTTTCTTTAAGAAATTGCTTTAGAGCTGACGAAGTGAACTGAGGGCCGTAGTCGGACACAAGTTCCTCGGGCAATCCCTCTCAACTAAACACGCGGCGAAGGAAAGTTATTATGACCTGTGCCGTCACTGTTCCGACCGCAACAACTTCCGGCCACCATCTATAATAGTCCATCAAGGTAATGGTGAACATTGATCCCAACGCAGATCCTTCGAGGGGCCTGACTATATCAATAGCGAGTTTTTGCCATGGTTTGTCCTGAAGTGGCACATGTTGTAAGGGTGCAGGCGACGGTTTGGCAGAATTTACCTGCCACTTAACACACTTTGCAGCTTCTAATTTAATGTTCCACATCCCGGCCAACACCTTTCCACCAGTACGCTTCTCGTATACGTTGTTTGGTCCTCGCCATGCCCTGGTGGGACTCATGAACGTGTGCCATTATCCGTGCAGTTAACGTCCTGGGTGCGAAGAGTCTTTCGCCGCGAAACAGAAGGCCATCAGCAGCTGACAGTTCTTCCCGGACTTGGAAAAATCGGACCACTTGTTTAGCCACGTCCCGCTTACGAGGCCATGATGTCCTCATGTATCGCATGATGTCTTGGAGCAGAAAATATTCACCAGATGCTTGCTGGGCCCCTTCTTTAGTCACACAAACTGATACCCATAAAATTAATTCATCCTCGAACTCCATCTCTTCATTGTTGGGAAACGGCAAAATGGCCAGTACTCGCATGCCCAGACCCGTGCGACAGCTTCCCGCACACCCGTAGAATACTGTCTTTCCGACGCATACAGACTCTTGTGAAGGCTACGGTGTGCTTGTCCATTTTTCCCAGCCTGTTGCAGCACAGCTCAAAGCCCATAATTTGGTACGACAGTTGTTACAGCGATCAGCATCTTGGAGTTAAAAGGCCGCAGTAACTAAGCCGCTCCTTGCAGTCGCTTGATATTCTTGAAAGCCTCTTTGCACGCCTCTCTGCTCCAGCTGAACTGCACCCATTTGCGCTGGAATTTGCGAAAGAGCTCCACAACGTCTGCGTAACTGGGTGTAAATCGGGCGTAATAACCAGTAAGACCTAGGAATGAGCGCAGACCATCGACATTCCAAGGAACAGGTGCTTGCGTGATGTCGTCGATCTTTGACTGTAATGGTAGAATTCCCTCTGGACAGTTTATCGCCCAGAAACTGGATGTCTCGAGTGTCGTATACACGCTTAGAGTTAGTTCAACATCAGCCCAGCTTTTGAAATTATTGTCAGCACTCTACGCAGGTTTCGCCGATATTCATCTGATGCGGCGCCGTACACGACGATACAGAGTGCAGAATACAGAATAACCCCCTTAGAATCCTGTAGAAGGCGTCACTTCAGCTTCTGAAATACCGACGGTGCTGAAAATAATCCAAAACACACCCGACGAAATCTGTTGATGATGATGATGGTTAGGATTAGGATTTTACTGGCGCAAAGGCAACTTAGGCCATAGAGCGCACCGACGATGGTATCAATCACTGCTAGTTAGAAATTATCAATTTCATGTAAAAGGGAATAGAAAAAGTAAAAAGCATTAGAGAAGAACTACAACAACTTTTCGAGATGCTGGATGGGGTGATGGGGGTAATAAAAACTTGCATGAGAGATATTTGTATGTTCACAGGTCATTCAGGTAACCTACATCTCTTAAGAAGTTTTACACGTGGTTAAAACTAATGAGAGGCTCGTCCCTTAGCAAAAGGGCTGGGTGAAGAGATCATATACTGGTAAAACAGTGAAAAATGTTGTTGACGATAATGTTCGTGATGAGTGCAAACTATGAGTATATGTATAGCTAACAAGGCTGTCCCACAGAGCTCGCACTGTGGTATCTCCTCGACTTGAAGAAGATGTCCATGTGTTAAGAAGGTGTGTCCAGCTCTCAGACGGCTGAATGAAAGTTCCTGTAATGCATTTTCCAAATGTTGGACACACTGTTTTATCCGAGGTCTGACCGCTTGACGGTTTGACATTTGTTGAGTGTTTGCGTGTTCAAATGTAGAGGGTGTCTTTTTTCAGACGCTACAGATTTTCAATAAAAACTATTAGACATGCTGTTTTCAGTTGTTAGACCGTCAAATGACTAATTACCTTTGTAATTATAAAACATAGGAAGTTGTCCTAATAAGAAGATCTGTTCCTTTCGCTGACCTGATAAGATAGCCGCTTTCAGAACAACAATCCAAAAAATCGTGAAGGAACACCATTTTTTTCTATATTTTGGTCATTGGCCATCTTCGGAGATGCGTCTTTCCTTCACCCCCAATGTGAGATGGTGAAGGAGCTTCATGCGTCCAAGATGCCGCCACAGTGCAGCTCATGCGTCGAAGATGAGTTTTAACTTGCGGAAAGAAAACAAAAACATATGTATCGGGTGACGCTATCGGAACCGCCCTTATCTTGTGTTGCATTTTCTGTTAATCTTTTTCCAGGACGCAAGAGGCGACAGTGTGCTCTTTCACCCTCTCACATTGAGAGCAAAAGAAAGACAGGTCTTCGATTTGCGCAACGATCAAAATAAAGAAAAAAAAACAACAACAAAGTGTACCTTCACGAATTTGTTGCGGACGATCTACCGAACGGATATTTGTTCTGAAAACGGCTACGATACCAGGTCACCGAAAGGAACAGATGTTCTCATTGGGACAACTTCGTAGCTTTTATAATTAAAAAGTTAATTAACGATTTTTAGGTAATTAGTCATTTGACGGTCGAGCAACATATGGCCAAGAACGTCCACCGGCCCAGAGATGATAGAAGTTAAAACAGCATGTCTATAGCCCTTATAGTTTGTTTATGAAAAATGTGTACCGCATAAAAAAAGACACCCTGTATATGCCATTCCTTGTTAATAACATGTCTAATGACTGTTAGGAGATCATTGAGAGGAATCTCAAATGGCGTGCAACCAATATCCTGAGCAGCAGCGGCAGCACGATCCGCTCTCACGTTCCCCTTTATGCCTACATGGCTGGGAAGCCAGCAAATGTGCGAATTGTGGTCCTTTCCTTGTATGAGACTCGCGAGATATTGTGCCCCTCTTACCAGCAGGTTTTTGTGTTTGTGGAGACCACATATGGCATGAAGTGCACTAAGACAGTCTCTGTATGTAACCGATGATGATCTGTGTGCTTGCAAGATATGGTTTAGCGCGACAATAACTGCATTAAACTCAACGCTGGAAATTGACAAAGCATTGCCTAACGGTGTGGCTTAGTGTACACACCAGATACCAAGGCACATGATACTCCTATATTGGTTTTCGAATCATCGGTGTATATCTCCGCATGGTCACCAAAGGTCTACTTGAGGGCTTCAAAGTTTTGTTGTATTTCCAAAGGTGGGCATTCCCGTTTATCAAATTTCACATGAGATACATCCAGTTGCACCCGAATACTGAATGAAGCCACAGCATTAGGCTTATTAAGAAAGAGCCGCTTGAAGGAACTGATCGTTACAGTGGAATGTGCAGGTTGCTGTGGATAGCCCCTTACTCTCAACCCATAACATGCTGCAAGGTAAAAGCGTCGCCTTTCTAAGGACCACTCGTTTGATTCGATATAGAGGCTTTGAACCGGTGTGGTTCTGAAAGCCCCAAGCACCAGCTGCAAGCCGAGGTAGTGCACGAAAGCCTTCAGGACTGATAAGCGTGCTGATCCATACGCAACACATCCGTAATCTAGTACGGAACGAACAACATAACTGTATATGCGGCGGAGTATCTCTCTGTCCGCACCCCTGGACCTGTCTTAATGGTTTTAAGAATATTTAAGGGTTTGAAGCATTTGTCTTTCAACGACAACAACTTTATTTTTGGCTGTGGAGAGTAGGGAGGTTCATCGCCACAGGCGATGCTCTACCCCATTGCTGATGGGAAGGGGGGGAATAAAATAACGAGCCCCCTCACAATAACGATCGAAGTCCGATGGTGTCCAGAAATGTCAGAAGAGCCTTGAGCACAGAGCGTTGCTGGGCTGGTTTGGGCCAGGCACCAAGCAATTTCGATATGGGGAAGGGGCGAGAGTCCACGTGACGAAGAGACTCGGAGAGTGTGGTTCGGGAAGGTTGGTTTTGGGAGCAATGAAGAAGAATATGCTCCAGATCCTCAAGAACACCACAGTGGCAGCAGGTGGGAGAGTCAACTTGTCTCAAGCGGTAACACCACTGAGCTGTAAAGGTCACATCGAGGCGTATTCGGTGGATTATTGCAGCATCTTGACAAGAGGGGTTTCGTGGCATGCGGAAAGCGAGCGTTGGATCAACTCTGCTCAACATAGAAGGGGCAAGAATGTCGGTTGTCCATTAGCGGGAAGCCAGGGGTGGTACTAGGCGTCGCAGAATTGAACGGCGGTCTCCTCTCAGCAGAACAATACTGGTCCGTTTCCGATACGATAGTGCTGCTTCTGCAGCGGTGTCGGCGTGCTGCACGACACCACAATGGTCTGGAACCCAGTGGAGAACTAGCCTGTGGCCTGCTGCGTAGATAGTGTGGTAAGCCATTAACACATATGTGACTAGGGGTGCGGATGGGCCTCGTATGCCGTAATGTTCAATTGCTTGAAGCGCAGATTTGGAGTCTGTGAAGACTGCCTATTCCCGCGGTGTAAAATCAGCGATGCGTTCTAGAAAGAAAGGGATGGCATGGAGTTCCGCAGCTGTGGAGGAGGTTGGATGGGAAAGGCGTCTTCCGTGCAGTACGCCTTTGGATGGTATGACGAATGCTGAGGTGGACTTGTTGTTTCGGGACGCGCCATCGGTATATGCTGCCGTAAACGTAGAAAACTTCTCGTCTACCAGAGCATGAAAATGGTCTCGGAATACTTGAGAGGGACCTGATCTCTTCTTTCCAGAAGGTTTGGAAGGCGTACAAAAGTGGGCGGTACCGGTAGAGACCAGGGGGCTTCCGGCGGTATAGTGTCCTTAGTTATGGAGCCAGTGAGAGTCTGGCCTGTCCTCTGCGCTACTCGATAGAAGTCGCTTTCAGGGCGGTATCGAATTTTCCTGAGGAGCGGGTGGCGGGGAATGTGAGCACGCAAACGGAGGAAGTGTCGAGCCGTTTCACGTTCACGGAGAACCTCAATCGGGAGCTCACCAGCTTCAGCCAGTACTTGCCGTGTTTCAGCCATTCTTGGAACTCTGAGGCATCGACGAATGCTTCGAGGAAACAGGGACCGAAGTGTATTTAATGAAATCTTTAATGTCTTTCAAAAGCTTGATGTGCGGCACGAAAGTGAGCTTTTTATCGAATATGATGCCAAATAATTTGTGTTCGTCATGTACGGCAAGACCGTGACAATCGATAGCCAGTGTGGGGTCTTGGTACAGCCCCGTTCTATTGGAAAACAAGACACACACAGTTTTTCAGGAGGTAATTTAGAACCAATTGGGTCGGCCCATTCCACTAGTTCGTTAATAGTGAGTTGCAGCTGCCTCTCAAAAGTACTCAAGTTTGTAGACGAATAAGGAATCTTTACGTCGTCCACATACAAAAAGTATAAAATAGAAGCGGGAGTAACGCTCGCTATTGAGTTCATTTTAACTATAAAACGTGTTACGCTCAGCCCTGAACCTTGCGGAACTCAATTTTCTTGAATGAAAGACCGTGGTAGCGTTCTCCCCAGTCGGACTCTGAAGGTCCTACCTCGTAACAAGTTGGTTATATGAAGAAGTCGGCCCTGTACTCCTAATGAGTAAAGGTCCCGGATGATACCATAACGCCAAGCAGTATCATAGGCGTTAGGCTTTTTTCTAAATCAAAGAAAACAGTCGCGCAGGGATTTCCTCTGACAAACGCCTCTCGAATAGCGGATTCCAATCGCATAAGGTGGTCTGCTGTCAAACGCGCGTTTCGAAATCGACAATGGCTATTATTAAGGCCGATAATAACCTCAAGAGAGTATATAACTATTGCTAACGATACTCTCGAAACATTTGCCTAAACAGCTTGTCAGCGCCGGTAACTGGTTCGGTTTGAAGCATCCTTCCAAGGCACCAGGAAGGGGATGACCGTCTTTCATGTTGACGGCATTTGGCCCTCTTCCAAGACGGTATTAAAAAACTTGAGCAAACATTGTTTAGATTCCTTTGGCAGGTGAGTGAGCATCGAATATGGAATACGGTGTGGTCCCGCGGCACTGACTTTTACGGAAGACAGTGCTCTCAGGAGCTCTACCATAGTAAAGGGATCGCTGTATGCAATGTTCTCACAACCTATGACTGGAATGGCTTGTTTTCCGACATGTTGCTTCAAGGAGAGGAAATTCCTGTTATAATCAGAAGAACTCGATTTGTTGTGAAAACGATCAACGAGTAGGTCAGCCTGATTCTTGCTCCGGACAATGAGTTCAGCAATTCTTCAAAACTAGGGAATGGGTAAGCATCTGCCACAATCCTTCTTATGAACTACGACAATCGGCGAAACCTATGGTGATGTGTCCACCTGCTCGCTCCATTCTCTTCAGTTCCTATGATACTTTGTCCAAGGTATATCTAAACTGGTAGCGAAAACAAGCAAAAATACTAAATCAGACCCATCCGCAAGGCTACCACCATGAGGTGCGAGCGATTCTGGGTGTTGGTAGTAGACGTACGATCGTAAACAGAAAAACTTTACAGCATGGGCATGGCTTGTACGTGTACTAATGGGGTATAAATAATTTTAATGTAGACAAAACTTTATGTTGCCCCACTCGTCCACATATACGAAATCATCTACCACCCGAGTACATTTCCGTATCCTGCTCCTTTGAGCATGTGTCACAATGGGCGTGGTTATCCGTGCATCTGCCTATCCGTGCCGCGTGTGTCCTTGCATTGTAACACTTCTTCGTTCTACTGTTCGTACACTTTTTGGGTTGAACAGGAAGCGACGTTCACATCTTGGAGCTGTAATCCAAGCTTAACACGTGTGAACAGATGCATACACAATCCCCTGTTGCTGGCATCGAAAAAAATAATAATAATGGGACGAGTGGCCATGATAGCGTGAGTGTTAGCAGGAATCAGCTGTGCACCAACAATGTCATGTTTTGTTGGAATGGTCCTATAATGGCCACTCATTGAAAAAATGCAAGCGTCTAATCACTACGTGTACCTATAGCTCTAGGAGAGAAATGAACCTTAAGTTAGCCATCGGTAATTCCTGTGTGGTCATCACGCTGCCCTTCTGTTTGAAGTTGTCAAAATCTGTGATAACTGTATGTATTTCGAATTGATATGTTTCATTAAACCTGATATGCTTTATTTTTCTATGTTCTGGAACTGTTCCCTGGGTTAGGAAAACGGAATACAACGCAAACGAAGTGCGCCAACGTAAACGTGCCACGGCTTATTATGCACTACTTATTATTCATACTACTGACGTCATCTCTGAGATCATTTCTTTATAATCCTAGTAGTCTACGCAACGGATGGATGACGCTGACCGTCTCTACCATGGCGTGATTCTGAAGGCACATGGGCCTATGGGAGTTGCGCTACCTGTTTAGATATACCTTGCTTTGTCTTTCAGGACCAAGGAAGGTTTGCACAGTTTCGCTGATACAAGCTGTGCATCCGGTTTCACTTGCACTCTGTGAGCAAATCATTTTGCCAGCACAGCGCAGCCGTCAAAAAATGCCCAAACTTCCCCCGAAGATCTTGTGGCAGAACATTTCGCTGACTCTGGATGCAAGCACATTGAAGCGATATTCCTTCGATGCAGATATTTAAGCGCTTAACGTCATCTCTTCCTGGTAATGGTGCGCCATACTGTACAACCTAAAACAAAATTGGAGCAGTTCTGTCCTTCTAATTCACACTCGCTTGAAAACACCCACGTACAGCTAAGCTTGGTTCCAACGTTGCTTTCATACGCGTGTTGACTTATGTTGACACACATGTCACGGAAGGTGCCGTGTCCTATGAACAACCAACGTGATGGAAACAGCTTCTGCAGTATTCGAATATTTATTTCTGTTCATCTACTAGCTTCACCACACTTTCATAAGATGCCCATTTACCATATACACGACATTTGTTATTTCGAGCTCTACACTGTTCATTGTTAGCAAAGTGTCCCCCACATCGATAACAGGCTACATGCTTACCGTCTGGCTCATGTCATGTCCTCCTGCTCGCTGACTGCTGAGGAGTTTTCCGTGAAGAGTATCATTTCGGTCGTTGCCAAACTTGTTCAGTTGTTGTTCAATCAGCTTGTTCAATCAACTTGTTCAATCAACTTGTTCACATTCGTCGCACGGTCCATGTCCGCAGCAGCTTTCCTACCTTCTTTTTACGTCAGTGCCAAGGAAAACCGCTTCTTTTAGAGTAAGTTGCCCCCGTGTACCAGCAGCCGCTCACGAGAGTTTTTAGCGTTGTACCCTACAACACGTGGTCCTTGATTGCATCACTCTCGAAATTTCCGAACTTAACACTTCCATGCCAAATATCCTAGGTCGCTGAGAAAGGCCTGTGCGGACTCGCCCGTTAGTTGCTTACGTGCGCGGAACTGGTAACATACAATGACGACGTTCGAAGGTACTCCAAAATGCGCAGCGCCCGCTGTGACAAGTCTGCACAGTCTGGCGATTTACTGTGTTTGCCTTCTTCTTTGGAAGACGTCTGTGGCACTGCTGTGACCGTTGTAGTAGTTAGAGCATTCAAGATACGTTGGCCTTCAACACCCAATCAGTAAAGGAGTACCGCTCACTGCCTAGCAGGCGTGAATGTAGAATCCGCAGCTGCGTCCAAGTAGCTGACGAAAATTTCTCACTGTTGTTCCCATGACACTTCAGGTTCACCACAACGACGTAAATGTACGGCAAATGTAAGAACGACGACGGTAACTGTAATCCAAATGTGCCCATGTTGTGGTCGTGGATATGCTCTTCTTCGCGCCTCGTCGCTACTGCTACGGCGCTAGCGTGGTTTCTTGATATGTAAAAATGAGATCCGGCAGTCAGCATATAGTCAGTTATGCAACAACATTTATTTCGCAAAAACATCCGTTTAAAAAGGAAGCCGCCCAGCGGCGTAGAGCACAGCATGTCACCTGATAACCATGTATAACATAGGCCATCTGAAGGACGCAGCAGTTACCCTGTTTGTTCGTGATAGACGGGCGAGTCGTGCAGATAAAGAGGAGGGGTTCGTATTAGTGTTAAGATGAAATGATTAATAGATACCTTGCATAAGTTGATAATCACAGCGGAAGTAATTTTGCTATAGGGTATGGTAAGTGTTATGTTATCTGTCAGAGTGTCTGTTGCTGTCTCTGCAGGGTAACCTACCGAAACTTCATTTTTTCATTGTTTGACGTGACAACTTTTTAAAGTAGGCGCGCTTTGCAAGTAAGTGTCCATCTAGTTGACTTGAGAAAAGTATAACATGGATTACACTTTCTTTTGTGCCACATTTATTGTGACACTGTTGAACCTCCTCGCAGTGTTCAAAGTTGCCACCTCTCAATGTCGTAGCAACGCGGTTTTATCGGACAGTGGATCAGTTTATTCACCATTTCTTTTTCATGAAGCACGTTGACTTTGGCTTCGAACAAAGTAGGAGTGTACCAAGTCTGTTGGGTGTACTTACATAAAGAATATCATGCCGGCTCATCATTAGCTCAGGCGGAGATAGTGTTTATAGTACATGCACAGGTGTCACTTCTAGTATAACATGCCTCATTCTCTTGCATGCAGGGAATAATATGGAATTATGGCTGCAAATATTATTGCCTCAACAAGCCTTACAAAGTTGTCCATCATCCTGACGGTGCTCGCTGCATGGTAAGGGAGAATGAATCTTTCAGGGTAATTTTTGAAGCAACACAGAGTCAGTCCCTGACAATCTCATGGTGCGTCAGTTCTCGCTCTTTAAATTATTGATGAAATATCGTGATACTTTGCCCAGACGTCTATAAAGTTTGACATAAATAAGAGCGAAGCATGTAGCTAATTCGCATTCCAGTCGGCACCTGGGACCAAGATGACACGTGGGATTCGTGTAGAAGGGACCGTTGTTTCAATAGACGCGGTCAGGCAATGTGCTTAGATTGACGGACGACAGAAGAGTCAAAGAAAGGAGCAAAAGACGCGGATGAGATTGGCATCGACGTTTTCCGTCCCACAGCATCCTTTGCACGGTCTGAAATACTCGGACGTGACGCATATTCACACATACGTTACGTTGGCTTCATAATAGAGATCACCTTACCCTCAAAAGAAGCAGCATTACGGTTCTCAAAGGAATCAGGTGTTATACAGACCTTAGAAATGATATTACGTTTGCTCGGACCCAATAGCACAGTATATGGTACCGCCTGACCAATCGTAAGAGTTACAACTTTGTTTGCAAGATGTCAGGAACGGCCCATGCGCCAATGGTGTCATATCTGTGCTGCCCATCACACTCACAACGGATGTACGTATAGATAATTATGTAAACGACTGCCTCACGAGCGGAGCTGTGGCGTCTTTCCCCAGGGGTTATCATCATATCCGATTCAATGCAATGCTTGAATGAACCAAAGAAACGAGTGGGAGCCACGCTCCAAATAGCCCACTCTTACACCTCTTTCGGACCGATCGGCTTTTCATTTCGCAACGACGTCCGGAAGGAAAACTATGTGATTGCACCTTAGGGAAAGTCCACGACAACATGCAGGCAACGAGTGGTTCATGGTGTGATACAAAACCAAGAAAAAATAACATGAATGCATGAATGTAAAAAACAACCGCTGTGACGCACGTAAGGGGTAAAATAAAGCGTTAAATGGAATTGCCACATCACAATTCTTCCACAAAAGAAAACGAATGACTGCATTTTCGCTATCATGAGTGAGGTGTCACCACACAGCAGAAGGGCCACAGGAGCACGAGCAGCACATGACCTTTACCCTGTAGACCAGAATTTGAGCTACGAACCACTTCGAACGTGACTCTCCCCGTACTCTCGGCACAGCCCGCCACCTGCGGGCACGTTCGCCGCGGGGGCTGATTGTTAAGATGTCGGAATGCAAGTTCAATGTATGCGCGGTATTGGAGTGTGGTATATTTATCTAGATGTTGATTCTGTGGTTGATTCTACGAATAATTAACGCAAGCAAAATGTCCAGTTAGACGAAATTTGTAATACGAATGAAGGCAAAAGGGCTATTACATTGTACGTACAAACAGCTGCACAGAGTTCTCGCAACGAAAGACGTCGGGAACTCGTAACCGCTGTCATGTTGATGCAAACTGTTTTATGGTATTCACCCAAAGGGAAACTGTGGTGCGGCAGTTAATAACGAGTTAATTTTGCCAGCCACCACACCATCCAACGCTTTGACCAATCAAGCTTACCGTAATAGTTATCGTTGTGTAAAGTTCGAGCAAATTTTAACTCAAAGTAAGTACGCAAAGTACGAATTTTTTTAGTGTGTGCACGGCACGGTATGACAAGTTTGAGTAAGCACCGCCGAAAATGAAACTGAAACACCTTGTTCATGCAACGTGGCAGAGTTAGCACGCATTTTAAATTCCATATTGCAGGTTAGAGTTAACAAACTTTATCCATGACCGCTGTGCGCTTTGGTTAGTGTAACTTTGCCCTGTTATGGCAGCCGTTGGCGAACTGTGTTCCAGCAATGCACGTCAGAAAAAATCGAGGTATAGGGAATTATGAGCTAACAACCTGTCCTACCATGAACTATTAAAGGTCAGATATGCCGATTTTGAAGTGCCGCAGAACTGAGCGATACTCGCGCTGTGTGTTCATTAGCGAACACTGAATATGTGTGCGAAATATTTTGGTCCAACTATTTGAACTTTTTTAGAAAACATTTTTTTAATTCCCACGCCCGCCAGTCAGACCGTCGGCAAACCCTGCGCACGGAAAGGACGCGCGCCATACCGCACCGTTAGATTGAGAAACTACGGCAATGAGAAATGCCGGCACCCCCGCCAGGGCAGCGCCACCATCGCGTCTGGTCCGTTCGCGTATTTTTTCCCGCGCGTGGCGGGCGGCGCGTCACCGGAGGGCTGCTTGCGCGCTTACCCTCGCACATTTTTCAGCCTATAATATATTTATTAAAGTCATTAGTGTCGGGAATTATGTTATGACTCTGTGTGAAGCAGAAAAACCAAGCCAAAAACATGATGCAGAAGAAACACAATACGATACACGTAACAAAGGTTATACTTACTACAGGTACAGTGACGCGCACACTTGTCTCGAACAGCGGAGCGCGTGTCATCGGCAGCTGATACACAGCTGGAAACGATATTGGGATTATCCCCTTGAAGGGAGGGTCGGTACTCACAACGGATGCGTTCGCCATACCGCACCGTCTATCAGACGCATCCGCTGTGCCTACCGACCTGACGACACGCACTCCGCTGTTCGAGGCAAGTCTGCGCGCCAGTGTATGATGCTATGGCAATGAAGGGGTATCACACATCATACACATTATTTTTTATTAATAGTAATCACACAAGATTTCAATGAACCAGCGCTAAAATGGGGTAGCACATTTAATTACAATCAAAATTGCAAGTTTTATTATAAAAAGTCTAATATTATTATATGTGAGCACCATAGAGGAGTTTTAATTACAAAGTTCTGATAGATGTACGTAACTTCAAGCACCCCAAGCAGCACACCGATGTCCTGCCAACATCGGTCCATGCTACTACCGACAGCCCCTATGTCGGCCCAATGTCCGCTTTGCAACATCCCCCTCAGTCGGGCCGATGTGGCACCCGACATTCTGCCGACACTGTATGCCACGGTACGCTCGATGTCAGACCGATATTGTTCTGCATATACACGGCTAGTTTTTTCATAGCTACAATGTGCAAAAATAGGTCAAACATTGCGAAGTTACTTGGGGCTGTGATCAGCGTTCGCTGCTCGCGGTTCACACGGCATTGGTGAGGCCAACTGTGCTTTACAGCCTTCCTATTCTGCACAGGATATCAACAACTTCGTTAAATACACTTCGGTCCCTGTTTGCTCGAAGCCTTCGTCGATTCCTCGGAGTTCCAAGAATGGCTGAAACACGGCAAGTACTGGCTGAAGCTGGTGAGCTCCCGATTGAAGTTCTCCGTGAACGGGAAACAGCTCGGCACTACCTCCGTTTGCGTGCTCACATTCCTCGCCACGCGCTACTCAGGAAAATTCGATACCGCCCTGAAAGCGACTTCTATCGAGTAGCGCAGAGGACACGCCAGACTCTCACTGGCTTCATAACTAAGGACACTATACCGCCGGAAGCCCCCTGGTCTCTACTGGTCCCGCACACTTTTGTACGCCTCCCAAACCTTCTGGAAAGAAGAGATCAGGTCCCCCCTCAAGTCCTCCGAGCCCATTTTCATGCTCTGGTAGACGAGAAGTTTTCTACGTTTACGGCAGCATATACTGATGGCGCATCCCGAAACAACAAGTCCGCCTCAGCCTTCGTCATTCCATCCGAAGGCATCGTGCACGGAAGACGCCTTTCACATCCAACCTCCTCCACAGCTGCGGAACTCTATGCCATCCTTCTTTCTACAACACATCGCTGATTTTCCACCCCGGGAATGGGCAGTCTTTACAGTCTCCAAATCTGCACCTCAAGCAATTGAGAATTCCGGCATACGAGGCCTATCCGCACCCCTAGTCACAGACGTGTTAATGGATTACCAGACTATCTACGCCGCAGGCCGCAGGCCACAGGCTAGTTCTCCAGTGGGTTCCAGCCCATTGTGGTGTCGTGGGGAACGAGCAGGCCGACAGCGCCGCAGAAGCAGCACTCTCGTATCGGAAACGAACCCATATTGTTCTGCTGAGAGGAGACCGCCGTTCAATTCTGCGACGCCTAGTGACACCCCTGGCTTCCCGCCAACGGACAACCGACATGCTTCCCCCCTCTATGTTGAACAGAGTTGATCCTACGCTCGCTTTCCGCATGCCACGAAACACCTCTCGTCAAGATGCTGCATTAATCCACCAAATGCGCCTCGATGTGGCATTTACAGCTCAGTGGCGTTACCGCTTGAGACAAGTTGACTCTCCCACCTGCTGCCACTGTGGTGCTCTTGAGGATCTGGAGCACATCCTTCTTCATTGCCCTCACTACGAACCTTCCCGAACCACACTCTCCGAGTCTCTTCGTCAGCTGGACTCTCGCCCTTTCTCCCTATCAAAATTGCTTGGTCCCTGGCCCAATCCAGCCAAGCAACGCTCTGCGCTCAAAGCTCTTCTGACATTTCTGGACACCATCGGACTTCGATCGTTATTGTGAAGGGGCTCGTTATTTTATTCCCCCATTCCATCCAGCAATGTGGTAGAGTATCGCCTGTGGCGATGAAACTCCCCACTCTCCAAGGTCGAAAATAAAGTTCTTGTTGTTTACTTGGACATGCAGCTTTTTCTTTGTTTTTTTTTCTACTCTGTATTTCCAATCTCGTGCCACAACCTTATTTTGTGTTTCTTGTGTATTCAAAAGCAATTAAATGAAAATTATGTCAGGCAGATTATATGATGGACAAATTGTGTATTCCTTGTTGCGCTCCTTCCGGCCCCCATCGCGATCTTTTGCACAAGCCAGGTAACGACTGACTCGTGCTGTTATTTATTTGTCGGTCACCTGCATCTTGAGCACATCCATCCGTTTATGGACAGTACCTTAAAAAGAGAGAAATAAAAACAGGAATGAGAACGAGTGATTACTTAACACTTCAAACGAAAATGAAACATTTCGGCACAGTAAAGAAACCGCAGATTGAGATACATTAAAGACTTCTCATTGCCGAACAGATTTCGCAAAGAACCTATACGAAGCCACTCTGCTATAAGGACAGTTAGGGGCTCATTATTTCATTTCCCGCATCACCACCAGAAATGAGGTAGAGTGTTGCCCCTGATGATGCAACTCCCAAGTCATCTTCTTGTAATAAAGTTGTTGTTGTTATAAGGACAGTTTTCACCTGACTTGAAACTAATGGGGATAAACTTCTTCCTATACCC
The DNA here is from genome assembly GCF_037126465.1 of Ornithodoros turicata. Classification (NCBI taxonomy): domain Eukaryota; kingdom Metazoa; phylum Arthropoda; class Arachnida; order Ixodida; family Argasidae; genus Ornithodoros; species Ornithodoros turicata. Next base: position 145,268,827 of record NC_088201.1, read on the forward strand.
TCATTATCCTTCTAAACTATCAAGAAATCCCCCAGGTCAAACAAATGCAAGACTAGCTATGACAAGGCCTGACAGTCCCTCCATCAGACATCACTGTCAGTCTGTGTGTGGTGGGTACAGTATTAGTGCTGCATATTGTATGCAAGCGACACAGTCTGAGGAGACAATGAGAGAGCTTTTTTAAAAGACAACACAGTGACATGTGAATTTCTGGGAAACCTACGTTAACATTTGTTCACCCCTGCAATGAGACAGTAAATGCATACTGCACATTTCGATATGAGATAAAAGAACAGTGAAAGCGGAATCTAAATGTTGCAATGTCTCAAAATTCACGCACAGGCTGAGTAACAGTGCCTCTATTCGGTCGAATATAGCCCACTTGCACCTTTTTGGCAATTTTTTAATAACATATATGTTATTGCAATCCACCAAATTGTACAACAGGCCTACCTTCAAGGACGTATATACAAAACACGTTTGCAATATTTTTTTTTAAACTTTGATATATTTGCGAGCAAAGTAGCAGAAATGAATCGCCCTCATATTCATCCGAGCTGTCACATTTTTCTTACATGAGCATTCAGCGAAAATGATTAATTTTCGCCAATGATCATCACGCAGGTGACCTTCACCATAAAAAAATATCCGTTAGACCAATGACCATTATTCATGTATGGGGTCATGTATCCATTGTATGAACTGCACGGAAACCAACTAACGGAAACCATTACCCACATAAAACGTACCCAAGATGCGGGAGAACAGGCGTGAGCCTCTCAAGGCCTTCTTTCCATTTCGTCCTTCAACTGTGATCTGCTGTTGTAGAGCCTTTTTGGTGCATGTCTCTAGAATGATGCGCACAGCATCATTCAGGCTGTTCCCTCCCAGGACAGCAAGCCTGTCAAGCTGAAAGCAATAATGCTAACGCTGAGTTCTTGACCGAGAGAGCCTTACCTCACGTGGCCACATATTTATTCAGTGGGCATTGACTAATTTGATATTATGAACCTCATGGCCCTATTTTGTACTGCTTCAAGTTCAGTATATAGTCTTAACTGATAAGGATTCCATACTGGCACTACGGATTCAAGTGTAGACTGCACAGGAATATAATGATATAAGAATAAAAAAAACACATAACAATGGTAAAGTACTAAATATACGGTGAAACCCCATCATTATGACCATGACGGTTTCCAGAAATGTTGGTCATAAAGCGAATTATCACAATCAGTAGCCTGCGCCTGGAAAAAAAGCCATTAAAGAAACAAATAAATGATACTAGACGTGTTTGAAATTCAAACTTACAGATTAACATGGCTTCTATGGCTGCACGGAGAGAAACAGATACTCATGGAACGATGTGGCAGCACCAGAGGACACGTGTTTCGCCGTGTTTGCGGCTCGTCGGCCCTGTGTAGCTGCGCATCGTTCCGAATTGGCAAACCAGGGGTCACTCAGCGAGCGATATACACCTGGGAGGGTGACTGAGCACTCCTCAATGCCACAGTGCAAGCCAGTGAATTGTAATGCAGGAAAAAGTATCTGTTTCTCTGCGTGCAGCCATAGAAGCCATGTTAATCTGTAAGTTGGAATTTCAAACACGTCTAGTGTCATTTATTTGTTTCTTTAATGGCTTTTTTTTCCTGCATTACAATTCACTGGCTTGCACTGTGGCATTGAGGAGTGCTCAGTCACCATCCCAGGTGTATATCGCTCGCTGAGTGACCCCTGGTTTGCCAATTCGGAACGATGCGCAGCTACCCAGGGCCAGTGTTGTACCCGCTACCCGAAAAAGGTAGCGCAATACCGATACGCGCTACCTGAGCAAAAAGTAACGAAATCCCGATATCGTTACACGTACCTAAAGGTAGCGGAATACCGCTACCGTTACCCGTAAAAAGTAACGCGATACTTCATGCGCTACTTTTTAGGAAAGAAACAAACAGTATCGTTGATGACGTACTTCAAACGTCTTAAAATAATAAATAATAAAATAAAACAATAGCGCAAAATAATAAATAATAATAAAATAAAATAATGAATCAACGTCCAATGGAGGTTACACGTAGGTCGCCTGAAGGCTAAAATTTGTGAAAACCGTTTCTTACAGATTTACTAAAGCCTATTCGATATCCTGCATATCTTTTTCTCTTCCTCTAAAGCAAATAAAGCACAAAGCAAGTCTACCGATAAAAGGCTCAACAGCTTTGTCACAAAAAGAACTCAGATTGCCCGGAACGCGAAGTTAGTAAACATACCATGGTGTGCTTTTTCAAATTGGACGTTGACTTCCTTGACGCACAGATAAAGCTTTCCCACCTAGGCGCATAGTAGACATTTGAACACCACGCTACTGTTTTCTTTCTCCTCCTTATAGTCAAAGATGCTCGCTGTAGCAGGCCATGGTCATTCCATTGCAGCGGACAAGAAATGGCAACGGTCAAGCAACTAAGCGTACGTGGTGCAATTAGGGTTGCCACCCGGCCGGTATTATACCGGCACGGCCGGTTATTTGCTCTCTGCCGGTTGCCGGTAGGAAGGTGATACCGGCAGCCTTTTGCCGGTATTTGTGGCTCAACACCTTTCATAGGGGCTTTTACGGGGTTTTCCTTTCAACATTCCACTGCAGCTTGAATAAATCTGGAGCACAGATCCAACTCTGTAGTCACCAGTCGTTTTCTTAGTTATTCATTATTATAATCATTGTTGTCTTGAGCCAGTACGCTCGTTCTTTCTCTCTCTCTGTATACTGTCCACCCCTCACTTACTTTCCCGCGAACATTTCCTCCTTTCCCTCTATTCCACCTCCTCTCCCTCAGCCGGTATTTTTCACTACGAAAGGTGGCAACCCTAGGTGCAATGTCATGTGGAATGTCATGACTCATAGCTAGTGAAGACGGCACCAGAATGCAGTACGAGTGACGTCAGTTTGCAGACAACTCGGACAATACACCATATCTTCAATAACGTTAATCCCAAATAGGGAACACGTGGAGGACACAGCCTCTTTGTAAGATAACGGCCTCTGTGCTCTCCTTTCGGCTATTTGCCCGGTCTTCGCAGAATGAGTTGTGATATCGGGCAGCTTGTTGGAAGGCAGGCAGTGGAGGATTGATGATAGGTCGAAGTCGAGTTGTCGCGTACCCCAGCTCGGAAAGTAGCGGTAGCGGTAGCGCTCAAACATTGCGCTATCCCTATTGAAAAATACTTCAGAAAATCTCATAGAAAAATAGCATTCCTTCAGAATTTCTTACAGAAGCGTCTTCGTCTCTCAGAATTTCCCACAAAGGATGCAGATTCGTATACATATCCTCAGACATGTACAAGATACTCAAAAATGTATTTAAGATAAGATAATAAATACAAACGTTAGAATGTAATTAAGATAGAGTATAAATACATGAAAATTAAAGTAATTAAAATAGAGTACAAAATACTTCAAAATGTATTTGAAATACAATTAAGATACTATTTATCCTTGAACGCAAAAAGTCACTGGTCAAAGCGGCGAGTCGCCGTTATGTGACACGAATCACCAAAACCCCGCGCACTACGCAAGCCGCCGCTGTGTGATAGGAGTCATCTAAACACAAGTCCCAAAAAGATGACAAAGAGATACCAGACAAGTCCACTAAGCAAACTTCTAGCACGTCCCTGCTCGACGAGGTCAGAATTCGGCGTCAGGGCACACATAATAGAACCCTCACTGACCAAGGATTAGGACACACGGGGTAGGATCTTTAAATGGAGACCTCCAAGAAGAGCCAATGTCCAGGTCAAGTCCGAGGGACTCAGGAAATTTCCACTGAACAAGCAAGATAATGGAAAGACGAGACACAGAAAGTTTGAGAGGGAGATCCAAAATATCTAATTAGAGTATTGAGTAGAAAATACCTTAAAATGTATTTTAAATAGAGTACAAATACACAAAACAAAAAGTGTTGAGTAGAGTACCAAAATACCTCAAATTGTATTTAAAATACAGTATTTTAAATACAATACTCCAAATACGTACAGGTCTGCATATCCTCACAGGCACACCAATGTGAAAATATCCTGTGGGATAATTCAGGGTCTGGCCTTGTGATTTCTATGAGAAAACAGCGTGATTCAGAAACAGCGTTTATTCCAACTGCCAGCAAGTTAGTTACTCTGCTTTGAAACGATGAAGCGCATGGACGCAGCTACGCATCTCAAGCAAATATCGCCTGGAATTCAGGATTTTCGTCGCTTTTGAGGTATATAGCACGTGTGTGTGTGTGTGGTATATAATCGTCCGTACTATGCATTCTCATTCTTTATGCGTCTTTACCCCTGTTCGCACGTATTCTGTGGATCGGAAGGTAGAATGCAGTGAGATGGTTATAGCAACTGTGCTTTGGGCAAACGGTATGTTACATATTTCTATGCCTATCTCTCACGCACACACATGTTGTTTTAACTGTGCTTTTTAAAATGCTGTTTGTTCTAGGTTAAACTCGGAAGAAGCGGCAGCCAGAGGGAATTAATGTTGAATTCCAATGGCAGATTCAGAGCGCCTCCGGAGCAAGTTTTCAACCGCAGATTCAGTTCAGATTCAGAAGGCAGATTCAACCGGAACTCTGTGTGACGTGTCACTTGTCGCTTGTGTTTCCTATTTCCTGCGTCTGCTTTGCCAACATTGCCGCTTCGCAACGCGTCTTGGCCGTGACTAGTCTTTCGCGTTGTACGTTGGCGATTTTGTTTCATGAACGGAGCGAAAAGTCAGACATTACAATGGCAACGTTAGAAGATTAGAATGACCTTGATGTTGCAAAACATGGCGTTATAATGGAACATGAGTACCATCTTTCATCGTTGATTTCTTAGGCAAATTGAGGCTTTGTTTGTATCTGTCCCCTCTATGTTGTTCCAGCCTCAGAACATCAGTTTATCTCCTCTTCTTCTTCCTCCGTCTCTGGCCGTCATCCACCAAGGGAGATTGGCCAGGGCTAAACTCCAAGTTGGGCGAAAGTTTTTCCAGTCTCAGATTCGGATGACTTGCTCTAGGCCAGATCAAGCCGCTCCATTGCAGAGTCTGCCACTTGCTCCGACTCTGCCATTGGAATTCAACATAAAGCATTGGATCCGAGTTCGTGGTCGTAACCCATTCTCGTCTCGAGAATGTTGGATGAGGCTTTTACGTAAGAAAGCCTACGCGTTCCCAATGTGCGAAACATAAACTTGTCATAATCCCATGAAGAAATTTCTTGGTCGTCGCATTGGACATTTCAAGTACGTGTACAATGCGTTGGGTCATGCCTTTCTGAACTTATTGGCTGGGCCATAAATGTTCTGCAACATTCCTTACAGTGACGACATGCGACTTACTCTCAACATTTCTCAGCAAGTAAGTATGGGATCCTTCAATTATCATACGTGGCAGTGCAGCTTTCAAAGGATGTTTCTTGCAGGGTGGCCCATTACACTTTCTCACAGGCTTTCTTGCGGGTCTCGGGGCCTGTAAGAAGCCCTGTAAGAAAGCTGCATTGCCACTGCCTGTAAGAAACCATCCCTGGAATCCTACAGGATCCCTGTAAGAAACTCTGAGAGAAATTTTGTAAGATTTAGTCTCATAACCTCATAGAAATTCCTTCAGCTTTTTACAGGTTCCTACAGGTTTATTTTGTAAGATTTTCTGAAGTATTTTTCAATAGGGTACCGCAAATTTGTAACGGAAGTACTTCTTTCGTTACCAGTTTAAAACAGTAGCGCGATCTCTACTCCGCTACCGAAAAAAGTAACGGATACGGTAGCGCCGCTACCAGTAACGGCGCTACGTACAACACTGCCCATGGCCGACGAGCAGCAAACACGGCGAAACACGTGTCCTCTGGTGCTGCCGCATCGTTCCATGAGTATATATATATATATATATGTTTGTAACTCAAACGTCGCCATGCCAGTACTGGACAGCGATTTCGGCTTTGTTGGGCCTCATCAACAATAGGCAGGCAGGCAACGTTTGAGTGGATGGCGTCAGAAGGTCACGTAACACGTGATTCCTCCCGTCAGGGTGAGATAACTCACTCACCGAAAGCCCAGTACAAAGCCAGTGAAGTATACAAGGAAAAAAAAATAGCCGCAGCTCTTTGGCTGCACGTATAGCATATGTTTTTTAACTCAAACGTCGCCATGCCAGTACTGGACAGCTGTTTCGGCCTTGTTGGGCCTCATCAAAAGTACGCAGGCAGGCAACGTTTGAGTGGATGGCGTCAGAAGGTCACGTAACACGTGATTCCTCCCGTCAGGGTGAGATAACTCACTTACTGAAAGCCCAGTGCAAAGCCAGTGAAGTATACACGGAAAAAAATAGCCGGAGCTCTTTGGCTGCACGTATAGCATATGTTTGTAACTGAAACGTCGCCATGCCAGTACTGGACAGCTGTTCCGGCCTTGTTGGGCCTCATCATCAGTACGCAGGCAGGCAACGTTTGAGTAGATGGCGTCAGAAGGTCACGAAAACTTAAGAGTTTGGAATAGAACAGCTGTAATTTATCGAAATAAACGATTGTATAACTGAAATAATAAATGTAATATTATTCATCAGTGCAATGTATTCCACACATGGAAACGAAAACAGCTTATTAGCTTGACAGCTTGACGCGCAGGCGGAGTCTACATTTCTAATCATCGTAACACGGGGCACACAATTGCAATCAGACTTTCGCAGAAACGAATCACACAACTGTCATGAGAAATCTTTAACCACTATACAATGAAGATGAGCACAATGCATAAGCACAATGGAAGATATGTAATCTTATTTATAATAAGTAAATGTTCCTTTTGCAAACTTAACCAAAGCAGCACAGATCACACATAAACATAGATCCAATGCACAAAATGTACCTGAGGTTTTTATTAGCCATACTGAAAAACCATCGGCCTATTCATAATGTCATAGCATAAGGAACACTACAAATGGAAAGGGCATACTTTAATTTTAGAAGTTTTTAGCTCATAATGAGATGAAACGCAAACTCCACACCAAAGATCATTTTCTTGTTTAAATTTTCAAAATCAAATATGTACACTCTGTCTTACAATTTTTTTTAAGATATCGATTAAAAAGCTGTCTATGTAGTCACACATTGTATACAAGATTTTGATTGTGCATTAATTGCTAAAATTTATCAGATCACATCTCGGAGCAGTGGAGACTACCACACGCCAGTAAATGTTTAATTAAAATTTGAACGGGTGCCGCAATTTGCGGACTGAGTTGTAGAAAGTGTAATTTCACAATATGCAAGCTTTAGCTCGCTCACTTTGACACGCGAAGGGTTTACAATCTCTTTCATGATGACAGAGAATTTAGTCGAATGGATTGATATTTTCTATATACACTATAATATAATGCGGATTCTCTATGTCGTGGATATTAAAAGTTACGAATATTTTTCGAACGAAATTTACTTAAAACTCGAAGAAATAGTCACCTGCGTCGACGAACCCGTTTCCGGAAGAAGGCAACACGCTCGTGTCGTGTTCTGCGTTAACGCGTCGGTTGCAGAAACGAGTTCGGTTTCGGGAACGCCGTCGGGGAATCGTTGCCCGCCGTGTTGCCGAAACGTCTTCCACGACGCGGGCGACCATTTCTTCGAGTTTTATGTAATTAACTTATTATATATCTTAATTATAATAAGTTGTATAATAACTTATTATAATTAAGATTACATATCTTCCATTGTGTTTATGCATAGTGCTCACCTTCATTGAATAGTGGTTAAACATCTCTGATGACAGTTGTGTGATTCGATTCTCCCAAAATATGATTGCAATTGTGTGCCGCGAGTTACGATGATTAGAATTGTGCACTCCGCCTGCGCGTCATGCTTGCAAAATCCTTCACTTGCATCGCGTCATTTGATAAAATATTCCTTTCAACATATATTGTCAACTGTCCAACTGTTTGAGAAGTATATACAATGTGCAATTTAATTCATAAAATAAGCTTTTGCAAAATATTAGTGAACCTCTTTTGGATACACAGATTGATGTAACATGCCTCTAAATTTCAATTAGCGATTCTTCTACAATTCTATCCTTCGGACGTCGATGTTGCGTAGAGTGTAGTCGTATAAAACCTCTTTGATTGTCAGCGCTGAAACCATGTACGTCTGTCATCCTTGTACGTAGTGTGGAATAATCGTCTCCTTAGCAAATACTCTGTTCAATCTAGCCATACTAATAAGCTGTTTTCGTTGCGATGTGTGGAATACATTGCACTGATGATGGATATTGAATTTATTATTTCAGTTATATTTACACTCGTTTATTTCGATAAATTACAGTTGTTCTATTCCAAACTCTGAAGTTTCCGTTAATTGTCTTGATTGATGAATTCCGAAGACATCAAATAGTTTACTCTTATTATTGGGCGCTTGAATCCAGCGTTGATTAATGCAGCCGATATGTTGTCGCCGTATTTGTATTGCTTCAGCAACTTGCACTTTGTTACGATGAACTTGCACAGTCTCTTATTGATGTTTCCTTTCTTTGCATGAAGTTACTTGAATGGCGTACAAGAGATTATTAGATGTAAATCGTCCGGTGGTCCACCGTGATTGATATGTTCGTGGAGTTTCAATAAGTGATTATACATCAGACCATGTATGACAATATTGAGCTTCTGTTCATTCGACATCATTGGAAGAAATGGTAGAAGAAAATAATTGAGTAGACGCTCTAGTGGAATATATCACGTGATAAGATTTTTTAAATGTACTTTCCATTTCAATCGTTCGGTGTAATTTCCGCAAATCCGTAATGAATCGTGCGATATAGACTGCTTGTATATCACAATTTGATCTGATTGCTTTCTTGATTAATGAAATGTCCGTTGCAATGATTGCAATTACATCTGGTCTAGTGTATTCCAGTTTTTCGTTTGGAAACCTCAAAAACCCCACCATCAATCCCAGGGGTCCTTCCGATGTTGATGTACAAATATTTTTATAACTATTGTAGATTCGACATACAAGTTCTTGCACCTTCAATTCCGTAATTTGTACCATATCTCCGAATACGACCATGTCTAAGACGTATTGAAATGCTGTGATAATAGAATCATCAGCAGCTCTTCTTTTTTAAAGCTGCTTTTTATCATGTCCTCCCATCACCTATGGTATCGAATACAAAATCCGTGCATCTCCTCGCTGCAACTTCCTTGTTTGTTCTGTTTTCTAGTTTGCTTCAACACTTAATTAAATCATATCTGTGCTCATTTTATTCAGGTTTAGAATGTTACTAATATCCCGCTGTAAGAATTATGGAAAATGATTTACAAAAAGATGCGATGTGTAATTAGAAACGTGTGCTTTCAATGATTCTACGAGTATGTACAAGACCACGCTAGAGTCCCCCTCTCTATCTTTACTTGGGTGTGGGCGAATTTATGGCCTTTAACCACGTTGTGTACCAAGATCGCGGGAGAATTCTCCTACTCCCTGAGGGCGAAACCTTGACGAAAGTGTATGGGAACTTTATGATTAGCAGCTTCCCTCTCTTTCGAATCGACTAGTGGGTCCTGAATGAAAAAGACAGGTTTCTTTTGTGTATTCGCGCTGCTTGTTCGGAAAATGTTTTCCTGAATTAATTAATGTTTTGACTTTGTTTCCGATGATCACACGATTGATATTAATAAAAATATTCTACGAGATGGGAAAGTATTTCTGATATGTGTGTGTTGATTTCCTCTGTAGAAAACGTTTACATTAATTTGCATTTTAGATGTGTTGCTTATTTGTGGCTTCTGTGTGTGGAAATTATTGTTGCAAGCTATGATAAAAAGTTATGTAATTAAATTTGATTCTCGTTTTGAAAGAGAATTGTTTCTATCATTGAATAAACTTGACTTTCTCTCTTTAGTTCAGATGTTCACTCGATTGATACTTTGTGAGTTGGGAATTATGTATACATGATTTATTAGTTGTGTCTGTTGATTTATTGATTGATTAACAACAGTCCGAAATACAATTCACAATGTTTCTCGTTTTGATTGAGTATTGTTTTCACCGAAGATAGCATAATATTTATCGCTTGCTTAGATAATGTGTTCTAATTTTGCAGTTTTTTTTGCAATTTCCTGTTTGCAGTGATGTTGATGTCTGTTCGCAATTTTTTTGCTTGCTACTGTTTGTTTTGATAGAATTCTTATTGTGTTCTTGAGAATCGAATAATACTAACATGTATCTGCGATACTTGATCAATGAAACAGTTCGCCTCTGTGCAAAGGTGACCAATCCTAAGAATATTCCCCTTGAGAAGAAAGAATGTGAAAGAGAAATGAGAGAGTCCCCCACCCCATAGATTGACAAAGGATGTGCGGTTTCTTCGCTTTGGACTGTATAGAGGGAGAGAGTGAGTGACCCCACCACGCTCAAGTAGCAAAGGTAGCAGGCTTGGTTGTAGTGCGTGTTGGATACCGTCAAGGTAAGGTTTATAGTGCCTGAGTGGGATGAAAATTGCATATTCTTCGACTAGATTAGGTCACAAGGGTGATTTTATGATAGTTCAAAAGATAAATTATTTCGATTTCAATTTATTAAATTTGCAATGTTTCTTGTTTGATAGTTTGTTTCTCATTAGTTTCCTGCAGGTGTCTGTTGTTTACACGTTGGCAGATGCGCCGCTTAGAGTGTTTCTCTGCTATTCAGCGTTAAGTCCGCGCATGTTTGTCATTTTGATAGGTTGTTTATCAATTGTTTTCTTGTGTGTACCTCTTGTTTACGTGTTGGATGGTGCATTGGTTTCGCTCCCTATTAGCTGTTGATCGTGTATCTCATTATTTCCTTGCATGTAGCTATTGTTTACGTGTGGATGATGCGCCGTTCAAAGTGTTTCTTTGTTATTCAGCGTTAGCTCTGTGCTAGTCGCGGTATTAAATTTGTCATGTTTCTCGTTTTGATAGATTGTTTTTCAATTATTTTCCTGTGTGTATCTCTTGTTTACGTGTTGGATGATGCATGGGTTTGATCTTCTATTAGCTGATCATCATGTTTCTTGTTCATGTGTGCTATTCTTGTCATAAGAAATGGATTAATTGTGTCGTGTTGGAATATTCAACTTAGCTTCTCCCATATTCTTTATTATGTGTATTGCGTTTCTTCTGCTTTCTTTTTTTTTAGTTTTTCTCCCAACATAGCTTCCCATATTCTTTATTATCTGCACTGCATTGTGTTTCTTCCGTGTCATGTTTTTTTTTGTTGGGTTTTCTTCTGCACGCAGAGTCACAACATAATTTCTGCCACTATTTGGCTTTAATAAATATATTTCATTTTGTACTTTTGTGTATAGCTATCCTTCGTATAACTATACTTGCATGTAAACCGTCCACCGCGCAGCTGCTGTAGAGGAAAAAAATTACGAACGAAGTCGTCCCAGGGTGAAAATCGCGAATAAAATTGGCCCCGGTGTGACGGCACCATCGATTGGTGGGGTTGCGGGTGTGCTTGTTCGTACTTGTACGTAAACCGCCTACCACATGGCTGGTGTAGCGAAAAAAATATGAATGAGGTCGGTCCAGGTGTGACGGCATCGTCGTTTGGTTAGGTTGCCGGTGCGCATGTCTCTACTTGCAAGTAAGCCGCCTACCACACGACTGCTGTAAGGAAAAAAATGTCTGTGAAGCAGGCCCAGGTGTGATGGTAGCATGGCTTAGGTGTGTTGGCGGTGTGCATGTCTGTACTTGCATGTAAACCCCCCACCGCGCAGCTGTTGTAGCCGATGCAACTGAAGTCGGCCCAGGGTGAAAAATGTGAATGAAGTCGGCCCACGTGTTGTCACTGTGCATGTCCCTACTTGCTGGTAAATTGCCCACGCGCCACATAAAAAAATGCACAACGATAAGGGCACGCCGAGCCCCTAGGTCCGCTGGTAAGCACTCGGAGAGCCCCTCACCTGCGCACCACCCACTGCGCGCTGGAAAAAACAATCGCGAGAGAACTCGGCCCAGGTTGAAAAAGCCCGACGGTAAACGAAGGCCCTCCGCCAACTCCACCGATAACTTCATAAGAATCTGATTAATTTTGCCATATTCAACTTAGCTATTGCGCTTGAAGTTACGTACATCTGAACTTTGTTATTAAAAGTGCTCTATGGTGCTCACATATAATAATGTTAGACTTTCTATAATAAAACTTTTGATTTTGAAAATTTTGATTGTAATCGTATTGATCAAAAATATCTTCTTTGATTAAATGTGCTACCCCATTTTAGTCCTGATTAATCGAAAACTTGTGTGATTACCACTAATAAAAAGTACTGTGTATGATGTGTGATACCCCTTCAATGCTATTGCATCATACCTGTAATAAGTGTAACCTTTGTTACATGTATCGTATTGTGTTTCTTCTGCATCAGATTTTTTGCTTGGTTTTTCTCCTTTACACAGAGTCATAACATAATTCCTCTCACTATTGACTTTAATAAACATATTTTCACTTGTACTTTTGTGTATGGCTATGCTTTGCATGAATATACAGGGTGGCCAAGAAAACGTGTCATTGAATTATAATTTAAAAAACTACACCACCTAGAATCATGCGGTCAACGGCATTTGTTCTTACTATGTTTTTGCCCCCTCCTGATGTGAATGTCATGTAACGTAAGTTTCATTATGCAAATTTTTGTGAACTGAAGTCGGAAATTTACCATGTAAAGGTTACTTTTTACACCACCAATGTGAAGAGCGTGTCTAATTTACTCAAATGAATGATAATTGACAGGGATATTCAGGGTCTATCCTACCAGAAAAAAATAGCCGAACATCATGCTCTAGGAAGCTAGCGCGCGACAAATTTTTCAGCGCAATCCTTGTCAGTCCGACGAAAGGCGGTGGGAAACCCAGCCCACACCTGCAACGCAGAAAGCGATGACACAGGTATGGCTTATCGCGTCCGACATTCGCTGGGATCGCACTTTTCTCCTCTCAATTTCAGGAACTGTCACTTTTTCTACTATTACTCTGTGGGCCGGGTTTGGAACCTCCTTTCGTCGGACTGAGAGCGTTTGCGCTCAAAAAGTCGTCGCGCGTTATGGTTCGGTGCTACGAAAAGCAAGATTTTCGGCTGTTTTTTCCCATGGGATAGCTCGTGAATATTGCTGTCAATTATCATGAACTTGAGCGAATTCGGCACGCTTTTTATATTGGTGGTGTAAAAAAGTGACGTATACTTGGCAAATTTCCGAGTTCAGTTCGCAAATATTTTCATAATTAAACTTACGATACCTGACATTCACATCAGGAGTTGGCAAAAACCTTGTAAGAACAAATGCCGTTGAGCGCATGATTCTAGGTGGCGTGGTTTTTGTTATTATTCAATGACACGTTTTGGGGACACCCTGTATTTGCATTTAAACAGCCTACTGCACACCTGTTGTAGCGGGAAAAAAATTGCGATTGAATTCGGCACAGATAGAAAAATGACGAAGTAAGTTTTTCCAGGCTGAAAAATGCGCGAGGGTAAGCGCGCACGCAGCCGTCCGACCACGTGCCGGCCACCGGTAAGCGCACGGATAACGCTCCACCTGAGCGCCTCCCGCCACGCGCGGGAAATAATACGCGAACGGAGCAGACGCGACGGTGGCGGTGCCCTGGCGGAGGTGCCGGCGTTCCTCATTGCCGTAGTTTCTCAACCAAACATTACGGCTCACGGGCGCACCGACGTCACTGCTCTCGGTTTATCTGTCTTTGGTTTAGCATGGACTTTTGGCTTGGCCGCTTGGCTTCTTTCGTTTCGTCCGCTGTGCATCGTGCATAAGCGAACAGCTGTTATGTTTTACTGCTAAGCTGGAAACAAAGCATGTGAATATTTTTTGGCACGGCGTCGTTTGGAAAGTGCACTTCCTCGGGCTGACATTGCCTTCTATGGGCTGGAGCGATATGACACATGATATGCTACAGTGAAGTTATGGAGAATCCGACGGTGCTACACTGTTAGAACGACTCATCGAAGCATTCACGTGTTACCTATTGTAAGTTCGAAGTGAAACACCGGGCGTGTTGGTGTTGATCTTGCATGACGAACTAACACTGGGAACGAGACAGAGAGAGGAAACGACAGGACAGGTGCTAGACTTCCAACAAATAATTTATTGGCATCATAGTACCGACTTTAAATAGTACACTCAGAGAGTTCATGCGTCATCCACACACTCGTCAACCTTTTTCTTGTCCCACATTTTTAGGAATTTGACTTGATTATCAAACAGAGTGATAGAAGCATACCTCACACACTGTTGCTCATTTTTCCTTATTTCGGATGCCTCTATTATTTCCCTGGTACGCTGATCACAAGGACGACTTTTTATCCTCGTCTCCGGGAATCTTGGAGAACAGCCACACGTGTTACAATGCACCGACAAGTGACATTGCAAGTGACAGTGCATTGTGACCGGACGGGGTATCCCGTCCGGTCACTTGTCGGTGCATTGTAACACGTGTGGCTGTTCTCCAAGATTCCCGGAGGTCGTTCTTGTGATCAGCGTACCAGGGAAATAATAGAGGCATTCGAAATAAGGAAAAATGAGCAACAGTGTGTGAGTCATGCTTCTATCACTCTGTTTGATAATCAAGTCAAATTCCTAAATATGTGGGACAAGAAAAAGAATGACGAGTGTGTGGATGACGCATGAACTTTCTGAGTGTAGTATTTAAAGACGGTACTATGATGCCAATAAATTTTTTGTTGCAAGTCTAGCACCTGTCCTGTTGTCTCCTCTCTCTGTCCCGTTCCCAGTGCTAGTTCGTCCTGCTATTGTAAGTTGCCAAAAGACCAAGCAGTGCGAAGCTCTTGGCTGACAGCGACAGCGACAGGGACCAGTCCAAGGATTTCGTCCACGAATGTTATCATAGGTTACGCGCGACTCCGGAGGCAATTTGGAATCTCGGCACGAAATCGTCTGATGAAAATCTGAGATACCTGAAACACAAATTTTGAAGGTGCCACGGAGGATCAAGGCAAAAAACGAGAGCCAAAAGAGGTAAGCCGTGGTTCAGATATAAAAAAAGCAAGCTTTATGAATCGATTGTGTAGCTGCCCTACTGCGCTTACTCTGATATAACCATGATTAACAACACAACAGTATTGATAATCTAACTTACGAATTACCACAGGTGCACTCTGAAGGCGGATATTGCTGACACGTTAGTTGCAGTCTAGCTGCCACCAACAAGTATGACAATATGATGTTGTAATTTGAGTATCCACCTATGTTCCAGTTTTCATGGGCGCTCTCATGCAGACATGAAACCACTCTTAAATCTGCCCTCAACGTTATATCCTGTGCTTTCAGGGTGGAAAACAAAGGACCCCATTCCGATTAGCTGCTATCTCCCAGTTCAAGCACTTTTGCTGTCCTGACAGTGGCTCCAGTGGATGGGGTGGTACAAGCTTCACACTCGGATAAAGAAGGTACGTTACATTAGTTCATTTACAGTTACATTTTTGTTACTGTTAGCTGGATTACTGTTGGGCATACAATAATTTCTGACACGCAGAAGCTGATGTCGTCTCTTACAGCGTTTTAGAATTTTCAACGTCCATTGAGGAAGGTGCCTTTCTGTGAACGTTTGATTGAAATCCCAAAATTCATGTTAACGTAGTCTACTCTTATTAATTCACTGTGTGTGTGTTCTGAGAGCTAAGAAAAACGGGAACTATTTATTTGTCACAGCTTCACACTGGATAGTGGTACTGAACTGGCATGTAAGCTAAAATTTTTGGATTCTACAATGTGTTGAACTTGGTGCATTACTGTGGGGAATGCCACACTCATTACATTTTTAGTGGAAGCCCTGCACAAATACTGTGTCCATACTGCATGCATGCTGTTCACTAGGCAAAAATACCTGAGCGGTGCTGAGCAGTTTTTTTATCCAAAGTCCATAATCTTACTTCAAAGTCACAGTACGTACAACAGTAACGTGCAGGTATCCTGCGATAGAGATTCACAACACTAAGAAGACTATTGAGAGCATATACATTTTAATGATATGATACTTTTGTGCACAAGGCTACTCTTGTTAATGTCTAACGTGAAGTTGCAAAATCCCAGAATATATAAAACATATTGTAAGGCAGAGGGGTACAACTCCATCAGTTTCAAGCCGGCAGGGGATGAGTTTACAAGACGCTGTAACACTGTTTCCCTGAATGTGTCACCCGTGAATGCCTTTTGTGCCAAATAGGTATCTGGCCGCCGTGGTCATTCATGGATTATGCTACACAACTCATCCCTTGTCCGTTTGAAACTGATGTCGTCATACTCCCTTTTATTTTATTATACTGTGTTTGCATTTTAATTTGTATGTTTGTACCAACCCTCGCTCTACTTGCTCTCTTCCTTACAACATGTCTTATATATTCTGGAATTTTGTAACTTGATGTTAGACCTGAAGAAGTACTTGTGTGCGAAAGTCTTCTTTCTGTGTTGCAGAATCATTGTAAAGTAAACGTGACTATCCATTTCTTGTCATTAAATAATATTTCCTTTTTTTTCTGCAGTGGTGGGCAACAGTAAGGACACATGCAAGAAAGGGAGCCTCTTTGCTATGATAAACCCTCATCACCTCATGAGGATACAGTGGTAGATGAATGGTTCATGTTCTCAAGCACATGGGAACAAATAATTCATCAAAAAGCCACTCAGTGCTAGCACCAGGAATTGAACGTGAACCGTCCTGCTACCAGTCAGGGATGTTACATTTGAGGCACTCATCGACTTTTGGTGCATTACTTGTTGATTTTGTCCCAAGGTAGAGCTCACCACAGCTCATTTGCCTATCAATCTTGCGGCGTGCGTTGTGTTTTTGTCTTTGTGTATTCCAGACTGAGAACGGTTACTTTGGATCAGGTCAGGTACGTTTCATTTGGACATGGCAACACAAAGTGGTGTTTCTCAACACAACGTAGAATTGGTCTTCATTCATTACTACTGCTGCCATTAAGCGTGAATGGAAAGCCGCACGTTATGTTCACTCTACTTCTATAGCGTGCTATGTAATCTTGTTCAAGTTCTGTCAAACGAGCGCGTAATGCTATGGTATAATTTAGTACTTCCTTTAAGTGGTATGAATGGCAGTGTATGAACGCAGGAAGGAAACTGTCATGTTATGGCAAGTGTTTATGTATTGTACATTTAACTACTAATTTTAGTTCTTAGCTTTCGCCGGTGTATTGTGTCAGCCATATTATATTAATTTGGAACATGTTCATTTTAGTAGCCAGAACAGCTGTTACACAGTGAGAACAAAGCTCGTGTGCATTTTTCTTTTGCACAGCTGTCCTTGGTTTTCCTCCCTGATGCCACACATGTCAGGGATAGGTTTCAGAACCAGGTAGTTCCAGCCAAGTGAGAATTGCTTTTCTAGGAATTATCACGCTGGCAGACGAAACATATGGTTCAAATTATTTGCAAGACAGGAATTGCGTAGCTTCACACAAATACTACTACATCGACGTAACAGTGGCTTCAAGTCTAACTTTCTTGTGTTCCTGGCATTATGGCACAATATGTAGTATACACTATGATCCTTTATTTGGGGGGTATGTTCAGTGCAATCAACAGATGCTATTTACAAATCTGTGTTCCTACTGTGTTGAAATGGGGTAGCTTGCATCTGAGAGCCATAGTGAAACACAGGCAGCCAAGGACAGACATTTGAAGCCCTCGAGAAACTTCGCATCACATTGCAGCGACTCTGGATGCTGCCTAAATTTCCAGAACACAGAGATCAAGGCTGCATTGAAACAACAACTGGTTAGAGAAATCCGAGACTGTTGCATGTGTAAGCAGTCTGCTGTTGGATTTGCTTCTGTCCGAGATACATTATCTCAAAGGGGACGCACGGGCACACTCAGAATGATATTAGGGCTGCCTGTGAAGCAGAATGAGGAGTGGGGGAAGATATAGAACCCCTTTTTCTTGTGTTTTATTCTGTTGGTGAAATTGTCATTTGTTTAGCATCATATATGTGTATGTTCCAGAGTCTGCTAATAAATATATCAGTTGAGAGCTAGCAGTCGCATTGTAGCTGTCTCATCCTGTCCTTGGCTGCTTGTGTTTCACAGTGGCCATGCTTGCTATTGCAAAAAAAAAAAAACGAAAAGAGCATAGAAAAACACGAAAACATCAACCTGGAAAGCTGACTGTTCTACTGCTCACATGGAGGCAATGCAGTGAGGTAACATGTTTCAGTCATGAACTGTACATAGCAGTACACATCACAATGGCAACCGATTATTCAGATTTTCTTCAACTACTTCGGAGCTTTGATTGCCCAGCCTATTATGGCTCCCAGCCCATACTAGGAGCTTTATGTGATTCCCTCTTCAGATACTTTAATATTGCTGATGCTGTGCAATGTGTTGATTTTGAAACTGTACTGTGCTGAGATACAAAAAGAGAATAATTTGTAAGTACTATTCTTTTTCACATTTATATTTACACCAGGTCCCAACATTGTTAATTGATAGAAAATGTCGTCTTTTCTAGTGAGATATTCCCTATTCGCCAGACATAAATGTGGAAAAGTTAAAGGGGCACAATGATGGTAGAGTCTAGTATTGTTTTTTTGCCACTTCACATATGTTCACTGTTATTCGCGTGCACATGTAGGACTAGGAAGGTACAGCATGCGCATAAAAAATAATTTCTTATTCAGCCACACATATGGTTCAGAAGATTAGATAGATCATAGATGTGCAAGCATATATAATTGTGCTTCATGTGAAATAGGTATGCTAACTTGGGTATGATACCTTCCATGAAGACAAGCTACATGGGCCTGTAAGATTGCCCTTTGCGAATGGTTTGGTAACGTGTCTCTAACTGTAAAGGTAAGAGGCAGTCGAGAATGCTGCAGACAGGGCTGCAACTTACATATTGTTTATCATGTCGTACATGGTAAATATTACATACAAAGTGGATTTGCGAAGTAATTCCTGAGTCCAGAATTAATTCTGAGGCTGGCTAGTGATGTCACCCAGGACGACAAGTCACATAAATTGCCTCTAACACTGTTGCACCCGATGGGCTCAGTTGTGAGTTGAAACAGCACTCTGCAGAGGGATAAGGTGCACCCACTGATTTGATTTGTAGGATCGATGCTATGCCCTAACTCTTCAGACACCACATTTTTAAAAACACAATTTCTACGTAGAAGTATGTGCTCTGGTATTTCATTTCATTTCATTTCATTTTCATTTATTGGAACATTTGTAAAAACCTGTACATCACAGGGTGGCCAAAAAGCAGCAAAAAAGCTGCTTGACTACGGCACGACCCTTTATCACTCATCATTGATAGTTATATCAAAATCTAGCCGTAGAAAAACATATAAAGGAACATATACCCGAAATGCATGCACTGCACATTGGAAACAAATCAGCATAATCAGCTACACAATGCACCACGTATGCTTAGTGTCTTTAGGAAGGACAATGACACATCATTATCGTGCAAATTCAGTGCGGAAAACCTGTTTAGTATATGTGGAAGGCTATAGGTTAGCGACTGGCGTCCGTAATCTGTCCTCAACTTAGGAATCTTCCATCTTGCAGTGTGGCGCGTACGCTCCGTGAAAGATTGAAGTGAAAAAAGCGATAGAAAAAAGGTATTATTTTGTTTTACAGCAGTTACATAGGTTTTTAACAAAAAGTAACTATATAGGTTTGTTGCCTTGATGATGTTGAGTGTAATGAACAGTTCGTCAGTGTGACTGTCGAAAGGTACATCAGCTATAATTCTAACAGCGCGCTTTTGTGCTATGAACAAACTATTAATGGAAGCCTGGGTTCCCGTACCCCAAACCAACAGGCCATAACGCAGTACGGAAAATATCAATCAATTGTAAATGATGAACTTAATCCTTTTTGGCAGAGCAACGCAGAGCCGATTCATGAGCCCAATTGGTTTAGAAATTTTTGCTCTAGCGTAAGATGTATGATAGTCCCAGGACAAATTTTCTGAAAAATGTACTCCTAGCACTTTCATTGACTTCACAACCTCAATGCGATGATCCCCAAGAAATATATCGACAGGGCAGAAAACTGGTTTATTTTTTGATCTGAATAAAACTGCCTTCGTCTTAGTTACGTTTAACACTAAGCCATTAACACTGGCCCAAAGCCTTATCTCATGGAGAGCAATATTCGCTTTGTCAACGACTTGCTTCACATCGGCACCAGAAACAAAAAGGGTGGTATCATCAGCATAAATCAGGAATTTGTTATCTGCTGATACGGCTACAACGTCATTAATGTAAACTGAGAATAACAGTGGCCCAAGGATACTACCTTGCGGAACACCAGTCGCCACCTCAAGCCTGGCAGAACAATCAGTATTTATTGAAACATACTGTTTACGTGAGGACAGATACAACCTGAAAAACGACAGACATACACCACGGATCCCATATCTCTCCAATTTGCCCAGGAGCACTGAATGATCAAGAAGGTCGAAGGCCTTAGTGAAATCTATATAAATCCCTAAAGTGAGTTGTTTGTCCTCAAGATTGCGAATAATTTCTTCTTTCTGACATAGGAGTGCTATTTCCGTGGATCTGAACTTCCGGAATCCGAACTGCAAGTCACTAATGACACCATGCTTTGAAAAAAAAAATCTGTCAATCTTTTATGAACAATGCGTTCAAGGCCATTAGAAAACACAGGGAGCAGCGATATAGGCCTGTAGTTTCCCAATACATTTGGATCACCACCTTTGCTCAGGATAATTACCCGTGCAGTTTTCATTTTGAAAGGAAATACACCAGTAGAAAAAGACAGATTGTAAATATGAGTTTAAAATGGGGCGAGAAGCTCGATGACATGCTTAACTGGTTTAATTTGAAAGTCATCACAATCCCGCGCCTTGCTATTATTTAAATTCAAGAAAGAAGAGCACACCTCTTCAACAGTGGTAGAACCCCAAAAAAGAGAATCAGCAATTGAATTCGTAACATAACTACAGGCATCAGCGGGACTAGAAGTGGACACACTGGGGTAGCGCTGAACTAGGGTTGTTAGGTATTCATTAAACCGGTCACACAGACATTTACCGCTAATAGCTTCTCCGTCTATGATCATATTATTAAATCTGGGAACATTGGGATGAGTAATGTTTTTCAAGGTCCTCCAAATATTTTCAGCATTGTTGCCTGCATTTTCAAAGAGACGCCAGTAATATGCGGCCTTAGCTTGTTTCACAGACCGGTTTACTTCATTGCGATAACGCTTAAATCTTTTCAAAGATTCAACATCACTAGTGAGGATAAATGATCTATACATGTTGTTTTTCTCGCGAATCATGCATAATAATTGTGACGTAACCCAGGGTTTCCGTGCCTTACGACGAAAACTGATTAATTTCACGGGAAAATGAGTATCATATAAGCGTTTGAACTTGCCCAAGAAATCATTATGCGCCTCGTTTACATCATTGGAAGCCAATATTGAGCCCCAACTTGCGGAATGCAGAGAGATGTCTGCTTTAAAACTTGTAAGTGCTGCTTCACTAATCAGACGGAAATTAGAATGAGATACGTTATTAATTCGTTGATATTTTACGTTAGAAAACATGAATATCGGTAAGTGATCACTCAGGCTACAACTAATGACGCCTGCTTGCACGCCGTCAGTTGGTGTGCTGGTTATAAAGAAGTCAATCAGTGATGAAGAACTTTCTTCGATTCGCGTCGGTACTGATATGACTCTGTTAAAACCGTAAGTGTCAATCAAAATCGTTATCTTGCGTGACGGTTTCAGAGCGTCTAGAACATTGATGTTGAAATCACCACCTAGGTGTATGGTATATGCATTATTTGAAATATATTGGAAACAATTTTCGACAATTGCCAGAAACACATCAAGATTACCAGAGGGTGGTCTATATAATACAGTGTAAACATGGATACCGCTTTTGACACTGAGCATTTCAACGTCATCAGAAATAAAGGAAAACTCAGGGATTATTTCACAAGGTATTCGGTCAACCAGTTGAACAGAGATACCGCCGCCACGTTTATATTTCGTTATATATACGTTATATTTCTTTTGCGTTTCCATAGTGTGCAACCATATGGCTTCTGGAGCTTTAGTGTGCATGTTTTTGTGTTACGGTAGTCGTTACAAACAATATCCAGTTAGACATGAAATGCAGTAGTTGGTAGCGTGCCACACGACGCAGCATGACATGGGAGTGTGTAATTCAAAGAAAGCTAATGGAAAATGCACAGAATCCCACAAAAAGTTTGAAATGCGATTCGAATTTCATTTTACGTCGATCGTCGTTCCATGACATCGTCGACGATGTTGCGCATTGGTAAATTTTACTTAAAACACTTCCCATAGTAGTATGCGGTTTCTCAAATACATAGCACATTTTTTCCTGCAAAAGTAAAACGCTGTCGACATTTTCTTGCTAAAATGGCTGTCGGAACGTCAGTCAATTTGCTAAGATAACTGACCCTACACTGGGAAGGTGCTGTAGAGGGGCTTACGCAGACGCGACTTGATACAAATTGTACGTGCTCACAAAACACAAACGACGAATTCCTGTCACAACATCGCACAGAGCTTGGTTCACGAATGTGTTTGCAGCTGCTTCACAGTTTATGTATCGCGGAACCAGCGGAACCCGGCTGTCCGCAATCTTCAAGCACAGATACGTGAAGCCACGAACAGCCGTTGTTGGAATCTACTGACAAGTACGAAGGCGCGTACACATCACAATGCCCGTTCGGGTGCATCTACGTCATAAAAATGGCTGCACCCATGTGTGTTCCGAACTGGGAGAATGAAGGTGCATTTTGGGGAGGGCTGGATGTGGGCTTTCAGAATAGCACAACCGTTTCGATTATTTGGGATATCAGCATAGCTGACCTTTAACAACAATCACAAATAATCATGCTGTATCGCAGAGTGGGATCCTTGCTAATAACGTGCACTAAAAACTTCTGTAAAGCAATCATTGTTTCGTTCACTGCAACAGCAGCAAGCCTTTGTGCGAGACAAATAAAAATGTTCGCGACTCTTAGTATGTGAGAGGGATATTCTGGTAGTCGAGAACGGCAATCCTTAACTGAAAGTGAGAATGGTGAATGAGAAACAGTGAGCGCGACAGGTTAAAGAATATGTGAGGACAAAAGCATTACTTAAAAGCGATAAAACCCCCCTGCCGGGGAACAAGTCAAAAGACGACACAACAGGGGGGTTTATCGCTTTTAAAGTATGCTACACCGAACAGCCCAATTTTTAACCATTTTCGACAAAAGCATGACATGGCATCAACTGTCCACTGAAGGCGCAGTGTTATAGCAGAGGAGGCACAGTAAGCGGCATAGAGTTTATATAGGAATATAGGTGTTATATAGGTATAGGAATATAGGAGTTAATATAGGTGGCGAAGAGCCGGGAAGAGAGGGGGTGGAAGCATCCAAGTGAGAGGAGAATAAGAGAGGGCACGCAGCACACATGCGCAGTTCGATCAAGTCAGTGCGCGCTTTTTGGCGCCTTTTTCCCTCCACTTCTTCGTGATTCGCTAGGGATGATCACGTGGTGAAAGGGGGCGGTGGCTTTCGTGGTGACAGCTACAGCTGCACTCCACTGGTTATAGTCGGTTGCGTCACACACACACAGGTACACAGAAAAAACATACACAAAACATAATTATGTTCGGCTGATGGTTCAACAGACCAGGAACCGCATCTAGCACCTGCGACGTCGCAGAGGTTTACGAGATGGCATACCCTTTGCTGGCTTCAGTTGTTGCTCTATTTTATTCCTAAGCTTTACGAAATGCAATTCATTTCTAGAAAATTGGACACTTATGCATCTTTAAAGCCAACGTCGACACGGCGAAGATTCTGGTCTATATTGGCTAGACCATCGGCAAATCTGATCCAATATTGGTCCTGCACTCAAAATATTTCCAGAATATCGCGCTTTTATTGGGTATAAAGGCCAGTATGGCCGACATTCTACAAATATTGGGAGAATGATCGGGAACGTTGGCGGTGTGGACAATGAAGAAGAATATGCTCTAGATCTTCCAGATCACCGCAGTGTCAACATTTGGAAGAGTCCACCTAGATGAAGCTCCAATGCCACTTGCCTATAAAAGCCACATTGAGCCGCATCTGATGTGTCTTGAAGGCAGGTGGTCCGTTATGATGATAGTGGTGATTGTTTGGGTTTCTGGGTGACTCATAATTAAAAGCGCTAAAATCCTTGACAGTGCTGGACTTAAAAATGAACGCACACAACACACAGCACTGTTTCAGTGCCGCCGCCGCAGTGCAGTGCTGATTTTGCCGCTAGGAGTATAGACCGTCGTTCCATTCCCTCACTTCTAGCGGCATCTCTAACAGCGGACGCCTAACGGCACTGATTTCAGTGGTGTGTGTTGTGTGCGTTCGCTGTTATCGCTTTTAATAATGAAGCGGTGTGTTTCGTGACATCCGGCAAGCCAGAGCTCGATCAATTCTTCTAAGCTTAGGTGGAGGGAGAATGCCATTTGTCCATTGGCGGGAATCCAGGGGTGCCGCTAGACGTCGAAGAATGGAACGACGGTCTATACTCCTAGCGGCGGAATACCTGGCCGCGTCCAGCTCACCAACGCTCTGTCCTCAAGGCTCTCTTCGCCTTTTTGGACGCCACAGGACTTCGATCCTCATTGTAACGGGACCCATCCCTTCATTCCCTGCTTCCCCTCCAGCAATGGGGTACGGTATCTGCCCCAGCGATGAAACTCGCCACCCATTATCCTGAAATAAAGTTGTTTTAGCGGCGAAATACTCGTCCGTCTCCCAGATAACACAGCTGCTTCTGCGGCGGTGTCAGCCTGTTCATGTCCCACGACACCACTATGGGCTGCAACCACCTGGCGAACCAGTCTGTACCCTGCTTCGTACAGAAGCTTGTAAGCCATTAACGTATCCGGAGCCATTAACGTATAAGGGAGCGGAGGAGCCTCGTGAATAGCATGCAGTGAAGATTTTGTGTCAGTGACTGCTGTCCATTCCCGCGGGGTAAAATCAACAATGTGCTGCTAGAAGAATAGAATGGAGTAGATTTCTGCAGCTCTTAATGAGTCAGTAGTGTTCAGTCATGCCGAGTGAGGCCGCATGACAAACTCAGACATTACCACCAGGGCAGCGCCACCGTCACGCCGACTTTTCTCGCGTATTTTTCCTCGCGCGCGGCAGGCGGCGTTCGGGTGGAGGCTCTTACCGGTGGGCGGAGCGTGGCCGGAGGGCTGCGTGCGCGCTTACCAGCTCACATTTTTCAGCCTGGACCGACTTCTTTCGCAATTTTTCAATGTGTGCCGACTTCAATCGCAATTTTTTTCCCGCTACAACAGATGTGCAGTAAGCAGTTTACATACAAAGGATAGCCATACACAAAAGTACAAGTGAAAATATATTTATTAAAGTCATTAGTGTCGAGAATTATGTTATGACTCAGTGTGAAGGAGAAAAACTTAGCCAAAAACCTGATGCAGTAGCATTGAAGGGGTATCACATTTTCTTTATTAGTGATAATCACGCAAGTTTTCAATTAAGCAGAAGGAGTAGCACATTTTAATCAAAGAATATATCTTTAATCCATACGATTACAATCAAAATTAAAAGTTTTATTATAAAAAGTCTACCATTAATATATGTGACCACCATAGTGGAGCTTTAATTACACGTGCCGATAGATGTAGTTAATTGTGTACAGCAGAGAACCTGGAAGACCATGGGATAAGAATGACAGGAACACAAGACGAAATAAAATCTATAACACCACATTTATCCAAAGAAGCTATACTGAAAACAACAGAGGAGGAGAATAATCTATCATTTTAACTATCATAAAATCATCCTCGTGACTTAATCTAGTCGAACCCCATACAATTTTCTTTCTAAGAGACACTACAAACATTACTTTGTTTTATGAATCCAACACAGAAAATATATTAAAAAATGAACGCAAAGCATGCTCTTAGCCAACAACCAGCTCTAATAATATCTGCCCTGATTTGTTGAAGACGGGAGGCGTACACCTGTTTTTGTGACAGTTATGAATATTTTCGAGCGCAATGGGGAAGATAAGTTGATTATTCCAACATTACACAATTAATCAATTCCTTATTAAGTAAACAGCATAGACATACAGAAACCATGAGAAACAAAACAATCAACAGCTAATAGAGAACCAAAACCCATCACGTAAACAAGAGGTACATAAAGGATTAATAATTGAAAAAGAATATATCAAAACGAGAAACATGCACGGATGAATAGCAGAGAAACACTCTAAACGGTGCACTAGCCAACGTGTCAACAATATGCAGGAAAGTAATTGAAAAAAGAATCTAACAAAACGAGAAACATGCACGCAGCTAGCACTGAATAGCAGAGAAACACTTTGAACGGCACACCATCCACACGTAAACAATAAAATAATGACAAATACAAGCAACAGCTAATAGAGAACCAAACAAATGCACCAAAGCAAACAAGTGCACACGAAAGAAAATAATTGAAAAACAAGCTATCAAAACGAGAAACATGCACGGATGAATAGCAGAGAAACACTCTAAATGGCGCATCTAGCCAACGTGTAAACAACAGACACATGCAGGAAAATAATTGAAAAGGAATCTATCATAACTATAAATATGCACGAATGAATAGCAGAGAAAAAAATTGAATGGCACACCATCCGCACGTAAACAACAGACAGGAAAATATTATTGAATTACAATCAGCAGCTAATAGAGAGCCAAAATCGAACACGCAAACAAGAGGTACACAAAAGAAAATAATTGAAAAACAATCTAAAACGATAAACATGCACGGATGAATAGCAGAGAAACGTTTTGAACGATGCATGTAAACAACACACAGGAAAATAAATGCCAAACAAACTATCAAACATTACAAATTGAAATGGAAATAATATATCTTTTGAACTATCATAAAATCATTCTTGCGACCTAACAATATACAATTTTCATCCTACTCAGGCACTATAAACATTACCTTGACAGAGGTATCCAAATACGCAGTACAGCTATGCTTTACACAGTACAACCAGACTCGAGACCGGTGGGGTCACTCTCTCCCTCTATACACCCCAAAAGCAAAGAAACCGCATATTCTTTGTCAATCTATGGGGTGGGGACACCCTCTCTCTTTTTCACATTCTTTCCTCCAAAAGGAAATAATCTTAGGACCGGTGTACAGAGACGAAATTTTTTGGTGATTGCAAATAGACATTGGAATTATTCGATTCTCAAGAACACAATAAGAATTCTATCAACAAACAATAGCACGCAAAAAATCCAAGAATAGACTTTTATGTCAGTGCAAATCGGTTTGAAAGAAACATTATCTAAGCAAATAAGAAATATTATCGGCGCAAACAATACTCAACCAAAACGAGAAACGATGCATTTTAATGTATTTCAGATCTGACACAACTATTATGCATACATTATTCTCAACTCACAAAATATTAATCCAGTGAATATCTGATGCAAAAAGGTAAAGTCACATTTATTCAATGATAGAAAAAATACTCATTCGAAAACGAGAATCAAATTTAATTACAACATTTTATGACAACTTTGCAATAGCAATTTCTACATGCAGAAGCCACAAACAACTCATCTGAAATTCAAATTAATGTAAAAGTTTGCTACAGTGAAAATCAACGCACACAACTTAAAAATATATTCCCAACTAGTAGAATATTTCTATTAATATTCTATTCTATTCTATATTTCTATTCTATTCAGGACCCACTAGTGGAAACGAAGTGAGAGAGGGAAGCTGAGTTCCCGTACACTTTCGTTAAGGTTATGCCCGCAGGGAGTAGGGGAATCCAACAATGGCCTTGGTACACAATGTATAGTTGAAAGCCATAAACTGACTCCTGCAAGTCAAGTTAGGGAAGGAGGGTCTCTAGCGCTGTCTTGTACGTAGAATCATTGAAAGCACACGTTTTTTCCTTACACATCACATCTTTTCGTAAATTGACTTTCATAATTCTAATGTCAGGTGGATATTAATAACATTCTAAACGCGATAACATAATATTTTTAATAAATAAAATTAGCACCGATATGATTTAATTAAGTGTCGAGGCACACTACGAAACAGAACAGACAATTGCTATACATTGAAAGAGATGGACGGATTTTGCACACGTTACCATAGGTCATGGGAGGACCTGATCAAAAGCTGCTTCGAAAAGGAGGAGCCTCGAAACGATTCAATTATCGCTGCATTTCGATACGTCCTAGACATGGTCGTATTCGGAGATATGGTGCAAATTATGAAATTCAAGATGCGAGAACTTGTATGCCGAATCTGCAATAGTTATAAATATATTTGCCCGTCAACATCGGAAGACCACTGGGATTGATGGTGGAGTTGTTGAGGTTTGCAAACGAAGAATTGAAATACACTAGACCAAACGTAATTGTAATCATTGCAATGGGCATTGCATTAAATAAGGAAGCAATCAGATCAAATTATCATATACAAGCAGTCTATATCGCACGATTCATTGCGGATTTGATGAAATTACGCCTAACGATTGAAATGGAAAGTACATAAAAATCTTATCACGTGATATATTCCACTAGAGTCTCTACACATTTATTTTCTTCTATCAGTTCGCGCAATGATGTCGAATGAACAGAACTTCAATATTGTCGTGCAAGGTCTGATGTATCATCACTTATTGAAACTCAACAAACATATCAATTGCGGTGGACCACCGGACGATTTTCATCTAATACTCTCGTGTACGCCATTCAAGAATCTTCATACAAAGAAAGGAAACATCAATAAGAGACTGTGCAAGTTCATCGTTACAAAGTGCAAGTTGTGTGAGCAATACAAACACGGCGACAACATATCACCTGCGTTAATCAACGCTGGATTCAAGTGCCCAATAATCAGAATAAACTACTTGATGTCTTCGGAATTCATCAATCAAGACAACAAACGAAAACTTCGAAGTTTGGAATAGAAGTGTAATTTATCGAAATAAACAAGTGTATAATTGAAATAATAATTGTATTCTTTTCATCATTGTAATGTATTCTACACATCGCAACGAAAACAGCTTACGATTATATTGAAGACTGCTAAGGAGACGCTTATTGCACACTATGTACAAGGATCTTCGCATGGAATCAGCGCTGGCAATCAAAGAGATTTTACACGACCACACTCTATACAACACCGACACCCGAATGAAAGAATTGTAGAAGAATCGCTAATAGAAATTTAGAGGCATGTTACATCAATATTTGTTGACAAAAGAGGAACACTAATATTTTGCGAAAGCTTATTTTATTTATTATTAAATTGCACAGTGTATATATTTTCTCAAACGATTGGACAGTTGACAATACTATATTGAAAGGAATATATTATCAAATGACGTGATGCAAGTGATGGACAAACATGATGCCGTAGCGGAGTCTACAATTCTAATCATCATAACACGCGGCACACAGTTCCAATAAGATTTTGGGAGAATCGAATCACACAACTGTCATCAGAAATGTTAAACCACTATACAGTGAATATGACCACTATCCGTAAGATATGTAATTATAATAAGTAAATATTTCCTTTGCAAACTTAACCAAAGCAGCACACATAAACGTAGCTCCAATTCACAGAATGCATCCGATGTTTTTTTCTTTGCGTTTCGGCAACACGCCGGGCATCACTTGCATCACGTCATTTGATAATAGATTTCTTTCAATATAGTATTGTCAACTGTCCAATCGTTTGAGAAAATATATACACTATGCAATTTAATTCATAAAATAAGCCTTCGCAAAATATTAGTGATCCTCTTTTGTAAACAAAGATTGATCTAACGTGCCTCTAAATTTCAATTACCGATTCTTCTACAATTCTATCCTTCAGATGTCGGTGTTGTATAGAGTGTAGTCGTGTAAAATATATTTGATTGCCAGCGCTGATTCCACAAGAGGTTCCTTGTACATAGTGTGGAATAAACGTCTCCTTGACAATCTTCAATCTAATCATAAGCTGTTTTCATTGCAATGTGTAGAATACATTACAGTGATGACGAATATTACAATTATCATTTCAATTATGCACTTGTTTATTTCCATATATTACAATTCTATTCTAAACACTGAAGTTTTCGTTTGTTGTCTTGATTGATGAATTCTGAGGACATCAAGTAGTTTATTCTGATTATTGGGCGCTTGAATCCAGCGTCGATTAACGCAGGCGATATGCTGTCGCCGTGTTTGTATTGATTCGACAACTTGCACTTTGTCGCGATGAACTTGCACAGTCTCTTACTGATGTTTCCTTTGCCTTGTACGAAGATTCTTGAATGGCGTACAAGAGAGTATTATATGAAAATCATCAGATTGTCTGTCGCAATTGATATGTTTGTTGAGTCTCAATAAGTGATGATACATCAGACCTTGTATGACAATATTGAGCTTCTGTTCATTCGACATCATTGGAAGAAATGGTAGAAGAAAAAAAAGTGTAGAGACTCTAGTGGAATATATCACGTGATAAGATTTTTTTATGTACTTTCCATTTCAATCGTTAGGTGTAATTTCAACAAATTCGTCATGAATCGTACGATATAGACTGCTTGTATATTATAATTTGATCTGATTGCTTTCTTGATTAATGCAATGCCCATTGCAATGATTACAATTACGTTTGGTCTAGTGTATTTCAATTCTTCGTTACCAAACCTCAAAAACTCCACCATCCATCCCAGTGGTCCTTCCGATGTTGACCTGCAAATATTTTTTATAACTATTGTAGATTCGGCATACAAGTTCTCCCATCTTGAATTCCATAATTTGCACTATATCTCCGAATACGACCATGTCTAGGACGTATCGAAATGCAGCAATAATTGAATCGTTTCGAGGCACCTCCTTTTCGAAGCGGCTTTTTATCAGGTCCTCCCATAACCTATGGTAACGTGTACAAAATCCGTCCATCCTTTCAATATATAGCAGTTGTCTGTTCTGTTTTGTAGTGTGCCTCGACATTTAATTAAATCATATCGGTGCTAATTTTATTTATTCAAAAATATTATGTTATCGCGTTTAGAATGTTATTAATATCCACCTGACATTAGAATTATGAAAGTCAATTTACAAAAAGATGTGATGTGTAATGAAAAAACGTGTGCTTTCAATGATTCTACGTACAAGACAGCGCTAGAGACCCTCCTTCCCTAACTTGACTTGCAGGAGTCAGTTTATGGCTTTCCCCAACTATACATTGTATACCAAGACCATTGTTGGATTCCCCTACTCCCTGCGGGCGTAACCTTAACGAAAGTGTACGGGAACTCAGCTTCCCTCTCTCACTTCGTTTCCACTAGTGGGTCCTGAATAGAATAGAAATATAGAATAGAATAGCATATGAAGAGAAATATTCTACTAGTTGGGAA
This sequence comes from Ornithodoros turicata, assembly GCF_037126465.1. Lineage (NCBI taxonomy): Eukaryota > Metazoa > Arthropoda > Arachnida > Ixodida > Argasidae > Ornithodoros > Ornithodoros turicata. The sequence goes on from NC_088201.1 coordinate 145,300,332, forward strand.
TGTATTTTTAAGTTGTGTGCGTTGATTTTCACTGTACCAAACTTGTTGTTTGTGGCTTCTGCATGTAGAAATTGCTATTGCAAAGTTGTCATAAAATGTTGTAATTGAATTTGATTCTCGTTTTCGAATGAGTATTTTTTCTATCATTGAATAAATGTGACTTTACCTTTTTGCATCAGATATTCACTGGATTAATATTTTGTGAGTTGAGAATAATGTATGCATAATAGTTGTGTCAGATCTGAAATACATTAAAATGCATCGTTTCTCGTTTTGGTTGACTATTGTTTGCGCCGATAATATTTCTCATTTGCTTAGGTAATGTTTCTTTAAAACCGATTTGCACTGACATAAAAGTATATTCTTGGATTTTTTGCGTGCTAGTGTTTGTTGATAGAATTCTTATTGTGTTCTTGAGAATCGAATAATTTTAATGTCTATTTGCAATCACCAAAAAATTTCGTCTCTGTACACCGGTCCTAAGATTATTTCCTTTTGGAGGAAAGAATGTGAAAAAGAGAGAGGGTTTCCCCACCCCATAGATTGACAAAGGATATGCGGTTTCTTTGCTTTTGGGGTGTATAGAGGGACAGAGTGACCCCACCGGTCTCGAGTCTGGTTGTACTGTGTAAAGCATAGCTGTACTGCGTATTTGGATACCTCTGTCAAGGTAATGTTTATAGTGCCTGAGTAGGATGAAAATTGTATATTGTTAGGTCGCAAGAATGATTTTATGATAGTTCAAAAGATATATTTTCATTTCAATTTGTAATGTTTGATAGTTTGTGTGGCATTTATTTTCCTGTGTGTTGTTTACATGCATCGTTCAAAACGTTTCTCTGCTATTCATCCGTGCATGTTTATCGTTTTAGATTGTTTTTCAATTATTTTCTTTTGTGTACCTCTTGTTTGCGTGTTGGATTTTGGCTCTCTATTAGCTGCTGATTGTAATTCAATAATATTTTCCTGTCTGTTGTTTACGTGCGGATGGTGTGCCATTCAATTTTTTTCTCTGCTATTCATTCGGGCATGTTTATAGTTATGATAGATTCTTTTTCAATTATTTTCCTGCATGTGTCTGTTGTTTACACGTTGGCTAGATGCGCCATTTAGAGTGTTTCTCTGCTATTCAACCGTGCATGTTTCTCGTTTTGATAGATTGTTTTTCAATTATTTTCTTTTGTGTGCCTCTTGTTTCCTTTGGTGCATTTGTTTGGTTCTCTATTAGCTGTTGCTTGTATTTGTCATTATTTTATTGTTTACGTGATGGGTTTAGGTTCTCTATTAGCTGTTGATTGTTTTGTTTCTCATTATTTTCGTATGTCTATGCTGTTTACTTAATAAGAAATTGATTAATTGTGTAGTGTTGGAATAATCAACTTATCTTCCCGATTGCGCTCGAAAATGTTCATAACTGTCACAAAAACAGGTGTACGCCTCCCGTCTTCAACAAATCAGGGCAGATATTATTAGAGCTGGTTGTTGGCTAGGAATTTGCTATGCGGTGAAGTTCATTTTTTAATATATTTTCTGTGTTGGATTCATAAAACAAAGTAATGTTTGTAGTGTCTCTTAGAAAGAAAATTGTATGGGGTTCGACTATGGGTTTTGGTTCTCTATTAGCTGTTGATCGTGTTTCTCATTATTTCCGTATTGCTATGCTGTTTACTTAATGAGAAATTGATTAATTGTGTCATGTTGGAATAATCAGCTTATCTTCCCGATTGTGCTCGAAAATGTTCGTAACTGTCACAAAACAGGTGTACGCCTCCAGTCTTACACAAATCAGGGCAGATATTATAAGAGCGGGTTGTTGGCTAGGAGCGTGCTATGTGGTGAAGTTCATATTTAATATATTTTCTGTGTTGAATTCATAAAGCAAAGTAATGTTTGTAGTGTCTCTTAGAAAGAAAATTGTATGGGGTTCGACTAGATTAAGTCACGAAGATGATTTTATGATACTTAAAATGATAGATTATTCTCCTCCTCTGCTGTTTTGATTAAGAATATCTTCTCTGTTTAAATGTAGTGTTATATATTTTATTTCGTCTTGTGTTCCTGTCATTCTTGTCCCATGGTCTTCCAGGTTCTCTGCTGTACACAATTAACTACATCTATCGGCACTTGTAATTAAAGCTCCACTATGGTGGTCACATATAATAATGTTAGACTTTTTATAATAAAACTTTTAATTTTGATTGTAATCGTATTGATTAAAAATATCCTCTTTGATTAAAATGTGCTACTCCTTCTGCTTAATTGAAAACTCGCATGATTTTCACTAATAAAAAAAAGTGATACCCCTTCAATGCTATTGCATCAGATTTTTGCATCAACTTTTTCTCCTTCACACAGAGTCATAACATAATTCTCGACACTAATGACTTTAATAAATATATTTTCACTTGTACTTTTGTGTATGGCTATCCTTTGCATGTAAACTGCCTACTACACATCTGTTGTATCGGGGAAAAAATTGCGATTGAAGTCGGCACAGATTGAAAAATGGCGAAAGAAGTCGGCTCAGGCTGAAAAATGTGAGCGCGTAAGCGCGCACGCAGCCCTCCGGCCACGCTCCGCCCACCGGTAAGAGCCTCCACCCGAGCGCCGCTTGCCGCGCGCGAGGAAAAATACGCGAAAAAAGTCGGCGTGACGGTGGCGCTGCCCTGGTGGCAATGTCTGAGTTGCTCATGCGACCTAACTCTGCATGACTGAATACTACTTGAGTCTGTATGCGAAGGGCATAGTCCTTGCACCAGATAGTCGAACTGAAACGTTTATGGGTTCGGTGCGGGTTTAGGTTCGATGTTAAGGGTTCAGTTCCGGTTCAGCTCCGGGACGAAATATAATGGTTCGAACCAGTTTTTTTCCAAACGGTTCGGTTCACGAACCGGTTCAGTGGACGCTGGTGGGAACGAAGCACAACAGGCAGGTTAAAGCACACTTCCGTTTATGTCGTACAGTGCTGTAGTACAGCGGATAGGAGAACGTCAACGGTCGTTCAAGGTCTTGAAAGATTTTGCGCGAAATGAAAAACAAGTTTAGTAGTGGTTACGACAGCAGCGTAACCATGAATTACCGGTTTGTGTTGACTGGCCCAGCAAGTGGCTCATGTCGCGGTGGTTAACTAACCCACCGGATTGTTCGCAGAATCTCGGCAGAAATATAACAGTCAACCAAGCCTAAGCCATTCTCGGCCTAAGTCATTTAAGTCATTGATATTGATATATTGATTACCAGACAGGAGACACGAATACACGATAATCAGTAAACGACGCTTGATGGTAGTTGGATTGGAATTGCGATTCTGAGCCCGGGCTCTTTATGTGACCGTCGCTGTGCTACCATGCCCCGTTAGAGTGAAGTATCTGTGAAACAACGACAGAGCACGGGCAAGAGCAGGTGCAAACAGCGCGTTCGACTCATATTCGGCCGATTCACGAGTTTTAAATACGATGTCAGCATGGTTGGTTTTACCTTTTTTTTTATTTCGAATGCACAAAGAAAACTATCTTGGTATGTTCTTTGGTAAGTTTACACACGCATGTTGGCAGTTTATCCTGCAGCGTCGTACACACGGACGTATGCTGTATTTTGAGCTCCGATAGTTTGCTTTCGCATTGCACTGCGCAAAAAAGAACAGAAGAAGAACAAACAAACGAAGAAGAAGAAATTTGAAAGACGTGAAGTCGCACAGCCGAATGCATATCCATCGGTTGCTCCGCCTACTCGAATTTATATGCACATATATACAGGATGTGCATACCCCAAGAACACAACGACCTCCTGTGTACGTCCGAGGAAATTCATCAGCAGACAGGGATAACATCCCCATGACTTCCCCACCAGGTTCTCAATTTGTTAGAAATGTGACAAAGTGACACTCTCCGTCATATCCTCAGGACCTCTTATGGAGCTACCAATGACGCGGCTAGTACAATTCTGGGAGCAAGCAGATATCTTAGTGAATTATTTATTTTGGGAAGCAAGGCCACATTTGCAGCACCCAGTCAGCGTGTATGTGTTTTTTTTATATAAAGTCATCACCTCAGTCACCAGCTAGCATTCGTGGTTTCTCATCGGTATTTGTTCGGCGTATTTCTCATCACAAACAATGAGTGTCACAGTTTGAAAAGCAAAAAAGATAAATATATAAAAGACCCGTAGGCCACTAAGCCCAGCGAAACCACTTAAAAAGGCATATGATGCAGCAGCATTCCTTTTCCAAGACAGAACAAATACAACTTATTGCTTGTCTTCCGAACTTCAGCAGATTCGGGAGACCTCTTCGCATCTTAGTCAAAACAAAGGGTGAGGTATCTAAGTTGAGATGACAATGAAGTGACAACAATGAAGTGAGAAATTTCTTGGAGTATTAAATCGCTATCAATGTAATGTCAATGTCAATCGATGTCACGGACGAGGTAATGTCCGTGTTTCTTACTGTTTTGGTTTGAGGCATGCATCGTAAGTGAAACTTGGGCAGTGAAACGCTATTATTTTTGTCTCTTGGGAAATAAAACGCTCAGTGCAACCTCCTGCCAGGGATCCCTTGCGGACACTCATGCAATAAGGCCGCAGTGAAAGGTCTAGCAAACTGTATTTTACTGCAGGTGAAACGCAGCAGATGGACGGATTCCTTTAAAATCCGACGATCAGTATTTGCACCCCTATATCAGTTTTTATTTGATATTTTCGTTCGTAGTTTTTTAGATCTATGCATGAGCACTCCTTCTTTGATTCTATTGGTTAATGGGAAATAAAACAGGAAATTGATTACTGCTAGCTGGTAATAAAATACAGAACGCAGTTTTAAAATAAGTTACTTCTCTTGTGCTTGTCCTCCGGTTGACGATCACAGGATGTACGCAAATGACAATCACTGGAAGCTCCTATGATGACAGCCTATGAACCTCCTCCGTTCACCCCATCATGGACGAGGGCGTGATGAGACTTTGAGGACATCCTGGGGACCGCGCGTGTTCTTGGGGTATTAATGCGAGTAGGCGGACCAACCGATGGATATGTCTTCGGCTGTGCGACTATACAGGATGCGATTATACAGGTGCGACTACACAGGATGCACATATACAGCATGACCGTCCTCGGTAGCTCGGTCGGTAACGTGCTGGCTTGCTGAACTCAAGATCGCGGCCGAGAACGGTACCAATGTGGGGGAGGTAAAGATTGCTTCCAGCACTGTGTGTCGGAGATTTTCGGCGCACGTCAAAAGAACCCCAGGTGGTCCAAATTATCCGCAGTACTTCCCTGCGGCACCTGCAACATGTCGCCACACTGCGCAGACAAACCTATACGTGTAACAGTACAGTACCATTATTATACAGGATGTCCACGACAACCGTAGAAATGACCTCTAACACATGGCGATGTCAAAGAAAAACTAACAGCTCTCCTATAACGTTTCTGTTACAGACAGGCTGGTCTTACAAGGCTTCACCTGTTCGTAACGAAAACGTGATAGGAGGGCAGCCAGTTTTTCTTGGACAGTGCTATGTGTCAGCGATCATTTCTGCAGTTAGGTTGGACACCCTGTATAGGTCAGGTTGATTAGCATACGATTATTATAATATATGTCATTTCCTGAATGCTACCCTAAAGTGTCGTTGGTCCCTAATTCTTGTGTATACTCTTGTGTATGTCCGTGACATTATTAGTCAAAACAGTTTTCCGTCATAACTTCTCATTCATCATTCTCCATAAAGTTGGTATTTCGCGACTCGAGAAAATCCAGAGCATTCCTGCAGGGCACGACTTTTACGGCCACGACATGGCTACGAGGCTCACAAAAGAAGCAAGAGTGACAGCAAAAAAAAAAAAAGATATATTTTTATGTTCATGCACAATATATAAAGTCCCACCCTTAGTTCCATATGAGCCGTTATTTGAACCGGTTACCGCTATTTTTTTAACTGTTCCGTTCCGGTTCAGCTGCGAGACGGCGTCGACTGTTTCGGTTTTCGGTTGATGTTCGGGTTCGGTTCGACTCTCTGCCTTGCACTACCCCTTCGGATGGTATTACGAATTCCAAGGCAGCATTGCCATTTAAGCGCCATCAATTAATGGTTCCGATAAAGTGGAATTTTTTTCTCCTACCTGAGCATGAGAACGGGCACGAGGGGTTTGAGGGTAAACTTGGTCTATTCGTTCCCGAAGATTCGGAAGGCTTACGAAGATGGCCGGTACTGGTAGAGATCAATGCGGTTCAGAAGGTGTTACAGAAGAAGCAGTTGAACCACAAGGACATATTCTCTCTGCTACCTCACTTACCTTGGTTTTTTTCAATGACCGAGGGCAAGCTCTTCTCCCCAGTCACAGGAGACAACGCATGTCAGGAGGCCGACGGTGTTGCAGGACCCCAGGAGTCCGCGGCACCGAGGAAGCACCTGACCTCCGGGCGACCAGACGTGACTAGCGCTAGCGACAGGGGTCGCTCCACGGTGCGCAGATGCTCCAATGGGGGAACCTACGCAGGCATCAGGCACATCAGAAACGGGACTCCTTAATGCATTTGATAATAAGGAGGTGACGCCACCACTGGCAGACGGAGATGTGCCGTCCATGCATGTTCCATAAAACCCCAACTCAATAGCTCAGTGAATGATCTCCACCACCAAACCAATAAACACGTAACCAATAACACGTAAATAGTCCACGTCTCGTCGGAGCACTCAGCGCAACGCCCACTGAGCATTGGGTCAGTCGCTGGGATCGCAGTCAAAGCCTGTATCTCACAGTCCTTCCAGCGCATTACATCACTGGCATCCCTCGACGTCACAGCGGAGACCAGCTGCTCGAATACTTCTGTTGCAACGGTGTCACTCACGTAAAACGTAAACATGCCTACTCTTGGGAGAGTGACGGGTCTGCAGACGCAATCGTTAAGGGTAATGTGCTCCTGTCTTTTAAACCTGTCCAGGCGCTGAGATTCCCCTCGGCTTCACGTACTTCCCCGTGTCGGTATACGTAGACCCCCAACGCAATGTTACAACTACCAGAAGTTTGACCGCTAGGCTCGTGACTATGGCAAGTCGAAAAATGCAAAGTGTGTTCTGGCCGACATGACCGTAAGCAATGTACCTCGCGATGTGAGCCCATATGCGCAAAATGTGGCTATCACCACACTGCAACAGTGACACACCGTTGCTCATGTTCAGGGGAAAATCGCATGCGTCTCCCCATCGTTACCATAACCCCCACACTGCCCTCTTCCCTCTGTCACAGAGCACGTAAATCGGGTGCGAGATACAGTCCCGTGAGCAACATAAAAGTTCGGACTCAATCAAACGGATCCAATCAAAGCCAATCAAACGGATGGTGGATAGCGGACGGATATGTGAACGAGGACTCGTGGTTTGAACAACAAACAAATCAAAAATTTACTATTGCTACACTTGATCGTATGCACGCACGTTCTTCCAAAATCACAAGTACAAACGATAATCCCTATACGTTTAAACTACAAATCTGACCTACAACACAACTGTTCCACACAGGCTACAATAAATCACAGTACGTATATTAAGCAGTCAACGCTTTTCAAACAAACATAGCTGTGGTGGTGACAGACGGAGTCCTCGGTCGAAGTCCAATGCCGTTCTTCTTCAGAAGGGTTCTTCGTATCTTCCGTCGTGATACACAAAACGTCCTTGACCTTCCTCACGCAGAGATTCTCACACACTTGGTTGCACAAGTTGACGTCACTTACAGTCTTTGCCCTTCTTCATCGATCGTCGAACTTCCATTACACTACCGTCCACCCTTTGAATGTACCGACATCGGAATCTCCCCAAGCGGAGAACCGCCGCCACCACTTTCATTACACCTTTCACTTTACACACTGACCACCAGACGAGTGACCTTATTCCCTACGATCCCATCTTTTAATACGTCGAGGCACGGGGATTTCTACAATGCCCGCAAGGAGTGGCCCACTTTGCCTAGTCAGAAATAGGTCGCTGCCTGCGTCACATTCTAGGAATGGAAAGTTACCTGCTCTTTTACAATCCTGCAGACACCTGCGTTCCCACGGTAGAACGGCTACTCTGGCCACCAAAATGGACACCACTTTTCCGCCTGGTTCGCCGCAAGGCTTACACATTAAAAATCTAGAAAAATATATGGTAAATTACGGCTGTTTAAAACAAAAATATTTGTTGTACTGTGACACGGCCCCCTACTTACGAATATTATACCGTTCAACAACCTCACAGGTACGACTAAAAGTTTGCTTTCAACTTCTCCTTACGCAAACGAATAATTTCATAACCATGCGTCACAAAATATGCAATAAGGACAACGAAAAACCTAGAGTATTTACCATTTGAACGTTATCCCTGGCATGTGGGAACAATGCATCCAATGCAAGAACCATTAGCAAACGTACCATAAAAAGCAAACACAAAAATATGCTACAATGCATTCTTCATTACAACAGCAACAGACTTTCATCACATTACTGTATACTCTACTAAAACGCTTTCGTCACATAAACAAGCACGGAACTACGAGACGGGGCTCAAAACAACAATAGCAACAACCTTCTCATGAAACATACATTTCCCTTTACTCTGCTATGAAATTAACGCTTCTTCCTTCCCAATCTCATATCCCATTGTTCCGCATGATTCTCACACAGAGATACATCCATGATATTCCTCTCTACTGTTCGTTGGACACTGACGCAACTTCCGCCTCCATTCTACGTTTCTCCACGGTGGTATATATGCAGACCTTTCTTCTCCTTCCCTCACTGATACTCCCCTGTCTTCGTACCCCTTGAAGTGGCTGGAAGGAAGGGAATGCGACTTCCTCCCACCCTGACTCGTCTTCACAGCCTTAGTTGTACGATTGTTGTAATTTTGATTCCTGGTCTGTGGTACTCGTACATTCGGGACATTCCCAATTATCAGATCGTATAGTGGTGTCACCATATACTTCGCCGTGAGGTGCCCACTGTAAAACGGAGTCTTCATGATTTTTTTTTACTTCCAGCAAATTCCTCACTGTTCCATCAGCAAGGCGCACAGGGCTGAACCTCCTAGTCATGTCGTCGTCTTTCAGAAGTGCCATCCTTACGACGACTGTGTCGTTCCCGGTATCGCGCAAGACAGTCACGTCATGCCTTCGCAGGTTCCCTTTTAGTACGGGCATACCTTCTATACTAGGAACTGTATCTCAGGTGACACACAAGCAGTAACAACTGGAACCCTTACGCCGTTCCTCAGCTCTACGTACAGCCATGAGTAAAAGCCAAAGAGAGGACGGAGACACAACAACACAACAGCGGGAACTGCACTGGTCTACGTACTGGTCGTTCTTACACGCTTCTGCACGGCATTTTGCTTCACACTTTGGGGCCATAATGCATGATGACTGTGACAGTGTTGCCGCCTTCACGGTGCAGTCCCTTGCCTTGTGCCCCCACTTCCCACACGTGTAGCAAACCACATTTGATCGTCTTCCTGTGCGGGACCTATTACACTCTAACGCTATATGTCCGACCTTGCCGTACAAGTAACATCCCCTCGGGATTCGCGCTTCCTCTCGTTCGCGTACTTGCTTCGTATCCGTCCCTCGCTTCGGCTCCTCAGCCTCTTCAGCTCCTTACTTGTACTCTCCCCGTGATGACTTTGACACTGAGCTTCTAGAAAACGGTCTGCAAGTGCCGCCAAGTCCTTTAGTGATTCTGTATTCCTTTCTCTCAGGAACATCGACAGTTTTGGTTGGCACCCCTTAACGAATTGCTCGCTCAAAAGCAGGTCGCGTAGGCTATCGTAATCGTGTTTCGTCTCACATAGGTCGACCCAGCGGTCAAACTGATTACTTAGCCGCGCTGCAAATTGCGTGCCGGTTTCCCTGTCCGTGGGTTTTCCGTTTCGAAATTTTTCACGAAAACCTTCAGCCGTCAGTCGGAATTTTTGCAAGAGCGCTTCCTTCACCTTCTCGTAATGCGCGGGATCCACGGGGGTCAACCTTGCGAAGGCTCCAAACGCGTCACCACTAAGTCACACGCTGAGTGCGGTAGCCCATTGGTCCTTGGGCCAGTGTTGCCCCGTAGCCAGCCGTTCGAAGCGCAAAATGTACGCGTCCAGGTTGTCTCGTTTTTCATCAAGTGGCGTGAGCCATCGGTGCAAAAAAAAAACAATCGCTCAGGAATCAACAAGAAAAAAATTATGGTTAAAAATGTACCGTTTAACCATATGTCCTTAAAAATAAACGGTTTCAAAATATACCCTGTATAGTCGAATACGACAGCGGAGTAATACTTATGTATCTCACCACAGATGATAGCGGCACAATGTAGCTTACATTGATGGTTTTGCCGTTGTTAGCTCTTACCTCCTACCTATCTCTGGACTGTCATGGCTGCCATGTTTTGTTCTGTGTATGCGTTGTTGCTACGTTTTCTTTTCTAGTGCAGAAAGGCTATGCATTATGTGCATGTCTCGCGTTATTTCGCTTGACAAAGCATCAATATGAATTGTGACACTGTCAAGTGCCCGTTCGTTCTTGCGCGTGTCCTGAGTTCGCCTTACTCGGAGTATGGATTTGGGAGTATCTGTTGTATTTACCGTACGGTGGATTTGGGGGATTCTGAAACGATTTATTTTTAACGATATATTCTTAACCGTGGGTTCCTTAGGGTTTTTATTTACGCGTGGATAGTTCGGCAGTTATTTCGTTTTTATTTACGTGGGGATATTTCAGCGGTTATTTTTGTGCGTTGATTTTTAAGCGTATATTGTGGGAGATGTATTTTTAAGAGAGGCTCGTTACGTGTTTATTTTTAAAAGGTTATTTTTAATGGTATCAAACGGGATACACCCCCTGGTCGGCATCCCGCAGGTGAGCCGATATTGCTCAGCAATACGCAAGACTTCTGTCACGCTGTGGCCACCGCAGTCCAGGAAGCAACCGCACTGCATCGTGTCCCACTAAAGTTTTCTGCCACAGAACGGAATACAAGCGTCTCCGTGTGCTCCGACGACGTCCCGAACGGCGATCACGGCGTGCGCTCCTACCCCATGAAGCAGCAGGCTCCGAAACGGATTCAGAAGGCTGTTCGGCGACACCTCTAGATGCTCACACGGGAGCAGAGGTTCTCCGTGTGCGTGAAATGGCTCAAAACTTCCTACGTTTGCGTTCGCACATTCCCCGTCACCCACACCTCAGGAAGATTTGATACCGTTCTGAAAGTGATTTACGTCGCTAGCACAAAGGACACGCCAGAGTCTCACTGGCTTCACGTGACATCGTCGGACGCACCCTGGTCTCTGCCTGGGTATCCAGGTTCGTACGCCTTCCGGACCTCCAGGAACGAAGAGATCAGGTTCCCACTCAAGTCCTTCAAGCTCATTTTTATGCTTTAATAGACGCGAAGTTTTCTACCTCTGTCGCAGCATAAATCGATGGCGTATCCCAAAATATCAAGTCCACCTCTGCATTCGTCACCCCGTCCGAAGGCGCAGTGGAAGGACGTCGTCCTTCCCATCAAATCTCATCCACAGCTGCATAACTCTACCTCATACTTCACTTTCTGCAGCACACCGTTGATTTTACCCAGCGAGAATGGGTCATATTCATTGACTACGTCTGCGGGGCAAGGAATTGAAAATCTGGCACCCTTGGTGTTGGATGTGTTAATGGCTTGGCCCTTGATAACGCGGTCCGCCCCCGGGTGGGCCGTGTCTTGGAATGCGCGGCCCGTAAAACGGTCGTCGGGGCAACATCGCTTGCGGTGTTGTTTCCGGGAAGATTTTTTCTAAAGATCTAATGGCTTGGAGCCTTGTCTACGAAACAGGACACAGGCTCGTTCTCCAACGGGTTCCAGCCCCTTGCGGTGTCGAAGGAAACGAACAGGCCTACAGTGCTGTAAAAGCAGCTCTCTCGTCTCGAAGGCGGACCCGTATTGCGCTGCTCAGAGGATATCATCTTTCCGTATTTCGACGCCTCGTGACTCCACTCGCTCCCCGCCAATGGACGGCTGACATTCTCGCCCAAGCCATGCTCAGCACAGTTGATCCAGCGCTTGCTTTCCGCATGCTTCGACATACCTCTCGTCAAGATGCCGCATTGGTTCAGCGAATGCCAATCTTCCCGAACAGGACTCTACGAATTCCTTGACGAGCTGGACTCTTGCACCCTTTCTTTCTCTCACAAAATTGCCTGGTCTCTGGCCATATCCATCCCACCAACGCCCTGCCCTCAAAGCTCTTTTCACCTTTCTGGATACCATAGGCCTTTGATCCTTATTGTGAAAAGGCCATTTCATTCAATATTACATACCCCACATCACCAATGAGGTAGAGTATCACCCCTGGAGATGAAGCTCGCCATTCATCATCTCGCAATAAAGTTGTTGTTGTTACACTAGTTTAAGGGGGAGAAAACGATTGTAGGATGTTTGTAACGAGCGAGAAATGGGTAAGGACTCCTTTTAGGATAAGACACAGCCCCCTTCCCCTCCTCCACAAGCAGTGCAACTGGAGAAAATCAATGTTTCAAAGGAGAGGAATTTCGATCTAAATTTAACCTTTCCGTTGAATGTCTTGTCCGTGCTGTTACATCTCATCCGGTGCTGTTCAGGAACAACATGAGGAACATTGGCTGAACAGACCGGACCCTCGTAATCAACAATCAAAACTACAATTCAGTGTTTATACCAGTCTGATGTAAGGATGAGATCTCTGAAAGGAAATAAAGGCGTCTCGGTCTTTGTCTTGGCACTTCGGCTTCCCTGAATTAGTTGAAGAACATGTGTATTTTTTATACAGATGCTACAATGTATGGATATATTTTGCTATTTCAGATCCCAGATACTGCACCTAATGGCTCTTGTGCCAAAGGCGATTGTCACTAGATAAATGCTGGCTGAAGATATCCAGATGTAGCTTTGGTTGTCAATGCCTGTATGCAATAAAACCTATTCGCATCATTGCGCTCTCTTTACATACTCCTCTCCGGCAGTAGTATCATAATATTTGCCCTTAAGTGGATGGCATCACACGGTTCTTTGCGAAAGAAACGCGCTTCCTTACTGGAGACCATCACAGAGATGCATCAGTTTCAACGGTGTCAGCTCCAAGCGACGGAGTTGAAGAACGTGTGTCGGCGCAAACGGAGCAGAAGAAGACGGGCAAGCGACTGAATACTAGCTCCCTTTGTGTAGTGTGGAGTCATCCTTTGTACAAGCGAATGCTGCAAAGCTGCAATGCCCACGCTTGTCATCCATGAATGTTGTGTACGGATTTCACAAGTTTTTCACACCTCTTTTCCTATGTTACTCAACTCTAAAGCGTAGTGTGTGCCTACGCGTATAGCTCCACTTTTGTAAGCGTATTGCGATCTGTGCATGAGAGTTAAGATGGCGGAAATTCGTACCAGACGAAGCGCAGAGGGAGCTAGTATTGGGGCACCCTAGGCGCAGCAAGTGCTACAATCACGACCTGCGGGTTTCTTATATGTAAAAAGACGTATAATGTAGCATCCACCTTACTGAAAAATGAAACAGGATCTCACACGTCTGTCTCAGAGGGGTCTAAAGCAAATTCTGTGGGATTATTTATTTATTTAGAATCCTGTTGGCCTAAGAGTCTGTTACAGGAGCGCTGACAAAATAAACAATACACAGCATGTGCATATATACAGAACTAAATGAAGTGCACAATACCCTGATCAACGTATGAATTAAAGCAGTTATTTTTACAATGAGGAGATGTGGTCAAGAAATTCATCTAAATTACTTGAACATACAACATTGTTAGGGAGAGAATTCCACTGACGTGACATATATGGGAAAAATGAATGCATTGCCTTATCAGTTCGACATTTCTAAAGTTTTAGAATGGCTAGTACGTGAATCTGTTAAGCCAGAGAAAGTAACGTATTTACTTGGATAAATGACTACCGTAAGTGTCCGTTGATTATTAACCAGAATATTTTAATCTTCTGTAGCAAAACTCTCTTGTGAAGCTGCAGTAGGTCAGCCTTTTCAAACAGATGTACAAGGGAGGATTTCGTGTCATAGAAGTACCTTTCTTTCTAACTTATCAATGAGCGCTAGACCATTTTTCGAGCGCGGAAGCCAAATAACTGAAGCATAATCCAGAATTGGCCGGAATAACATTTTATAATGGAGTAATTTCGTATTTTCTGGCACTTGTCTTAGTGTGTATCCGAGGAAATTAAGTCTTCTAGATGCCTTTCCTAACACATTTTAAGTGAGCACTCCAGCGTAACTCTGAGTCGATAATAACACCAAGATATTTAAATGTTTTCACTTGGGCAAGTGTCGCGTCCGCAATACTGTATGTAAATGTAAGGGGGTTACGTTTACGAGTTACTCTCATCGAAACAGTTTTCTTAAGATTTATAAGCATGTCCCACTCAGTGCAACCAATGGACAAAATTATCCATTGCATTTTGCAAAACATTCTGATCGGAATGACTTTTGATGGCTCTATGCAATACACAGTCATAAGCAAACATCCTAATTTTAATTTCATGATGATGAACAATATCATTATTATCAATTAGAAGTAATATCGGAGCTAGTACTAGGCCCTGAGGTACACTTGAGGACGTCAGAAAATGCCTTGAAGCTTGAGAGTTAAAGTCCACAAACTGCCTGCTACCAGTAACGAAAGAAGAAAGCAAGTTTTGTAATTTCTGATTTTTGAAAAGAATTTGGAGCGTATGCACGAGTTTACTATGCTGGACTTTATCAAATGCCTTAGCAAGGTCCATAAATATTACGTCGACTTGAAGCCCCGCACCTAAGTTTTTTCTAAACCATGAACAAATTCTGGTAGCTGAGTTAGTGTAGAGCGACCACGCTGAAATTGATTTCTAATATGATATTGTCCGTATCCAAAAATGTCGAAATATGCTTGTTAATTATATGCTCAAAAATCTTAGCACATTGATTAGGTAAAGGTATAGGCCTGTAATTTGTTACCGAGCCAGGACCTCCTTGTTTGTGCAAAGGTAACACATTTGCAAGTTTCCATTTCAACGGAAAGACGCCTGTGCTGTAAATTTTCTTAAATAATATTTCTAAGTATGGGACAACTTGCTCAGAACATCTTCTTAAAAAAGCACTGGGAATACAATCGGGGGCGGGCGATTTCTTATCATACAGGTTTAGCAGTAAATTAACTGTTGTGACTCAGACGACAAAGAGGTCTGAAGAGGAAGTAGCCTTTAATGTGACTGGTCCTAAATGAATGGTCCTAAAGCCAGAGTCTTTTCCTTCTTCTTTAATAAACATACACCCCCCTCGCCCCAAACTAATGGCTCTCGTGCCGGTGGCGCGTAGCTTGAACCAAGGCGCGGGACGAGAATTGGCAATGGTGCTGCCACATCAGTCCCCCTCCCCCATGGGAAAAAAAGAAAAAAGAGAAAACGTCAGAAGCCTGGGCGATAAAAACGGCGTAGAATGGGGATCCACCAGCGGCATGGCCGAGTGGGCTAAGGCATCCGCTCGTTGGTGGTAACCAAGGTCGTGCTGTAGACTGGAAGGTGGTGGGTTCGAATCCTAACACCGGTTGTGCTGTCTAAGGTTTTCCCTGGGTTTTCCGAAGACTTTCCAGACGAATGTCGGCACAGCTCCCCCTGAAGTCGGTCCAGGACGCATACTAATCCCCCTGTCTCCCACTCCTTCCTGCTGTCCTCTCTCCGTTTGTCCACATCTGTACGCCGCTCATAGCCACAGTTTCTTCGCGGCGCTAACACGCAATCAAAAAAAAAAAAGAATGGGGCTCCAAGATACCGTTTTGGGAGGAACGAGAGCAGGGGTAGTAGCCTTTGCGACGCCTTGCGGATTGGCGGGAGTGTCAGAGCCCAGGTCACCTGGGAGGGTGAAAGTGACCAATGACGACGCGTCGACGTGGGCCGGTTTGAGACGGTGTAGAGAGACTGTGTCCGGGCGGCCCTGGATGGGCAGCCGGTACCACTTAGGGTGCCGTTCTAGAACGAGGTAGAGGCCGTCGTAGTGTGGCAGCAACGCGCGTCGGACGGAGTCGCGCCGAACGAAAACGTCCGTTGCAACGAACGTATGGCTTCGAAGATGCCGGCGGGACGGGGGGGGGACGGATTCGAGACATCGTTGCATGAAGCTTTGCAAGAAAGGAAGGCGCATCAGCCAGATCAGGAGATGCGGTAGGCTCGAAGAATTCGGATGGACGCCGAGGTGGAGTACCCAGGTCTTGCATGAGGGTGGTGCGGATTCTGAGAAGGGCAGTTGGCAGGGCGTCGAACCAGGAAGAGCGGTCTTGAGCAGACGAGAGAGCGGCCTTCAGATGACGATGAAAACGTTCGACTATGCCATTTGCCTGTGTATGGTAAGCAGTAGTTCGTATGCGATGTGTTCCCAGAAAATGCAGGAGGTCCGCGAAGAGGTGGGATTCGAACTGTCGTCCACGGTCAGTAGAAATGATAGCGGGCACGCGCAAGCGGGCTACCCAACCGTGCAGAAAGGCTTCTGCGACAGTCTCAGCTGTGATGTCGACGATGGGTATTGCTTCAGGCAATCGGGAGAAACGATCGCATGTCGGGATGTACGAATGGCCGCGTGATGGTGGTAGAGGTCCAACTATGTCAATATGGACATGTGAAAAGAGGGCATCGGGGAGAGGGAAATTTTGAGCTGTACCTATGCCTCGGCCTACCGCAGCTGGTGCCCTGGCATTCCAACACGCGAGAGTGCAGAACAACCACGTCCACTTTTGTCGCTTAGCGGTGCCAAAAAAGATCGCGCTGCCGCACCTGCAGCTCTATTTTCTTTCCCCCTTAGAAAACGAATTTGGATCTTTGGATGGATGGATATACAATCTATACAGGGTTGCCAACGTGGCTACCCCCCCCCCTTTCACGTTGTTAAGCAGGTGTATTGCATCCAGCCAGACTAGTCGCCGCCTCCGTCGCTCTCAAGGTTCGATTGAGACTGTCTAAGCTGTAACCCGCATCCGGTTGCACACACCAGATTCTTCATGCTGCCAACCGCCTTAGTCAGGTAGTCTGCTGTCATTCCGTCTGCTGGGAGGTACGTCATGATGAAGTTCCCGTTCTCTACTTCTCGTCTCGCCAAGAGATATTTCAGGTTAATATGTTTTGAACGCTGGTACTTGACAGGATTTTCCATTATAGGCATATCGCGGACTGCCTGTCACTCCTAATTTATGTTCCTTTAGCGCCGTATTTGTTGAACCCAAGCTCATGAAGTAGCATTTGTAGCCATTTGCCTTCATTGATTGCCTCCGTAGCGGCGATGTACTCAGCCTCGCACGCCGAGAGCGCGACCACTTGCTGCTTGGTCGATCTCCAACTTACGGCCCCCTTAGACAGCGTAAAGACGTATCCACTCCGTGAATGACCCGTTCCTGTCTCATTCCCGCTTGAGTCGCAATGTCCGACGACAGGTTCGCCACTCGCCCGATACGTAATCCCAGTGTCCTTTGTGCCCTGTAGGTACCGTAGCACCCTTTTCGCCATCTTCCAGTGTGTGATGGTGAAGTTGGTATTGTACTGGCTCAAAAAATGAGTCGCGAGAGCAATGTCTGGGCGAGTCCCTTGGACGAGGTACATTCAATTCCCAATCAAATTTTGATAGGGCATGGTCGTGGGGCTCTGCTCTGTCGGTGCCGGTTCGTTCGTCTGTGTATCTCCCATGTCCTGTTTACACAGGGGTCTTGACGGGCTTGCAGCCTTCCATGTGGTAACGTTTTAAGATGTCCTTTACGTATTGTCCTTGGCTTATAGTCAATTGTTTCGTCTCCTTTTTGCGGTCCACTTGGATGCCAAGAATGTACTCCGGTTCGCCGAGGTCTTTAATGGCTATCCTCTTCCCCAGGTTTGCAATTGATTCTTCCGTGGCCTTCGTGCTGGTCGCTAAGAGAAGTATGTCGTCAACATATACGCAAAGGATAATTTTGGTCCTCCCCCTCTCCAGCACGTAGACGCAGTTGTCAGATTCTAGTCTCCTGTACCCCTGATCTCTGAGGACAGAGTCGAGAGCCTTATACCATGCCCGCCCTGCCTGCTTAAGGCCGTACAGGGCTTTATTTAACTTGCATACTTAGGAGTTGACGCTAGCTCTTCCGGGGGGTTGCTCCATGTACACCTCTTTGTCGAGTGTCCCGTGGAGATACGCTGTTTTAACGTCTAACTGTCTCATGAACATCCCTTCTTCATTTCTCAGTGCCAGCAGCATTCGCAGACCGGTCAATTTTATGACGGGTGAAAAAGTCTCGTCGTAATCCAAACCATAGACTTGCGATGTGTTTACTGCTACCACACGAGCCTTGAACTTATCAACTTCCCCGCTTGGTTTCCTTTTAATACGATAAACCCACTTTGAATTTATAATTTTGGCGCCGGCTGTCTCGGAACAAGGGTCCACATGTTCATATCATGGAGCGACTTCAACTCGTCTTGCATCGCCTCCTTCCATCGCTCCTTCTAAGGCGAATTGACTACCTCCTCGTAAGAGTGCGGCTGCTTGAGCTCCACCTGCGCCATTTCGCAGTAACTGCGTTTCGTTGAGTTGATCTGTAGGCGTCGGGGTGGCCTGCTGATCCTTGCTGATCTGCGGAGTCAGTGTTCTTGCTGGGCTCGATCATCGCCCAAGCCGTCGCCCCTATGCAGATCCTCACCACCGCAACCGGCGTCTTCGGTGCTGCCCTCTGAACGCACATCTTCGTAGACAGTAACGACGTTGTCATGATCGTCATGATTTCTGGTAGTTGGCTCTTGTGAATCGCACTTGCGATACACAAGTTTTTCGTAGTGCTGTCCCACGTAGTTTTCCACATTGAGTAAATCAGCACCCCTCCTGTCTTCGACAAAGACGACGTCCCCGCTGAACACCACTTGTTGCTTTTCGGGGTCGTACACACGGTAGCCCTTTCTGTTGTCGCAATACCCCGAGAAAATGGCAGGTCTACTTCTTCTGTCCAACTTCGTGCGAAGTCTCTCAGTGGTCGTCGTCATGTACGCCAGGCATCCGAAAATTCTGAAATAGCCTACAGACTGGCGCCTCTGCGTGTAGATTTCTTCGGGAATCCTCCCGTTGAGAATTCTTTTGCTGCATCGGTTACGGACGTACGCCGCAGTGTTAACTGCCTCTGCCCAAAACTCGGAGGGCAACCGCGATTCAATCAACAGTAATCTTGCTGTTTCCACTAGAGTTGTGTTCATGCGTTCTACCACACCATTCTGTGCTGGCGAATACGGGACAGTCCATTCGTGGATGACTCCCTTTCTTTCGAGGAATCTTTGCAGTTCTCCGCCGAGGAATTCTCCGCCATTGTCGGTACGGACCCGCTTGACTATATTGCCCGTCTGTGTTTCTGCGTCTCGAATGAAAAGTGCCATCTTGTCTCCCGTCTCGTCCTTGTGCTTCAGGAAGTAGACTGCTGCCCTCCTGCTGGCGTCGTCAACAATGACAAGGATGTACTTGCTTCCACCGATGGATGGTACAGGAAACGGCCCACACAAGTCAGCGTGCAACAATTCCAGTGTAGAATTCCTTGGCATGGCTGCTGACGACCTGAATGGTGCTCTGGTTTGTTTTGCTACGATGCAGTCCTGGCAGGAGCGGAGTTCACCTCGCAGAATTGGCAAGCCTTGAACGCTGCCCTTCTTACCCATTTCAGCCAGAAAGTCGAAGTTAACGTGGCACAGGCGTCAATGCCAAAGCATAAAATCGTTGCTCTTCACATGCTGTGCAACGGCAGGGACTTCAACGTCCGCATGCAGTCGGTAGATCCCTCCTTCCTTGAAGCCTCAGAACACAAACTTGCTTCCCTTGTACGCAGTACAATCATCGTCGCTGAAGGTTACCATTACGCCACTGTCTGTCGGTTTCGATACCGATAGTAGATTGTCCGTCATTCCGGGGACATACAAGACTGCTTCGGCAGTTAATGTGTTCAGGACGCTTCCTTTCTAAACCTTAAAGGTCACGGTCCGGGTTCCGCAAGAAACCCTGGTCTCCCCATCTGCAAGCGTCACCTTCCTCGGAGCCTCCGCATTGAAGTTGCTCAAATCATCTCCTCTTCCGGTCATATGGGTACTCGCGCCGGAATCAATGGACCAGTCAATCCCTGTCTTCACCACGCTATCCCTGTCTGTGCCGACGGCGAAGTGCTCTTCTGTGACCTCAGGGGTCTGAGATGATTGCGCGAACCTCGCTCCTTGCTTCGGCCCTTCTTGCCTCAGCTCCCGCTGTCGATATCAGTTACCTCCGTTGCTTCCGGCAAAATTCCTATGGTCCCTCTTGGAATAGCAGTCCTGAGCTATGTGTCCCGGTTTTCTGCATTGATAGCAGTTGAAAGAGCGTTCTTTCCGGTCCAGCGGCTTGCTCGGAGCAAGTCTTGCTTTACATGCCGCATCTTACGTCGAAGTTCCACGGCGCGCCTCTTCCTGCAGCAGGGCATACTTCACCCTTTCCGGGGTAGTACCTAACATGGAGCAGGCATTGAAACTTCTTGCCACTCCATGGTACGGCCGCGGCAAGCCTTGCAGGGCAATGGAAGCAATTTCACCATCCTCGAAAGTGTCGCCCAGGGTGCGCAATTCCTCGGCTGTAGACCCCAGCCGATGCATATACTGAGTGGCACTCTCTCCAGCTTCCCACTTCAATCCGTTGAGTTTGCGCCTCAATGTAAGCCTTCTCTCCAGGATTCGTCCCTGACTGACCGTCTCTAGCCTTGTCCAAACGCCCTTGGCTGTAGCCAGGTTGGAGGTCATTTTGAACTTCCACGTCGGATACTTTGTGCCGTCCAACTTCTCGGTGAAGGTCGTGAAGGTCTGCACTGGAGCCGCGATCCCCTCTGACGACATTTCTGACGGCGACTTCCCACGTTCTCTTCAGCGAAGAGGCCCTCCTTCCTGGACAGGTCCCAAGCGAACGCTTCCTGGGCCCATAACCTATGTTGAGCTGTACCTATGTCTACCGCAGCTGGTGCACTGGCATTTCAACACGCGTGAGTGCAGAACAACCACGTCCACTTCGTCGCTTAGCGGTGCCAAAAAAGATCGCGCTGCCGTACCTGCAGCTCGGCCCAGGACGCACATCCCCCATGGCGTGAGTCGTGACGTTGCCCACATATGTGAGGCCGACAACGGCAAGCCCTATCACCCCCCCCCCCCCCCCCCCCCCGCAGCTCTGTTTTATTTCACCCATAAAAAACGAAGTTATGTACAATATATACAGGGTTGCCAACGTGGCTACCAACAGGAAAGCGGTGAAAAGCGTTTTGGTGTGCCGCTGTACCTTGACACGCTGGCAGAGGAGACAACAGCGGGCCCAAGACCGCACGTCGGCATTCATGGACGGCCACACGAAGCGTGCGGTGATGAGCTTTTCGGACGCGCGAATTCCAGGGTGGGCGAGATAATGCATGCTGTCGAAAATCTGCCGTCTGAAGGACGGTGGAACGAAAGGTGTTTCTCTACCAGTTGAGGTATCGCAGATAAATTTGGGGTGGGAACCATGGAGTGGGACTTCCTCTAAAGAAAGGGACATTGAAGAGCTGCGAAGCTGGAGAAGTTTTTCGTCAGATTCTTACTGCTCAGGCATTCGCGCGTAATCAATGTTCAAATGGGGAAATAAGCGTTGGGGCGAAATGGGGAATAGCGTTGACGTCTATTCGAGAAAGTGCATCGGCAACTGGGTTGTCCGCACCCTTGACCAGACGGATGTCGAGGGTAAATTCACTGATAAAAGACAATTCTTGGGCTTCTCTCGGTGTATATCCGTCGGCTCCTTTGGAGAGAAAGGCGAAGGTGAGCGGTTTGTGATCCGTGAGGATGTGAAATTGCCGGCCTTCCAAAAAGTAGCGGAAGTGGCCGATGGCCAGATAAGCCGCTAGCAGCTCACCCGAAAGTGCTGTAGCGAGCCTGGTGCGGCGAAAGCTTCTCCGAGAAAAAAGCAAGTGGCTTCCACTGGTTGTCCACAAACTGTTGCAGAACGCCGCTGACAGCATCGACCATACCATGTCCGAGGCATCGACCATAACTTTTGTGGGAGCGCCGTGCTTCGGAAACATCAGCACCGAGGCATCTGCTAACGCCGGTTTCACCTTGACGAAAGCAGCGTTAGCATCCTGGGATCAAGAAAAAACAGCGCCCTTCTTCTGAGGCGTTCGCAGCATATCCGTCAGCGGTCGTAACGGGTGGGCGCATGATGGAATGAAACGCCGGTAAAAATTGATCATCTCCAAGAATTCTTGCAGCTGGCCGAAAGACGTTGGCGCTGGGAAATTCCGTACAGCTTCAACCTTCTTGTCCAGGGGACGAATGCCTTCGCAAGTGATGAGGTGGCCGAGGAACTCTAGAGACTACTTGCCGAATTCACGTTCAGCTGCATTCCAGCCGACTGCGCGGAGATGGGTCTCGTGTTCTTCCGGTGAAGTACTGGCAACCAGTATGTCATCAATATAAGCGAACGCAAATGGAAGTCCTCGAAAATTTTGATCTATGAAACGATGAAAGCGTTCTTGTTCAAACGCTGGAAGGTTTGCGCAGCGTTGCACAGACCGAGAGCCATCCGAAGGTATTCAGACATACTGAACGGTGTTACAATGGCAGTTTTCGGGCTGTGTGAGGGCTCGACCGGAATCTGATGATATGCCTTGACGAGGTCTGTGTTGGAAAAGAGGCATGTTCCGTGCAGGTTACAGGCAAAATCGTGAATGTGCGGAATGGGGTACCGGTCCGGGATGGTCACTTTGTTTATCGCCCGGTAATCGCCACAGGGCCTCCAGTCTGTTCTAGGTCTTCTTTGGCACCATGTGCAATGCCGACGACCAATCGCTAGAGGAAGGAGGCACAATACCGAGCTGGAGCATGAGCTCAAATTCCTTTTTAGCGATAGCGAGCCGCTCTGGGGCGAGACGACGAGGTCGAGCGTGCACAGGAGGCACAGTGTTCTCGATTAAATGAGTCACACTATGGCCAATTGGATGTTCCGTGTTGCACGTCCTCAGAAAAGGTGGGAACTCCAGTACCCAAAAGGGACTCTTGAAGACAGAGACACTATTGGGAACTTCTTAATATCACGGAAGCCCGTTGACGTGAAGCTTGGTCTCTGCGTCCCACAACACTCGCTTCTTCATGTTGACCAAGAGACCAAAGTGGCTCAAGAAGACCGTTCCCAGAATGGGGTACTGGAGGTCGGCAACCAGAACATCCAAGCAAAAGTCCTTGGAAGTCCGAGGTTCAAAGTAAGGGAATGCTCTTCGTACGTAGCAAGGGGCGTTGCATGCACGGCTTGTAGAGTGCAGGAGGTCCGCTGCCGACGACGGTGGTAGAAAGAAGATGGCAAAACGCTCATGTCAGCACCAGTGTCCACCAAAAATTGGAGTCCGGAGTTTTTGTCGGTGACAAAGCAGAGGCGGGTAGGCGATAGGCCAGTGTCACCAGCCACCTTCTCTAGTGACAGGCGAGGCCGTTTTCCGAAAGTGTGCAAGGCGGAACGCACAAGGTGGAAAACGGTAGTGTTACCAGCATATACCAGCCGGAGATAGAGAACGGCGGCGATGCGATGATTGCGAGCGCTGCGGTGAGCGGGAAGACCGTCGGAGTGCCGCGACTTGGAGCTGAAGCGTTGCAATCTGGTCGGCGAGCACGGAAAGATCGATTGGTTGTGCCGAGCTGGCGGTGGCGGCATAGGGTGGACTGAGCTCGGAATGCCGTGACGGAGCTACGGCAGCAATCTGAGGTGGAGCCATCCCCAGAACTCTGTCGGCGAGATTGGCCAGGTCGTTGCGGCTGATGTTGTCAGCAGCAGCCAGAACCACGCAGACATTCGCTGGCAACCTTTGCAAAGAGAGCTGGCGAAGAGCGAGTCGTCCAAGGCGTGAGGACGGCCGCCCAAAAGTTGATCCATGCAGCGGAGGAGCTGCGATGCACTCTAAGAAAAAAAGAGAGTCACGAGGCGTCAGATGAGCGCCTGACCCCCCAGTCACCGTTTCTCTGGCAACACAGGGGTGGCATCCAATGTATTGCTCCGTAGACGAAAGCGTGCTGGGCGAACGCAATGCATCCTGGACAGGTCCTGGTCGCACGTCACAGCAAACGTCAAGGCACACGTGACCTTAATGATGGCGGCACCCGTGATCGGCGGCCAAACCGTTTGTAAACAATGCGGTTGTTGTTTCTGAACGACGTTTTGGATGTTTTTCGATCACTGTAATTATTTTTATTCGATAATCTCGCAGTAAAACGCGTAGTTTTGCACATAAATCCTCGTATTGTTGGCAGCTTCCAAAGATGTGATGACGACCGCGCGTTAAGACTTACCGAGCCGCTGCGATGTACGTAAATTGAGGTGAAATGGGCTACCATATTGCGGAAGAAGCACCGCATAGTTTACGCTGGCAAAATATGGTCATCTCTTGGTGTTATGACGGCGAAAATATGTCGGTAAGCGGCAAAACGACACGTAAACAAAGTCACATGACCTCAAAATGACGTTTTCTGTGACGTACGACCAGGACAAGATTTTAGTTTTGCCAAAAGCACCCGCTTGAGGGTAGTTACAACAATGGCAGGTTTGTGTCACCCCTGTGTCTGGCAATGACTCCCCCCTTCCTTCTCGCACTCCTTCGAGCTGCGTGCGATAACGTGAGGAGAGTGGACCCGTGGAGCCGCTGGCAGTGCCCTCAAAACGTGAGACTGCTTGAAACGGCTGCTCGCATGCTGTAAAACGCATAGGTGAAAAATTTGCTCTGCTAATGTGCCATGTACAAACAATGATTGTGCACCGCTTAGACAACTAAAAAGTAAAACGAAAAAGTGAAAACATGCACATACACGCACAATGCGCCTCCAAACTCATATTTGAGGCTCCGGGATTTGCCGCTCCGTATTTTGGATCCCGTCAACGGATTTGAAACATGCAGAAACGCGCGAGGGTGCTTGCACATGGTCTTCTAGTTTTGTAACTTTTCGTTCATCATTTTCGGGGGTCGTTTGCGGGAGGATAGCACGAGTGTCACTCCGTTTGTGAAATACAAGTCGTCGACGAAGCAAAATCTCAGTGGGAGGCGATCACCGTGCAGATGACGTGAAGAAAGCATTATGGGGCTCAAGCTTTCGATACCGTAACGGACAAACTGCCCAGGCAGCACAAACCCTCGGGAAAAGAATGGGAACGCAATGGGGGCTTCGGCTCCTGAACGGGCGATAGTACCCGACTGGTTCCCAGCGGTGGGGGAACTGAGGAGGCAGAACATAAGAGAAGATAAGGTGGTCCAAAGAAGGTGCCCTGATCATTTCCCGCTCCTTTTGGTCATATAAACAATAATATAGGATCGTTCCCCGATGCTGATCTGATCGCTTCACCATAATCAGTCACATGACCGGGGTGCACCAACGGATTTCTCTTCCCAGACTGTCTGGCGCCGAGTGATGCAATCACGTAACCGACAGTTTCGAATATGACCAATGATGTTCCTCGATCATCCAGCCGTGTTTGCAGTGTCGGAGTCCCCGTCGCTCTCGCTGCGAGAACCGAATGTACCCAGCCGTGCTCCCAAAACTTTTGAGGAATTCCAACATTTTTAAGCGATTCATCGAGTGGTAAGTGCTATTTCTTGTTGTGGTATTCCTAGCACTGATAAACGTTACTCATAGATGCTTTTCAACATGAGTGACACCGTTCTAGAAGGCTTCTCTCGAAACTTAGCATCGCAGCATCGCATAGTTTCGTTTTCAGTGATCCATTGTGGTTTATGCGTTGCTTTTAGGGTAATGGACTTCGTTTTGGTGAAAATATGGTTCAGTAATGGGCGGAATCGTATGTATTGTGTATTTGACATCAAACGAAATATAACCATTTCTCAGGCGACTGCGTGCTGCAGCTGTGCTTTCCATCACCTGCGTGCGTACGAAACTGGAATGCTGGAGGACTTCAGCTCAAGGTTCGTTTTTGTAGTCATTCTAAATAAAAAGAAAAGAAAAAAGGAACAACCGAAGTGAATAAATTAGTCCGCTTTAATCCGTTTGCGTAATGTGATCGACGCATGATATGCTAATTTGTTTGAAACTGTGAGTGAATGAAAGCTATCATGATCTTTCATTCAGAATGTCATGCTGGACCACTACTAGAGCGTGCTTAAAGAATTTAATGCCTTGATGAAGGTGTCACCGAAGTGCCCACCACCAGATCTTTGCCTCAGAGTCAGTGATGATGGTCAAGATTTTTCTAGCAGATCTTGTCTTGTCATGCTGAAAACTGTAAGTATAGCTATTTGGTCTGTATTCAATAACGTGTGCATCTTGTGGTGTGGTGTACTTTTCTCAGTGTAACCCTGACCTCAAGCTATCTTCCACTTTCAGAATCCACCCCGCACTTCGGTTACAACACTATGAACCTATCGCGCTGTGATGCTTGCTTGAAAGTAATACAATCTAGAATGCTGTGTAGTTTTTCTTTTCAAAGGACTTCAGCCACCCAGAATAAGAGGCCTTCGTAGCAAGAAAGCCAAAAGAAAAGGCATCTTCTTGATACATTAGTAGTTCTCCTAAAGACAAGGGTACGAGTCACACTACATGTGCCATACTGCACTCTCAGAAAAAAAGGTGCAGTAATTAGACCTTTTAGGAGGTAATAGTTGTCGCATATGTTGTGCCTAAGAGGTTGCAAAGTTGTACCCCCTATACCTTACTCTCTGCCACGAATAATAGGTTACCGCTTCTGATTCGGTGAGCAAGGGGGGGCGTATACCTTTTTGTTGTAATTTGGATGGATGATAATTTCTTTTACCGCCTTTTTACACCCGTTATCAGACGCTATGTTGGCTTAGGAGGTAACTAAGGGAGTTACCACCTTCTCACGCCTCTTTTCTCGGATTGAGGTTCCCAAATTGTGTGTATATAGCCCTCGTATTAGCAAAGGTGCGCAAATATGCCGTACGGATTCTCAAGATGTTCACGTGTTCCATGTTGTTGGGCGTAACTCGTTACCAGTAACTCGATACTGTAACTAGGCTACTCGGCTTAGCTATTTTCAGTAACTTTTTGCATAGTTCTTTGCTTTTGAGCTCAAGTAACTTCTTGAGGGGCTCGTTCCTTTCCCTTTTTCTTTTGTTTCGGGGGTGGGGGTTAAGTTCGTCAAAGTAACTTGAAGAAAGTTCAAAG
This sequence comes from Ornithodoros turicata, assembly GCF_037126465.1. Classification (NCBI taxonomy): domain Eukaryota; kingdom Metazoa; phylum Arthropoda; class Arachnida; order Ixodida; family Argasidae; genus Ornithodoros; species Ornithodoros turicata. The sequence goes on from NC_088201.1 coordinate 145,327,497, forward strand.
TTCCTTTTGTTCGATTCTGGTCTACAAACATTGCAGGCTGAGTCCTCCCCTCATGACTTGAGATGAAAGATGGCACGTGCAGTGCGCGACTGTTGTTACACAACTCCCTCCCCTGTTACACGGTGAATGTTACAAATTATGTTTTAACCGAGTATTAGGAAGCTCAGGTATCACGCATCTTAACGATAAGCAGTGTATTGATAATGATAGAGGGCAGTGGGTAGCAGGATTAAAACTTGGCACGGTTCTATGATATGTATGTAGGGGACAACTCGTAGAGCATAAACTTGCTTTGTGCTCCTTTTTCATGTGCCTTATTACGAGATCAAAATCATCAAATCCCTCCCTAAAGAAGCCTATAAATGTAGGCTTCTTTTGTCTTAGCAGATATTGCTATTTTTGTATATCAAGACTATTTACGAGACTAGAGATTTCAAGACTAGAAACGTCTTGAATCGCCCATTGTGACAGCAAGGTCTGAAGTAACCATACAGACAGGTCAAGCGCTGAAAAGTATATATATTGCGTAGAAAATAACTTGAAGGTAACCTGTTACATTTCTAAAGTAGCTTAGGAACTTCACGTCAATCTTTTTATTACGGGCCGGTTTCACGTCTGTTCAGGCAGGGAGGCCCCATCGACCTGCTGGGTCTTCAGTATTTTTTTTATATTTATAAGCTCATCGTATATTATGATCAACATTTTTGCCGAACAGCTTTCGTGCAAACAAATCAAGAATATCCGGCCCTGAATTCGGATGTTTCCGTTTTGCCGTGATTGCACACATATACCTCCCGAGTGTTAAGAGATATTGTTGAGAAATTTGTGATGCTGCTTTATTATGCGTACAGCCCAGCTGTCAGAGAGCAAATTTTAGCGCGCAGGTGCAACGCTGTATGGTATAAAAAAATGCGAACATGCCCTCTCGCGCACTTTTGTCCTAATTTCGACGCCTGATATATCTGGCTGTAGATGTCCCTGATCGCAATACTTGGTATCAGCTCACTCAGCTTTTAATACTCTTTCATCTGATATATCCATCCTGCATATATTTCCTAGCGGCATGTGCTGAAATATGTAAATGTTTAGGCACATTTCGAAATAAACATGGATTTTGCGCGTGTATTTCTCAAAAAGGTCCCACTTGATTTCGTATATATTTTGCCAGGGTATGGCCCGATGTTAAGCCTTTCATCTAACGCAAGAACTTCTTCTCCAAAGGCGTATACTGCTGATTAGCGCGCTAAACGCGACCCCACTGCGTACGAACATGTCGGAGATATCTACAGCCAGAGCAAGAAGCGTCGAAGTTTGAACGCAACCGCGCGACAGAGCATGTTCGCCGCTTTTTATACGATACAGTGTTGCCACTGTGCGCCTAAATTTGCGCTCGGGGTGCTGGCAGGTAGGTGTACTAAAGCACAAAAGAAATTGCACTACGATATATTTTAAAACTCAGGATGTATACACGTACAAACACGGCAAAATTGCAACAATGGAATTCAGGGCTGGATTTCTCGATTTTTTGCACGGAAAGTTTTCGAATGATTAATTTTACCAATGTTGATGATCATCTGCGATGAGCGTCTAAATATATATAAAAAATCACGAAAATTCAGGAGGTCCATGGGATCTCCCTGTCTGAGCTAACGTGGAACCGGCCTACAATTATGTTCTGGCTAACCTTTTCAGTGACTTCCATCTTTCAACAGTCTAACTTAACAGACAACGAGTTCCAACTTCTATCTCTGTTCCATATAACCTGTGTTCAGTGAATATTTGTGAAGTAAATAGTACATATGCGGGGCTGGTGGTTATATACTTTCAATGTAACACTCTTTTTTTTTTCATTCCTGGTGAAGTGATGCATTAAAGAACTCATGTATCTTGTGACTATGATGCATTATAGAACCCATGTATCTTGTGACTATGATGCAATAAAGAGTTTTCTACAATGACATATTGATTTTGTTTTAAAAAATCGCGCAAATTAACTCTTGTTTGGGCGGTATGAGTTACCCGTAAGTGTGCATTGGCTGCACCTCGGGAAATCGTTGAGGTACAGTACAGGCTCCCGATAACGGATCAGTAACATCCCCGTGTTGCAAAGCGTATGCAGGACAATGGTCGGGAGCCGACCCGGTCGGGTCGGGAGCCGCCGGCGCACCGACGTTGGGTCGTCGCGCTGTGCTGCCTGGGTGCTGATACAGGTAAACGGATCTCTGATTTCGTTGTATTGCATGCGTTTTCTGCGCTTCTTTGCACAGGTGTACCCTGTCACCCACTCTTAATAATAAAACTTTTTGAATCCACGCTAAGAAATCTACCCTTCAAATTCCAATCCTTTGAAATTCAAGCTGTCAAAATTAATCACAATGGGTCTATGCAGTCCAGTGTTAAGCATGGTTTTACGTGAGAAAATCAGTGTTTCAGAAGGTCACACTCCATAATAACGACCCAAGCAGCACAAAGGACTGGGATTCGGCTGGGAACGTAACGGGGATGATGGGTTCGAGGTGGCCGATATCGCCGTCACAAGCCCGACTGCTTCCCGACAATGTGAGGGGGAAGAATTGAGGGAGAGGAAAACTACATGAAATTATTTCCCGATAGATCCCCGTTCGTGTCCCGGTCAGAATTCTTTCCCGATAGATTCCCGTTTGCGTCCCGGCCAGGATTCTTTCCCGATGGATCCCCGTTAACGTCCCGATCTGCTGTGGTGTACTGGCTAAGTATTTCTTCCCGCTCGTCTCCCGATGTTTATGCAGATTCGGTAACACGTGATCGGATGGTACTGCTTGAGACAAAGTTTCTGAAACACGGGTATTCTGTATTGGACTTCTCCCAGCCACCTTTGGGGAATGCTTGTTGAACAGAATCCTTGGGAAAAATCTGCCCAAGGATTCTGTTCAACAAGTGTCCCCCTTAAGCCGCAGGGGAGGCGTGGAGAAGTGAAATACAAAACACCCGTGCTTCAGAAACTTTTGTCCCAAGCTGTACGAGACAGTGAAGCATCCCTTCAGGAAGGAATTTGGCTGTCTGGTATGAGGTAACTCTTTCAAACATTGGGCTGCAGTTCACTTCATGTGTTGTGTTGTGTTGTATGACAGAAAACATGCACACGCAGTACCCTGAACAGAAGTATTAATGGAGCCTCACTGCAAAGCAGGCAAGTACAAGATACTCGGGAAGAGTCGGCCACGCCCGAACGAAACGACCGAATCCCCAGAAACGAAAAACTCACGTGAAACGAAACGAAGAGAGCTTTAGCAAGTCGAACTGATCGGACGAAAACCGCTGCACCGAAACCCGCAAAGACTACGCTGGAGCTCCCTGCATTTGGGCTACCGCGACTGCCATCGCCATCATCTTTGTTTTCGTTGTCATTGCTGGGCGCAAATGGCCGGCGTGTGTGTTGTTAATGTTTCTGCGCTACAAGTTTTGCAAAGTTTGGTTCGGAGGGAGTATGGAACGCCGTTTTGTGGTCAACGTGGCCAGAGTGCCTCAAAAGTACTCCTGCCGCATTCTGGTCACTGTTATAAGTGTGATGCCCTGACACCATCAGCAGCTTTTAAGTAGATTCATGGCACATGAGGAACCTGTGATGTACACCATCGCACACAGTCAAGAAAAATGTAGCATTTAACCTTGCTTTCCTTCATTATAACAAAAAAAAAAAAAGAAAGAAAGAAAGAAAGAACACTAGAGAAAGGGTCGGCAAAACAGTGAGTGTTTTGTTGTTGTTGTTTTTGATTCTGTCGATCTCTCACTGTCAGATTGCACTGCCGATCTGTTCACAATCATAACTAACTAATACCTTAGCTTTGGCCAATCTCATGTTGCAATTTTGCTTCAAACACAACATTCAGTGATTCTTATGAAAACAGCAGCATTTCTCGAAAGATCCTGGAACGGCCACAATCTCAAGAGGTAGTACGATTCTACCCGTCGTCATATTTCGTCCGCCAAGCCATTGCGCGGAGATGTTGGCTCCATGCCCATTTCAACACAGGCTCACTCGCCCGCGCTCGCGCGTCGTCGCTTTGCCTTCATGCCACCAAGGGGATGAAACTCGCGAGTTCACTTGCGGACTAAAGTGAGGCGCTGCGAGCTTTTCGCGTCATCAAACGTCATGAAACGTAAGAATTCTTACGTCGAAGCGCGAGTTCTCAACCGTCACGAGCCCATTGGCTCCTGAGGCCGCTCCCCCGGTATGCGAGCGCTCATTGGTTGGTTTGAAATTATGAACTTCCCTTGGCGCGCTCAAGCCGGCGACCGTGTCGGCGGTGCCGGAGCAACTACAGCAACTCGCCGCAAAGTTTCGAAATGTGTTGGGTGCAGCAGGGACGCAAGCAAAGCATCTACGCCGGTACCGCTTTGGATGGTTTTTAGTGTCCTTCCCTAACATGTTGTCGATACCAACTCTGAAAAACTCGGTGCCTCATGGATACTTCTGCAAGTCAATTGAGTGGTAGATAGGTGGAAGGCAGGTCTGCTTCGCTTGCTTGGTGCGACAACGATTCAAGAAGGACGAATACTGTGTTTTTCCGCTACTCACTCGATGACAGGCAAGTCAGTTCCTATTCTATTTTGCCGCTTAGCATAACATAGCGCCGCACCTGTGGCATCTACGCAGCATTTTGGCAGGTAGAATTTTTGGTTTTCACGCTTCTGATCCCTATCTTTCTTGTTCAGGTATAAGCACTCAACTCATATCTGCTTCAGAATGGCATCTGCATGGATACAGTAGAATGGATATGACACTCAGAGTGGTTGGATCATCATCTTTCGGCATAGCAGCTTCACAATTTCCTTTGTGACGGATCAACCAGGCGCCTACACAAGCAGCAATATGGACATGTTCTCTGTCACGCCGGACCTCTGAATGTGTGTGCCTGTGCAGCCAATATACTGTTGTTCTACTGTGAAATCTTCCACGTGAGACATCAGCTATCAGTGAATGCAAAGTTGCTTCGGCATTTCATTCGAACTTCAGAAACAATGTTCATATCATGTTCGTGTTGTGCACAGCTACAGCAGACTTCATATTTGTGCTTTGGAAATACCAATCCCGGAAAATAAAGCACTTTGTGTGTAACAGAAACAGCCAACGCTTCCACATTTTGTTATTTATTTCACTCGACGCGAACGGAGATCCACAACCACCCAGAACTGCCCCGAACCGCCAAAGCGGGGGAGAGGGAGAGGACCGATGGGAAAGGGGAAGCCTCGCCGGCGTCACAGGTCACCCAGGGAGACAAAAAAAAGCAAAGCAAAAAGCTACTCAACCGACGTCCAACGATTGGCCCAACGCTTGAGGTCACGTGAGTTTTCCCCAACAATAGAAATATACTACACGTTCATTCCCCTGATGCCACCAGCCAGCGCTGCCTGTCGCGCATGCGCTGTTCTTGTTGGGTTCGCTTTGGCTGCTGTAACGGTCGTTTCTCGTCGCCGCGTGTAGTTGGCGTAATTGCGAGCGTTCCAGCAAGTCTAAAGCGTTTAAGAGGCTTTGTATTGTTGTTCTCACCTGATGCTGTCGTTCTTGCAACCCGTCTGATATTGCAACTGTCTGTAAGTGGAAGCGTTTCTTCTAACCGCGAGCAGACCAGTCGGTCTCGTTTGACATGTCAAAGAGTGAAGACGCTGCCTTGCATGTGAAGCCAAATCGTTCTTCGCCTTCAGGATTCTTGCCGTTTCAGGTGTGTAATTAATATAACTGTGAAGTAATATGTTCGACTGCGCCATGCATTCTCATTGTCCGTTTTACTCTATTTGCAGGGATCTGCACAACGACAGGGAGATAGAACGCCAAGTGAAGTCTACTGTATGCTTTGTGCAGACGGTATGTCATATGTCTCTACACTGCTCTACATATAGGTGTCCTGCCATCGTATTTTCTGGAACGACATTTCATGCAGGTTCAGCGTGTATGACGCAGCGGCCTCCAGCAAGAGAAACTCAAGCACCGTGTTCAAATGCGGTGGGGACTCTTGCTCGACATAATAACGCTTAGAAGTGCTTTTTCGGAAGAAGGACAAGTTGGACCGGAAATGAGGACCTAGGTGTGCTCTTTTGCGTTGTTGTTCACCGTTCGATCATTACCAATTTTTGTGCCCCCGTGAGTTCAACGCTCAGGTATGTTGATGATAAATGGATATGCGTTAAAAGGTACGTACTCCGGAGTGGTGAATTGTTGTGGTGAAGTGATTTGTTGCTGCTATCTCCTGTTTCGTGAGGGTTCTTGTCGGTACTCATATACCGCAGGCATGAGGGGCTTTCTTTGCAGAACATTTCAGTGAACCAAGACTGCAGCATTTTCAAGATTGCCATAACCAGCATCAATGCAGCTCTCATGTCAACATCAGCATCAAGACAGCTCTGATGTGAGCATCAGCCAGGGCAGCTCTGATGTTAACATCATCATCAGAGCAGCTGTGATGTTAACATCAGATCTGATGTGATTTGGGCCACTGTCTTGATGCTAACATCAGCTGGTGTTAACATCAGCATCAGAGCAGCTCTGTGTTAGCATCAAGACAGTGTCCCAAATCACATCAGACCTGATGTCGCTTTTTTTTTCAATAGGGATGCTTCTCCTTGACCATGTTTTTTTTTTTTTTGCTTATTGACGTTTTTGTGAAGGAACGCTGGATATGTGCACACCATTGACTGTCAGCTCTAGTCCCGGTCAGCTGTCATTTTTTACAGTTCTCGTTGTAGTAATTGCTAGTCATTTGCACCAAAGGCGCTGGATGTGAACTATTTTCTCTTTCCTGGACTTGCATTTCTCCCAGTCGTTGGCTTTGTCATTTTTTCATAATTTAAATTTTCTCTTGGTAACTCGTAATCCCTACACTGTGCATTTTACCATTTTTGATAAAGCTCATTCCACATACCGTGCACAGACTATTTTGTGCTGACGTGCAGCAATTGTTCCGTTACGTCTAATGTTACATGCCGTTCATTTTTGTGTCTGGGGTACTGAAGCGTGAGCAGATAGGCAGACTGCCTATTACTGCATAACTTCGTTTTCTTTGAGACACCACCACTTGTGCAGGCGGACCGCCTCTTGCTGTATGCTTTTTCTGTCTTTTGAGACACCGTTGACGTGCTAATGGTTACGCAGGCAGGCTGCATTTCTCCCCATGCAGCAATTTTACCGTTACGTCTAATATTAATGCTACAAGCCGTTCATTTCTTTCTGGGCCACTACCGAAGTGCAAGTGGTTAGGCAGACTGCCTACTACTGTATACCTTTTTTGTTTCCTTTCAGAGACCACCTCTTACTGGGTACGTTTCCCCCCCCCCTTTTGAGACACCATTGAAGGGCCAGTGGTTACGCAGGCAGGCTGGATATTACGGTAGACCATTTCCACCCTTTTCTTTTCAGGCTACATTGCCAATGACAGTAGTTATGCGGACATGCTGCATATTTCTGTATACCCCTCTTTTTTTGTTTTTCATTTCAGACACAATTGGCATACATTGGGTGATGCAGGCAGACTGCTTAGTGTGCACCACTCGTCGTTTAGTCTATTGAGGTGCTACAAGTGTTGTGTCAGTCTATTTCCTCTCCGAAAATAAAATGTTGGGCTCTACACACACTGTTTACACTCGAAATTATTGTAATTATTAAAAATAAGCATATTAATGCTAAAATATGCATGGGGGGGTAAATATGCATGGTGGGAGCCCCCTGCCAGCATTATCGGGGATCCGTCGGGGACCTGCTGGGACCGAATACTTGCTGCCGATGTCGGTCCTTAATCATCCCGGTGTTGCAAACTGGAGGAAGGACCGGTATCGGCTGGTGGCATGCCCCCGACTTTGTAGGATTCTTTCCCGATGCTGGACCGGCTTCGCCCCGGTCCTTTGTGCTGCTTGGGGAGTCTTTATGCAATTATGTGTCGTATTCAGCATGTATCTCTCAATTATTCATTAATTTAATTAAGTTAGAGGCGTAAACAACTGCGCGTATGAATACTAGGAAAACAACGCTTCAGCGGTTTGGCCGTTCGGCAAAATTGGGGACGAGGCTATTTGGGAAAATGGAGTAACGACGGAGCCGTATGGTGTTGCGGGACGTGTGCATAAAAAGGATAATCACTGCAAGCTCTAATAAGTTTCTTCTGCCGATTTCGTCAGGTATTTTTCAGACGTGTAGCGACTTTGTGTGCTAACGCGCGCGTGCAACTCATGAAGGAATTTATGTGTGAAATGACACTGATGCAGTCGTAGCTGTTTTGGACAGAAAATCGGGTAGCGAAAAATGTCCAGAATGAGCAACATATAAAACGTACCGCGAAGCTGCTGTGTCGACCATTTGTCACGGCAGTAATCACGTAAACATCATGTAAACGTCTCTTGCTTTCCTCGGCCTCAGCCTACGAAGACCGCTAATGTTATGTTTGATAAGAGCCGCGAAAAGTGGTTCAGCAAGGTAAAACTGTGCCACCGTCACATGAGGGATGTGTTTAATTAAATAACAGTGAAAGACAGCAAAAGACTGCTACTGGGTTTTCGGGTTTTCCTCCCGTCTATACTGAGCAATGTTGACCCAGAGCTTAGTTTCTGGATGTCACAAAACACTTCTAGCCAAGGTGGTGCACTGTGACTCATGGACTGCGACTCAATGGGGCATTTACAGGTCATTTTCATTACCACATGAGGCAAGCTGACTCTCTCAGATGCTGTCACTGCAGTGCTGTAGAAGACCCAGAGTATATTCTTTGTCATTGCCCACACTACGGAGCTTTCCAAACTGCCATTTTCAGATAAAATTGCTTGGCTTATGGCTAAATCGAGCCCACGAATGCCTGCTCTCAAAGCTCTTTTGCCAATTTTGGACTCCATGGGACATTATTTCCTTCCTCACACCACAAGCAGCTATTGGGTAGAGTATCGCCCCAGGCAATGAAACTCCCTGTCCATCTCAAAATAAAGTTGATGAACAGCATCTGCAACTTCTGCGAGGTGGCTTAAACCACTCTTATAACTGGATCTACAGGACTTGACTCCCCTCTTCGTATACACTTCAACTACATGTTATGTGTAACCTAGGAATGCTGGTATGTGGGTGGAGTGGCTAGTTTGCCACAGTACCACCAATAGGAACAGAAATGGCTGAAAATCTGCTACAGAATCTGGGCCAAGACGATGAGCACTTGGAATCATCACAGTTTTTAGTACCATGCAGAGGAAGATAGAGTAGAGCACCCTCAAATTCTGTACTACTTTTTCTGAATTACTTGTAATTGTGTTGCAGCTACACAGGCAACAGTTAAAATGCTACTCACAATTGCCAAAACTTCATGCTAGCACTCAATTCTTTTTACAAACTTTGTTTTATGATGTGATGAATGTTTCAGTGACTTCCACAGGCCCGGTTTCACCAACTCTGGTTAACTGAACCAATATCAAGGTTTGCCAATTCTTGAACTTAACAGGCACTTTTTTTCCATCGGTGGTGTGGTGAATTATTTCAGTAATAATAACTCCTTTAGTGAAGCAGATAGTTTAATGACCGTTCGTCTTAGTTCAGATGCTGAGATGGTTGGTGAAACTGGGTCATAATGTAGCCTTTGCTGGTGCTGTGCAATGGTTTTTCAAGGAATTCAAACTACAAAAAAGGTTAATAATAAAAAAAAATATTGGCATACCTATCTACATGCATGTCCCGGACAGCACATAAGAAACTCAACAGAATATAAATGTCATAATGACATTGGTAGACAGACTGATACCGAAACAAATCGGAAGGGGAAGGCTGGGTTCCACGAATGGGCACTTGTTCACTGAAAGAAAAGTAGGACCGAAAGTCGCGTGCTCTCTCAGAGACCACCGTAATCCCCTCAAGACCGTGCCTTTTAGACGCGAACTCGTCCCCCCTACCCTGTTGGAAATGGTCTGGAATCCCAAGTGGTTTATGAAACCTTTTCCACTTTAAACCACTTACGTGCAGAGTGGTTAAAAGTGGTTTCAAGTGGAAAAGGTTTCATAAACCACTTGTGATTTCAGACCTTTTCCACCTGGGTAGCGTTGCTCAACTGCATCAAATTGGTGGCTCTGTTTGTTTTTATGATGAACAGTATGATGTCATTTGTACCATTTCCAAGGCACAAGGTACTTTGTACGAGGGTTTTCTATGCCAGCAGTGTACTGTCTGCGAAAGATACTTTTCGTGTCCACTTCAAGAAGACAATTTTTTTAAGAGGCTTAGAGGATGCGTAACTACTGTGTGATTTCCACTAAATATCAGAAGAGGGGTGCACACCTAAATACCTGAAACCCTCAACTCAATTAATTGTAGGATCAAAATTACATGGGAATATAGTGAGGTTTGTCTTGTTCACAAAAGATATCATTGCACAATCTGCAAAGTTCATCGGTAGTTGCCATGGCCTACATCAATCATAAACATTGCAAACCACTCATTGAGCATAGTCGGTCCGCGGTACGCAAAGTGAAAAGCGTTCTATGTTGTTCCAGCCTCAGCACATCAGTTCTTTCGTGAAAAGCGTCATTGCCCATTGTGAACATGGCCATGCAACAGTGCTTGCGGCTTGGCACTTCTCACTAGTTTCTTTCATCACTTTGTTATGAGATGACTAATGCTTTACCAATTCAACACGAACATACTTTGTAAGAACTACTTGGAACTTTGGAACAACTTTGCAAAGCATATGTACTCGTATGCACTCTCTTTAATCGTTTCAGGAGTATTTCTCCCGTAACATATCTCAACAGATGCAGCATGTCATGCAGGTAACACAATTTTCGCACAGTATTTGCTTGATATGTCCAACAAGCAGAGATATCAAATCTTTGTGCCAAAATGGTGTACCACGTGTCCGTGTAAAGACGAGTCGCTTAGATGGAATAGGTTTAACACCTTGATGTTGAATGCAAGAAGTTAGTGTTTGACATGGGTTAAATAGAGCAGTATATCATACACAACAGAAGAATGCAAACACTTCAGTGCTGTACATTTACCTGTTATTCCAATGTTTACTCTCCCTTCTATTGGAATTATGTATTTCAGAATTTTAATTTGGCAATCCTTTCACATGTCTTGTGATAGACAGGTTAGCAATGTAAGCCGTGTTTATGTGCCTCTCACAACCTGCATCTTTATGCAAAAATACTCCAAAAGCCGGGAGACGACATAACTGGAAAAAACGTAGAGAACTTCGACTTAACATAACAAAATAACAAGGTTTACACAGACGTTTCGTCCTTCATGCGACGGACATCATCAGGGCCAAGCTGAATGAGAGATTGCACAACCGGTCGCTATTTAAAGGGTCTCTGACCAGAACCTGGTCAATGTCTTTGTTTGTATGGATAACGAACCTATATGGTGCCTCCAGGTTACAACTGAGACGTTTCGTTTCTGCGGGGCCGCAAACTATTCCAAACAAGGAGCCGAAAAGCGGTTTCGATTTCTGCCCTCAACTCGTGCGATCAGCGCAAAACTCTAGCTATTATGCAGCGGTTTTCCCATGTGTATGACGTCAAACGCCCGCGACGTTTATTGGTGGAAAGTCCACACCGGAAGTTCGGGTGATTTCCGCAACTTCCGTATTGCTGGATGCTTTTTCAATATGGACGCGGAAGCACAGCGGAGTCGAGAAGTCAGCTTTTCAGCTACCTTTCAGCAGCTGAGAGGCACCTGCTACGTGCAGCAGAGTTTGGAGGCCTTGCTTTTGAAATGTTGAGCCGCGAGTCGACTTCAGCATGAAGAGGAAGTTCCAACGACAGACTGTTAGATGAGCTTTCAGCATCCATCACGATGAAGCACATGAACAGTTTGTGTAAATTTCATGTTTGACGGCGCCGTGTAAAGGGGCCGGAGTGGTTCATTGCATAATAATGCCGAAAGAAGTCGAGTGCTTATGTTGCAAGGAGCTGCTCCTAAAGTAGCATATATTTAGAACTTCGAGGGCAGCACGAACCTAGCGCTCATATTCACAAGTAAGAAGCGTACGTGTCTTGTGCACAATCATGCTGGTTGGTTTCAATACAAAATAGTTTTTCTGAACTTTCCGTTATTGTTCGTCACTTATTCAGAAAGACTGCAGCTGAATTAATACTCGGCGTCCTAGCTTTAGCTTTGTTCAAAGCTTGCGTGTCTCATACAGGAAATAGATACGTACACTACATACCAACAGTTCGTGAGATGGATGTTGCACAGACTTGAAAAAAACAAGAGAATTGTTATACCAGTCTGCGCGGTGAACAGGATACGCAAAGCCTTTCCCATAGTAACTACTACATGCTTTAAATACCCAAGATACTAGGTGGAAGTACCCCCTACAGGGGGTGCCCTTGCAATTTCAGCTGTAGACACATGTCGGTAATGATGCAACTATAATAATGACCCCCCCCCCCCGAACTTTTTTCAACACTCCTCCATCCTTGGGATTCTGGATAAACCACTGAGCTGACCCCTGACACAAAGCACCATCTCATCAGCCTGCTCCGCCTAGTAAGAATTACATTGGGCTCTCAATTCCACCACACCACAAATCCAACCCTGTTCTGACGCATCCTTTTGTCCACCCATTCAGTCAATATGTCATAAGTGTTGTTCGAACTCTTACTGTCTGATAGCACCCAAATAGTATCGTTTAAGCACCTCAAGTATTTTAATGATCATTATGTGGAAGTAAATCACACTGTTATGCAGGTTACCCTGTGTGTGACCTCGGTTCCTGCTCTCAGTCCTCCAGAAGTGCTCACTACACAAGTTGACTATCGAAAACCTCAATCTTCCATGCATGATGTAAAACCCCAGTTCGCTCGCTTCCTAGCCATTTTTTTATTCTCAATTTTCCTTTTGTGTGCAAAGTGCACACCCAGTTCGAGTAGGATGTAGACCTTGATGAACCAAGCTTTGTATCTTGGGCTGCTCGAATACACAAATAGGCATGTTTTAGTCGAAGATGATGTAACATGAAATGTGGTTCATATAGTTTATTGTGGCACTCAGATAATATCTTCATAATATGTCTGCAGAGATTGCTCCAAAATAGCATATGTGATGCAGCGTTATACATTATTGGGCTTCTGGGAAAAATCATGATTCACCTGATACAGACGGCAGCCTTTGTAACGGCGTCTGACACATTTTTAGCAGCCACTGTTTTAAAATATGCATTAAAAATGCTCCAACTATGAAGGTATCACAAAGTTCTTCATTTCATTTGTTTACTTAAAGACCCTTGTGAAGGGACTTACATAAATGCGGGAGGCTTTTATCCAAAAAAGACAAATACCAAAATGATGCAAACAAAATTCGTTCACTCACCACAAAGAAATTCATTCGATCTGAAAACGATCATAGCACTTGGAAATAAATGACGATACATTTTGTTCTGATGCTATGTGGGCAGGAACGTCATTCCAGTTTGACACCATCAGCTGGTGCGGAGAGTAGAGGAATTTTTTTGTTTGTGTAGGTGGAGCAAGTACTTTGTGCGAGTCATCAAGTCTTGGAAGTAACTTGTGAGGATATTGACAGTAAGTGGGGTGGGGAGGAGTGTGACTGTGATATAACTTATGAAAGAATGCCAGGCCTGATACCTTTCATCTGGTAATCAAAGGAGTAAGAAAGAGTTTGGCCTTAATGGCTGAGACGCTGGAAAAAGGATGATAATCACGAGCAACAAACCGTGCGGTTCTGTACAAATTCTACTTTGTCGATTAAGAGATGTTGGGATGGGTTCCAGATTGCAGAGGCATATTCCACTTCTTTTGAACATGGCAGTTGATGTTCTGAGACTGGAACACATAGAAAAGGCAAATACATACAAAGCATCAAGTGCCTAAGAAATGAATGATGAAAGAAGGCAGTCACTGGAAAGGTTAGCCAGTAGTAGGACTTGAACCCACATCTTCTGTATTACCGATACAGGGCCCTTACCAATTGAGCTAAGCTAACATGCCTCTCCAGTGAGTTCCAAGGGTGCAGATGTACCCTAGGAATAGGTTTATGGGCAGGAGAACATTAGTCACTGTTATTATACAGGCACAGCTCTCTGTACAGTATGATCACCGCAGAGCACATTTACAGGAACTCACAGGCACAAAACTTGCATAATAAATATGTAATAACCTCAAACAGCTATTATATATAATAACTGGGACATGGAACTCCAACAGCAGATGGTCTGGCAGTACAACACAGGTAATCTTGCCATCACTATATTTTTCCCAAAATGCTGAAAATAAATCGATAGAATTACTGCAGTGAACTGCTCAATTTTTCACCTCAGATATATTTTTAGCACTCTGTCTTTCATGTTTCAAAATATACATGCATCGAACCTGCAGGAGCTTGTGTGTGTAAGTAGAGTCACACATCTCATGTGCAACAGGCAGATCTAAGTTGTATTTAGATATGTCAGTTCCTTACGCGTGCTCACCACCTGTAGATTCCTTTAAAGGGAACAAAAAACTTTTGATTAGTAACAACTTCACGCTATATACCACATTTATAAAAGAAATTGGTCCCGTACCTGACGGACAACTGTCATGACCATTGCCAGATGTCTTCCTCTCCTGTTCCTTCCACTTCCATGAAGTCATCACCCTAACATTGTTAAAAAAGCCATATAAATGCGATAACTGAGATATTACTACTACGAGCATACAGCAAATCACAAACACATAAATAAAATACACAACTGCACTGAGCTGTCCACATTTTCACACACACACAAAAAAAAAAATACATAACAGAGTGGACTGTCTCTAATAACACTTCAACAAGTTTGTGTAACTCTGTTTTGAATCTGCACACAGGAAGGCCATTTCCAATCAGCTGAAAAAAATTGTTCGGAAGAGGAACAGTTTCTGCTGATTTCTGTAGTTGGTCCGTAGCAGTGGAACCTTGTAAGGTGGTACAGTGATAGATTTCATACCGTAATGGCAAGTGTTTGGGATGGCGCTAAAAGATCCTGAATTTGCAAGGCAATTTTGTGTAAATGTCTGATTTCCAAGTGAACGCTTTGTCTACTGTATTTTGCATGTCTTGAAGGAGCTGAGGGGCTGGATGGATGGATTGTAGTGGCACCCCTGCTGGGCCTCTTTGCAACGAGGGTCCAGCACATTGCACCTGTAGACAACCTGTAGACATGGTTGTCGTATACCAGGCATTCTTTCTTTTTTTGTGCACTGCAATTTTATTGTAGTTGCCCTCTGTGGTGTTTCCCCAGATTAGACAACAATAGTACAGCTTGGGGTAAACTAAGGATTTCAACTGCATTGGTTTAGAATCCAGAACCCTTCTTTACTATGTGCAGTATGTTGCATATTATAAGGAAAACAAATAGAAGAAAACTTGTACCTGATCCCTGCCTTGTATTTCCAACATTTGGTTCCACATCTTGTCCAAGGAAGTCATGAACTACATTGGTGCACACTGCTGTGACAATTATAATGTTACATCTAGATGCTGAATACACAGCTTCATTTTACGTACTGTGAATGTTGCTTACTGCATTGGCATGGCTGCATTCAAAAACACTCAGAATTGTACAGTAATCTTTTGATTTAGTGCGTAAACTTCAATTTGCTTTAATCCGTATTTTTCTTTGTTGCGTAAATGGTCTCCTAACATCTGCATGCCACAACGTAATTCTCACAAGGAGAGTAATCACTGTATAAATTATACAGAAGACACTAACCTCGTCACGTCCAGATGCAACAGTCTTGGAAGACAGATTCAAGGAAAGCACTGCGGACTGCTGTAGGCGGAGGTTCTTTGTACTCAAACTGAGGGGTCCGTCTCATAGTCTGCATTCTTCAAATACGATTGGCAAAATCCGCCGCGGTATTATCCTGCCGCTGCGGTTGAACGCGCAGTATCGTACGGAACTGAATGCACGCCGAGAAATCTCGCTTTGACGACACAACCGAGGCACGTCAAATGAAGTAAGGGCTGTACCTCGATAAATTGGTCGTTGTTCCAAAAGATATAAATAAAGAAAAACTTGGAAATACACACACTACGCTAACGCAGTGAAATAGCGCGCTGGATCCCGAAAGTCGTCGTAGCTCGTAGCCTCGTAGCTCCTCTTTCCACGGAAGTCGCTAATTGGATTATCGCAGTTATAAAACAGGTCGTAGATTTCGAAGTATATATATACTTTTTATTTCCAGACATTGTGACAACAGTATATCGGCGTAAAAATGTTGGTTCTTGCTGAAAGTTGTTGTTGTAGTGCTCGATCACGTGACGGCATTCTGCGCGCTGATTGCATGGGCGATTGACGTCATCCCAGTGGGATGACCAGATGAGTTTTCTATATATGCGTACGTTTTCTTGGTTTGACGCTAGGTGTGCCAGCGTCGGCGTGAACCGCGATGTTCAAAATTCGAGTTTACGAAAACTACGAGGTGTTGAGGCATGCATTTTCGTATGTGAAGTTGTTCTTGTGTATTCTATCGGTAGCCACTGCGGAAAAGGCTCTCCAGCTTCTGGTCAGAGACCCTTTAAGGAGATGGGAGTACTGTTCGGGGAGGGACCACGGTTTTTGTTACAAACCGAGGGGTCACCGCGTATGCGCCAAGACTCTAGAAGCTTCCTGTATCCCCATCTTTGTTCTCTCTTGTTATGTTAAGTTGGAGTTCTCTACTTCTTTGTCGGCATTTTTATGTCTGAGGCTGTTTTTATGACAAGAGGGAGAGGGTGCAGCATGGCACATGTTCACAAAAATGCAGAACCAGAGAGACACACACAAAAAAATTTACAGCATAACACAGTCCCAATCATTCTGTCGTGTCCTTTTTGCTGTGTCGCCTGTTCTACATTTGTTTTTGTTTTTGTTTTTTCGTGTGGAGTTTCTGGATTTTAAGCCCAAGAGCAGTTGCTGTAGAGGATGCTAAGAACATGTGAAGCATACATTTTATCATTCTCACATTATGCTCTAAGCAGTGTGAAATACAACTGAAAAGGAATTTAATGAGAGACAACTGGTCACCAAGTTTAGTGTGGGAACATTGCAAAGGAAAATAATTCTAAACCATAATGGATTCCTATCCTATTTAATGGTGCAGGATCAGATGAAAGTTATCCAAATAATATTAAAGAAGTAACCGTGCAAATTATCAGTCAAACAGTGAAGCTGGCTGCAGTACACTACAATGTGTCACATGTAACAATATCAGTGTTTCCAAAACGGACACATAAACGTTAGGGAGGCCGCAATAGTCAAAGCGGGGGTTACACCACTTGGCCAAAAAAAAAGCAGATGACGTGAACGCAATATGCGAGAAAACCAAGGAAACTATCTCGCTACTACTGCAATATATTGAAGTTGTTTGAAAAAAAAATAGAAGTTCAGTTCAGCGCTCAAACACTCGGGAACCGAGCTAACGTGCTTTCCGTCAGGTCCGTCGCATTATTTCTCACTGTGTTATGACGGACCCCCTAACCTACAGCATACGTCACTTGCGCACAGTAGTATAACATTTATACTATTGCATATGTGTCAGGGCGCACACAGTCACAGAACAGGACAGATATCGGCTGTCGCACACATAGCCATCCCGAAAACTATGCCCATCTTCGTTGATGCACCCACGAATTCACAGGAAGACCGCCGAGGCTTTCCCACTCAGATTAAGTACCTGTACCTTGAACTGTAAACAGTTTGGTGTACACTCCAGAAAAAAAGAAGCTAGCTGATTGCCGATTTCATGGCTGCGGTCATGGGCGCATAAATCAGTTTCCTTCTGGCATTCGTTGTGGTAGCTTGCGTTCTTTTGGCTCCCACGTACTCATATAGCCAAAGAACAACATAGGTTTATTAAGTCCCCAATCCCAGCCAAACCGTCAGTCAGGGTCGACACTTCCAGTCCTATGGTCTCGTGCCAGAACCCCCGTTCTGGCCAATGTGCTTTTCTCGAAGCTTCTGTCCACGTCGCCGCTCACAATTGACCAGCCACTGGTAGCCACTTCAGCCTCTTCATTTCATGTGTCCACACTGCTTAGTCATCCTTTGTAGCACCCTTTACACCCCCCACCCCCCAAAAGATGCAACGTCTCTACCTTCTTTCTGGGACTGTGGGATCTCTAAATCATTCAGATTCTTTTATATTTACAATTTGAACTCTCAGCCTTGATCTTCCAACGCAGACTCATATGCCCATGCACGACGTCGGCAAGAAACAAGAAAATATTCAATAGACATCGAACAATTAACAGAAAATGAGACAGATCAAGCTAGCGGAGTCCCGTTCTGATACGTCGATCTCTAACATTTGGGCTATTTGTGATGACATCTGGTTATATGTAAATAATTGCTTGTGGCGATTTATGGCCGAATGCTCGTGTTTCTGCATGGTCCCAACGCTTAGGGGCCGCGCAGCGCTCAGCTATTCCCAGCCCTTTGTCAGCATTGAACATCGTCAAGTCTGATGTCAGATGCAGCAGGCACACTCTAATCAGCCGTCAGACATCAGCAGCCTCAGACGAGTCTCCTGAGCATTTGCCGTCGTCTGTCATGTCTTTGCCCATGCCACCACAGGAGAAATTTACTGTGCAACCCTCTGCGTCGTCTGACACTGAAGAACACTGCTGCCAGTTTGGTAGGTATGTCTCGATTGTGCAATAGGGTCTTGTATGAGAGGTGCGGGCACGGAAAATAATTTAATAACCAGGATTTTGGTACTGAAGCAACAGTTAGTGCCTAGGATTTACAAAAGTGAAAGTATACCATTGGACAGCTAATAGAATTTATTACAGCCTGGTACTAGGATGGGGAAATAACTGTCTAGTTAAATGTATCTTTTCTGTTACTTCTAATTCATATTCAGCATTGGTTTACATCAAAAAAAATTCTAAAACAGCATATTTCCATTTTGTTATCACGTAGTTGGCAACCACGTTAATCACAATTATGCGTTCAGAGGATGATCGAGAACTGAACATTTCAACAGAGGTAAATCAACCACAGAAAGAGCACCACATCGAGGCAGCTCCCCAAAAAGCTAGTGGTGAGTGTAAATTGTTCTAAGCAGTAGCTACCGGAGGTATCCCCATCACAGAATATCATCCATTCTATTTTCTATTAAAACTTACGTCATAGTTGTAGTGCATCAGCAGGCTCCGAAGCATTAAATTCATGTGTTTAGGGGCACTCATAGAGTTGCATTTTGAGATCAGTCTATTTAAGCAGTAAGCATCTGATTGATGAGAGCCGCAAACTGTGTGGTATGGTGTCTTTGAAACATTTGTGAGAATACAAAGGGTTGTCTTGCCAAATAACTGTTTTACTTTTAGTTGTTGAGTACAACATCATGGGGCACCTGGCGAGTGTCAAAGAAAAGAACAGAGAAATTCTCGAGACCATGGAGGACATTTTCCACAGGCTGGGTCAGCTAAAGGGTGGGCACAAAAACAAACCAAATGGCGATCAATTTAGTGTGCACGACCTCAACCTCCCTCTGAAAACACGAGAAGATGTTGCTGAAGTTGATCACCTTCTAGAAGGAAAAACTAAACGTGAAACATGATCTTTTTCCAGGAGGTTTTCGTAAGTGAGACAGGCATATTCATCTCTTGCTTTTCTAGATCTGCACATACTGGTCTGTAATGCCTAATTGGCCAAGTAAATTGAAGAAGTGCATTTTGCTGTGTGTGACATAGATATTATTTGTGTAACTGCTGATACTTATTTCACAAAAAAGACTTGGCAGGCTTTGGTCGTCCCACCTTGGATACAGTAAAAAGAGCTGTACTGTCGATAATCATAAGCCTTGCACTCGAGCTACAATACCGGGTGTCCCACCGAAATCCCCCGACTGGATAATTCGTGAACAGGTGGTGCTATCGAAGAAATTTCTTTTTGGTAAAGATTCTTGGGACATCGTCCATACACTGAATAGTGAGCGGCTCATTTGCATACGGTCACTAATTAAATAAGCATCCTAACTTTTATATTTTACTTCGCAGGCTTACGGAACCTCTGTTTTACGCATCGGGGCCCTCAGCGAAAAATATTCCAAGAAAAAAACTACGTCGACAGTTAGTGATTTTTCCGAGTAATTAATCGGTTTCGGTTTACATGTTTCTTGCGCGGAGCAGTGCACCATCCTTCACACAGTGCACAAACCTTCGCAAGAGATGCCGTGGATGAATCCATAAACGACGACAACGACAGTGTGACGAGCCCACGAGCCTGCCACTGGAGCCCGCTCGCACTGGAACAATACAGTCACAACATCAACAGCGTTAGTTACGCATTTACATTCAATAAATCGTTAACGTCAAAATAGAAAAATGCGCTCCTTCGATCAGCTATTCGGCTGTCAATTTTGTATTCATCCGCCTGGTTCACGCACTGGGGCGATGGAAGATCAGGAACAGCCGCAAGAGACGCTTTGATATTCGTTCTCAAAGCGTCTGGTAAACAGCGGTGGCGGTTCTGTCGCTCTGTAGGTGAGGTACCATGCTCTTATCATGGATGTCCAAGCAGCACACAATATTGGGCCCATTTGGCTGGTCCTTGGCGATACTGGTCCAATATGGGACCCGTTTCGCCAAGATTTGGGGCTTGGGGGACCGGTTTCGCCAAGATGGGGCCCAAATGGGCAATATGGGCCCCATATTGTCCAGTCTGAGCCAATATTGAGAAAATCCTGGCAATATGGGCCCCATATTGCCCACTTTCAGCCAATATTGGGAAAATCCTGGCGATATGGCCCCATATTGCCCGCGTACACCCCATATTGACTGAAAATACAGAAAATGGTACGTACCCGTGTTGTACAAATGGCCAATATGCACGGCAGGATTGAACGTTGAAGCGTGTGAAAATACCCAATTCAGGACATCGTTACATCCAACAACTTCCCGCAGATGATACACATTGTTCGAAACAGTCAACGTACTTGGCAATCCCAATGTAACGTTCTCTAGAATTCGACAACTCAACATTCCATGTTCTGGGAATAGCCGCCATCTTCCTTCGTGGAGTGCAGCTGTAGCTTCCACAGTTTCGCCACGAAAACCACCACCTCCATGACCACGTGATCATCCGTAACGAATCACGACAAAGTAGCCGGAAAACGACGCCAAAAAGCGCGCGCTGGCTGATCGAACTGCGCATGTGCACCGCGTGCCCTCTCCACACCCTCTCACTAAAATTCTCTCTCCCTCCCCCCCTGTTCCGAGCGCTTCGCCAGGCATCTGCTAATATTATCGAGAAGCAGAAAATCAAGATCCAGAAGACGAAGGAACTCACATGTACTAATTTATTAACACGGTAAACATATAAACAAGAAGCAACATTTGAATGCAAGTAAATCTACACGATCATTACAGAATCCTGCAGAATAAATAAAGAATAAATAGTGCCGAGCAACATAAAGCGTGACTATCATATTACACAATCCTTAAGGGAACCTATTAGATTGGGACAAAGTATATATTATTACACACATACATAGCACGTGATGAGTCGCAGAAGCCATCCGCTTCATCCCAGCACAACCGCAGAATTTTCAGGTGACAGGGGCCACATGCTTGCGGATCGCAAGGCAACGAACAGCTGTCGGCGTCTGAATGAAAGAAAAAAGAAAAGGAACCTGTTAATGATATGGTAAACCCGAGCACAGGCAACGTTAATTGGCTGAATACGCTCTGTAAGACATGCTATCGTTACGCGCCTAATGACAACATTCGAGGAGACCGGCGTACGCGATGCACGCTGTTTTCCTTTACAAAAATCAAAGAAAAGCATTGTCAATAGTGAATATTATGCAGTAAATTGCTTTATTATTACACAGGCTCCCCGGTGGTGTTATCACAGAAGTATTGGCAGTATTGGCGCAAAATGGGCTTGCCAATATGGGCAGCCCATATTGGTTCAATATGGAGCCTGGTTGCACTCCCCATGTTGGTCCAATATTGCCAGCCTACATTGCGCCAATATTGGCAACCTTGGCAACCCATATGGGTCCAATGCAATATTGGCGTGCTGCATGGCTGATGACGAATGCGCCGCGAGCACTGTGAACTAGTGGGGTACACTCTTAAAAACTCACCACACCGCATAGCACGCTCCTAGCCAACCATCATCCCGAATGACAACGTTCTCGCCCGATTTGTTGAAAACGGGAGGCGGAGCTTTTTCTTTCTTTTTTTTTTCTCCTTATGTACAGGATAATTGGTACAAAGAGGCGTACATCTCCCATTTTTACCAAATCAAGGGAGAGAAGACTGTCATTCGGCATGATGCTGCGCTAGGAGCGCTGTACCCCGCTAGTTCACAGCGCTCGCGGCGCATTCGTCATCATCCATGATAAGAGCACGCTATCTCATGGCCGATGTCCCAAGGATATTTACCAAAAAGAAATTTCTTCGATGGTGCCACCTGTTCACGAATTGTCCAGCGGGAGGATTTCGGTGGGACACCTGGTATAATATGAACGGGAAGAAAGGAACCAAATAAGCCTTTGGGGAGACGAGCATCTGCACCGTTGCAATAGACACTAAAGAGCATCTTACTTCTTTTTCACTGTGCTTTTACCTATCATAATGCGTTTCTCGGGGTTGAGAATTGTCGGTCCCTCCGCACCATGCTTAAAAGTACTACGAGGATAAGTACTGGGGCGTTGCATTGTCAAACGTGGCCACATGTGTCTTCAATGAAACTTTGTTTTTCTTACCACAATCTTTCCAGGTGATGCAGGGTGCTGGTAGCTTCCGCATGCATCTACAGGGTGTCCCAGAAAACGTGTCATTAAAGTATAATTAAAAACTACGCCACGCGATCAACGGCATTTGTTCTTGCGATGTTTTTGCCACCTCCTGTCGTGAAAGTCGCCTAATTTAAGTTTCATTATGCCAGTTTTACGAAGTGAACTCTGAAAGTTGCCGAGGAAAGCTCGCATCTTACTCCACCAATGTGAAGCGCTTGGCGAATTTACTCAATTTCACGATAATTGACACGGATATTGAGGAGCCCGCCTGTAGTGAAAAGCCGAACATTATGCATGTGTGAGCGACCATATATACGGCCTAGTGCTTGACCAGTCATTTTTGCGAGCCCTCGCAACCAGTCCCACGAAAAACGTTTGCATGAATATTATAAAAAATGTTAATTTATTGGTGCAATTTATTGCTTACATTCTTTTTTCATCTGTATGCTGTGTGAGAGATTTTTGTTGTTGTTCCAGGCTGCGAGACAACGTACTGTGTGTTATATTGTGTAATCTATATTATACTGCTGCTGCTAAAAAAATGTACGGGGAGCTATGGCCTCGTCTAGCCTTTCCGGCTTTTTTGCCAAAGTTACCACGCACCGTTCGGTGTAAAATACATTTCGTTCATGCATTCATTCATACCCACACAGGGATAGTAGAAAAAGTGTCTATGTTTGGCTTCGGTACCAGATACGACCGGCTTCCGCTGTGCTCATGCTTTCGCTCTCCCTGTGTGGGCTAGGTTGAGCAACCTCCTTTCATTGCACTGAGAGCGATGGTGCACAAAAAGTGGTAGAGCGCTTTGCTTTGAGCACTCTAAAACGCATGCTGCTGAGCTATTTTGTCCCATGGGACCCCATTCAATATCTGTGTGAAGTCTGATGAACTAGAATAATTTCACTAAAACCTCCGTTTGGGCTTGTTGGTGACAGAACTGCATGACTTAAAAACGCTAAAAGGATCCCTATCAATATTACGGGCCCTATATATACGGGCTTATAAATCCCTATTACGGGCTGGTGGTCCAGCAGCCCAGCAGGCTGCTGGACCACCAGCCCGTAATTTGGGACAGCCTCCAGCACAACTCCTGGTGGACTGCTGGACCAGCAGAAATCCTGGTGGTCTGCTGGACCAGCAGAAACCCTGGTGGACTGCTGGACCAGCAAAAAACCCTGGTGGACTGCTGGACCAGCAGAGGCCCTGGTGGGCTGCTGCCCGCTGGTCTCGCAGACTAGCAGAAAGTGTGTGTCTGTGTACTGAAGAAAATAAACAGTGAATTCCAATAAGCAATGAAGTTAGGACAATATACTATTTATTCATGGATTTTCTGATCGCTTTTGCAGTCTTCGCAAATCTTATATTTTCTGTGACACGTAGTACCTTCGTCTCTCTTGCCTTCCTCGCTTTCTTTTCTTCACTGTCCTTCGCCACCTCTTGAATGCCCAACCTGTGGTCATAAAGGGCTAAGGAAAAAAAAAACAAGCAAAATGTAATTAGTACACACTGACTGCAATACAAAGGCCGACCGATTTTCCAGGGTTGACAGTAACCGCAAAAATGTCAGAATAATACAGCACAATTATAATACACTGCACAGCATAACATGATCACTAAATTCAACATTTTTCCCCACAGCCGCACCAAAGAAGTATAGAATTAAACCTCTGTATGCAATAAGGGGATAAGTCAATTTATCCCCTTTTTGCTATTTTTGCTGCAATGACATCTATATACCAGTATTTGCCCGCCAAAGAAAATTTAGGACCCTATTGCAATTTATGGGCCCGATACAGGAAGGTAAGAAATGGGAAATGCATGTATGTCAATGGGACGCACAATCAGATCAGGCCCCTTTTCTCGGTTTGGGATTTTTCGACTTATCCCCTTATTGCATATAGAGGTTCAATTGTGCCTTGCCGCATCCGGCACCTGCGCATCATTGCTTCACAGGGTGCTTCACATAAGACTGATCAGAATTTTTATAAAAAAAACTGTGAGAGCAGCATAGGTGGTGTTTTTGCAGTTGAGTTCTACGACCACGGTAACATCCTCTCGAAGAAAGTGTGCAACTACGAGATGATTAATGACCTAAAATTCATTAATTGATTTTTAATTAGGGGATTTCGGGCGAAAGCGAGATAACAGATTGGTAGACTATCGTCGTTGAACACCATTCCACGTTTAAAAATCTTGAAGCACGCATGTGCGCTAAAATATCCATCCCCGAATTTTGCTATGCAAATGAGCCGAAACAGAAACATAACACCTGAGGAGTGCATCAGTCACACAGACGGAGGCTTATCTGGGCCGGAAAACGGTTTATCTGGCCAGCTGAGAGGCACCTACTTCAATTATCTCCACCGCTCCAAATCACATGGCCCTCTGATGTGAAACGAGCACCGTACTTCTCGCGTTCCTGGTCGCCTAAGTTTCGGCTCATTTGCATATCAAAATTCAGGAATGGATAATTTAACGCACATGCGGGTTTCTCAGGATTTGTTAAACGTGAAATGGCTTGCAACTAGAATAGTCTCTCAATCTGCCATCTCGCTTTTGCCCGAAATCCCCTAATTCAAAAATTAATTAATGAATTTTAGGTAATTAGTCATCTCGTAGTTGCACATTTTCTTCAAGAGGATGTCCGCCTGGTCGGAGAACTAACTGCAAAAACACCATCTATGCTGTTCTCATAGTTTTTTTTATAAAAATTCTGGTCAGTCTTAGGTGAAGCACCGTGTATACTGTATCAGCTACTGTACTATGATGTATGTGAAGTCTTCCTTTTAGAACTGAAGAGGAAATGCCACCTACCGTGTTACTTAAATTTTCGTGGTGTTAGTCCTGGTTTAACCTCTGTATGCCCCTCAGAAATTGCACGGTTGGAGAGCGTCCCAGACACAGACTTCTTCAGTAGAACTGATGTTGGCCAGATAGCCAGGGCGGCCTGCTTAATAAACATAGAGTCTTCCTTATACAGGAAGACTTTGTCCCAGACCGCCCTGGCTATCCAGACATCATGTCCTGCATGTATCTGAAAACATAAACACAATAAATTCACGAGTGTCATCGGCCCATCAGACAGCACACAAAACATCAATTGGAACAGCGATTGAGGAGAGAGGATTAAGTGTTGTGCTTGTATCGGGGGGGGGGGGGGGGACAACCACGACCACAAAATACCTTCACTGTGAATTTATTTGGCTGTCCCCTTTGTTTCGTTGTAAAGGAGTTTGTCTGTATTGGGCAAACCGATCGTTCCTTCAACACGCGCTTGTTGAGCAGCTGTCGTGAATACATGTGTCGGGCCATTTGGCAATCCACTGCCGCAACTGTGAATGCAGACCCTTTTTTGAATGGACAGCGATTTTGGTCTACTTCAGGCAGAGAATTGCTAGAGAAGTTTCATAGGCTATGCTGCTTTGTGCTATAGTTTCACGATGCGCTATGATGTCAGGCTTCTTGCTTCAAGTAGTGCAGTGTCTAAAACAGTGGTTTTGGAAGCAGCAAAACAATATCATACCATGGAATCTCTTTCAGCTCTCACACAGAGAAGATCTGCTTCTGATTGTGAAAGTGATACCTCACCTGGGCCTGAGCATAGAGATATATCATGTAGTCAATACTGGGCAGGAACCGGAAAAAAAAGGGACTGAAGCATTCAGATATAAATAACAAGAGATATGTGTATTTGTGTAGCTTGGATCATACAGGCAACATCACTAACTGCACCATAAAGCAGAGTACATTGCGAGACACGGATGGTAGATTACCCATGTTGCAAGCAGGCAACTGCGACTGACATGTCAACACCCCGTCACACAGTGGCTGCGAAGGGAGACTGGGATCAGGTATCGTGTCGGAACGGGAGCATCTGTCACCGTGACGGCTGGGCGATGTTGCGGATAGGGCGGTCCGGGTTGATTCTTCGGATATACAAGGCAGTATGGTAGGTGTCGTATCTTCGCTTTCAGCAGGTTGATGGGTAAGATACTGCGGAGTAGGGGCCCGTTGCCTTGCATCACATTCTGTTGGAAACGGAAAATCATCTGGATTGCATGGCATGGTGGCACACAGCAAAATGTTCATCATAAAGCACATGATAAATTTACCACAATTATAATAAATTCCTAACTTGCAGCTAGTACAATCTCTTTTAATGGAACCTGAGGTGAACCGAGGAAGTCTGTTCAATTTACCACGAGCATACCGAAAGCATATGCTGCACTAAAACTAACTATCTTCTCAAAGGCTCAGGATTGCAAGGTACACGATACATTTTGTCCTTCTTCCACTTTTTTGTGCAGTTAAGCTCTGAACATCCACATATTTTTACGTTGAAAACATGCTGATGCTATACGACTGCAGCAGAACTTCTGGCCGGAAGCGTAAATCCATATGGCATTGCAACTTCCCTCATATCATTTTGACAGGTTTTTGACATTTTGACAAGTTGCAAACCATCCATTGCCTGGCTGGGACAAACAAGGGACAGACTGGGTGTTTTCACATGACGTCAAACGAACGCGTTTGGCCGCCATGGTGGTGGTCAGTTTTTCGGAGCAAACGGCCGAGATTATCTAGTATTTTCTCAAAAATGAAGCCTTGAATGGTGTTTCGAAATGCGGTCGCGTCTGTACCCTTCTTTTATCCTGTAGACACTTCATCGTTGTCGTTCTCACATTTTCTTTCATGAAAACTATAGTTGTCACATTGAAAAATAGTGCAGTTTGTCATCTTTCAAAGCCGCTAGCGTGAAAAGTGACCACCAGTATGAGGGGCTTACGAGCATGCCACGTCGCTAAGTGGCGTAGGTGAAAGCAGTTCCACACTTCGAACAACACGTCAGGAAAGGGTTTCATAGCAGCAGGATACCTATTAGTGCATGCAAAACAGATGCAAAGCTGCATGAATAGGAGACTGCAATGACTTGCGCTGCCAGCTGAGAAACACTCGCTAAGCGACCAGGGCTCCCAGGGTGCATGCTAGTTGATGCATGACTAAATGAAAAACCTAGACAGGAGACAAGAAGGAAGACAAAACAGTCTGTTCTGTCTGGGTTGAAACTAAAGTGTGAGACGATAAAACAAAACGTAAAGCATCGTGAAAGGACTGGTGGTACACGTCGAAGAAAAGAGGTAACATCATCCAACAGACTACACATATGTACACACGGCACATTCACGCACACCAGAGACGTGATGTGAATTTCTAAGAATGCTAATCTTTTTCAAAGATCTTTGAGCACACAACTCTCTGCAGATCACAATTGAGCTTCCTTAGCTGCACGTTCTCTTTCTTCAGCTTTTCATACTTGCGCTGTAGATCATTCAGATCCCTCTTGAGAATCAATTCTTCATCGTCGGGACTGTCAATGGTCTACAGCAAACGATTCTCCTCTGCAGCCCGAGCCAACTTCCGTTTCTTCTTGTCAGCCACATTCTTGGTAATGTGTTCCTGAATCCACTCAGCCAGGGTTATTTGCATGACATTCATCAGTGTGGCACTGGAGTTCACGCAGATTCATTTTTAAGCACATTCTACATAGAACTCCATGCTCTTCATACAGTAACACAACCTCACAAAGCCTCAATATCATATCCGCATATAATTAGGGACATTTTCACATTCTTGTCACAGTACCAAGTACATATCAGTTTAGCTTCCGTGCTTCTGGTGCATTTTTTTAAATACTCGATATCATGCCAAAAGTTGAGCAAAACATGGTGGCAATTTGCGCCGCCGGGTAATTTAAATTACTGCGCCCATATGCAACACCCAAAAAGAGCCGAATATGAAAAGAATGGCGTAAATGCAGGCTAGCTGGAAGCAATGAGTTTTGAGTTCTGCCCTGCTGATCGCAGCATGGACACTTTTCCCAACTTTTCTCTTCTTCGAAGGCCTATCGCGGCGCACTGCTACGTTGTGGCGTCTTTCCAAATGCACATCCATATCTTCTTTTGTTTCTGCATATAAAGGTGTCCTTTATTCGTTACAAAAGTATCATACTGAACAACACCAACTTTATTACGAGATCATGTGGAGTTTCATCGTCAGGGGCGATACTCTACCTCATCGCGTATCACGCTGAATGCGATAGCAAGCACGATCAATACAACGAAAGCTTTTGAGTAGACATTGTTGGGTGATACTGTCAAGACACGTGAAAAGCATTCTTCCAAGATCGCCCACACCGTTTTCAAACAAGGCGTAATAAAGGAATCACCTTTGTCCACTGTGCCCGCAGGATAATCTTAAATAACCGTACCAGTCATATGCAGGATTCTGGTTTCGTAGTAGTCGCCGCCAGTTCTGTCGTCCCCAGGCCAGTAGGCTGAGTACATGATATCTCCATCGTAATCATTGACGTCTTCGGGAACGAAATTCTTCACATAATCGGACGTCGAAACTAACCTCTCTTTGTCGATCAGAAATTCGACGTACACGAAGTACATTATACACGATATTTAAGTAAACCACGTAAACGTACAACACATGAAACAAAACCACGTTGTGCGAAGCAACCAGAAGCAACACAAGACAAACAAAGAGGCTGGAAAGCGGAAGGACGGAAGTCCTCAGTGGCGGTGACGCAGCCAAATTTTGCATAAAAGTAATCAAAGTTTTAAAACTCGTTACAAATACGAATTTTCTTGCATCTTGTTTATATAAGTCGACACTGTTGTAAGCGCAATTACATTTTCTTTTTCTTTTTTTTTTCTATTCGACCGATATCTAAGACATTTGCCAATTTGCCAAGGCAAGCTTACGATAGCGGCTAATGACTAGCGCAATAAGTATTTTGAACAATTAATCGTATTTTGAAAATGTTGACGTGAAATACCGTTTTGCTAACATTTGGTTATTAGTCGTCACCGTTTATGTAATTGTACACTGGTGTTACACTCTACTGCCGTGTTGCTTAAGCTGTCGAAGGAAATTTCCAAGCGAAGACCAGCGGTCTAGTCGGCATCGCGGTACCATCCATTTTATCTTGAGATCTTCGGAACAACTGTGCTTCTCGTCGCTCTTTCCTTTTAGTTTATCGATAGACCATTAACGCGACAATAGAGTAAACAAAAACTGATGGATCCGCCGTCAAAGAAGAAACGTCGTGGGCCGCACTGTGCGTTGATGGAGCCGACGGCAGCGGAAAATGTCACTCCAAGGCAAACACGCACAACGACAGGATGCAGTTTGCACAGGTTAGTGTCGCTGGCTGAAAAAAAAAAAACGTTGTAAAAAAAGTAGGAAATTGCATACCACTCAAGCTCGCTGAACATCCCACTGTCTGTACTAGTGCAGTCTCGACGTGTGATTAAGTGATCCTAATTTTAAACTAATTTTACTCATAGTGAAGCCACAGTCTGTAGTAGTGCAGCCATGACATGTGATTACATAATCTTAGTTTAAATCTACTTCACCATGGTGGAGGCATGGTCTGCATTAGTGTAGTCTTGGCATGTGGTTTTGTCACCTTAATCTAAATCTACTTCTGCCATGGTGGATGCATACTCTGGATTAGTGCTGTCTTGATGTGGTGTTACGTGATTGTAATTGAACATTAGTCTCACTCACAGAGAAGGCACGGTCTGCATCAGTGTAGTCACGATGTGTGTTTACGTGATCATAGTTCAAAACTAGTTTCATTCACAGTGGAGGCATGGTCTGCATTAGTCAAGTCTCGACGTGCGATTACATTCTACGTTATGATCCTAATTTTTTAATACAAGTTGGAGTACGAAAGCAATCCGATTTCTGTACAGCCTGACAGAGTTTTCCATACAAAAAAGAAAATTGATTATATTTTGTTGCTATTATTGTTGACGGTTTTCAGCTGTTCGACTTGGTAACGTAGCTTGCAACAGCCTACAAAAGGATCACTCTTGTTGCAGGTGCCATAACGAGATCAGACCAACACTGAGGGTGTCCATAACAGTGAAGTTGCTCTGACATCTGAGCTGTCAACATCACCTGAGGAGTTTGATCAAGAATCAGGTGGCAGCTCAAGTGACTGCCTTGAATGCAGTGATGACGAAGCTGAAGAGGAAACCAGCCATGAGGAGGATGACCTGTGCGAGGGCTCTGAAGATGAAAGTAGCGATGAATTTGAGAAATTCCTCAGCGACTATGGTGCAGAGACGCTGCTATATCAAGACACCACAAAGAGCCAGGCAGTCCTCCTGGTCTTGATGTACGTAGTGACGGCAGGTCTTTCAGGGACTCAGGTGGACGGCCTTCTGTCCCTGATTAACACTCCGTTTGGCCAAGACATCTTGCCAAGAACAAAGTATATGTTCCGAAAAATCTGGAAACGCCGGCAGGGACATTTACTTCAGTTATGCTTTTTCTGTCCAACGTGCTTTATGTGCCTTGGTTATCGTTTTTCACGAGGCAGCACATTCAAATGTGACATCTGTGACATGACAATAGGACAGCAAAAGCTCCTATCTTCTGGGAGTTTTTTTCATCATTTTCAACTTAAAGAAGCAACTGCAGTTACTGCTGAAGCACATTGGAGAAGCATTCTTCAGTCGTCTAAGGACACTTGCTGCCAGCCAATCTATTGAAGGCGTCTACACCGACATAACTGATGGACAGCTGTATAAGACCATTCGGGAAAAGCTGAGTCTAAGGTGGAGAGACTTTACTGTGACGTTCAGTAGTGACGGATCTCCAGCCTTCGAGTCCGGCAAGTCATCTGTGTGGCCAATACAGGTGATGATAAACGAGTTGCTTATACCAGCAAGTCTTTTGTGCACATGTTTAACAAGGTTGGAGAACTTGTCTGGAAAGCTGCAGATACAACGCTAAAGTCAAGGGTGTATGCAGTGTGCTGCGTGCCAGACTCTCCTGCCAGGGCTTCGATTTTAAACAGAAAGATGTTTAATGGCTATTATGGCTGCTCCTGGTGCCTGAAGAAAGGAGAATTGGTGAATGGTAAGCTTCCCATGCTCTGTAAACTCACTAAAGCCACCTGTGCCATACTGATTTTCAATCAGCAAATAATCAGGGTCAGCTGCCGCAAAGTTGGACAAGTTAGGAAGAGATGGGTTGTTGAAGTGCAGTGCCTGAATTGCTTTACAGTGCAGTACTAGATGTCGCAATGGACATAGCAGTTAAAGCCGTCTTCTGGTGATAACAGGTTGGCACTAAAAGACTGCCAGTTCCACCTGTTTGTTTCGACAACTCCTACCTCTTCCTTAAGCGTTAAGCTGTGTTGAATATCCCCATTACCAGAAGCAGAAATAGAAACGAAATTATGACAAAATTGTTATGTAATGAAATTATAAGGTAGTAGGGGGACCCCAAAATAATGAGAAGTTTTTAAATTAAAATCCAAGATTTATTTTTGAATGCGGATATTCCACACACATATTTGAAGCAGTCTTCCTTTCATGCAGTGAATCTGTCGAGATTTCTGTTCCTGTGTTCGAAACAATTTCGAAACCTCTGATTCTTCAGTCGCCTTTCATTCCACTGCCACCAGAACAACGCTTCATTCTGCTTTCGGTGCAATAAACAATGTCACAAACAATGAGGTCAGGTGCACAAGGGACCATGAGGAAGGAGGGGTTGTCAGTTTTTGCCAAACGCTGCTGAACACGCATGTCGCGGAAGTGGAACCAAAAACGACATAAGCATTAGAGGGTATCAAATTTGGGTTCCAAATTTGCCTTGAGCAGGGGAACAGGCTTCAGGACACGTTCATCGCATCAAACGGAGACCACTTCGAACGCGTGTGAGGTTTCAGCAATCAAAAATAAATATTGAAATTTCAATTCGAAAATTTGCATTATTTTTGGTACCCCCTTGTGTAATGAAATTATAATGTATAATGATAGTTGACGTGTATTTTAAGATATGGAAAAGGAAAATGGCAGCAAAAAATGGTCTGTTACTCTCTGCTATGAATAATATCATCTAAAGGAAACAGGGCTCCTCATTATTTAAATTTAGTATTGTCACAATGATGAATAGACAAATCTGTTTTAGGTACCGCGCTTTGTCACGAAAGTTTAATTGTGTGTTGTACTCATATTCAATACCTCTTTCACAGGAACACTGAAGTGTGCAACGTGTGCAGCAGAAATGCTCATCGAGCGGACCCATGGTAGTGTATTGAAAGCAATGAAGTTGGCTACACTTCGAGGAAGAGACGTGCATGGCATCAAGGGACCAAGCCCCATATTAGAGCTAAAGGGACTAGTCCTGGTCTGAGGAGTACCCCCAGATTACATGCACTGCATTTTACTTGGTGTGGGAAAATTCGTAACACAACTCTGGATGACCCGTGTTGGAGAAGCCTATTATATTGGACGCAAACTGAATGTTGCACACAGGCGCTTACGTGCAATAATGCCTCCAGGGTCATCCAGAAGGCTCACAAGGTCACTCAAGCAATCTTCCTTTTGGAAAGCTACGGAATGGAGAAACTGGATTCTGTATTTCATGCTACCCACGCTAAATGGACTCCTGCCTAAAGGGTACCTCTACACGCATCGTTGCTGTCTGAAAGTCTATTTCTTCTGCTCAAAAGTGTAGTGACAGAAGCGGACATCATCAGAGCGGAAAAACTGTTCAAGTTATTTGCATGCGACACAGCACAGTTCTATGGTGAAACTGCTGTAGTATTTAATGTCCATCAGCTGTTGCATGTCGCAAAGAGAGTGAGAATGCTTGGACCACTATGGGCAACATCTACGTTTCTCTTTGAAGGTGGAAATCGCAAGGTATTGAAGCTAAGAGTGTGCCCCTCCAAATTGCCGAACGTCTTGTAATGAAGGACGCACTAACTGACATGGCGAAAGCCATTCCGCTCTTGGGACATCTAATGGCTTGTGCTAACAAGCTAATGGACACACACTTGGATAAAAGAAGTGTTTGTGGATTTGGTGCAGTGATAAGTAACAAGCACATCTCAGATGAAGCTTCACGGTTGCTGTTTAACAAGTTGGGACGAAATGTAACTGTTGAACATTACCTTAGAGCACGCATCAATCGGATCATAGTACATGCTGCAGAATACACACGTCCCGAAAGAACGTGCTCCTGTTTTCTAAAAATGCACGACAACAGCTTCTGTATTGTAAAAGAAATTTTTGTTATTCATGACCCAGTAGAAAGAATTGCCCTATTATGCAAGAAGTTGCTGGTCACACAGTTGTCATTTCGCCATGAATCACACATTTGTTGCTGTAACTGCCCACCTGTTTCTGAGGGAATATGTGTCTACGCTTGTGAATACGCTTTTGATCCGCCGTCGTCTGCAAGCTCTGCAAGGCATTTGGATGTCAACATGTCCGACGCGAGCGTACGTTACCTGTCGTCGCTATTCAGAGATTTCCTCGCGAGGACAGCAGCGATGCAGTAATAGAGGACAACTTCTGTTTTTGAAGATTGAAGGCTCAGCGTATGTCTGTGAGCAGCCGAACATGTGTGAAACAGACTGACACCCTTACATGCTTTTTCCTCTAATGATCATGTCAGCGCCAACTGCAGATTAACAGACAGGGAACCAAGCACTACCCTTCATACAGGTTAAGAAAATCCCAATGAACCTCCCAAGCCATGGAGTATATGAATCCATAAAAGATTTCTGTGGGTGTTTAGCTTACACATTACTTTTGAAGTGTTTTCTGAAGTGCATCTTGGAATGTGTTTTCGGAGTGATCAAAAAATTACTATCTCTGCCAACTGACCCGTGTTTTGTTTTAAATATATGTGCCTTGTATGTCGGCTTAATATGTGTAATGCACACAAGTGCCCATGCGGTGTGTTTCAGCACTGCCGTTGTGTTAGTAGACGATAACTGACGTACGTAGCCACTATGCCCTTCATGTAGGATAAAATGCGTGAAGGCTGCTCCGTACGTATATTTATATGGCATAACTTTCTAACAACATTTTTTAATGTCTGTGCGGTCAGATTTTAATTGTATTGTATTGTATTGTATGACTATTTGGTTTAGGTGTGGTACGTGGCATGGTCTACTTGATCGATATGGCAAATGTCAAGCATAGGTGTTCCAGAACCATGCGCTCTCTATGTCCTGCGTATTTATTCAGGGCCTAATTTTTTTTCAGATTTATTTTTAAAAAACAACCAGGGTAAAGATTTGGGTTACATTTCACTTTTAAAATTCAAGTGCAACCGGGCTGTATTTTCTTCACCTTTTTCCTTTCAAAGTTAGGCTGTAATGTGGCTGCATTTTTTGTGTAACCCTCACGGTTCACAACATTTGACACTTAACAGAACTGCAAAATTAACGATGAAAGCTAACCTTTGATGAAAGCTAACCTACAGCTGGGTAACCTTTTCAGTGACTTTCATCTTTCATCGTTAATTTCTTAGGAAAATTGAGGCTTTGTATGTATTTGTCCCTTCTATGTTGTTCCAGCCTCAGAACATCAGTTCTTTCATGTTCATCAGTTGCCGCCTGCGTCGATCCCGTCGTATGAATGTGTGTGTGAGTGAGCAAAAATGTAAGAGTGAAAGGAGGATGAGTGAGAGAGAGTGGCTGGTTTGTCCCTTCAGATGACGCACCCTGGAAGTCGCTGAGAAGGCGTGTTAGCTTAGCTCGATTGGTAGAGCCCTGGACCGGCAATCCAGAAGATGTGGGTTCGAGTCCTATAGCTGGCTAACCTTTTCAGTGACTTTCATCTTTCATCGTTAATTTCTTAGGCAAATTGAGGCTTTGTATGTATTTGTCCCTTCTATGTTGTTCCAGCCTCAGAACATCAGTTCTTTCATGGTCATCAGTTGCCGCCTGCGTCGATCCCGTCGTATGAATGTGTGTGTGAGTGAGCAAAAATGTAAGAGTGAAAGGAGGATGAGTGAGAGAGAGAGTGGCTGGTTTGTCCCTTCAGATGACGCACCCTGGAAGTCGCTGAGAAGGCGTGTTAGCTTAGCTCGATTGGTAGAGCCCTGGACCGGCAATCCAGAAGATGTGGATTCGAGTCCTACAGCTGGCTAACCTTTTCAGTGACTTTCATCTTTCATCGTTAATTTCTTAGGCAAATTGAGGCTTTGTATGTATTTGTCCCTTCTATGTTGTTCCAGCCTCAGAACATCAGTTCTTTCATGTTCTTTCATGAAAAGTTAACTTTGCGGAGTTGATCTGTGAATGTACTGATCAATGCAGTGTGGTTCTACTGGTACCATAATTTGATAGTAGACCTCTCAGAATACAGGTCTTGCCAGCCTCTGAAGCATGGACATAAAATTGTTGCTTTGAGGTGCAACAAATGTGCTGCAGGACATTTTGCAACAGAAAACAGGGCATGAAGCTGCCCGTGGTTAAGTCAATACTAAATCCATCTCCCTGAAGGACAGCAATTATTTGAAGAGGGAAAGTGTTAAATATTTTAGCAAGACGTACTTAGCAAGCTGTGTCAGTTCCGCAATGAGAAAACTGCTTGATCGGAACCTTTTCCGGGGAGAAAGTGTCTTAATCTTGAAATTTTGGAATTTATGCACGGAGATGAATTTGTACATATAGTTGTGTACATATGCGTGTATGCTATGGGTGTGTGGGTGAGCACACTTAAGACAACATTCATACATGAAATAAAATGAACGAATAGAAATATGCATACCGCACTAGGCTCCACTGGGCCTCTCTGCTGGACCAATGACCTGACCAGCAGATCATTTTGCTGGACCAGTGGGCTCTTCTGCTGGACCAGCAGAAAAGTCTGCTGGATTTTTCAATAGGGATAAGATTATATGTTACTCTTGGGTCGATAGTGCAGCCTTCATCAGTGCCCGACATGTCCATCGTGGCACGCTCCAACCTTATAGAACTCCTAAAAGTGTGCACTCACAAACGTGCAGCTCCCAACGATGGGAATGCTTGCAAGAGCTACAATCACTTCTGAGAATGGCCACAGGAACCATGGGAACAGCCAGCCACTTGTTCACGAGAAACCTGTGCGCAATATTGCAACCCTTTTCTGTGGTAGCAGCATCACCAAGTCGCTGCGCCTGTTCGACATCATGGGCTTTGCTCATATACACCGGAGTCAGCTGTTTATTTCTGGCAATACAGGAATACAGAAGCTGGAAAAGTATGTGTGCTTTGTGTTACGATTACTGCACATGCTTTAACAACGGTACACAGCGCATGGCTGGGCTGAAAAAGTCATGAGTCATGTGATGGTCATGACTTCCAGTGTTGACGACCCCAAAATTAAGATTCAAATGACCATGAAAAATGTGGCTCTGTGTCATTTTTCTGTCGTTGTTCAGCTTACTTGTTAGAATAAGAATATACGCCCATATTGTGTATGCCAGTTACATCATTGAGTGACTGCAGAATAGCGAGACTAAGCTGCAAAATGCACAAATGCTTTTCTTTCATGCTTTTCTTTTCTTGCTGAACAATTATTTTAATATCAGTTTGTTTCTTTATTGTTTCACATGGGAAAAATAGGAATATCTGGCATTGTGTGCTAACATACAGGTCCTGGAACAAAATGTTCAAACGTGGAGGGATCACAAGTATGCTGGGGAATAGTAATTGTCCTCTCCTTTTATTTGCACAAAATATAATTATATGAAAATAAAATGCTTCTTCACAAATTATTTGACAGCAGTTGCTGCAAATGCACAAAAAAAAATATACAATAAAATAAACAAACCGCACAATACACACAAGCTTTACAACTTACATACTGCGCACTACATGCTGATGAAGAGGCTTGCGACGCTTTATCCTGCAATGAGAAAGAACGTGATTATACACAGCAGATAATGGCAAGAAATCTTCTCAACTGCCCAATTGGTTCAAAACTGGGCACTATACACACACGTACTTCTATTATGAGGCCGACAACGGCAAGCCCTATCACCACCACCA
Source organism: Ornithodoros turicata (assembly GCF_037126465.1). NCBI lineage: Eukaryota > Metazoa > Arthropoda > Arachnida > Ixodida > Argasidae > Ornithodoros > Ornithodoros turicata. Next base: position 145,365,070 of record NC_088201.1, read on the forward strand.
CCACTTCTATTATGATTTAGGATGTCTAGGACAATGTGCGCACATGCAATGCCTAATTCTGGAGCCACATATGGATTTCATATCTGTTATCCCTGCTTGTACTATTTATAGCATTAGTTTTCAGTGCAGGTGTTCCAAATGCTGACTCAGTTCGATAGGCATGCAAGGATAAAATAGTCTTGTGATATTTTTCAACATGGGTCTTGGATGGACATGTAACTTGTGCATGCCATCCAGAGGTCCTGTAATTTCTGTAGCATCAGAAGTGTGTGTTTTTTATCAGTGCAAATAGAAAATATTTGTTTCAGGGTTTCTGTGTAGCTTGAACGCGAGTACAGCCAGGTTTCAGGGCAGGCTGGGCAACAAAATTGTTCTCCAGTCATACAGTGAGCAATCTCTGAAAAAATAATTAGGTGGTCAATACAAATCATAGCAACTTCAATAAACTGCTCATCATCCGAACTGTTTGTTATATCTGTCCCACCTTGAAATCCGGGATAGACTGGTGATGGAAATACACTGCGAATAGATGATACTCTGCAGCAGGGCATTTGCCTGCGGTGTCCATGGCCAAGGCGGCCCTACACCCAACATACGAACACGGTTTATGCTGCAAACAGGACGGTACCGCACAAAATAAAAGGAAAGAATAAGTCAAATTTATGGGTGCTGTCCTGTAACTTAGTTTGATATTCTAGGAATTTTACATGTACTACTCACACTTCCGTGGTTTTCATATGTAGAAACGCGGTTCAGTAAGTATAAACATGGTTGTTACAGTACCTGTTCTCGTGTCTGTATTGCTCCATTTGGGTGGGGCTAGGGAGGATGTATAGTGCTTCATGTGTCGTACAAAAACGGAGAGAAGTTGACGGTGAGGGCACAGTAGTGGAAACACATGATGCTGAGCAATGCAATCAATGTTGTTTTCGTCGCACATTCGGGAAATAATCACGACGCTTCGGCAACACAGAAATTCATCCGGGCGTTCCGGGTCGCAGCCTAAGCACCAGCATCTAAACAAGATATACAGAAAATTGGCTCAACAACATATGCCGTGTGAACCGACACAAAACACGCCTGCAGACAACGAGCTGTCACCTAAATAAATCTGCTGCTTGAATGAGAATGTCCGGCGACGAAGGAGCCTCATTGTCCGTTCCCGTGCATGCTTCCGTGCGTACTTGCGGTACTGGCAAAGGGTCTTTTGTAACCTGACATTCGTCTTCGGCGTAGCTTTCATAATAAAGGTCGTCGTCGTCGCTCTCAGAAAGCATCTCTTCGTCCGTAGCGCTTATGCTGAAAACACTTTCGATTGCATTGCGTCTCGCGTCGCCGCTGCAGACGCTGCTTTGTCTCGACACCCGTGACGACACTAGTGTCGGGCGTGGTCGGGGGATACCGAAACCGGATATGGAATTCGCATACCATTAAATTTATTTTCTCTACAACGAGGAAGAATTAAGCTTTCTCGTTTCACATGTAGCATACACGTCCTGTTTGGTGTCTAATACAGTCGTTATTCGAAAATCATCAGACCTCCGGACTGTCGCTTTAAAGTGACAGTCGCATCCGTTTCGGATGATTTCGTAGCTTTGGTGTCATTTTATTCCTTATGGACTGCTGAACACGCCATCGAAAACCCCACACCAAATAGTGGCGTTGTTCGGCTGTTATTCGATGGAATACATGACAAGAGCAGACGACGGATGTTGTTGTGTTCCGCTAATCCCTCTCTCAAAAAGTGTGGAAACGTATTTATCTAAGAACCAATCAGGGCGCGGCCTCCAGAATCTGGACCAGGACGCTTTTGATCCGCCGTCGTCTGCAAGCTCTGCAAGGCATTTGGATGTCAACATGTCCGACGCGAGCGTACGTTACCTGTCGTCGCTATTCAGAGATTTCCTCGCGAGGACAGCAGCGATGCAGTAATGGAGGACAATGATCTTTATTCTACGGATCCTTTGCAACGACACTAGAGATATCGAGGCAAAAATGGTCGTGACGATCATACGCCGTTCGTCAGTTCGAGCAGCTTCTCGATTCAGTGCTTGACAGACGCCCACTTCAAAAACAACAGCCTAACAGCTGCCTCTGCGGGTTTTGCAATCAGAGGAGCCGAACGTGTACTGTGTACTGTGCCGTGCAGTGGGCCCGGTAGCGACGCTCTGCACTAGCACATTGTTCTAGTGCATTACGGAGCATCCTCTTTTTTTCCCCGACCTATTCTACCGGCTGCAACTTCCTGCTCCAACAGACAACAGGTACAGCAACATGTTTTTTCAGTTTCTCTGAGGGGCACTGGCTATCACTTTCAAACGATAGCTAGATAGCTAGAAATCTCGCAGCCATCGCTACAAATTCCGTATCAAATCTTGCGTCTATCTCTTCCTTTTGTGCTCTATTTCACATGAAATGCATGTTTCTCCACAACTAGCACCCCATTTTTTATCGCCTGAATTCGGAAAAGCATCTCATTTGAACAAGTCCGACCCTGCTTATTATATTACGTGAAATATCTTGTTGGGCATGTTGAACTACGATGTTAACTGTACAGGACAAACACTAAGAAGGGTCACACACACACACACACACTTTAGTAGCATATTTTCTCTATATGTTGCTTCATGTTTATATCCTGTGTAGAGTTTAGCTTTGTTGTCTTTCATGCCACAAGGTATATTTTAGTGCTTTTACCCTTTTTAATTTACACAGCAGATTTAAGGATTTTTTCTCACAGGTGTCTATGATTCACCAGCTGGATCTCCGGCTACCTGGATGTGCTGTTGCTCGTCCAATCGCCATATGAGGGTACTAACAGATTCGGAAGGATAACATATTCCATTTACATGTTATAACTTACCATTCTATGGGTACCTTTTTTTTTTTACAATGCAGTATATTGGTGACACTATGAGTTTTGCTACTTGCCTGTATTCGGAGCAAACTTGCGAAGTGGAGTAGTTTGTACTGAGCGAGCATCCTCCAACAGGAAGAGACAGGGAACACGAACACGCACAGCAAGACAATCTGCTTTACTAGCAACTAAGTAAAAGATTACTAGAAGAAGCCGCCCACAGTTTTTCCAGAAGAGATCCCAGATTTTCCAGGTCTTGCGCCTGTGTTCTTAAATTTTTCTTCAAGTAAAGGATATGTCTTTGTTGTAGTCTGTTATGCAGTTGCTATAGTGAAGTAGATAGTCTTGTTGTGCATGTTTGTGTCCCTGTCTCTTGCTGGTTGAAGATGACTGCCTGTATTCGTAGGACATGGAAATTATGTGAGTGTACATGTGTTCGCACACTTATTCCATTTTATGCAGGTTTCTTTCATATAAATCGCTGCTCTTTGCATCCTTTTGCTCCACAGCAGTCCGGTGTTGTAAACTAACAACCTGTAAGTAAATCTTTCTGATCAGTCCAGTTGTAACTCATGTCAAGCAGCATAACATTGAGACCTCATTCCTACCTCATTCCTGCTGTCCATGTCTTGTTTTAGCTCTGTAATGTGGTGTAGATGTACATTGAACTGCACAATAAAAGGATAAGCAAAGCATGACAGAAATTTTGTTTTATCTTGAAAACTTCACAATGCAACAATACAGCATGTCTGTTTCGACTTAACATATTGGAGCATGAACAGGGACAAGGAGAACAAACACAGAGTGTTCAACTAGTAACAGATTTATTTGGACTAGGGGTGTTTGTCCAAATAAACCAGATGCTAGTTGAACGCTGTGTGTGTACTTGTCCGTGTGGGTTCTCCACCGTGTTCAACTTCACAATGATGCATTCAGGTGGAGGGCCCTGGGTCCCAATTTGCTTGTGGGATGGGTTAATGTACCAAGAGCTAACAGCCTAGCCAGGAGGTCCAAGGTGCATGGGCATCAGATATGCACAGGGGAGGGTCAACCTAACGACCCTCCTGAGGGATCCCTGAAATGCAACAGCAGTACAAGTGAGAGGCAAATGAAAGAGCAACTGACTCACACAAAATATGTCCGCAATAAGAAGTAGTTCATGAAACACTTTCTCCCTGATGCAGCTTTGGACATCTTTGTCCATAAATGTAAACTGGTAAAAAATACAGCGAATTTGTTGGGAAATGTGAAGGAATATGCCTCTGGAGGACAGCTACCAATATTTTGACTACTGTCCTTCTGTGGACTGTCCTCATCATTACCACAGTATTTAAACAAATATGATGGGAGAATTAGAATTACAAGCCCTGTGCAGAATATAACAACACCTGAACAAAAGACACGTAATACAGCATCAAAGTTTCACCTCTCAGTGTGCTTAAGTCTTAATTATATGCAGGAAATAGAAACAGTTACGAGCATGAGACTTGTACTGTCCAATGTTGTACCACATTAATGCACTCATGTCATTCACAGCAAGAAATAAGAAATGCTGCTTTGTGCCTTGAAATACTGCATGTGATTTCGTCAGGATATACCCTTTCATATGTCAAACATGCGAAGCACATTTGCAACATTCATGCCCTAAAAGAGAATGGCTGAGCACAGGAGGATGCTTCCCAATGACCTATTTTCTATCCAGGGCTGGCTTGACCATGTGCTCTGGATGCCGCAACTGCAGGCAGTTGTTGCTTTCAGGCATGTGCCTCTTGTTGTTATTATGACGTGAGTATTGCTGTTGGCGCAAGAGGGGCCCTTCAACGAGGGCTCTATAGTCTTGTTCGACTTAAGAAGGAAACAAAATCTAGTTCGTCAGCCGGTCATAATATTACTGCACGGCAGATAGGATGGCTGGACGCACAGAGGTCTCGCTTTCTCTCTGCGCCTGATAATGTAATTGTATATATTTCACTATTGCCAATTGCATCTTATTTTTGTTTGAGAAAACTCAAAATTTTACTATTGCACCTCCTTATCTCCAACGGCACATTTCTCAACTCAGCCATGAGATACAAGCATTCTTTTGGATTTAATCTAAAATGTAGATGAGCATCTGTATAGTTTATGGGCATACTGTGGAAAGTATGTCCTACATCACATGCACACGAGATATACACGAGGCTGCGACTGTAACTGTTTTTTGTGCTCCTCACTAAACAAAGTGTATTCAGATGAGATCTGCCAGCACATGACTTAAACTTGGTTTTCAGAATCTGAGCTCCCTGTTGTTTCACAAAGGGGGAAGCTCAGATCCTTAGGGTAAGCCGGGCTGCACTAAGGGAGATTGCTTTGTTTTTGCCACGCTATACATGCCACAGTGATGTGACATGTATAGCATGACAAAAGCAAATTAATCTCTCTTGGTGCAGCCCGGCTGACCTTCAGGATCTGACGAGCTTCCCCTTTTTTCGAAATAACACAACATCAGTAATACGTAGATTGGTAGAAATCCAGCGAACCAGTATAAGGAAGTATAAAGGGAATTGCCTCAGGACGAGAGCCGCTGATATTTCTCCTGGGCACCGTCCGGATCACTGGCATTATATTTGAAGGGTTACCTAACCCTTTAAATACCATTCCAATGATAAGGATGGTGCCCAGAAGAAGAACAGTCTCTGTTGGAAATATCAGCGGCTCTCATCCTGAGGCAATTCCCTTCAAATATCAGCAGTAGTATCGCCAAATAATTATGCTTCTACAACATATGCTTCACCATAGAACGTTGACGCAGCTGTTATATCAGGATCTCGAGGTGCTGGTGTGGAAGAGCTGATATTGCCAAAGGATGCCAGTTGCACACTTTTAGCTGTGCTCGTCCCTGTATACCCCAAGAACGACTGACACTATTGTTGGAGGGTGCTAGAAGGCTTGCCCTACTTGGCATCAGAAGTGGGTCTGAGTACCTGCAAGGCAAGGTCGCAAATAGTTGTGGGTTTTTGAAAAGTGTAACTGTATCGTAACGTGGCATCAATTCATGATAAAATGACACTATAATACTATTTGGATGAGTCACATTCTACTAGCGGAGATGTTGCCTTATGCAGTCTACTGTTTTAGGCAGTGATTATCCAATACTGCTCTGAACAAGAACTATTATTTCATGCTAATAAGGGAGTACTATTTATGCTCTGTGCCATAAATGGAACCCCATTCAATTTGAATTCGACTTTTTATTGTGGGAAAAAGTTACCTCTAATCTGATCAACTGAATTTATTCGATAAATAGATCAAATGCCCCTTCCTGAAATTAATCAACTTATTCTGCACCGGTTTGAACCAGTGGGTGTGTTCCAAGTACGCACATACAGCATTTTAGGTTTCACGCAAATCTTAACTGCAAAAGCGTCATGCAGTACTACTGAGTGCGCAGGCTGGAACAGCTATATATCTTTCTCGCATGGTTTGTGGCTGACCCCTGCTCATTTTATCGCTTTACGACGGGCCGTACATCCTATCTGGCACACACACAAAAATTCCGTGAAAGCGTCGTCGTAGCACCATATCTTCAAATCATTATAGCCCATTGAGGCTGCGAAAGAAATGTCACTTACCTCGAGCAATGGCATGCTGAGTAGTTGCCTTTGTTCAGTGGATATCGGCACGGCGTCAACTCAAACGCTTTCTTTTTTACTGGAATCCCTACGCGCATTCGCTTAATGTCAGTGGACCTGTAGACGTCGTCCGACAAATGCGAAGAATTATATATATAATTGGGTGTTTACGTCGCGAGACAACTGAGAAATGCGAAGAACAGACGCGTAGTTTTTCTCGTATGTCAGGGTTTGCACAGGAAATTGCATCTTCCCACTTTCGCTTCGCCTCGTGGTCCCTCGGCTCGTGAAACACCACTGGGTTGGCTGTGGGCGTCTTCATATAACCACCACAGTAACAACGTGCACCGCCTGACATGATCACTTAGGAGCTTCCAGACGTGAAAGAAATGTCAGCGAATTTCCCATTATTCGCAAGTGTCGAAAGCAGGGCAGACGAACTTGGAGACAATAACAACACGGGCGACTACTCCCAGACAGCGCAGCCCTCTGGTCCGCTTACATAAATACGTCACGTTGATGTCTGTCCCGCCGGTGCCTCCGCGGCTGCGGAGGCGGCTCTGATCTTTAAAATTCGTTTATTTAATATCTAAGCAGTTCCCAGTCATGAAACTTGGTCAAATAGACCAATGAACGATACCGAACATTATGGTATCAATTTGATAGACCCGTTTTCGGATGCGACTGTCACTTTAACTTTCCATCAAAATTCTGATAATGCGATGGTTTGATGGTTTCTTCAAAATCCTGTTGGCTTGATGGTCCATCGAAAATCTCATGGTTTGATGGTTCATCAAAACTACTCATGGATTGGCGGCTGCACCAGATATCCTGGTTGCTAATCCAGCAAGCCGAATGACATAAGAAAGCAGAATGCAGTTCATTGAGGGAATCAATTTTTTTTTTATCTTCATATGAAAGTCCTGTATTACATATATGAATGTACGTGGATATTAGTGACGACGCAGGTTGCTCATCTTTTTTGTGCCAAGTATTTTCGCACTGACATTGCCTCTTTTCTTCACCTCTTCGGGGTCCACCACACCAGCTTTCTGAAGGTATTATCTGAAAGGACCACAATAGCATACAAATTACGTATTAAGAAGTTATAGTACCCAGCTCAGATTCACTGAAGAGATCACTGTCCAGGCCATAATTCGATTTCATAAATTAACCCTGTGGGATAATAAAAACATTTTTAGAGTAACAGAAAGCAACACCTAGACACATTAACAGAATACAGTGGTGTTAAAAACACCTCTTGGGACTATCTCTCTTGGGACCTCTTGGGGACTATCGCATCCGGAAAAGGTGTGTAGAGACAGATACGGTAATGTTCAGCAAGATTTCAGTCCATTTGTGCAAGAGTCTCTTCCGAAAACAGCGTACTTATTAATTAAACTAGTTTTAAGGAGCACTCCCACTGCAGCTAAGCCAGAATGACGCAAGCCAGGCACACGAATGGGAGTGCAGCGCAGGTGATTGTCTCCGCAGTCGTCTGCTTCGCGTTTGCACCAAAGCATACTAAGTGAAAATACCTCGGTAAATGTGCCAACTTTCGCTTACTAATGTGGATGCTGACATGACTATGTTCCGCGGACCACAGTATTACGCTCCGGGATCTACAAACACACACGATGCTAACCAGAAAGAGCATTTCACGAGCCGATCTGAGACCTCTCCGCGACCTGCGGACGCCATCCATCACTACCGCCAGGCAGTCGGATTCCAAGGTATCACTGCCGCTACCATGATTAACCTTTTCCGCGTCATAGGGCGCTCACTGATTGGCATTGTCCAAGTGATGTTTGCAGAGAGGAAATTCCAGAATGCTCTCAACGTCCGTCGTCAGCTCTTGGCATGCATTACATCAAAATGCACAGAATCAACTCCACTAATCTGTGTCAGATTATCGGCACAATTGTCAGTGATAAACGAGGAGTAAAATGGCACTGTAGTTTCGGAATCGACCGCGACGGATGCGAGCAACTGGAAGCTAGTACCCATTTACGTAACTTGCTGCAGCGTGAAGAAAAATCGTGTACCAAGAGACGTACGGAAATTGAGAATATTAATAGTCTTCTTAATTTATGGTACAACACAAAGAGAAAAATACAAAAATCATATCATTTATAGACAGGAATAAATTACGCAAAATTAAAATATTAATTCTGAAACAGATGTCACATATGAGTGGACCCGGTACCCTGGACAATGGACCCTGCCTTCATGACTGCTTGAGAACACCAGGGGGAGGGGGGGCTCCTGATCCAGAGACAAATTGTGGTTGCATGCATTCATATGGGCTTACTGAAGCTGATGGCATATGTTCGTCGCTTCTGATCTGTAACAGCCTTGCTGCTCCAACAACTGACAACCGGATTGATCTCAGCTGTTCAATGGTCATCACAGTCTCTTACCCAGTGATCACATCACAGTCATCTCAGTCATCTGCTAGAAAGGCGATTATAAACACTAACATGAACAATGATATAATGCGGTGTGTTCCACGTAAATCCGTCGGCTGAATTTTTCGCGTGCAGGTGGCGCTATCGACTAACATTTCTTTGGTAAGACATCGGGACTACGCTACTCTCGTTCCCAAGACCAGGGCAGCTTTTGCGGAAGATAGAAAATGGCAAGCAGGCACGCACAATAACAACCAGCGCCCGACATGCACGGGCACGTCGCTGCTAATCGCCAACAAAACGAGGACAAAGTTATCACGTCCGTTCCATCTGACATCTTAGCATCTGGGAATAGCAAGCCGCCATACCGGTGGCTAACCTTTCCCTCTTATTTTTTTATATATAATAAACATATCCCCCCCCCCCGGGCAGAGAACTGAATCGTAATGCTTTTTTCTCCTCTAACAGCCACGCATCTGTCCCTCTTTCGGGTACTTTCTGAACTAATTTAATCGTAAAATTATTAAGAATCGTTCTAGCGCTTCTCCCATTCAGATCAAGGGCGTGACATCAGTATCGTCATCGTCTAGACACTGCTTCAACAGGAATGTTTCTTGTCAAAAAAAAAAACTACATGTGTCGAAATCAAAGCATGCATGCATCATAAGACAGAACAGGTCTGGACATATCAGGACTATCAGCACTATCACGCAAGGAAAAATCGCATGTTTGCCAGACAACAAAGGAAAGCAAGCGGAGAAACACTTGAACAAAGTGGAAAACACTCTACAGCATCAAACTATTTCGAAACACACACACCCCACTTATTCAAAAAACAGTACTCATCGTAAATCTGCTCACGACAAAGTCCACGAAATCGCACACCATCGACCAGTGAGAAACAAACCTCCCATTTTATGATGCTACACTTTTTCTCCACTAACACTCAACATAATGCTACAAGCACCAGAACCATAGAGCCACTGCATGCCGTCATCACATCGTGTCTGAAGACGTGTAGAGCGGGGCTAGGCAGCGGCAAAGACAAGTCATCCTATTATTTATTGGACTGCAACATTTTCTGCTCCCATCTAACTTTGCTCCTCTCTCCCTGAGCAACCAAATGTGCTAGAAATGTGTTCTAGATATTGAACGATAGAGAAAAATTTGTGCGTTAAAAACGTACCTTCTTTAGAGGTATCCGACCTACCGTCGGGGAGGTATGAGTGCTAAAAATGGTTTTGCCAATTTTTGCCTTATCTTCTGAATTCCGCATTTTTTCTTCAGCTTCCCTTTAAAGTGTAACCGTTTGCACTCCGTACAGGTATACTAGAGTGCCCACACTTTAAATGTACTGGCTATGAGGGTTGTGACGCGAATGAAATGGCGTCAGTAAGACTGCAAAATCGCGAGAAAAAATCACGTCGTGAAGACGGCGCCGCCTTACTCTCTCTTGATCTGGGGAGTGGTTCATCATAGGAAGCTCCGGGTACCTGCTTTCGTCTTCACTCAAGGTCGTTTCAACTTTTTTTTACTGAAATCAAAAAATGTCATCTGCGGACCTTGTTCGATTTAAAATGGAATTACCCTCTTGCACTGTGAGACCCTCTCAATGCAGGCTCGTTTTATACAACACATCAAACGGTATACTAGTCGGCCACATAGGGTTCGAAGGAAAATTATTATTTTTATTTTTATTTATTTATTTTATTTATCAATACTGCCAACTGCTTGTTAGCAGCCAAAGCAGGGGTTGGACATGCATTGTAAAGCTTACAGCAACTAAAACGAGCACTGCAGTAAAAAAAAACACCAACAACAAGAAGATACACTCAAAACAAGAATCTTTTGTGGAAAGTAATTACAGCTGATCACCAACGACAGCTAAAAATGCATTCACGGATGTTGCATGTACTGCGTCTGCAGGAAGACAGTTCCAGTCAGTTGTGGTCCGTGAAAAGAAACTGTATTTAAAGGAGTCTGTCCTAGGAATTTCTGTTCTGAACTGCAAATGGTGTGATCGAGTTCGACAATGTGAAGGCCTTCCAACGTAATGGTCAATATTAATCTTGTATTTCCCTTGGACAAGCTCATAAAAAATTTAATCTATTAATCTTTCGTCTTCTAACCAATGAGTCGAGTCCAGCTAATTCGTACATACAGGTAATGGATGAGCTATGGCTATATCGATTGTAAGTGAATCGTAAGGCTTTTTTGGATGGCTTCGAGTTTATCAATATTAGTGGTAGTGAAAGGGTCCCATACGAGGGAAGCATACTCTAATATCGGTCGTACACAAGTTTTGTAAGCGGCTAGCTTTGTATCAGGGGTAGCGTGCTTTCAATTTCGTTTCAAGAACCACAACCTATGAGATGTCTTTCGACAATTTTTTTCGATATGGGAATTCCAGATCAAATCATTCGTGATGTTAATCCCTAAATAGGTGTAGCTATTAACAAAATTGACAGCCCTGCCGTCGATTTCATACGTGTAACGTAAAGGATCACTCTATCTTGACGCAGTCATAACCGCACATTTTTGTACATTGAGGGCCATTTGCCAAGATGAACAAAAACTACTTATAGCATTAAGAGCAGTGTTAAGAGCGTCCTGATCCCTCCGGCACGAAATACGAGAAAAAATTACACAATCGTCTGCAAACATTGATACCTTCACAGAGATATCACGTACCATATCATTATAGAAAGGTAAGAACAGCAAAGGGCCGAATACCGACCCCTGCGGCACTCCCGATGTAACTGGCACTAATCCAGACCTATCGCCCCGTACTTCAACATACTGTTGCCGTACATTAAGATAGTCTGTCAGCCAACGTAGAATGATTTCATTCTTGAGAATCTCTCTGAGCTTTATCAGAAGTTTTACATGCGACACTTTGTCAAAGGCACGTGATAAACCTAAAAAGATAACATCCGTTTGACCTCTATTGTTGATAGAAATAGACAGATTGTGCACAAAATGTAAAAGCTGAGTTACGGTCGACAAACCTCTTCGGAACCCGTGTTGCCTTTCGGTAATGAAATTTATGTTGTCAATTGTGTGGTTTGCAATGTGCAAAATTCATTTATGAGTCATTGTGTAACTCACGTTGACGTCGGCAGGTCTTGGATTTCGAAGTTGGAGCCGAGTGATGGGCTTCGGAGTCGTATGATAAATTTTTGGTCGAGTAACGAGTTTGAGTTCAAGTTACGGGTATCGGAATCGCTTGATTGCACTGGGGGGATATGTTTATAAAGAAAAAGGAAAGGAACGGCGTGATGGGTTTTGAAGTCGAGTGAAGGGATTTGAGGTCGATTGAAAGGATTTAAAGGCGAGTTAGAGTGTAGTTTATCTTGCGTTTAAATGCAGGATCCACATCTCATCATATATGATGATGTGCCAGTCATTGGAACTCAGTAATGAGGTTTTATTCAGTATATCTGTACTTGTGATCACCGATAGGAGCCGTCGAAGAAAAAAAAACTTAAATTGCAGGTTGACGTCAGCAGGACTTGTATTTCGAAGTTCGAGCCATGCGATGGGCTTTGTAGTCGCATGATCGATTTTGGGGTCGACTAACGGGTTAGACTTCGAGTGACGGGTATCAGAATTTCGTGATGGGGAGCGGAGGACATGTTTGTTAAGAAAAAAGGAAGGAATGGCGTGATGGATTTTGAAGTTGAGTTACGGGTTTTGAGGTCGAGTGACTAGATTTAAAAGCGAGTTAGAGGGTAATTCATCTTGCGTTGAAATGCAGCATCCAGATGCCACCATAGACGATGACGTGCCAGTCATCGGGACTCGGTTATGATGTGTTATACGCAGTGTATATTTGTGCTTTCAATCTCCGATAGGGGCCGTCGTCAAGAGACTTCAGGCACACCCGCATATTAAAAGGGAGTCTGGCCATTAGGAAGAGTCACAAAAACAGGCTCGACCTGTCAATAACAGTTTCGCTCCTCTGATTGGTTTGCTTTTTACCAAGGGAGCCGCCATGACACCACATTGCCACCCAAAATGGCGACCAAAACAAACGCAGTGAAGCTGGGATTTCGTGAAAAAAAATTCACAGACTAACCTGATTTTACACTGCAAATGTACATCCTAATATAAATTCCTCGGAAATCAGTTTCAACTTATGCTCATCCATCGATATCTAACTGAAAATAATACGTTTTGTCGCAGGTGATAGGCGTAGTGAATACCGCGATCACAACGAAATGATAACAAAAACGGCGCTGTGCTGTACAATCCTACATTTAACAGCTAGATTTCATGGATATAAACATTCTTGCCTCTTATATTCAACTATTCACGTAGATTTGTTTAAAATTCATACCGGCAACAGAATGTGTCCCCACAGGTGGTTCTGCCGGCAGCGGTCGAACGACGGAAGCAGACGACAATTCCCAACGTGTCTTACGCTCCCTAGGTGGCGCTTATCAAATTTGCACCAACAATCCACTACTTTTGTAGATTACGAGAGGTATCTATTTCAATCCCATCCAATCCACTTGCCACCAAAAATGGCGCTGCCCATGTGGGATGGGGGCAAATAGTGTCGATAGGCTGATTGATAGCGGCCCATATTTCAGGACTTCATTGGTCGGAAAGCTGAAAAAGTGGGTGGAGCTTCATGTACAGGCATGACCCATTAATGGCCAGACTCCCTTTTAATATACGGCTCTGACTTCAGGTTACTGCTGACGTATTCAGATGACTTCAAGTTACTTCAGGTTACTGCTGACGTCTTCAAATGACTTTAAGTTACTTCAGGTGATCTCAGACGTCTTCAGGCATTTTCAGGTGGCTCCAGGTATCTCCAGATGACTTCAATAGAGTCCAAACGTCTCAATGTTGGTTCAAGTGACTCTTGATGTCTTCCGGTGGTTTCAAGTGGCTTCAGGTGATTCCGGACGTCTTCAGGTAACCTCACGTGACTTCAGATGAATACAGACGTCTTCAGGTCACTACAGGTAGCTCTAGACGTTTTCAGGTGGCTTCAGATGACTCCATGTGACTTCAAGTGACTTCGAGTAACTTTAGGTGATGCCTGACATCTTCAGGTGACCTCAGGTGATTTTAGGCGACTTCAGGTGATTTCAAGTGACTTCAGGTGACCTCGCACGTCTTCAGAACACTTCAGGTGGCTTCAGACGTCCTCCGATTACTTCAACAGGCTTCAGACGTCTCCAGGTGACTTCAAGTGACTTTAGGTGACACTGGACGTGTACACGTAACTTCAGGTGACTACCGACGTCTTCAGATGACGCAGATGTCTTCGGGTGACTTCAACTGATTTCAGAGGATTTCAGTCGTCTTCACGCGACTTCGGGTGGCTCCAGCTGTCTTCAGGTGACTCCAAGGGACTTCAGAGGTCTTCATCTGGCTTCAGGTGGCTCCAGACCATCTTCAGGTGACTTCAGGTGACTGCCGACGTCTTCGGATGACTCAAGGTGTCGTCATGTGACTGCAAGTGACTTCAGGTGACCTCAGACGTCTTCAGAACACTATAGGTGGCACTGGACGTCCTCAGATAACAGCAACAGGCTTCAGATGTCTTCACGTGACTTCAACTGACTTTAGTGATACTGGACGTCTTCAGGTAACTTCAGGTGACTTAAAGAGACTTCAGATGTCTTCATGTGGCTTTGGGTGACTCCAGACGTCTTCAGTTGACTTCAAGTGACTTTAGGTAACTCCGGACGTCTTCAGATAACGTCAGGTGTCTGCTGACGTCTTCAGATGACTCCAAATTTGTTCAGATGACTTCATGTGAATTCAGTAGCTTTAGGTGACTCTTCACATCTCCAGGTGACTTCAAGTGAGTTCAGGTGAACACAGTCCTCTTGAGGTGACTACAGAGAGCTCCAGACGTTTTCAGGCAGTTTCATGTGACCCCAGCTGTGACTTCGAGTAACTTTAGGTGACCCCTGACATCATCAGGTGGCTTTACACGACTTCGGGTGACTTCAAGTGACTTTAGTTGATACTGGACGTCCTTAAGTAACTTCAGGTGACTCCAGATGCCTTCGAGTGACTTCAAGTGATTTCAGATTACTTCAGACGTCATCAGGCGACTTCAGGTGGCTCCAGATGTCTTCTGGTGACTTCAAGTGACTTTACGTGATACTGGACGTCTTCAAGTAACTTAAGGTGGCTGCCGACGTCTTCGGATGACTCAAGGTGTCGTCATGTGACTGCAAGTGACTTCAGGGGACCTCAGACGTCTTGAGAACACTTCAGGTGGCTCCAGATGTCCTCAGATGACTTCGACAGGCTTCAGACGTCTTTGCGTGACTTCAAGTGACTTTAGGGGATACTGGACGTCTTCAAGTAACTTCAGGCGAATACCGACATCTGCAGATGTCTTCGGGTGACTTCAAGTGGTTTCAGATGACTTCAGACGTCTTCAGGGGACTTCAGATGGCTCCACACGCCTTCAGGTGACCACAAGAGACTTGAGACGTCCTCATGTGGCTTCAGGTGACTCCAGACGTCTTCAAGTGACTTTAGGTAAATCCAGACGTCTCAGATAACTTCGGGTGACTGCTGACGTCTTCAAATGACTCCAAATGTCTTCAGATGACTTCAGCTGACCTCAGACGTCTTCAGGCGACGTGAGCTGGCTCCAGACGTCATCAAGTGACTTCAGTACCTTTAGGTGACACTTCATATCTTCAAGTGACTTCAAGTGAGTTAGGGTGAACACAGACGTCTTCAGGTTGCTACAGGTAGCTCCAGACGTTTTCAGGCAGTTTCATGTGACTCCAGCTGTGACTTCAAGTAACTGACATGTTCAGGTGGCTTGAGGAGACTTTATGTGACTTCTGGTGACAACAAATGCCTTCAGGTGATTTCAAGTGACTTCTGGTGATCTCAGACGTTTTCAGCCGACATCAAATGGCTCCAGTCGTCTTCAAGTGACTACAGGTAGCTCCAGACGTTTTCAGGCGGTTTCAGGTGACTCCAGACAAGTTCAGGAGGCTCCAGTTGTGACTTCAAGTGACTTCGAGTAACTTTAGGTTCTCCCTGACATCTTCAGGTCTCTTGAGGCGACTTTAGATGATTTCAGGTGACAACAAATGCCTTCAGGTTATTTCAAGTGACGTCAGGTGACCTCAGACGTTTCCAGGCGACTTCAAACGGCTCCAGACGTCTTGATGTGACTTCAGGTGACTGCCGACGACCTGAGATGACTCTAGGTGTCTTCAAGTGACTGCGAGTGACTTCAGTTGACCTCAGACGTCTTCAGAACACTTCAGGTGGGTCCAGACGTGCTGAGATGGCTTCAACAGTCTTCAGACGTCTTCTGGTGACTTCAAGTGCCTTTAGATGACACCGGATGTCTTCAGGCAACTTCAGGTCCCTACCGACGTCTTCAGGTGACTCCAGGTATCTTTGGTGACTTCAAGTAATTTGAGATGGCTGCAGATGCCTTCAGGTGACTTGAAGTGACTTTGGTTAACTCCTGACATCTTCAGGTAACTTCAGGTGACTGCTGACCTCTTCAGATGACTACAAATGTCTTCAGGTGACTCCAGGTGACTTCAGACGTCTTCAGGCGACTTGAGGTGGCTCCAGATGTCATCAAGTGACTTCAGTGCATTTAGGTGACTCTTCACATATTCAGGTGACTTCAAGTGAACACAGACGTCTTCAGCTGACTACAGGTAGCTCCAGACGTTTTCAGGCGGTTTCAGGTGACTCCAGACACGTTCAGGAGACTCCAGTTGTGACCTGAAGTGACTTCGAGTAACTTTAGGTGCTCCCCGACATCTTCAGGTGGCTTGAGGCGACTTTAGGTGATTTCAAGTGGCTTCCGGTGACCTCAGACATTTCCAGGCGACTTCAAATCAGGGGCGGTCCCAGCGATGTATTTTGGGGAGGCGACGTCTGCGAGCCTTTAGCCAATCGCTATCCATTTGGGTGCGAGAGGGAGGGGTTCTGGACACGGGCACAACCTTTTCTCGCACGAAATCCTATCACTGGTAATCCATTATAGGTATAGTGCCCACCATGAGCCTGTTATACTCGACCTGCACCGCATTCATGTCGACCTAGTTAGCATCCTATGTACGAGGGGTGTTCAAGTGAAACAAGGACTTTCTGTCTCCTGAGTGTACAAATGGCTCGCGCTACTTCTTTTTCGTCATTTTCACACGCGACAGGCCTCCGCGTTCACCACGGTGTGGTTCAAAGTTTGTGCAAAAGAGAAGACAAGTGCTGGACAAGATGGCCGACAACGAGTTGAGCGCACACAAGGAACAGCGAATTGTCATGAAGTTTCTCGTGAATGAAGGTGCAAAGTCATCTGAAATTTACAGAACACCTCAGGCTCAGTATGGCCACAATACACTTAGCTGCAGCAAAGCGTTTGAGTGGTGCAAACGGTTCCGAGACGGTCGTACATCAGTACAGGACGAACCTGGCCGGGACGGCTCAGAGTCCAGTGTCAGAGTTCCTAGGAACAACTTGTGAAGCGCCCGATCCTCAAAAACCGACGGATAACATGTCTCGAACTGACTCGAAAGACGGACCTTTCTGTGGGAACGTTGAACACTATCATTCATGAACACCTCCAGCTTTGGAAAGCCAGGCCTCATCACCAAAGGAGTCCTCCTCCTACAGGACAATGCACGCCCACATAACGCACATCTCACGACAGGCACCTTACAGGAGCTTGGCTGGGAGTTGCTGCCACATCCCCCTTACAGTCCAGACATCGCCCCCTGGCATTTCCATCACTTCGGTCCACTCATGGAGTCCCTGGGGGCTGCCACTTCGGCTGCGACGACGAGGTCAAGAATACGGTCCGATCATGGCTGCTACCCTGCTGGGATCCAAGCCGTCGTGAAACGCTGGGACAAGCGCATTAGTGCAGCAAGAGATTACGTTGAAAAATAAAACTAATTGCTCGCCTCTAAGTTCATTTTACTTTTGCGAAAAATGAAAAGTCCCAGTTTTGTGAGACAGATCTCGCGAGCCCAATCCACATCACCATCGTCAGCGCAATAAACGCTCGCATTTCGAATCCCCACAACCTGGTGGAGGTGCGTTCATCGATCCCTTCCTCAAGGCAGCCCTACTACAGCTTAAAGACGCACCCCGGAACTTCTTCCTGGAACATAACCTGGAACTTCGAAGCCGACGAGTACTGTCCATGGCCACCAGTGCTCCAGCCGTCGCAGCTGGTAACGGTACTGTTCCGGCCACTCAGGCCACAACATCGGCATCTGCCGCTCCTGTCGTAAGGCAACGTGACCCTCCTTCCTTCAGCGGCCTCGACGGCCAAGACGTCGACGATTGGCTAGACGAATTCTGTCGCGTCTGCCGCCACAACAGGTGGGACGATGGGAGCAAACTTATTAATGTTGCTTTTTACCTTTGCGGTGTAGCGAAGACATGGTTCCTCAACCACGAGGGAGAATTCAGAGACTGGGGACAATTTGCAAGCCGCTTCCGCGATCTTTTCGGCAGACCGGCATTTAGAAAGCTAGACGCTGAGGAGAAGCTTTCCTCCCGGATCCAGCTGAACGAAGAGTCCTACGTGTCTTATATTGAAGACGTCCTGTCACTTTGCAAACGTTGTAACCCGGATATGACTGATGCCGAGAAGATCCGTTGCATCCTCAGGGGCATTCGCGAGGACGCTTTCCAGCTGATTATGAGCAAAGACCTCGCTACTGTAACAGATATCCTTGATTTCTGCAAGAAACTCCAGGATGCTAGAAATCTTCGACATCGGGAGACGTACGTTAGTTATGGGCCAACGAATGGTACATCATCGCTCAGTGATCTGCGCCTTCTGGTCCGTGAGATTGTCTGGGAAGAAGTTGCCAAAGCAGTAGCTACAAACAGCTACAGAACTTCGCATTAGCCCGCATCCTTGGTGCAGTCTATCGTACACGAGGAAATTGCAAACGCCCTCGCGCAATCATCGCCGCCGACTCGTCCCCTGTCGTATGCAGATGCTGTCCGAGCTAATTTGTCCGAAGTTTACCTACCGAAGCCTACGATCGCCGCTGTAACACAGGAACACAACGCGCCGCCGTACCCTCACGCTGCTGCCCCTATGCCGGCTGCTCGGCCGAGACGCTAGCTTACTTGTTATTACTGTGGGATACCAGGGCACATTATGAGGTTCTGCAGAAGACGCCAACGGGAACAATATTGGTCCGGCCATCGATACACGCAACCGTCTTCCTTTGCCGATGAACATTTTCCAGACCGCCCTCTTGGATACTCCTATTACGGTTCCAAGGGCATGTCCAGTGGCGACGCCCAAGCTGCTCGGTACGCTTCCAGCCCACGACGCTCACGGTCCCCTGGTCGCCAACGGAGATCCCTTTCGCGCAGCCCGGTTCGTCTTGCGTCGCCCCCTCCGCGGGGAAACACGTAAATGCAGTCCCTGGAGGTCGCACTGCACAATTCGCTTCATCTGCAAATGTTCCTCCCTATCGCCCCCGCAATTGCGTTAAGGTCATTATTGTTGGAAGCCCCTGCTCTGCATTGATCGATACCGGTTCATCTGTTTCCGTACTCTCATTGGACATGTGCAAGAAGCTACGTAAGGTGACGTTTCCCGGTGGAGCCTGTCTGAAGTCAGCATTTAATAGTATCTCCCGTCCCGTTGGTACCTGCACTGCTCGCGTCACTATTTCCGACGTAAGTTATCCTATGGAATTTCGAGTGCTCCCCTCATCATCACACGATGTCATCTTGGACTGCGATTACCTTGAAGAGAACAAAGCTGTTATTGATCATGCCCGGAGTGAGATCTCGTTACCTACACAACCTGCATACCGAAACTCGGAGGAACGTTGGCCTTTCAAATTACATGCTACAGAAGACATTGTGCTTGTGCCTCGTGCTACGTCCTTCGTACCCGTTTCTTCGCTACTCGCACCATCGTACGTCGACGTCATATTGCCTCCGAACCAAGATATCCTATCTCGCAGAGGTCTCATCGCTCCATTCGCTCTTTCACGTCTCGCCGGTGGGAATACTTTCTTCCCTGTTAGCAACACACTTCTGGAGCCCGTTCTTTTGCCTACCGGTTTTGTCGTCGCAACCTGCGGGCTTGTGGATTTTGGCACAGTTACCAACATTGACGAGGCACATGTGGGAACAGCCCTGCTGCAGATTGACGACTCGGCCCTTGCCCCGATGGTGTCCTCTACTCTTGCTCAGGAGCAAAAAGCTGAATTATCGTCTCTGCTGCGCAAATTCACCGACTTGTTCGACCTTGATAAGTCCCCTCTTGGCGTTGCACGTAACGTTAAGCATGCGATCAAGACAACGACCGATAAACCTCTCCGCCAACGTCCGTACCGCGTTTCCCCCGCTGAGCGTCAAACCATCGAACAGGAAGTTACACAGATGCTGTCTAAAGGGATAATTCGCCCGTCATCGAGTCCTTGGTCGTCCCCTGTAGTCTTGGTTCCCAAAAAAGATGGTTCTATTCGATTCTGCATCGACTACCGTAGGCTTAACAAGATTACTTGCAAGGATGTCTACCCAATGCCCAGAGTCGACGACGCCCTAGATTCTATGCAGGGAGCCAAGTAGTTTTCGTCGCTTGACCTTCGATCTGGCTATTGGCAAATTCCCATGGCGGAGGAAGACAAGCCGAAGACCGCCTTCGTCACTCCTGACGGCCTATTCGAGTTTAACGTCATGCCGTTCGGCCTTTGTAACGCTCCGGCAACGTTTGAGCGTATGATGGATAGTGTCCTCAGAGGTATTCGCTGGGAAACCTGCCTGTGTTACCTGGACGACGTTGTCGTCTTCTATGAAACGTTTGAGGATCACTTGCATCGCCTGGAGTCAGTGTTCTCGGCGTTCCGAAGGGCAGGCCTCCAGCTCAACCGGAAGAAATGCCACTTTGGTTTTGAACGCATTAAAATGCTTGGACACATCGTCTCCGCGGAGGGGATCTCCCCTGATCCCGACAAGATACGGGCCGTGTCTAATTTCCCTACACCGACTTGCGTCAAAGAGCTCCGCAGCTTTTTGGGACTCTCTTCGTATTTCCGGCGCTTCATCGAAGGTTATGCACACATTGCAGCACCTCTCACTGCACTCCTCTCCGGTGATGCAACCTTCATCTGGAATTCAGAGGAGAACACCGCCTTTGAGCAACTAAAAGCAGTTCTCACCACCGCCCCCATCCTAAGACACTTTACTTTTGCCCCTCTCTTCCCGTCGAGTTGCACACGGACGCCAGTGGTGCGGGATTAGGCGCCGTTCTCGCCCAGAGAGAACCTGAGGCTCCTATGGAGCACGCACTTGCGTACGCCAGCCGGAAGCCGAGTAAAGCGGAAAAAATTACTCTGCAACTGAAAAAGAATGCCTCGCGGTCGTCTGGGCTATAGGAAAGTTTCGGCCATACCTCTACGGACGTCATTTCAAAGGGATAACCGATCACCACGCGTTGTGCTGGCTGGCTTCTCTAAAAGATCCTTCTGGACGCCTTGGACGGTGGGCCCTCCGTTTACAGGAGTTCGACTTTTTAGTGCAATATAAGTCAGGCAAAAAACATCAGGATGCCGACGCTCTGTCCCGCTGTTCCCTCGACATCGATGACTCTCACACATCTCTTTCCTACGAAGACATCATGTGTCTTTCTCAGATTGATCCAGACAACTTCGCCGTTGAACAACTTAAGGATGAATCGGCCCGGAAGCTCATTTGTCATCTTAACGGCTCTATTCCGTCTGCTGAAAAAAAATTCGTTCGCAGAAGGCAACATTTCGTACTGCAAGACGGTGTGCTCTACAAGAGAAACTACACGCCCGAAGGCGACCGGCTTCTGCTAGTTGTACCCCGACATCTTCACGGCAGGATACTGCAAGTATTTCACGACGACCCAACTGCAGGGCATTTAGGGTTTTTCAAAACATACGAGCGAATTCGCCGAAAGTTCTTTTGGCCGCGCCTCTACAAAAGCATCTACAAATATGTTTTTTCCTGCCAGCTCTGCCCAAAACGGAAGACAACCTCTTCGTCCTCCGGTGCCCTCCACCCGTTACCTCCCCCTGAGCATCCTTTTGAACGCATTGGGATTGACCTTTTCGGCCCGCTACCGTTGTCTGCCTCTGGTAACCGCTGGATTCTGACTGCAGTCGACCACGCAACCAGGTTTGTCGTCGCCTCACCCCTTCCGTTTGCTACGGCGGCAGAGGTTGCAGCGTTCTTTCTTCACCGCATCCTCCTGCAACACGGCGCGCCAAGAGTCGTTCTGAGCGACCGCGGCTGTCAGTTTGTCGCTCGCATTGTCAACGAGGTCCTCTCCAGTTGCTCTGTTTCTCATCGTCTGACATCCCCGTACCACCCCCAGACCAATGGGTTAACAGAACAATTCAATCACACGCTGGCTGACATGCTCTCTTTCTACATCACGCCACAACAAGACAACTGGGATGACTTGCTCCCATATCTTGTTTATGCCTACAACACTGCCACCCAGTCCACGACCCGGTTTAGCCCCTTCTACCTGGTGTATGGACGAGAACCCGTGCACACTATAGACACGCTCTTCCCGTATGCGCAGAACATCTCTAACCCCATCCTTGCGGACGCCACCTGTCGTGCTGAAGAGTGCCGCCAGATCGCCCGGTGCCGCACATTTGACGTTCAAGCCGCCACTAAGCAGCGCTACGACGCTACCCACGTGAACGTCGTCTACACTCCTGGGCAGCGTGTGTGGCTTTGGGTTCCTCTTCGGATGCCGGGTCTCACCTCCAAATTCTTTTGCCACTATGTCGGCCCGTACCAAATCGTCCGGGCCCCTTCCGACGTCACTTACCTCATCGAGCCAGTAGAACACCCAACCGACCATCGTCGCCGTTCGACCGAGTCCGCCCATGTGTCTCGCCTCAAGCCGTACGTCGCCCGACCCCCGCAGGACACTACACCGCCTACACCTCGCCAGGATGGCTCCTCTCCGGAGTCGGGGGAAGTTGTGAGACAGATCTCGCGAGCCGAATCCATATCACCATCGTCGGCGCAATAAACGCTCGCATTTCGAATCCCCACAGTTTGACTTGAACGCCCCTCATATGATGTCATCCTAGCTAGGTCCCGTCTGTTGTGTGTTGTGGTCGGCGGGATGGATTGGTATGCTAGACGATGGGAAGTCTTATGAGTAACAAGTTTGGGGGTGTGCCCTTTCCGCTCTCCTTGAGACAAAATTTGGACCAGGCTATGCTTTTGGGGGGCGACCGCCCCAATGCCCCCCTGGGACTGGCACTGCTTCAAACGGCTCCAGACGTCTTCAGCTGACTTCAGGTGACTGCTGACGTCTTGAGATGACTCTACGTCTTTAAGTGACTCCAGGTGACCTCAGACGTCTATAGAACACTTCAGGTGGCTCCAGACGTCCTCAGATGACTCAACAGGCTTTAGACGTATTCGGGTGACTTCAAGTGGCTTTAGGACACTGGATGTCTTCAAGTAACTTCAAGTGACTACCGACGTCTTCAGGTGACTCCAGATCTCTTCGGCTGACTTTAAGTAATTGGAGATGGCTTCAGACGTCTTCAGGCTACTTCAGGTGGCTCCAAATATCTTCAGGTGACTTCGAGAGACTTCAGACGTCTTCATGTGGCTTCAGGTAACTTCGGGTGACTGCTGACGTCTTGAGATGACTCCAAATGTCTTCAGGTGACCTCAGACGTCTTCAGGCGACTTGAGGTGGCTCCAAACGTCTTTAAGTGACTTCAGTACCTCTAGCTGACTCTTCACATCTTCAGGTGACTTCAAGTCACTTCAGGTGAACACAGACGTCTTCAGGTGACTACGGGTAGCTCCAGACGTTTTCAGGCGGTTTCACGTGACTCCAGACACGTTCATGCGACTGCCTCGACTCATTTCGTCTCGTTCAGGATTTGAACCCTCAATCTCTAAAGATGGGCAATTTTGCATTTTTCAATTATCATACCAGAAGTTCAATAGGCAGATGCACCAGGGAATCCTGATACACTTTGACTCGAAGAAATTGAAAGAGAACATCATAGCGAAACCTTGCAATATATCAAAAGTATTATGCTATGGCAACGAGCGTTGGGGCTATTGGGAGGGTTTTGATTTGACGTAGTACTAGCACAGAAAGAAAGTCATTCTGTGTCAAATTATAAGGTTACATCCTTTCTTACGGGCATCTGATAAGCCCTTGCGGAGAATTATTCCCCAGAACAATTTATGTACGAGCATTGCTTGTGTTGGTTTCAAAAGCATGTCTAAACAGGAAATCCCAATCTCGACATGAGCGCTGTGGACTATATACATGCCAGAAGCAGGGGATATTTGCATGTTTCGAACTCAGTCAGATATATCTCAGAAATAACTTCAACACCTCCTCATAATGTATTTTTGTGTCGCGTTGGATGCGAAGCACGGATCGCTTGCACCGGTGACGTCTATACTAGACCACTTCGTCCCGCCCACTTCTTTCGAGTTTCGTCTCTAGTGCTTGGGCTCATTAGTTTACTAGACTACTTCGAAGGATCATACATCTGCCCAATAGGAACAATTTCGGGGTCTTTCTCAAGAGGGGCGTTGATTTCAGGGCTCCGATAAGCAACGCATTTTCTGAAAGGTCGCCTAACAAATTCGCCAGGCTACAGACAGGTATGTTGTCTAAACTGCGGTCCCCGCTGTGTCTGTATTCTTTACAATGTGGCACAAAATCTTTGCCTAACAGATCCATTTTGAAACTCAAAACAGCGTCGTCGCTTCTTGCATAAAATTTCCAATTTGTGTGAGCAGTGCTTGAGGTAGGCTAGTAGTTTAAAGCACACACATGCTGGAAACTACATGGATCGGTAATGCTCCAAATCTCATGGTGGGTGAGGTTCTGGGTGGATTTAAGAGGCGCGAGATTTGCCATCCGACTTAGGAAATTCAGCGATGTGGGCGTTGTACTACGTAGTTAGTTGCCACTCCCAAGCGATGTTTTGAACTCTATATATAATTGGTACAGGTAGTTTTTCGTCTGGACGCGCACGAAACGACTGTTCAAGAAGCTATATTCAGACTTCGATTAAAACGAGGTCCTTCCAGGAAGAAATAAATTAGGACAGATGAAGAAGATTAACATTAATTTTTGGTGGAAAAAATTCAGACTCCTTGGGGATTTGAACAATCGATCTCCAAAAAAAGAAATTTTTTTCAGTTATCATGCATCCCTTTTGTTTGGGCTAGACATATAGTTGTGTCATTTTGGTGCAGAAGGTTGAAGTGTTTAATGGATGTAAACGGTCGCTATGGGGAAGATGACCTCCACACTGTCGGAGCTTCCTTGAGAACGTATTTTGCTAAGCTTGCTTGTTTGTAGTTTGTGGAGCGACTACTAATGAAGTTGTATTACCGTTTTGCGGACGTTATTTAATCGCTAAAAGTTTTAGTGATGTCAATGAGGGAAAGTGAAATTCTACGGACGCGACTTTGTGGGCTGAACTAATGTTGGAATGGTGAAATCAGGGTTTGGGGAAAGTGTGAAATCATTGTGATTTGTTGTATATTTATAAGGCTGTGCACTGACGTGAGTGAACAAAAGCGGTCCGCACACCACCGGTACCATAAAGAGACAAGACAGAAACATGGGGCCGCATATGATGTTACATTAGCGAACAATGAATGAGCCTACCTATGATGGAAATAACATTTCAGAATGTCTGCCTAATCCCGCACGAATCGTATTAAGGTACACGATCTGCCCTGAGGGGCATATCATCAAGGAAAGCGTTCAGTAACAACAACAATATCACCAGCATCCCGGAAGGGCGTTTCATGCGATCACTAAACATTCACATCATTTCCACCGCATGGTTCCAAGCAGCACAGAACCTTGGGCCAATATTGGGAAAATATTGGCTAAATCATGGCAATATAGGCCCATGATTACCAATATTTAGCCAATATTCTCCCAATATTGGTAGAATATTGGGAATATTGGACATTATTCCCAGGATTTTACCATTATTCTGCTTTATTGGTAGAATATTGGCCATTATTCCCAGGATTTTACCAAGATTCTTCAAATATTGGTCAAATAATGGGAATATTGGCCATTAATTGCACATATGGTATAACTCATATTAAACTTTTTTTTACCATTTGCTGCTGTAACCCAGCGATGGCACGTTTTAATTACGAAGCCAAGAGGTCGAGCAGTTGAAAGATGAAAGTCACTGAAAAGGTTACCCAGCTGTAGGAGTCGAACCCACATCTTCTGGATTGCCGATCCAGGGCTCTACCAATTGAGCTAAGCTAACACGCCTCTCCAGCGACTTTCAGTGACTTCCAGGGTGCGTCATCTGAAGGGACAAACCTCATTCTCTCTCACTCATCCTCCTTTCACTCTTACATTTTTGCTCACTCATACACACATTCATACGACGGGATCGACGCAGGCGGCAACTGTTGAACATGAAATAACTGATGTTCTGAGGCTGGAACAACATAAAAGGGACAAATACATACAAAGCCTCAATTTTCCTAAGAAATTAACGATGAAAGATGAAAGTCACTGAAAAGGTTAGCCAGGTGTAGGAGTCGAACCAACATCTTCTGGATTGCCGGTCCAGGGCTCTACCAATTCAGCTAAGCTAACACGCCTCTCCAGCGACTTTCGGGGTGCGTCATCTGGAGGGACAAACCAGCCACTCTCTCTCACTCATCCTCATTTCACTCTTACATTATTGCTCACTCATACACACATTCATACGACGGGATCGACACAGGCGGCAACTGTTGAACATGAAAGAACTGATGTTCTGAGGCTGGAACAACATAGAAGGTCGAGCAGGTAGTGTAATATTAGCTGGTTTATATTTCCTTAAACATACCGTTCTGTCACAAAACTAAAATTTGTGTGCATTTGGGGAGCAACAGCATGCAGTGTTTCTGTTGTATGAAGCATGTGTTGTAAAGAAACAAACAACACAAGGTGAGTCACACTTTAGTTGGAGACATTGAGATTTATTATTAGAGCACAATTCTATCATGTGATCAGATGCAATCATTTATTGCTTAACTTGTACACTTCGATATGAATAGTTATTGATATATACATGTATTGTCGGATCAAATGTGGGCACTTTCCTGCAAATGTGTACAACCTAAAAACACAGTGTACAATCCCGAATAAATGCAGTACTCATAACGTATAAAAGCAACGTAATGTGACCAAAGTTTATGGTGATACATACTGATGTCATGTTTTGAAGTGGTCATGATATAATGGGATAATATCTAGTTCTAGCCAACAATCTGCACCTCGTTCGCTGTCTACCACCCAGTGAATTTCGACATCTTTCAAAACACTCTGAAAGGAAGACTGCGCACCAAATTTTCCCAAATTGGCACAGAAAATTAGAAATATTATGTTCTTTTGAGTGATTGGCGCTCCTCCATGGAAGTGCCGTCATGGAAGGCCTGTGACAAGGGCTTCACCTCACCAGTATTCACCGTGTACGACTTTCTGTACTTTTTGCTCTGACCGCTTGCGAATATTTTAGAACGAAATCCAGGAAGCAGATGGCTGGCCATCCATGTAGCATGAATAAATTAGAAAGCGTGTGCCCAAGAAACAGCCAGTGACCCACAAAAGACATGCAGGGTACAGGGGCTTGCAGAGGGAACCACAAAAGTTTTGGTTTTGTTTTAAGCTTCCCCGCTCTTTCAGCAACTAACGGGTGCCTGACTGCGAAACCAACTTTATTCCTCATTTCCGGAGAATGTATTGAACACAGCCATTATAATAGTTTCGGATTGCCCTGGAGTCTCCCTTTAAGATAAATTGGCTGCGAGTAGAACTGATGAGACTTTGTGGCCTTACCGGGGCCTTATAAAATATATGTGGAATTAAGCCTTCTCGCAACACAGAACACCCTCAAAAATGGGATAAAAAACATTAGAATGGCATGGAATCAAAATGTTACGGTCGAAGAGAGAAAGTAACTGTAACCAAGTAACTGAAAAATACACCTTGCAATATAGCCAGACATTCAACATTTTCAAGAAAGACGTAACAGAAAAACAATCTATAGCATTGGAATAACAACAAACCGATCATTGTGGGGCACGCACACACATTCTAGAGCACGCTGAATTGCTTGTAAGGCAAACGTTCGTGAGGAAGTGGAACGGCTGCACAGACAAATATCTATTTGGCTTGATGACAATGGAACCGAAAAAAAGTTACTTTTTCCATTCAGCACATGTGCTTCCACAGTGGCCCCATTAACCTTGTCAACGCAGACCGGAACCCTTCCATTTACAATACAACATGATCCAATGCGAACTTGCTTTCGAGCTTGTTTCGCAGAATGAACATGCACACCTTCAGAGAGCCTTCTACTAATTTGTGAAAGTGGCTTATTTCCCTACCTGAGGATCCTCTTAAGTTTGCCCAGAAAGTTTTCAAACGGAAAAGCACTAAAACAGTCTAAAGCACCACGAGTCAAACAATCCTCCGCAAGATGGCACAATGTGTGTACATTGTACACCAAATGTTCAGCAGCATATATGTCTCGAAATGTTTCAATAAAATGGTTCAACAGGTCCTGCGCATAGGTGTTGTACTGTGAACTGAGCTCGATGCATGCTAGTGTCCTGATGGCAGTGTGCAGTAAAAGAAAATTCTGATATTTTTCTGTAGGTAGCAAGCCTTTTAGCACTACTGGTCCCAAATACAGTAGGAAGTTCCGAAATTCAGTCGCTTTCCAGCGCTCGAGCTCTTCACCACCTCTGGGCCTGCGCTGAAACACTGTTGGAAAGTTTTTCCTACGTGCCCTGAGGCGATTGCTCAGCAAGGTACACTGAGTTGCACTAAGGCAGTGCGGACGTGTTCCACGGACCCATAACATGAGAAGCTTACGTACAATGCCCAGGCACACCAGATGCATGTAATCCGCTGGAAACAATTTGACAATGTCACAATCCAATGCCAAAAAGGGAGACGTCGCTGTATGATGTTCTGACTGTTCTTTGTTTCTAAATGATGAATTGGTACCCTTGGGTGCATTCAGGTCTGGAAACGTTACTTTTCTACAGCAGTACACGCCTTTTTGAAGACACTTTTCGCATCCGTAGTATCCTGTGTGGGATTTAACTTGTTTCAAGAAGCTCCTTGCCGGAGCATCGCAGATTACTGCTGTTAGCTCAACTCTTACGTGAACGCCTTTGTAGGTGAATCCGTCATCCATGAGTACAGCCAGTTCCTCCAGAAAATGATAAACAAATTCTTGTACATCTGGCGGTTTTCCAGTGCTGCAGTATAAGCTTACCATATAAACGCTCCGAGTCACCACAGTTTGTCACTCTGCACAATATCGGCCAGAAAGACTTTCCCGAGGCCTTGAACAGTGGCAAGTCATCAACACTAGCTTGTAATTTCAGCTTCTGGTTTGTGGGTACATTGAAATGTTTGAAAACATCCTTTATTCCAGAAAGGAGTCCGAAATGGACAAATAACTCATCTTCATTTAGTTCTGCCTTTCTTTCAGTACGAACAAGAGTGCAACAGTCTTTGGGGGGGGGGGGGGTCGTGTCCATGACTGCGAAAGATACGAATGACATCATTCATCAACGCATGTGATGTATGTAATGTTGTATAAAAATTGCGCAGGTCCTCGCCAAGGTCTTTTGGCATTTCTGTATCCACATCCTCTCTGAGGGAGGTTCCGTCTAATGGAGTAATGGACTGTTCATCTGTAGCAGAAGGAAACAAATTATTGGTTACATCACAACATACTCAAACTTATGAGACTCTTATTGCAAAACAAAAATCAGCTTCAGTATCAACTCGTGTTCCATGGATCGTATATTATCATTACAGGTTATGATTGGCTTTTGTAAGCACAACTCCAGTGAAACACAAGTGGTCTACTGTCTGAGTGACCTCTATTCCAATGCTGATGACTCTGTACAGGCTGATGCAATATTATTATATTTTTTGTAAGTCATTCGACAAGATTCTTCATAACTACCTCGTTCGGAAACTCTCCATGGTTAACCTTGACTCGCAGTTTGCAACTGGATTGGGGACTTCCTATCTACCCGTACATGTAATGACCACACATCAGAGTTAGCGCCAGTCACTTCAGGACTCGTTTGACCGAATTCATGCTCTTTCTTCTGAAGTGCGCCTCTTTGCTCATGACTGCGTACTGTATCGTAAAATTGTAACTAACATAAAACTGACCATATTACAGAGCATGACCTTTTTCTTATTCATTCATGGTCTGAAACTTAGAAAATGCCACTGAACGTGCACAAATATCTTTTCATCTCATTTCATCGCTCTATCCCTAATAATTTCCCTGTGCTTAGCTCCTAACTCAATAACCGCCAACTCGGGGTGGTAATATCCTGTACAAATATGTCGAAATGTATCTTTCCCAAAACCTAACTTGGAATATGAAGACAGATTTTATTGGTTAAGAGTTCTCAACAAAGCTATATTAGACATAACCTGAAAAACCACCCGCAGCCGTTAAGAAAATGATTTTTTTATCACTTTTATGACCTAAACATGCTACACCTTTATGGAATTTCTCTCATTTATTCTAAATTTATCAAATTGGCGTTCTCGAGGCTGTCCAAAATAGAGTGGCCAGACTGATCATGGGATACCTTTTTCTTTGTCGTCCTTTTGTAATTTTGAAGATCTACTTACTTCTGTTACCCCACCATGTCCTTTGGACCATTGGGATATTTTGAAGTAAATAAATAATTAAAACCTATATGTGTACGTTCGTCTGACTCTTCTACATCCTCGGGTGCCTTCAGAAGCTCCGAGTCAAAGTCACAGTCCGTCGTGCTGTCAGTTTCTGCAGTAGACACATTTTCTGACGGCAGTGGCAGAATTTCAGTTTCAGCAGGTGCCACGACAGTCGAAGAGTGATTTGTTGCATGTTCTTCAAAATTGGTGGCATTCTTCGAGCATTCAGGAACGGTAAATGCGTCGCTTCGGGTATCACTCAAGGCTGATGTATCATGTGGTAACGAAGCAGCACGGATTTCGCCCAGATAACTTTGATAGAGTTTCTTTATGCGCCGGCTCATCTTCCATTTCGTCGTTGACGCTGAGTTCATTCTCACATCAGCCGTACAAAGACCGATTGAGATGTCGTGACCTTCAACAGAAACATTCAAAGAACGGTTGCTGAGTTACAACAGTTATTAGTTGCGCACTCCGGACGATTATTGCTAAGTGATTGATTCGTTTAGCAACCGAAGTTGTACTGCTTTCTTTTCTGTTTACAAAGATGGGTCGCACCGCTCGCTCTTTCCAGACTTGCTCAACAACACATTCGAAAGTTTTGTTTCAAATTAGAAAAGTAAAACAATTAACTGTCGTAATGAACTCGCGAAAGCATCTCGTTGTTCATACCACCTGCGAGCAGTTTTCTCACATTTTCTTGCGTTTTTGCATTTTTTTATATGCCACGTAAGAAAAGAGAACATCGGACACTAGCGCCAAACATCGCTCTGTGGCGCCACAAAGACAGGCCTAGTTTCCCGTTGCTGATGCCAAAGGCACCAAAGGGTTGTTAGCGTGACAGGTTTTGGGTACGTGTTCGTGTTGCTGCGGAATCTTTTTTATCGTTACAAAGAAATCATTTTGCTTGTTCGGTCTCTCACATATAGTTCAAGATCTCTTTCGAAGACTCCTCGTTTCAAAGACAAGAAAGAGGTGGGTGTACCTTGCTAATCTGCGCAGCGTCGGTTAGGCTAAGGTTTCGCATGCACGTGTTCCAGGATGGCGAAGTTCGCCGTCGTCGAATTTCCTGATGAGAAGAGAGTTGCCATTGTGCCGGTGTCATGGACCATGAGGAGTGGGCGACTGTGCATGTGGCCTCCCAAAACCTGGCCAAGCTTCAAAGTTATATCGACAGTGAAAATGGGAAAGCCGACGCAATCTGGATGGCAGATCTGCCAGCCGCGACGTTTGAGCAAATGTGGTAGGCCATGTTTTTGATTTCGTTTGAATTGCGGCTCTAGAGTAATTAGTTCAAGATATACCGCGAACACCGCTCGGGCACTAAGCGCAAAAGCACATGTGCCTAATGGAAATGGGTGTCGCGGATTATGAGGGCGTATCGACTCCTGTATAGCTTATGCAATCGCGGGCTGATGTTTCCTCGCTTGTACTCAATTCTCAATTGTTTTTCTTCTCTTCCATGCAGACACAGTAAGTCTCACCTGTACAGCTGTCTCACTTTATCATAGTTCCACTGAATGCATTCCCCCATTGAGTTATGCATTCCTCTACTTGAGATATAATATTGCTCTTCTTCATAATGTTTCTGCTGTATCACTTTTGCGTAGACGCTTATGAGCAGGCTGCCAGGCGGCAAGAGAGAAGTCTTTTCACATCAAACTGTGAGTCGGAGCACGACACAGATTCCGAAGATGTGTTCGGAATAGTTTCACAAAGTTCGGTTGATGCTTCGCAAAGTGGAGTGGGACAGGCTACCCTCCAACCCACAGCGGGGAAGCCCACAGACTTGTCATCCGCAGTCACCTCAATGCCGGCACCACCGAAGGGCAAATTAACTGGACAGAAGTTGCCATCATCAAAGACACGAGAGCGCAACATGGAGCCCAGTAGGCTTTTATCAAAGATTGAGCTTTGGCTAAAGCTTAGCAAAACAGACATATCCTGTAGATTTTAGCAATGTCGTTAGTGCATGATATTTCGTCATATTCCTGTTTCAACTGAGTTACCCAACTGACTAGGCGACGAACACTGTGAGATATGGATATCCAGACCTCAAATTACTTGTTCGCTATTTATATATGCCTCATACTTTGTGTGAAAACATGACTGAGATTAGTGATTCCTTTACTTCGATATTTATCATACGTGGCAAACCATCACACAGGCTGCCAGTCCTCACCTGGTGCAGGAAATAGCCCACCAGGAACACCAGCTCTTCAGTCCAAACCTGTGCCACCGAAGCGCAAGCTAGCTGACTTGAGGTCATCACCAAAGCCTCAAGAACACAGTGAGATTGGTAGGTTCTCATAAGAGGAATTCCTCTAACATGTTTCGTATTACATGTGTTACATGAGGGGGGGTGCACCCATATTTGCAGTTTTTCTGGATTCTTTTGCCTTTCTGACAGACAGTTTGGGGGTGTTACAAGTTCTGGGGGGCGTGAGAGGGTGCTTGGAAAATTCCTGCAACCCAATTTTACGTACCACAAAATTGAAGCCCTTGTTGAAAGTCACCAAGCTAAAAAGTGCGCCATTGACGTTACTGGGGATGGTCTCCAAGGATCTGAGACAAGTGCAATGCCTGAACGCGTATCGCAGTCTTTGTTTGCCGTCTCCAAATCTCCTACTACCAAGTATGCTGTCATCTTTCTTCGCAAGACAGATCGGGAGCTCGCGCAGGATTCCGCTTATATTCAGAAGATTTTTGCGACGCCCACCCTTCCGGAATCTACACTTTCCCGTACTCTGCAGTTACGGCAGATTTGGTCGCACGAGCTTTTTGTCAATCCGACCACCGGTCACCCTGATTTCGATTTTCTTCGGCAAAGCCAGTTACTTTCTGCTTAAACGTTGCCTCGTAGTGGGCCCGTCCTTGCTTTATCGTGACTGAATTCCATTGAGAGACATCGGTGAAGCCTGCCGCACTCTTCAGGAAAGGAAATCATTTTTGCACCGCATGCCTGAAGACAACCATACAGGAAAACGTTTTGCTAGAATGCGCACTGGTAACTAAAGCACATGACCACTTCAGGGCACTTTTTTACTCTATAACTTGTACATTATACACAAAAAAGTTTAACATTAAAATTCTTGAAAAAATTTGTGGAACATCATGGGAAAAGTTTAACACTGAATTCGTTGAAATGTTTAATTATTCCAATGCGTGTACTTAGGATCTTCCAATTGCGCAGTCAGGTTCATGTTGCTGTCGTTAATATACATATTACTGGCAGATGCGCTCAAAATGAAAATTCTAGTGGAAGCTCTGCAAACCGAAATTTATGAGAAAAAATTTTTTTCAATGCGGAAACAAGTCTGAGAAAAGGAATTTGTATTTCAGGGAGCGATCCTTTGCAAGACGTTTCAAGTGACGAAGACAGGATCTTTGAAAGATATTCAGAGAAAGCAACAGGTATGCTGTAGTGATGATCCATTGTGCAAATGGTTATGTATCAGAGTGGTGTACATTATCGGCAAATTTAACGTGTTGTTCAGTTTCAGAACCCGAAGGAACACAAAGTGAAACACAGACTAACTCCCGATGCAGTTGACCGGTAAGTGCGAGCGCAATGTTGTGGGAGCCATTGCTTAGAAGAGACACACTACAGATTAAGCACACACACACACACACACACACACACGTTACTCTACACAAAATGTAGCAAACTTACAAGCGGTCAGAGAGCACACAAGGAACACCCCTCTATGCAATTGTCTGTAGAATGTTGATCACTTGGCAGTGGAATTTCTACGTGACATATTCCGGATCTGATCGTTCAATAACAATGGTTGAGGGAACTGTGGCAGCATAACTGTCCTGTGAAAGTTGGATTGGATTGAGGCTTTACTGGCGCATGAGCAACTAATGTCCTGTGAAAGGTGCTTACCGCGAAAAGTAACTACAGTAATATCTCATTAACTCAAACGCCGGTTAAGAACAAAATTAGACTTAAGTCGAACGCCCACGATGTCCCGTGCACGGACTGTATTCCCGTAATGTAAATAATACGTGCTTTAGTCGAAATCACTGCTAAGCCAAACAAGTGGTTAGTCGCAGGCGACATTTTTCATCTGTCGAATTTCACTTCCGAGACCACCTTTCTCGACCATGGATTGCCATGATCGGCCAAGTTCTTCAAGCCAGCCAACACAATTCAATCAAAGTCCGCCTGATCCAGAGTCGACGGGATCGAGGCTTGCGTGATTCCAAAACTAGCACGATATGCTGTGTGCGGGCTAGGCTGTTCAGCGCCAAAGATGCTAGATGAGGACGCAGTGAAGTGAAAGTCAAGAACTGTGTGTACTGCGCACGCGCTGTTAAGTTTTCTGCGACATGTCATTGTCGACGCTGAGGCAACGCAGGTTGAAGACCCTCGCGCTTGCAAAAAAAAAAAAAAAGCACGAGCTGATAGCGGCTGTTGAAGCCGGCGCAAAATCTAAAGGAGAGATTGCCGCGGACTTCCGGATACCAAAGAGCACGTTATCCACAATTTTGGCGAAGAAGATGAAGATTTTGTTCACTGGCAGCAGTGGAGCATGCCCAAAGAACAGAAAAAGGGTTCAGGGCTTTGTAGCACACTAAATGTATAGGAAGCAACGAAAGATATCGGACTATTTCAAGAGCTGTTAGAGCGCAACCACAACCAGTGGTTTGTAGTAATTGCAGCAGTAGTGGCTATGTTTGTAATCCTTGAAGTACGTCTGCAAGGTATTGTGTGAGTTAAGTTATAACTACAAATAAAGGCAATATCGACCCATTTGTGGACTATGCAACAGTTTAGGGGCCAATCAGAATTTGGCAGTTTGTTGATCAGTTAAAATACTGCTTAAGTCAAACTAACTGGTCTGGATGGTGGGTGTTTGAGTTAATGAGATTTTACTGTACATTGTAGCAAATTTCCCACAATTCTGGTATTATGATAGTGCCCTAGCATCTCCCACCAGTGGTTGTCTTTCATTCTTGGACCGTCTTGTTTTACATTTAGTTGAGAGTAACAAACTCTTCTCCTAGAGCATTTGTCGGTCTCTACAAATCCAGTTACAGTGATGTATTTCTTAACTTTCTAGCTGTTGAGCACCACATCATCAGGCATTTAGCTGAAGCAAAGCAAAACACCAAGGAAGTTTTCTCCACACTCAAGGACATCCAAAGAACTCAGCTGGACATCTTCCATAGGCTGAGCCAGCTTGTGGGACGACACAACGACAGTGGGGAACCGCTTAACACGGATGACTTGAAAATTCCTTTGAGGACAATGGGAGATTTTAACGACCTAGAGGACCTTCTAGGAGAAAAAACAAGGCGTGAGGCACTGGTGAGGAACACTGAGGACTGATTTTTCATCCAATTTGCGCTTGTCTTGTGCTCTTCGCTAAAGGAGGTCGACTGGCATTCTGTATACACTATAGTTAGAGCCTAACCTTTTAGGGTTATATCCGATTACGGCCGATATTTACCCCGGATTGAAATCCACAAAAGCAGGGATCAACCCGATATTTCCCAGAAAACTATTCGGCCAGGGGAATCTGAGGTCATCACAACTAACAGATAACTTCGGAAACTGAGACCATGTCAAATGTTAAAACTGACGTACCATGTTAACACAGAGACCATGTTGCCTGTTACATGCATGGACTCTATGTGCCCTGGTGTATTGTTTGTATTATGTATTGTAAAACGAAGACTTACGCCTGATTCTATTTGATTGCAACCCGATTACACCCGAATTATTGAAGCAAAATATAACAAGATATTTACTAACGAACGAATTACTAAGCAGCGTTCATAATTACTGCTTTCAGCCTACCAAAATAGTCTTAACCAGTGTGGAGATATCTTTTGGGACTGTTCCCAGCTCTTAGGATGCATGTTGCCGCTCTCTTACTTTAATTATGTAATGCACTATTTTCAGAAACGATACTTGGCTGGTTATGGTGGGGCTGGCCTTGATGCTGCAACGAGGGCCATCATGTCGAGGGTTTTACATCCAACACTACAGCTGAAGTCCAATATGCACGGCAAGAAAGGGAACAAGGTTGCATTTAAAGGAAGCAGCCTTTGTGGCGTTGTAGTTGGTATGCTTTTCTTAAAGTTCTTTTGCAACAGTCAGCTTCCTCAAACTTGCATGCAGTACACAACCCGTGTGCATGATCGCAGCTATCTACCAGCAGCTACTACACAGTTCAGAAGGTGGTAGGGTGTTCTGTTATGTTAACTAGATTTTTGAATTTTGCTAGTATTGAATTATTCGGTGCAATTTGGTTTGGTTCACTACTGTCCTCAAACTACTCACTTTGTAAAACAAATATAAAACCTGAGACACGGGACATAAAAAGACAACACCACGTTCCGTGTCCCAGGTTGTATAGTCGATTTACAATATACCAGCTCACCTGCACCCTTGCACTTCTATTACTCACTTTGTATTCGCTTCTACTGCACAACTACTATTCCACTCAATTTCATGACTATTAAAGGAGCTCAGAAAGCACTTTAAACACTATCATTTTTTAACCAAGCTGTTCGTAAGCTTATTAAAACGCACCATGCGAAGTAATTCTATCACCAGGTGCACAAATATCGCAGAATTCGATTATGAAAATCGCGACCCTGCGCAACGGTGGCAATGCCCGGAACGAGCCGTCGAGCTGCTTGCGTCATTTTGACGTCGGAAAAGTGGAGCCGCTGAGTGGTTTCGAAGAACGTCGTCTGCTATTTTTCACTCGGAACCCCGCTGCAACGGTGGAAGACGTTTCTCTTTGCTTTTTCTTTGGTTTGTCAGATACAGTAAACAAAGATTGGTCAACAGACACTGTTCAAGGTTAGGCCGTGAGATTGTAGAGGCCATCCTCATTGAACTCCCCGAGCAAAGTCAACCAAAAATCGGTCAACCTCTCCCCGCTCGACCTTGCTTTCCCTAAAGCGACCTTCCGGAGTGTGTGGATTATGAAAATAGACTTCACGTGCCAGTTGAACGCTGTTCTGTCCGTGTCTGTGTTTTGTATGCTGTTCGACATATCAGCGTGCACCGAAACAACACGTGACTAGCGTAAATTTTAGCTGACTATAAAATGCACATGTCGCGCGCGAAAACCTGCCAACAGCAAACTGACCAACCCAGCCATAATATTGTAAGCACAGAACTAACCAACATGCCGCCCTGCTAAGCCACATGGCTGCTAGATTGTCTCTTTCGTTCGCTAAGACGACTTGGACACATATAGAAAACCTTTGAATTCGAGTGGTTGATGTTATGTTCTTAATCGCGGCATATCATCTTGATTGACTGATCAAT
The DNA here is from genome assembly GCF_037126465.1 of Ornithodoros turicata. NCBI lineage: Eukaryota > Metazoa > Arthropoda > Arachnida > Ixodida > Argasidae > Ornithodoros > Ornithodoros turicata. The sequence continues at coordinate 145,402,973 of NC_088201.1, forward strand.
CAAGATTATATGCAAACATCTTACGAAGCAGCATTTCTCCTGGTTTTCCTTGTTTCCAGAACATGAATTTCGAGAAGGGGGTTTCACGACCAGGAATATTGAGATCCTCTCTTATTCATTGCTTGACAGGGAGAAAGCAGTCAGCACTGACCCGGATAGAAGCGCGGTCGCCGCTTTCAGCTTTTATTACGTCACAAATGACGTTTTTTTCATTCTCCTCCTCGTTTGACCCGGAGGGGCGAGTCGAGTGGGAGCACGCACGGCGATGTTCAAGTGTCTTTTTTTCTACGAAAAACATCGCCTACAGAGAAAATTTTCGTGTTAATGATCAAGTTAAGTTACCTGCTTCCACAACGCATTCGGAACAGAACATTTTTGAGATGGCTTTCAGAGCTCCTTTAAGGGAGGGGACCCCAGACATATTGTGCTCGAACATGCGACATCTGTTTCAAATTGTGGTCGATTGTTCTCAGGGAAACCTGTACAGTTTCAAGAATTTTTGGAGTTTTCGTTTGTTTGTGAAGTGATGCCTGAGATGTGATATGCAATATCCTATTAAAGAAACTGATCATGTTCCTCGTTTATCCCAATGTCCAGGTGCAATCATGCAGAGGGTTCCAGGTGTAGAACTATTGACTGTGCACAAGACAGTAGGGCGGTTCGTGGCCAGTGCAGCGACAGGGACGGCGGGCGGCGAAGGCGAAAGGGTGTACTTGGAGTCACGGACGAAAATGCGCCGTATGATCAAATCACCTTGTAATCATATCACCCCGTAATCAAATCACCCTGTAATCAAATCACCCAGTAATCAAATAAAATGTTCAGTGTACAACAGTTTTGTAGATCTGAATTTTTTTAGAAGGATCGGGGTTGCAGGTGTGACTTCTGCGAATAGCAAGAAATTAAAAAGTAACAAATAAAGCAAAAATTGCATAATGGCGATACTGGCTAGCCATAACGGGGTCTGCATGGCAGTATTGGCATGCCAATATTGAACCAGTATTGGGCCGGGTTGCATTTACAAAATTGGGCCAATATTGGCGATCTTGGCTCCCGAGATTGGTCCAATATTGGTCCAATCTTGGCGTGCTGCTTGGGGTTCTACGAAAAGAGAATATCAAATAGGCCAGTAAGTTATTCCAGGCTAGAAACTTTTGACTCAGTTATTTACTTTAGCTCCTGGACAAGAGCGCAGTTGTAGTGATTTAACAGACGATTTTTGCGAAAGTACTGAATCATATGCCATCCCACATCCCTGTTAGGCAGCGAATAAGGATGCATCGTTGAGAGAAGAGAAAACGCGATTTTAATTACGTACGTAATTAAAATCGCGTTTTCTCTTCTCTCAACGTACGTTTGACAAATGTGGACATAAGCTCTACTGCTACGAAGCGTTGGAGCCATTCGCTGCAAGCACGCAACCAAAACAACTGTGACACTTTAATATTACAGTTAATTGCACGGAATCGACCCAAAAATGCGGAAAACGTCTCCTCCACACACACGATTGACTACGTCACGTCAGCGTCTTCTATATGTGGCTGATAGAGTACCCATAGATTAAATCTAACCAACAAATTGTCTCTGCCATTGTTTGTTTTATTATCCAGATCCCCTCTAGATTTCTGTGTGTCACATAGTGCCTAACTGAAGTATCTTAGTGTATGTAGCTTGCTTTCTGAGGCTTGGACCCCTCCTCAGAAAAATCCTGCATGCGGCCCTGTGCACAGCCAGACTTGAAGCTGAGCATGACATTTGCAAATCATCAACGTACAAGGAATACTTGATTGATGGCGGAATGACGCTCTCACTTTCACTATAAACAGTGTAACGCTGAGAATGGAGCCTTGCGGGACCCCGTTCACCTGCACGAATGGGCGAGACAGCGTAGCTCCCAGTTGGACTCTGAACATACATCCTTGAAGGAAGTTGGAGCTACAACGAAACAACCGGCGGCATATTCCCAGGGAGTGCAGGTCTCTCATAATGCCGTATCGCCACGATGTATCGTAGGCTTTTTCAAGATAGAAAAATATAGAAACACAGTGTTGCCTCCTAATAAATGCTTCTCTTATGGTAGTCTCTAAGCGCAAGAGGTGATCTGAGGTAGAACGGGAGGATCTGAACCCACATTGGTACTGGTCAAGGCATTGATTTTCCTCCAGGTAGTACATAAGCCGGGCATTGACCATGCGCTCGAAGGTTTTTCCAAGGCAGCTGGTCAGGGCAATAGGCCTATAACTCGCTGGATCCAAAGCTTCTTTACCAGGTTTGAGAAGAGGGATAATGATCGCCATTTTCCAGCTGGTAGGTAAGGATCCTTCTCGCCAGACAAGATTGAAATAATCAAGAAGGCTTTCTAAAGAGGTAGTTGATAAATGACTGAGCATACAGTGAGTGATACGATCAGGGCCAGGTGCTGCGACTTTACGGCAGCACAAGGCTCTGAGCAATTCTTGCATTGTAAAGGGCTGGTTATAGGCACAACTATCACATGTACCACTTGAAATGTTCTGTTTTTCGGCATGATGTTTAACTCTCAAGAAGTTATCAGCGTAATGTGAAGAGCTTGACACATTTGCAAAGTGTTCACCGAGAACATTGGCTTGCTCCTCCATGTTCTGAGTACCGTTTACCAGCAGTAAAGGAATAGAAAAACTAGTATAGTCACCGTTAATTTCTCTCAACCGGTCCCATATTATTTTAGAAGGGGTGCTTGAGTTCAGGGATGACACACAATTATTCCAACAATCTTTCTTAGCTTGACGTCTTGTCCAACGTGCCTTTGCACGAGCTTTCTTGAAAAGAAGGAAGTTTGTGCTTGTGCGGTATCTCCTGAAAATACCCCACGCCCGATTTTGTTGCTTGCGGGTCTTCGCGCAGTCACTCGTCCACCATGGCTTTGGACGCCTTGGAAGGTTACCCTTTGTTTGTGGTATCGACTGCTGAGCAGCATTTATAATAGTATTTGTAATTAGACTGTTTGCCTCGTCAACATGAAGATGTTGAAAAGATTGGGTCGAGATATTGGCCTCTTTGGTGAAGAGCTCCCAGTCTGCCTCGTGTAGCTTCCACCGAGGCGGGCGTGTTGCAGTGTTGTTGGTGGGGCCACGAAATGTGACAACAATTGGGAAGTGGTCGCTTCCGCGCGGGTCGTGATCCACACTCCAATCTACAGATGAAAAAAAGGGAAGGACTGCAAAGAGATATGTCAATTGCAGAGAAGTATTGTGTTGCAGAGTTTAGGTAGGTTGTTGACCCTGTGTTTAGGAGGCAAAGTGACCTTGAAAAGAGAACTCTCTCTCCCATTTTTCCACGGCTACCAACCTTTGCGCTGCCCCACAAGGGATTATGCGCATCGAGGTCGCCTAAAATCATCAAGGGCTGAGGGAGCTGGTCAATTAACTTTTCAAACTCTCTCTGACCGACGGAAGTTTGAGGAGGAAGATATAATGAACAGACAGCTATACTCTGTTACAATGAACATTATAATGAACTGACAGTTATACAGTTAGACACAAACGGACAGCAACAGCTTCTAGGTCTGTTGTAAGCGGAATATTCATTGCAGGTACAAAGCGAGGAAGGGCAATGGCTACACCACCCGACGAACGTGCTCTGCCTACACAATCTTTTCGAAATATATTGCACCTACGAAAGGGGTTGAACTTTTCTGGGTTTAAGTAGGTTTCCTGCAGACAGAAACAAGTTGCATTGTGTTCCCCAAACAAGTCGTTAACGTCATCCAAGTTAGAAAAAAGACCTCGGCAAATCCACTGAAGTATGGTGGCAGCACCCATTAGGAAGGTAAGGGAGGAAAAAAGGAGTAACAACCTTGTCATAGCTTGGATGTGTAACTTGGAGTGTGTAAGCAAAAAAGTTTAGTTTAGGAACGAGTAATTCTTGGTGGAGACATTTTCGGTGTCTCTTTTACTTTCTTGCCCCTACCTCTGCTAGCCGTTTTCTCTCTTTGTTCTTTTCCAAGGAAACAAATGACAGGCTGGACGACGACTTCTGTGACCGAGAGTCGTCGTCCTCCACTTCTATGTTTTGTTGTGTACCTTGAGACGAGGCCTGTGTGGCCCCGTCCCAAATAGACTGCGTGCCATCAGCTTCACATGAAGCTGAGGCAGTCTCATGGCTGCTCATCTGACAAGCCAGGGAACTTGGAAGGGACACTTCCGTGTCCTGCTTTTCGTGTTGGGGGGTGTGGGGTAGAGGTTTAGACGTTTGAGTCTCCACTGAAACTCTGAGTGGTGCCACCCCCCTGCGCACCACCTCGGAGAAAGTACCTTTTCTTTGAAATTCAACCTGTGCCTTCGCCGCCTTGTATGTTATGTTTTGCTCTGCCTTTACTCTCAAGATTTGTTTCTCCTCTTGCCAACGTGGGCACGACCTGGAGTACACTGCATGCCCACCCTGACAGTTTGCGCACTATAAGGCATTTTGGCCCGAGTCAGCAGAATGGTTTGTCCCTGCACATTTTGGGCAAACAGCCTGACCTCGACAGACCTGCGAACCGTGCCCAAACCCTTGACACTTAAAGCAGCGTCTCGGGTTGGAGACGTACGGTCGCACTGGGCAGCTGACATAACCTGCTTTGATGCTTGAAGGCAACTTATGGAGTTCAAAGGTGAAAACGACATGTGGTGTGGGTATTTCTTTTCCTTCTCTGCGGATGATGATCCTCTTAGAATTGATTACCCCATGGTCCTCTAAGCCCTCCGTTATCTCTGAGTCAGAACATGGTAGCACCTCACTGGCAGATATGACCCCTTTCACTGCGTTCAAGCTACGATGTACTGTGACAGAAACTGGGGTTTATCCAATGGTCTTTAGTAAGGAGAGTGCTGTACTTTGTTGCCTAGTTTGTACCTCGACCTGTATGTCTCCGGTGTTCAGTTTCCTGGCGTTGTAAGACTTCCCGACTACTTGTTCGAGTGTCTTCGCCACAAGAAATGGGGGCAGCCCTGCAAACGACTTTGTTTCATTCTCTGAATGGATGACTAGGAATTTAGGAAACCACAGCTCTTGACCGCTTTCAAAGAAGCTCATTGCAATGTCTTCGGTGCGGTGCCGCTTTGGGCGCGGATCAGTTTTCTTGGAATTTGATTTATCCATAAAAAGTGAATGTTGAATTCAGTGCAAAGGGTGTGTCGGCCACCACCGACCCCAACCAAGGGAACGTGTCTCACACGTTAACACTTTCCTGTGCACTATACCCAAGTGCAGCTTCTGGAGGGTGAAAGACTGCCCAAGGTTGACCCATGCCGCCAAAGAAAGTGAAAAAGAAAATGGAGAGGCTGAAGATCTAGAGAAAGAGAAAGCAATGAAAAGAGGGATGGCGACTAGCTGAATAGTCCTGGCCGGGCCTTCCAGGACCACCCGTCTATGGGAAGCAGGGGCCAAAGTGGTGTATTGCTTTCCCAGAGGGGCCCCGAGGGGTCCAAAACAACCTCTGGTTCCACTCAACCACCAGGATCCCTCTTTCCCCAGGCACAGGACAGCCACGCACAGCTATACGTGGGGGTCTCCCTCCTGCGGCGACCCAACCGTGAGTGCAGGAGGGGGCTGCTGCCGGGCGATGGGGGCGCCAAGTTCCCGACGCCGGGAAAGAAGAAGTAGAACATCTCAATGAAAAACCACGCGGTCTTCAGTGTGGTTCATATATGGACGCAGTGCATTATTGAACCATCCAATACAAACCGATCTTCATTCTTGCGATGATGATGACGACCAACAGAATCGTCTAAAGAATTATTTATACAGAACAAGAAGCGCCTACCGCGGCGAGTATGTAGCACCATTGAGGTACCATAAACGAAGAGGTAGAACATCTCAATGAAAAACCAAGCGGTCTTCAGCGTGGTTCATATATGCACGCGGTGTATTATTGAACTATCCAATACGAACCAATATTCTTTCATGTGATGATGCTGACGACCAACAGAATCGTCTAAGTAATCAATTAATACAGAACAAAAAGTGTCGACTGTGGCGAGTATGTAGCACCATTGAGTTACCATAAACGAAAAACTAGAACATCTCAATGAAAAACCAAGCGATCTTCAGTGTGGTTCATATATGCACGCGGTGCATTATTGAACCATCCAATTCAAACCAATCCAATTCAAACCATCCAATTCAAACCAATCTTCATTCATGCGATGATGCTGACGGCCAGCAGAATCACCTAAATAATGAATTAATACAGAACAAAAAGTGCCGACTGTGGCGAGTATGTAGGACAATTGAGTTACCATAAACCAAGAAGTGAACGTCTCAATGAAAGACCAAGCGGTCTTCAGTGTGGTTCATATATGCGCGCGGTGCATTACTGAGCCATCCAATACAAACCAATCTTCATTCATGCGATGATGATGACGACCAACAGAATATTCTAAATAATGGATTAATACGGAACAAAAGGTGCCGACTGTGGCGAGTATGTAGCACCATTGAGTTACCATAAACGAAGAAGTAGAACATCTCAATCAAAAACCAAGCGGTCTTCAGTGTGGTGCATATATGCATGCGGTGAATTCTTGAACCATCCAATACAAACCAATCTTCATTCATACAATGATGATGACGACCAGCAGAATCGTTTAAATAATCAATTAATACAGAACAAAAAGGGCCGACTGTGGCGAGTATGTAGCACAATTGAGTTACCATAAACGATGAAGTAGAACATCTCAATGAAAAACCAAGTGGTCTTCAGTAGGGTTCATATATGCACGCGGTGAATTATTGAACGATCCAATACAAACCAACCTTCATTCATGCGATGATGATGACGACAAACAGAATCGTCTAAAGAATGATTTAATACAGAACAAAAAGCGCCGACTGTGGCGAGTATGTAGCACCATTGTGTTACCATAAACGAAGAACATCTCAAAGAAAAACCGAGCGGTCTTCACAGTGGTTCATGCAGGGTGTCCCAGAAAACGTGTCATTGAATTATAATAAAAAAACTACGCCACCTAGAATCATGCGGTCAACGGCATTTGTTCTTATTAGGTTTTTGCCACCTTGTAAAGTTAATGTCATGTACCCCAAGTTTACTTATGCAAATATTTGCGAACTGAACTCAGAAATTTGCCAAGGGAAGTTCACTTTTTTACCCCACCAATATGAAGAGCGTGCCGAATTCACTCCAATTCATGATAATTGACAGTGATATTCACGAGCTATCCCATCGGAAAAAATAGCCGAATATCATGCTTTTCGAGCACCGGACCATCACGCGCGATGTCTTTTTGAGCGCAATCACTCGCAGTCCGACGAAAGGAGGTTCCGAAGCCAGCCCACAGAGTGATAGTAGAAAAAGTAAAAGTTTCTAAAATTGGGAGAGGGATAGCATTATCCCAGCGAAAGTCGGACGTGATAAGCCATGCCTGCGTTATCTCTTTCTGCGATGCCGGGGTGGGCTGGGTTTCCAACCTCCTTTCGTCGGACTGACAAAGATTGCGCTGAAAAATTCATCGTGCGCTATTCTGTTCTACCTCCGTAGAGCATGATGTTCGGCTATTTTTCCCGATGCGATAGCTCCTGAATACCCCTGTCAATTATCATTAATTTGAGTAAATTAGACACGCTCTTCACATTGGTGGGGTAAAAAAGTGACATCTACTAGGCAAATTTCCGAGTTCAGTTCGCAAAAATTTACATAATTAAACTTACGTTACACGACATTCACATGAGGAGGTGGCAAAAACCCAGTAAGAACAAATGCCGTTGACCGCATGACTCTAGGTGGTGTAGTTTTTTATTATAATTAAATTACACGTTTTCTAGGACACCCTGTATATGCATGCGGTGCATTATTGCGGAGCCATTGAGTAACCATAAACGAAGAAGTAGAACGTCTCAATGAAAAACGAAAGCGGTCTTCAGTGTGGTTCATATATGCATGCGGTGCATTATTGAACCATCCAATACAGAACAATACTCATTCATGCGATGATGATGACCAACAGAATCGTCTAAATAATGAATTAATACAGAACAAAAAGTGTCGACTGCGGCGAGTATGTAGTACAATTGAGCCACAAACGAAGGTCAACATCTCAATTAAAAACCAAGCTGTCTTCAGTGTGGTTCATATATGTACGCAGTGCATTATTGAATTAGCTGTCCACTACAAGTCAATCGTCATTCATGCGATGATGCTGATGACCAACAGAATCGTCTAAACAATGAATGAATACAGAACAAAAAGCGCCGATTGCGGGGAGTATGTAGCACCATCGAGTTACCATAAACTAAGAAGTGAACACCTCAATGAAAGACCAACCGGTCTTCAGTGTGGTTCATATATGCACGCGTTGCATTAGTGAACCATCGAATACAAACCAATCTTCATTGATGCGATGATGCTGACGACCAACAGAATCTTCTAAATAATGAATTGATACGTAACAAAAGATGCCGACTGTGGCGATTATGTAGCACCTTTGAGTTACCATAAACGATGAAGTAGAACATCTCAATGAAAAACCAAGTGGTCTTCAGTAGGGTTCATATATGCACGCGGTGAATTATTGAACGATCCAATACAAACCAACCTTCATTCATGCGATGATGATGACGACAAACAGAATCGTTTAAATAATGAATTAATACAGAACAAAAAGTGTCGACTGTGGCGAGTGTGTAGCACCGTTGAGGTACCATAAACGAGGAAGTAGAACATCTCAATGAAAAACCAAGCGGTCTTTGGTGTGGTTCATATATGCACGCGGTGCATTATTGAATTAACTATCCAACACAGGTCAATCTTCATTCATGCGATGATGCTGATGGCCAACAGAATCGTCTAAAGAATGAATGAATACAGAAGAAAAAGTGCTGGCTGCGGCGACAATGTAGCACCATTGAGTTACCATAAACGAAGAAGTAGAACATCTCAATGAAAAACCAAGCAGTCTTTAGTGTGGTTCATATATGCACACGGTGCAATATTGAACCATCCAACACAAACCAATATTTACGCGATGATGCCGACGACCAACAGAATCGTCTAAATAATGAATTAATACAGAACAAAAAGTGTCCAGTGCGGCGAGTATGTAGCACAATTGAGCCACAAACGAAGTTCAACATCTTAATGAAAAACCAAGCGGTCTTCAGTATGGTTCATATATGCATGTGGTGCATAATTGAACCATCGAATACAAACCAATCTTCATTGATGCGATGAAGATGATGACCAACGGAATCGTCTAAAGAGTTATTTAATACATAAGAAAAAGCGCCGACTGTGGCAAGTATGTAGCACCATTGAGTTACCATAAACGAAGAAGAACATCTGAATGAAAAACCGAGCGGTCTTCAGTGTGGTTCATATATGCATGCGGTGCATTATTGAACCATCCAACACAAACAAATATTTATGCGATGATGCGGACGACCAACAGAATCGTCTAAATAATGAATTAATACAGAACAAAAAGTGTCGACTGCGGCGAGTATGTAGCACAATTGAGCCACAAACAAAAAAGTTCAACATCTCAATGAAAAACCAAGCTGTCTTCAGTGTGGTTCATATATGTACGCAGTGCATTATTGAATTAACTGTCCACTACAAGCCAATCTTCATTCATGCGATGATGCTGATGACCAACAGAATCGTCTAAACAATGAATGAATACAGAACAAAAAGCGCCGATTGCGGGGAGTATGTAGCATCATTGAGTTACCATAAACGAAGAAGTAGAACATCTCAATGAAAAACCAAGTGCTCTTCAGCGTGGTTCATATATGCACGCGGTGCATTATTGAACCATCCGACACAAACCAATCTTCATGCTGACGAACAACAGTATCGTCTAAGTAATGATATAATGCATAAAAAAAGGCGCCGACTGCGGCGACCATGAAGTACCATTAGTTGGCATAAACGAAGAAGAAGGATATCTCAATGTAAAACCAAGCGATCTTCAGCGTGGTTCATATACGCACGCGTTGCATTATTGAACCATCCAATACAAACCAATCTCCATTCATGCGAAGATGATGACGACCAACAGAATCGTCTAAAGAATGATTTAATACAGAACAAAAAGCGCCGACTGTGGCGAGTATGTAGCACCATTGTGTTACCATAAACGAAGAACATCTCAAAGAAAAACCGAGCGGTCTTCACAGTGGTTCATGCAGGGTGTCCCAGAAAACGTGTCATTGAATTATAATAAAAAAACTACGCCACCTAGAATCATGCGGTCAACGGCATTTGTTCTTATTAGGTTTTTGCCACCTTGTAAAGTTAATGTCATGTACCCCAAGTTTACTTATGCAAATATTTGCGAACTGAACTCAGAAATTTGCCAAGGGAAGTTCACTTTTTTACCCCACCAATATGAAGAGCGTGCCGAATTCACTCCAATTCATGATAATTGACAGTGATATTCACGAGCTATCCCATCGGAAAAAATAGCCGAATATCATGCTTTTCGAGCACCGGACCATCACGCGCGATGTCTTTTTGAGCGCAATCACTCGCAGTCCGACGAAAGGAGGTTCCGAAGCCAGCCCACAGAGTGATAGTAGAAAAAGTAAAAGTTTCTAAAATTGGGAGAGGGATAGCATTATCCCAGCGAAAGTCGGACGTGATAAGCCATGCCTGCGTTATCTCTTTCTGCGATGCCGGGGTGGGCTGGGTTTCCAACCTCCTTTCGTAGGACTGACAAAGATTGCGCTGAAAAATTCATCGTGCGCTATTCTGTTCTACCTCCGTAGAGCATGATGTTCGGCTATTTTTCCCGATGCGATAGCTCCTGAATACCCCTGTCAATTATCATTAATTTGAGTAAATTAGACACGCTCTTCACATTGGTGGGGTAAAAAAGTGACATCTACTAGGCAAATTTCCGAGTTCAGTTCGCAAAAATTTACATAATTAAACTTACGTTACACGACATTCACATGAGGAGGTGGCAAAAACCCAGTAAGAACAAATGCCGTTGACCGCATGACTCTAGGTGGTGTAGTTTTTTATTATAATTAAATTACACGTTTTCTAGGACACCCTGTATATGCATGCGGTGCATTATTGCGGAGCCATTGAGTAACCATAAACGAAGAAGTAGAACGTCTCAATGAAAAACGAAAGCGGTCTTCAGTGTGGTTCATATATGCATGCGGTGCATTATTGAACCATCCAATACAGAACAATACTCATTCATGCGATGATGATGACCAACAGAATCGTCTAAATAATGAATTAATACAGAACAAAAAGTGTCGACTGCGGCGAGTATGTAGTACAATTGAGCCACAAACGAAGGTCAACATCTCAATTAAAAACCAAGCTGTCTTCAGTGTGGTTCATATATGTACGCAGTGCATTATTGAATTAGCTGTCCACTACAAGTCAATCGTCATTCATGCGATGATGCTGATGACCAACAGAATCGTCTAAACAATGAATGAATACAGAACAAAAAGCGCCGATTGCGGGGAGTATGTAGCACCATTGAGTTACCATAAACGAGGAAGTAGAACATCACAATGAAAAACCAAGCGGTCTTCAGCGTGGTTCATATATGCACGCGTTGCATTAGTGAACCATCGAATACAAACCAATCTTCATTGATGCGATGATGCTGACGACCAAGAGTATCGTCTGAAGGGGGCACGGCCTTGCTCAGAGCAGGATGATCTCACGATCTTCTTTGATACAGGTCTTGTCCTTGGCTTCTGCTGTGCATGTGTTGCACTTTCCGCACGTGGATTTACTGGCTGGTTCTCCAATTGACTCTTCATTCTTCACTCACTTTCCTGCCGGATCGCAAGGTACAGCTACAACCGTAACAGCGCCTTTCGTCGACCAACACTGGTGTCAGTTCAAGAGTCGGTTGTTATAAGGACTTCCCATTCGATCGACAGTTGGGGCACGGCCTTGCTGCGAGCAGGATGATCTCACGATCATCTTTGATACAGGTCTTGTCCTTGGCTTCTGCTGTGCATGTGTTGCACTTTCCGCACGTGGATTTACCGGCTGGTTCTGCAATTGACTCTGCATTCTTCACTCACTTTCCTGCCGGATCGCAAGGTACAGCTACAACCGTAACAGCGCCTTTCGTCGACCAACACTGGTGTCAGTTCAAGAGTCGGTGTTGTTATAAGGACTTGCCATTCGATCGACAGTTGGGGCACGGCCTTGCTGAGAGCAGTATGATCTCACGATCTTCTTTGATACAGGTCTTGTCCTTGGCTTCTGCTGTGCATGTGTTGCACTTTCCGCACGTGGATTTACCGGCTGGTTCTCCAATTGACTCTGCATTCTTCACTCACTTTCCTGCCGGATCGCAAGGTACAGCTACAACCGTAACAGCGCCTTTCGTCGACCAACACTGGTGTCAGTTCAAGAGTCGGTGTTGTTATAAGGACTTGCCATTCGATCGACAGTTGGGGCACGGCCTTGCTGAGAGCAGGATGATCTCACGATCTTCTTTGATACAGGTCTTGTCCTTGGCTTCTGCTGTGCATGTGTTGCACTTTCCGCACGTGGATTTACCGGCTGGTTCTCCAATTGACTCTGCATTCTTGACTCACTTTCCTGCCGGATCGCAAGGTACAGCTACACCCGTAACAGCGCCTTTCGTCGACCAACGCTGGTGTCAGTTCAAGAGTCGGTGTTGTTATAAGGACTTGCCATTCGATCGACAGTTGGGTCACGGCCTTGCTGAGAGCAGGATGATCTCACGATCTTCTTTGATACAGGTTAGTTACATGAAAGGTGCCTCCTGTTTCCGTTCCAACCACATTCTCCTTGTTGCTGTGCCGTGCCCCGGCTCCGAGAAGCGTTACCTCTGTTTACATTGCTTAGTGTTGAAGTCGCTGTCTAGTTTACTTGCGATTGTACCAAAACCTTTCTGTTGTACTGAACTTCTGCTGTTATGTTCCGGTGATGTCGAACAAAATCCCGGCCCTCCAATAACAAGGTCTAACGAGGAAGTACTGTCGATACTATTGACTTTACAACAGGGTCAGGAAAGCTTACTCCATGAGCTTAGAACAGTGAAAGCTTCGCAGTCGGCGACCGAACAGGCCCTACTATCGCTCACCAGCAAAGTAACCGCTATTGAACATGAAATCGCTAATGTACGCGCGATTGCCTCCGAGCTTACATCAGTCCGGTCTAGGGTGAATGATCTCTCTGGATCAGTCAATAACTTGAACGTCCGCCTTAATGACCTTGAAAACCGCTCTCGTCGCAATAATTTGGTATTTTACGGCTTTCCTGACTCGCCTTCGGAGACTTGGGCTGAATCTGAGAATACAGTCGTCTCTGCTTGTAGCACGCACTTGAAAATGACTATTGCTTCATCTGACATTGAACGCGCCCACCGCATTGGTCAGCACAACAGCACTAAAAATCGTCCCATAATTTTTAAGTTTACTTCAACTAAGATAATGGACACAATCTTATCTCAGGGCTCTGCCCTGCGTGCTGCCAAGATTAGTGTCTCTCAGGATGTTTCTTCTTCTACCCGGTTGGCTAGGCGGAAACTTGTTGAACATGGTCGCTTACTCGGTGTTTCATTCAAACTGCGCTTCGACAAACTTGTAGCCAACAATAAGTGTTTCGTCTATGACCATGTGACGGACACTGTGCGTGAGGTACCATCGTAACTAGGCACTTTCTGCGGTCAGCCGCGTTCCCAGGTAACAGAGACCTCAATCTTATTCACCAACATTGGAAGCGTGTTACCTAAACGTGATGACTTGTATAGCCTTATCAATGAGCGATATTTTTGTATTAACTGAAACTTGGCTGACCACTGATATTGATGACTCTGAAATCTTGCCTTCTTGTAATGATTTTGTTATTTATCGTTGTGACCGTACTAACCGTCGGGGTGGTGGCGTACTTATTGGTATTAGAAACACATTCCAGTCAATTCGTGTTGACACAGGTCCGTCCCCACTTGAAATGTGTTGGATATCCACCAAGCTAGGGCTTAGTGATATATTGATAGGAGTGTTGTATCGGCCACCTGGTGTTTCTAGTTTTGTGACTCATTTTTCTGAGGTGCTCGCATCACTTTCCGTGTGCTTTCCGCAACATAATATGATCATCTTGGGTGATTTTAATTACCCCGGAATAGATTGGGCTATCCCCTGTGGTGGCACAAGGGAGGAAAGCAACTTTCTAGATACATGTCTAAAGTTTGGCCTCACCCAGCTGGTTTCCGAACCGACACGAATAACCTCATCCACATCTAATATTATCGATCTCGTCCTCACAACAGACCCCGCAGTTTTTGGTGATCTTCTCTATCCGATATCCCTGAGCGATCATAGGGTTGTCATTGCTCCTCTTCGCTTTTCTTCTAAGCGTCCAAAGTGTAAAAGCAAAACCATTAAGCTGTATGATAAGGCCAACTTTGATAAAATCAACGAAGAGCTTGCATTGTTTTCCCCATCTTTCTCAGCATCTTTCAGCTGCTATTCCATTCATCATAACTGGGAAGTTTTCAAAAATAAAATTCTTCAGCTTATAGAGGATTTCGTCCCCTCTTGTACAGTAAGGGGTACTCGTACGCAGCCCTGGTATACGTCGGAACTTAAAAAACTGAGTAACAAGAAAAAGCGGCTCTTGAGACTGGCGAAAAGAAGCGGCTCTGAGTCAGTATTTGCTCTTTACCGCAACTCTGCCAAGATACTCAAAGAGACAGCACAGAATGCGAAACGTAGCTTCTATGCAAAAGATATTCCTAACATGCTTACAATTAATCCAAAGAAATTTTGGCGTGTTATTAACCCCAAATCAAACCAGGCGATTTCTCTGAAGGATGCTGATGGTTCAGTTGTTCCCGATTTCGTTTCCTGTAACATTTTTAATAATGCATTCGCTCGTGTTTTTGTTGATGATTCACGTTTTCAACCATCATTGTCGCGGCCGTACCAACTTCCTCCTATGTGTCCAATTAATATCACACCTAATGGTATTGAGAATGTCATTGAAAATATGAAGCTGTCATCCGTCTGTGGCCTTGATTGCATC
This sequence comes from Ornithodoros turicata, assembly GCF_037126465.1. Taxonomy (NCBI): domain Eukaryota; kingdom Metazoa; phylum Arthropoda; class Arachnida; order Ixodida; family Argasidae; genus Ornithodoros; species Ornithodoros turicata. Next base: position 145,417,992 of record NC_088201.1, read on the forward strand.
AATGTTAAAATGTTAAAGAACACAAAGGCAATCTCATCCCAATACTTATCGCTAATTTATTTCTCAATCTCTTGCCTCCGGTATTGTTCGTAGAGACTGGCTTTTGTGAAAGATAGTTCAACTCTTTAAAAAAGGCGATAAGCTGGATCCTTTGAATTATCGTCCGATAGCTTTAACTAGTGTCCCATACAAAACCCTTGATCTTATAATCTTCTCGCGTATCTCCACTCACCTTGAGTCAAATATTTTTTTTTCACTGTAACCAACACGGCTTTCGAAAGGGCTACTCATGTGACACCCAATTAGCTTGCTTCGTACATGACATTCAGTTTAACTTAGACAATAACATTCGCACGGACGCCATATTTTTAGATTTCTCCAACGCATTCGATACTGTCATTCACCCAGGTCTTCTTTATAAGTTATCGCTAATTAACTTACATCCCCTTGTTTTTAGCTGGTTGAAAAATTACCTCCACGACCGTTACCAAATAACACTGGTAAATGATGCCCTCTCTTCTCCATTACCTGTGTTATCCGGCGTACCCCAGGGGTCAGTACTTGGACCACTTCTCTTCCTAATCTTTATTAACGATCTTCCTAATTCCCTCTCTTCAAATATTCGCCTCTTCGCAGATGATTGTGTTCTCTACCGCAGCACATCTTCCGTTACTGATTAGCTAGCCCTTCAGCATGACCTTGATCTAATTTCCGCATGGTGTTCTGGAAGCTTTCCCTTAATACGTGTAAATGCTCGCACGTTTCTTTCACGCGTTCTAGACAACCTTCTAACGCTCATTACACCTTAAATAATTGTACTATTTCTAAATCTGACTCATATAAATACCAAGGGATTCACCTAGTTTCGAATCTTAGTTGGACGACTCACGTTAATGCAATTATCAACGAAGCTAACCGTAAACTTGGATTCCTACGCCGTAATTTAAACCATGCGCCACCACCTCTTAAAAGACTAGCATACACTTCTCTTATTCGTCCTAAATTAGAGTACGCTTCCTGTATCTGGGATCCGCATTTACTTACACTAAATAACTTACCAGAATCTTTCCAAAGCCGTGCCGCATGGTTCATATCTAATGTCTATTACTATCCTTCTAGCATTTCATCAATCAAGCTATCTCTAGACCTTCCTGATCTTGTGTTACGCCGGAAGTTTCTACGACTTTGTCTTTTTCACAAGTTTTTTCACAACACCTTTTTACGACCGAATTTCATCACAGCTGCTTCCTATACATCGTCGAGATATGACCACATTCTTAAAGTTGAACGTTTTCTATGCAACACTGACCAATTTTCTCGTTCATTTTTTCCGTACACATCCAACGAGTGGAACTGTCTTCCTCAGAACATTGTCATAATTAACGATTTCATTGTATTCAAGCGTGAACTAGCCAATTTCCTGTGTATTTAATATTTCCGTGTTATTTATATTCTACTTGTGTTAACTTTTTATCTTCGCTTACCCCCTCGTGTAATGCCCCAATTGGTTGCCCCAATGCCCCAATGCCCCTTGAGGTACTACCATAAATAAATAAATAAAAAATAACGATATCATGCACAATAACACGCGCCGACTGCGGCGACCATGAAGTACCATGGTTACCATGAAGTTATGAAGTTATATGAAGTACCATTAGTTAGCATAAACGAAGAAGTATAATATCTCAATGAAAAACCAAGCGATCTTCAGCGTGGTTCATATATGCACGCGTTGTATTATTGAACCATCCAATACAAACCAATCTCCATTCATGCGAAGATGATGACTACCAGCAGAATCGTCTAAAGGATGATTTAATGCAGAACAAAAAGCGCCGACTGTGGTGAGTATGTAGCACCATGGCGTTACCATATACGAAGATGTTGAACATCAAAAACGAAAAACCAAGCTATCTTCAGCGTGGTTCATATATGCACGCGTTGCATTATTGAACCATCCAATACAAACCAATCTCCATTCATGCGAAGATGATGACTACCAGCAGAATCGTCTAAAGGATGATTTAATGCAGAACAAAAAGCGCCGACTGTGGTGAGTATGTAGCACCATGGCGTTACCATATACGAAGATGTTGAACATCAAAAACGAAAAACCAAGCTATCTTCAGCGTGGTTCATATATGCACGCGTTGCATTATTGAACCATCCAATACAAACCAATCTTCATTGATGCGATGATGGTGACGACCAACACTATCGTGTAAATAATGATGTAATGCACAATAAAACGCGCCGACTGCGGCGACCATGAAGTACCATTAGTTGGCATAAACGAAGAATTGGAATATCTCAATGAAAAACCAAGCGGTCTCCAGTGTGGTTCATATATGCACGCAGTGCATTATTGAACCATCCAACACAAACCAATATTCATTCATGGGATGATGCTGACGGCCAACAGAATCGTCTAAATATTGAATTAATACAGAACAAAAAGTCTGGACTACGGCGGGTACTGTAGCACCATTGAGCCACAAACGATGTAGAACATCTCAATGGAAAACCAAGCGGTCTTCAGTGTGGTTCATATATGTACGCAGTGCATTATTGAATTAACTGTCCACAACTTTTTAATCTATATCTTTAAAAAAATGCAAGAATCTTCCATTTTGTTCATGCATAATGCTCATCTTCATTGTATATTGGTTAAGCATTTCTGATGACGGTTGTGTGATCCGCATCTCCCAAAATCTGATTGCCACTTGATTGTGTGCCGTGTGTTACGAAGATTACGGGGTTAGAAATGTAGACTTCGCCTGCACATCGTGCTTGTAAAATCCTCCATTTGCATTGCGGCATTTGATAATAGATTCGCTTTTCGCGAAGGCTTCGTATTATCTCGCAGGCACTGAACCCGAATGCAATTGTAAACGTTGATGACACTGTGTCACGAATGCTTTGACTTATCCCGCCACAATCAGTTATCTTGCCTTATTTCCCGTTTTGCCCTATCTTGGACGGCTCCTCCAGTCATACCAACGGACAACTACTGTGCCAACTGTGTTGACGAAAAGATGTATTCCGCACTCCAATCGGGTTGCTTGTCAAAGACGCCTTTTCTTTTCCTACGTCTGGGCTAGTGCAACTGTTTGAGAAATATACATGCACTGTGGAATGTAATTGATGAAGTATGATAAGTTTTCACAAAAGATCAGTGATCCTTCTTTGTAATCATGGACTGTTGTATCATGCCTCTAAATTTCAATGACTGATCCTTCTCCGGCAATTCTATCCTTCGAGTGTTGAACTTGTACAGAGTGTAGTCGGGTAAAACCAATTTGATGGTCAGCTCTGATTCCATACGAGAATTCTTACACACAGTGTGGAGTATTCGTTTCCTTAGCGATCACTGTTCTCAGTCTAGCCATGCTAAATACAAAGCGTTTTTCATTGTGATGCGTAGAATTCATTATAATGATGACATAGATTACATTTATTGTTTCAGTTATATGCTTGTTTATTCCGATACATTACAATTGTCCTATTCCACCTTTGAAGTTTTCGTTTGTTGTCTTGATTGATGAATTCGGAATGTATTACATAGTGATGTCTTATTATCGGTCGCTTGAATTGAGCGTTGATTAATGCAATCGATACGTTGTCGCCGCATTTGTATCTCTTCAGTAACTTGCCCTTTGTTGCGACGAACTTGCACAATCTCTTATTGATGTTTCCTTTCTTTGTATGAATGTTCTTGAATGGCGTACAAGACAGTACTAGATGAAAATCATCCGGTGGTTCACCGCAGGTAATATGTTCGTTGAGTTTCAATAAGTGATGATACATCAGACCTTGCACAACAATATTGAACATCTGCTCATTCGACATCGTTGCAAGAACTGGTAGAAGAAAATAATTGCGCTGCCGTGGTAGTGGAACATATCATGTGATAAGATTTTATGTACTTTCCATCTCAGATATGTGTAATTTCAACAAATCCGTAATGAATCGTTCGATATAGACCGCTTGTATATGATAATTTGATCTGACTGCTTTCTTGGTGAACGCAATGCCCATTACAATGATTACAGTTGTATCTGGTCTAGTGTATTTCAATTCTTCGTTAGCAAACCTCAAAAACTCAGCCATCAATCCCAGTGGCCCTTCCGACGTTGATGTGCAGATATTTTTATAAGTATTGTAGATTCAGCATATAAATTATTGCACCCTCAGTTCTATAGTTTGTACCATGTCTCCGAATACGACCATGTCTAGGACGTATTGAAATGCAGCGATAATGATATCGTTTCGCCGCTCTTCCTTTTCGAAGCAGTTTTTGATCACATCTTCCCTTGACTTACGGTAGCGAGTACAAAATCTGTCCATCTCTTCAACGTAGAGCAATTGTCTCTTCTGTTTTCAAGTGCGCGTCCACACTTAATTAAAAGCATATCTGTGCTCATTTTATTGATTAAAATTGTATTACCTGGTTTAGAATGCTATAATATCCACCTGTCGTGAGAATTATGGAAAATGATTTACAAAAGGATACGATGAACAAGAGAAAACGTGTGCTTTCAACGATTCTGTATTCACGCTCCTTGGTTAGAAATGATTTTTCTGAATTAATTATTGTTTTGTCTTTGTTTCAGGTGCTCACGGGATTGATATTCTATGAGTTGGGCATTATATATATGCATGATGTATTAATTGTGTCATATTTGTTTCAATTGTTGACTCAATTGACATTAGAAAAAATAATCTCTGGGATGGGAATGCCTCATGTTTCTGAGTTGTATTTCACATTTGTTATTTGAGGGTGAGAGCACAAGAATACTACCACTGCAGGCAATGTCCTGAAATTCTAAGTCACCATTTGTCAGAAAGCAATGACCACGCACAGCCTAAGGATCATATTGGGCTCCTTCCATTATTCTTTTTATTGACAGCATGTTGGCTGCCATTCAGTTCATGAAAGTGACCTTTATCGTTGAAAGAACGGTTCAACAGCAAGCGAGCTGGTGATAGTGTCCATGATGGCGAGACCTGAAGAAGAGATACAAGATGGGACATACACACACTATGTTGAGACATTGTGTATGTCCCTTTCTATCCCTCGTCTCAGGGTTTTTCACTATGGACGTTCATGATGTTTCCTTCGGCAAACTTTACATATTTTTATGTAGAATTGTGAAGGTACACCCAGGCGCTGTTAGCAAATCACACATTACTTTTGTTGAATCAAGAATCCATAGAAGGCACACAGTCATCTTCAGCATTGCACACATCTGTGGGAAATGTTAATCACTTTGGAATGTCACAGACATATCATGGGGGCCGGCACATGATTAGTGGTGTTGAACAGACAACTATTTGTCTTATTTTAGGCATAAAAAGCACTTTTGGCACCTGCATGTTGAGACAGATGTATCTGTATGTACTTTGCCATGACACAAATATATGAAGCAACAAATGTACCCTCTACTTTATTCTGGTTATTAGTCAACACTGCCAAGAATGTGGGAACACAGTCTTATACCACCTACACTCTTCAAAATGACCTTCACACACGACACATTGTACGTCAACGAGACTCCAGAATGATGTCCTCTCCCTCCCCATTAGCTGAAAATATTTTTCTACAACCTTGCATAAGGGGAACTTAGTACAAGAAACGCACACGTTCCTTTTTGAGCAAATCAGTATTCAGAGCGTTACCATACTGTGGTAGGCCTGCAGTGCATTACGTGGTACAGCACACACTGTAAAAATTTCACCGTAGAACATGTCCCCCGTTCTAATGGCAGTCTTCTCCAGTTTTCCAAACTGCCATTTCCCATAGTGCTTTATGGTATGACACAGTATTTCTAAATTTTTACTGTAGTTTACTGGTTGTAGCAGAAAGAAGAGACCACTGTTTCCGATCACAGGACGCAAGCCATAAGTGCTATACGGAAACAGTACATGCTGCTCTCTAGCAGTTGTTCGTGTTTGGACATGGTATGGTGCATGCAGGGTAAATTCCATGGTTAAAATATCCAAACGTGAACAACTGTTAGATTACATGATGTAGAATAATGCTGTATAGTACAGTAAAACCTCCAAAGTCGGACACCTCCCTACCTCGGACAACTCCCCATGATTTCATTGCACGGGCAGGCTCCCATTGAAACTACATGGGGACGGAATTCTCTATGTCGGACACCTCCCTATCTTGGAAGTAGGATAGGGTTTTCCCTGCTAAGTCGGACAAAACCCTGGCCAAATTACCTCAATATCGGCCCATCTTTGCACCAAAAAGACCTAAAATGAGCCAGTGGCCTTGACTTTTGCCTCCTTTTTTCCCCTATACCTGTCTCAGCATTTTGTTACCTTAGTTTTTAGAGTCCAAAAACAAGTGCTGTCAGCCTACATTGTAATTCTTTATGCGAGCACTTGTCCTCAGTTTGTCAAGAGCCTTTGAACGCGCACTGCACCAAAGCTATGAGAAGTGGGCTGACGCTTCAGAGACAAGTCCTTGCTGCTCGAAAAGCTCCAGAGGTAATGCCATTGAGTAGAATCTGAACGGAATTGAATCTACTAAAATCAGTAATAATTATGAGTGAAGAGTGGGTAGAGGTACCACTACCAGGCACCACCACCAGGTACCACTAAGGACCTTAAATTGAAGAAGGGGGACATTTCTCACAGCTGTGATCTTCTCCATTTTTTGTTGCCGTCATATTCTGTAATTCGGACACCTCGATAAGTAGGAGACGCTTCGGCTGCACCGCGGGTGTCCAACATAGGAAGGTTTCACTGTATTTATGACCCGTGTCATGTGACCACAAACAATATGTGCTTTTGCTCATGCTGCACAGCACAGGCGAACTGAGCTGCATGTGAGGATAACAACATGAAACCCGAGGTGCGGAGGAAAAGGCACGACTTTACGGTCTCTGTGTCAGTTGTTTCATGTTGTAATTACGTACCAGCTGGCCTGTACAGCTTGGGACAAAAGTTCAGTTCACGGAACACGGCACTGACGTATTTCTTCATCGGGACCTCCCCCTTCTAGATATTACGAAGAGATCTAATAAGAAACAGGTGACCGGATATTCTGTCCGTCCCTCAGTTTGTGTGTCCACTCCTGTTTGCCACTAGGGTGTCACCCAAATAGAGAAATGTGGCACTCCGGTGCTCCCTAAACTTTTGTCCCAAACTGTACCTGAGAATAGGTTTGATGCATTGTACACACACCATAGACATACAGTATGTGGTGTGTTGTGATAGTAATGACACTGCCAATTGAAGAATAATGCTCCAGGTGGATTGTTTCGGTACAATCTTGTAGTATGCATACCAAGGAATAGGGCATCGGCGTGACAGGTTTACCTGGAAGTAAGAATGTAAATGTAAGCTGAAGTCATTGAATAATTAACATTATCAATATACTGCTGCAGATCATACAAACAATAGCACACAAGATGCTCCGATATGTTCTACAGGAATGTCTCTGTACTCACAATATTAGTACAGCAGCTACAGAAAGTCATAAAACAAGTTTTTGTATGCATGATACCACTTGAATGCAACACAAGCTTCTGCTGCACTGGCAGAACACCACAGCGGACAGATTTACCTTACTTCACCTGAGAAAAAGTATGTACTGTTGCACACATGATGCTGTTTGAATGTCTCGAAAAAGATAATTTATGACCGAAAGACATCAACTGGAAGATTTCGATTTACCTTAGCCAAACTGAGAAAAAGTATGTGCTGTTGCACACATGAAACTGCTTGAACTGCCCTTGAGCGCTCTGGAAGAACACCTTATTTGTGACCAAAATACAACAGCTGAGCCAACATTGAATTTATACCTTACTCAAAATACACAAGATTTGCTGCCGTGCATATGATACGATGATGCTGCTTAAATGTACTCTGAAAGCGCTGGCACCTCAGGCATGGTTGCTCTAAGCTAGCGAGCGATAGCAAGGGTATACGAACACAAGAAGTCGAGCACAAGTGATGGAATGCACTTGATTAATCAGAAAATGAAATGTCTCAGTACCAGGTGTCACTGTTCCGTCAACAAAAACAGATGAACTTTAAAGGGGCGTCTGGTTGGCACTTGTGACAGCCTTCAGCTTGAAATCGAGACGTTGATAATAATAGCGAACTGTTTATCACTTCCCCAATGTGAATCCGCGCAGCAGACGGCTCGGCAGAAGAAACTGGCTGGCTTGGCGGGAGAAACCAAGCCAAAAGTCATGACAAGCCGGAGCGCGGGCAGACCACGAATGTGTCGTCCACACAGGGTTTGCGGGCCACAAGCCGAGATGTCAGTGAAACTAAAAATTCACTTTTTCGGAAAACCGCGAGGAGTTTGGAATAACTATTTTGCATACATAATCAGTGTTCCCTTGTGAACACATCGTGTGAGTACCATTCCATTCTGTAACACTCGAAAATCGGCGTAGCTGAGCTTTAAACTGTCTGTGTCGTTACGGCCGTGCACGTGATATTAGCTGACTACGCCTGGGACACGAGCGCGTCAACGTCATTTCCGTCACTTCAATTCTTCAGTTTCTCGACTATTCTTTGGAAGGCAGCAAACATGCCGTCGTCGCGTGGTTCTCGCAGTGCTCGAACAACTGCACAGCAATACGAGGTTATGGCCCGATGCATGCAAACCAAAGGTATTTTAGGGTGTAGTTCCGTATCGGGATCACTCGTTTTTAAAAATTAGTGAAAGAGTTAGGAAGATAAATATTGCGGAGAAGTGGAAGAAGATCATATACTGAATCTAAAAATGTAAGAATTATAAAATTCTGTGGACGAACTTTTTTATATGCATTTCAACAACCCCATCTGATTCACATTTAGCGCAGGGGAAACGCGGGACTGCTAAGCCTAACGGAGTCGAAACTTGCCATCTTTCAAGAGGTAGGGTCGTTGAATTGGGCTAAATCGCACCCTCACTTTAGTGAGGTTAGTCTAGATTAGGTTCTACAGAATGGGGTCTGCCCCCCCCCCCCATCCCCAACCAGACACGCACTATGCGGTGCGGGCGTCGAGACTGTGTCTCGGGTTAGATCAGAAGGTCCGCTGTAAAGATGGCGGATCGCCATCCAGAAACGGGCAATAGAATGAAATTGTTATTCGTTTCACGCAATATACGAGGGTCATTCCTGTTTAATTCCGTTACTAATTAGCTCCTCTTTCACGTAAAGGCGTTTGATTTTTGTTTTTATTCTGTTGTGTTTAAAAAAAAAGCCTGTGGTCTCGATATGGAACTACATCAGTAATATATTCCGAGGAGCATTTTCGCCCACCATATACTTGTCAACATCGGGACAGAGACTAGGAAGATTTAGCAGCCAGGCTGAATGCTGTTGGAGGTGCCGTGAAAACCGTGCTGGCGAAAGCGGCCCCACATTTTCCGAAGCCATGTATTATATCAGTTGCTTCCTCGTTGCTTCCTGTGTGACGAGTAATCTGCAGGAGCTCCCCTCTGCACATTGTGAATATGAGTTTGTGGGTACGTTTGCTTGCGTTCGTCTCCGGGCATTGTCTTTCTTCCTTTCCTTCTCGCGGTAGTTGATGTTATTAAAGCACTTGTCGCTCAATATTATTTTGTTCTAATTTTGTTACGAGCTAAATCGTGAAAGTGCCACTCTTATATAAAGTGCTGAAATAAATCGAATATACCAGTTTTCCAAGATTAAACCCCGGGTTTGAAAATACACATTCAAGGGGGTGTAGATGGGTAGAAATCCAGCGAACCGGTAGAGATGTAGGAAGGGAGTTGCGTCAGCACAGAAGCCGCCGATATTTCGAACAGAGACTGTTCTTCTTCTGGGCGAACAAAAGAAGAAGAAAGAAGAAGAACAGTCTCTGTTCGAAATATCGGTGGCTTCTGTCCTGAGGCAACTCCCTTCCTACATTCAAGGGGATGTATGTTTATACCATTAGGTGCAAATAGTATACCTCCAGGGGGTTATAAAATTGCTTTTATACCTGGGACAAGCCGTTTATACCCTAAAAGGTAAAACATTTTCTAACGGTGTAGTACGTGGGCTGCTCTTTTTGACAGGCGGAATAGCTTCCTAAAATCTATTTCATCTAACTGAAATCCATCTCGACGGTTACGGCTGCGTGGTTCACGGTTCGCAGCTTCCGTTATCTTCCAGGCAAAGAAACCTTACGCCATTTTCTTGTTCTCTGTGGGCGCATGCAACGTTAACGTCTTTTCACCCGGGTTACCCTCTCGTATAATACCGATCACGGTGTGTAGTTTGCCTAAGCCAAAGATTGCGCCACTTTTAACGAAAACGAGGAAGTTACGTCATGCGTCACGAGGAGCAAATCACGGGCCCGCTAGGCCCGCTGTGACAGCCTCGTTAACTCGTTATGCGTGCAACTTCGTTATCATTTTTCGTTTCGGTAAGCTAACGATTCCTTATGCCGGTTCGTTTCGCGCGCGCAGCGATTAAGCCCCCGGAGCGTGGTTAATAATGTGCGCGTTTCGAAACGATATTTGTGGGGGGAAAAAGCAAAATCAGCCTTTGCCATTGTAATAGCCGATAGGAGTTTGCGATGGAACTGGCTAAATCGATTCGGCGCGCTTTCGCTTCCTGGCAAAAAAAGAGAGAACGAACAACAACTTTGTTTCAAGATGATGAATGGAGAATTTCATCGTCATTAGGCGACACTCTCTCTATTACTGGTGGTGATGTGAATGATGAAATAATGAGCCTCTTCAGGGAGGATAAAACGTTAAAACTTGAAGGAAACGTTATACGCGCTTAGCAAATCTTGGTGATAAAATTAAGAAAATTTATTCGGGGGCGAGATCAGAAACTGACCAAAGTGATGTTAGGCCATGCAAACCACTGCCGAAGATACAGAGCACAGAATGGTATGGAGTTTGACCCGTTGGCACATGTGTACATGTCTCTATTCCCTCCCCGTGCTCATGATAAGAACCGTGTTTATCAACATATTTACGGCTAGTATTTCTGTTGTTTTGCTTTCTTTCTGCTGGCATCGCATGAGTTCTGATGGCGTCGCAACTGGTACAGATAGGTGATGTTGGGGAGGAGTGTAAACATAATCTTTCCTTGCGTTAAACTGTTGATAGTCTAGCGTACATGTCGTCCTCCCTTAGTCATCACTGCCAAAGATGAACACAGGCTTTGTGACATGTTAGTTAGAACACCGCTGTCTGTGGAACAAGACGACGCCTATTGCGACAGGTGCTCAGCACGGGTTCCTGGTAACTTATCATGTGTTGCGGTGCGTGCCGAACAGCGTTTTTTTTTTTAGCTTTCTTTTCGGCGAAGGAAAGTTTAGGTGTGTAGTGAATATTCGTGGAAGCCTGCACCCATAGATATCGTGCATCGTCGTTCTTATACATCCAACTTTAGCTACATCCTTCCATTGCTTCTGTTTGCGTACTGGCATCCAATACACTAGTACGCGGTACACGTAAGGGCCACAAAGTATTTTATTTTGCATAAAACACATTGCGGTGTAAAACATGTCGCCCGATCGTCCGAAAAAAATTCATTCGTGAAATTTGTGAAGGAACGCCATTTTTTCTTTATTTAGTTCATTGGGCGCATCCTCGGAGACGCGTCTTTCCTTCACTCCCAATGTGAGAGGGTGAAGGAGCACAGTGCCGCCTCATGCGTCGAAGATGAGCTTTAACTGCCCTTATCTTGGGTTGCATTTCCTGTTTTCTTTTAATCATTTTCCAGGACGCAGGAAGCGATAGTATGCTGCAACTCATTTCTGTGACAATTTAGGAACAACACTCTCCGGCCTTGCGAGATCATATGGTTGTCGGCAGGAAGAAGCTGACGAAGTTGATGTGATACTGATGTTGACGAAGTTTGATAGCATTAACGCGTTCTCACGTGAACGAATGATTTTCCTGCCCGCAACTTTGGACAGCTAGTGCCATCTGTTCAGGAGAAGACATGGATCGTCAGTCATTTGATCGTCTTAGAACCAAGAAAGGTATTGTTATTGTTCGATGAAATATCCTCAATGGATTTCTAAAGCAGTAATCGTTATGTTTCCAGATTCTAGCAAACATTCAATGAGACAGTCGCACAAAGGCCGTGAGTACCAACTTCAATGACATCACTCTTTTTTTTTTCCTTCTACGTCACCTTGCTAGGCACTGGTTCACTTCAAAAACTCTGTTTATAGGGTACGCTTGAGAACAGCTTATTAACATGCTGGGGATTTCCTCACGGGTTTTCACGTATCGTCTCCCGTATGAGAACCTCGAGACAGTCTGAGCACTCATCGGGAAATTTGTGAGGTTGCGCGTATCAGCGTATGACTTCTGGGTGAAACGGATACGAGCACAGGCTCTCCTTGAACCAATGCACTACTGAGGTTTGATTGAGGACTCGTACCTGGCTTCATCCCTTCTGTGTATAAACTGGCATTCTGAACATCACAGGAACGATCAAAGGAGGTCAGGATAGGTAAGGCGGACGCCACACAGACATCTGGGAAATAACTAAGAGCGCGATGCGTCGTGATAAGCAATATGACTAATGCCGTTGGTGTGACTTCAATGCCATTTCATTTGTCCTCCCAGCACATTTGCTATAGTCTGCCAGAGCGCTCATATGGCACTGGCAAGACCTGGTTAAATGCTATCGCGCAAACAAATTGTTCCCATACTTGTTAGTCCGGCAGTATAGTGATGGTGTGTCATCCCTAGCGTTACTAAAGCAGATATTCATCCTAAAGAAAGGGCTCGTTCCAACAGAGTTATTTCTTGAACGCACTACTCATTTTGCTGCTCTGTGGAACCACGCGCCCTTGTTCTACATTTAAATTTGTAATGGAAGGTAAGCATGAACATCAAAGTGAACATTACTCCACGTTTGAACTCTCAACGTCTTGGAGGCTTTTGTATCACTTTCTGCCCTGCGGTCGTTATAACATACGTGGTAACAGGTGGTAGGAACCAGAGCTATAGGTAACTCGTTACAAGTAACTCGTTACTGTAACTAAGTTCCTATCTTGCTAACTTTTATCTTGACTGGGTACTTTAGCGCCGTGGTACCACGCGTTCAGCGCCGTGGTAACTTGGAACTCTTTTTCATGTAACTTTGCCAATGTAACTTAAACTAAGTTTCGCGTTACTTTTAATTCGCTTTTCACTCATGTCCACATTATTTCTTGCTTTCTCTCCGGTTCTTTCGCGACATTTTATGCCATAAAACGTGATATTCAATTCATGACAGTCTATTCTATTCAAGAAGTAATAACCGCTGCCATTGAAATGAAGCTGAACCATTGTGCGCACACAGGCAGTGAGATGCGCAGCGTTCTCATTGTTGGACATAAACGGAAACGATCAAAGCGTGTTCGACTTCTCCGCAGGCAACTCAAGGTCTAACACAACTGCTCACGCGCGCTGCACCTGTGTAGTGCCATTTTGTGTCCGAATGAACTTGGAAGTACCTAATTCTTTTTTTAAGTTTTCATTTCATAAGTTACCATTTAAGTTTTCATTTCAGGCCGAGTTACATTTTTTTCACACGGTAACTTAACTTGTAACGAGTTCTTCTTGACGGGTAACTTCTCGACCTATGGTAGTAACCACCTATTGTTCGTTAGAACCATAGATGAGCAAATCATTTGCCGTTCCCGTACACTGAGATGGCAACAGCGTGGCTGTAGGGGGACTAGTATACCCTCCAGCAGTGACACTTCAGGTCATTGCTTGGGTGTTGGTGGGGCTCAACTGTAGGGTTTTTCTAAACCGTTGGTTCAGCCTCAGCAATTTACGCTATATATCGGTGTACATGTACCTGTACTTGGAGAACATTCGATATAATCAAGGAATCTTAATTGCACCTATATACCGCAACTGCTGCTCACTGAAATGTTTGCTTCCCATTGGTTTTTCAGTATTTCGTTTTGAATTATTATACTTAGCTTGTGTTCTAGTGCATGCACATTCTTGTTTACCTGTAGTTGTCAGCGTTGGTACAGCATAAATTTGTAAGATGTGCCAGCTCCGTTACCTAATTAAGAACCACGAATTACTAGCCTCGTTACGGGGGTATGAACTGCAAGGTGCAACCCTAGAAAAGTCTAAATACGTACCGTGCCTCTCATGTAAATGTAACATTGCGTTGCGTTAACATAGACTCGGACCTTGGAAGTTATTTTTATGTATCGATGTACGTCCAGACTGCCTCCGAATGTTCAGGGTCTTTACATAAGGCATGAGTTGCATGAGACATCCACACTTAGTAACTTAATACAGTTAATGATCGCTACAATAGGCAAGCCTGATATAAAAGAGGTGAGGTAAAAAGTTATATCAGCAGAGAATACACGAAAACGAATTTTTTGTTCCATTTGCAGGATAATATTGCAATTACAATACGAAAAAACAAAAACAAAAAATGAGAATGCACAATGTGTCTAATATTGTTGTACAAAGTATTAACCCCAAATGAATCTGACGACGAAGCAGTTACGTGATGCTAAATCCAAAATATATGGATAAAGCATGAGTATTAAGTATTGCGACCCCAGCATGGCGAACGAAAAGTAATTAGATATATCAGTAGCACGCATTTAAAAGCGCATGTTTACTTGGTTGCATCATCATGCGGAATGGCAGAAGGTGCTTAATGGCATAAGGTAGGGAGACCCCCAAACATATTTTCACTTGCCATTCGCAATAGCGTACCAACATTCAAGTGGTCCAAGCGACGATGCCACAGGGCTGTTTCATCTAATGGGACATGAACAGCGCTTTCATATACTGGAACTACTTGCGCCTTCATCTTATAAATACCATCCAACTTTGTGCCAGAAGAAACGAATCCTGTTCTTTGTAGGCAACACAGCCTTGCCCAGTGAAAATCACGTCCATGTCGCTGTCTAATAACTTCGAGACAGAGATGAGGTTGTCCTAGGTACCTGATACATAGGGTACATCATTTCCAGTTAACTCGGTTAACGTACTTGTTTGTTGTGGACACGGAAAATAACAGTACCGGTTCCCTTCGCTGCAATTCCTTTGCAATCAGCAACAGTGGCTGCTTTATCCTTCTCAATCTTGAAATCCCTCAGCATTTCCTTACGGCTAGTCATGTGACTGGTGGCTCCTGAATCAATTGAGCAATCTTCATAAAAGTTGTCTCTCTCAGCGGCCCCGAATGCAAGATCATTTTTCGGTGGCTGCTGCACTTTCAGCTCGAGCTTACCCTTCGAAGACCTAACAAGTCTTGATCTCTGCCTCGTCCGCTCTTGTTTGACAGTCGGATACGTGTCACTTCTGCTCTGCTGGCGATATTTGCTCCTTCAGTTGGACGACTCCATCACTTCCTCGCCACGTGGCCTTTTTTTGCCGAAGTTGAAACATCGAAGGGTACTTCCGTCCTATGGATAGGTCCTCGACTGCACCTCGTGTTTGCCTGATGCCTCTTCGGTAGAGTCTTTTTCTGGCGTTGTTCTTCCTGGAGAGGTGCGTACCTCACCCTCTCTCTGTGGTAATGACTGCCATGGCGCACACATGGAAGCCTCGTGCAACACCATAATATGGCTTTCGCAACCCTTGAATGTAATAGCAGCTTTCTTTGCAACTACCAAGGTCTGACCCAAGTTTCGTAGCTGCTCGCTCAGTGCCTCCACACGGTGCATGTACACTCTAAATCGTTTTACACCTTAAAGGGTGTAAATCGAAATGTTCATGGCGCACACCTTTTAAGGTGTATTTTAACACCCTCATGGCAATTGTGGTGTAAAGGGTGTAACGCCGAATAAAACTGCTGGGTCCATGGCAATATGCTGGTAACTGTGTATTCACAATTACCAACATATTACATATAATCACATTGAGGTACATTTATGTATGTACATCAAGGTGATTAAATATGTGTGTAAACATGCACAGCCGACATACAGAAAATCATGTATGGCGTGGCAGCTGTGCATGGCAATGAAGCATGGCAGCTGTATATAGCTTTTCGTGAGATTGTAGACCTTTTCATGAGCAGGCACCTCCCCCATATGCGTGTTCATGGCCTAGAACGTTGCATTTATTGGTTTCTTCAAGGCTGTTTGGTCCTCTCCTAGCTGTATGGTATATGCGTTTCAAAAGAAAACACCAGTATTTTAAAGATGTTGCTAGAAAAACTCGACATTTTAAGAACATAACCCTTTCATTAGCAAGAAGACATCAATTTTATCAAATGTATGTGTGGTCGCAGCCCTTCATCAGAAATGCCACATCTACTGATGGTTCCAAGGAGATACTATACTTCAACATGCCCCCAAAACAATTCAGAGTTACATTCATGACCGTGATATTCACGCAGAATCTATGGTCTATGTGAAAAGTGCAGTTGATAATGATAACACATTTGCTGTTGGCTGTGTTGTTGCTAAAGAATCTTCCGAGGAGGACGTACCCGTGTTCGTTGAGATTACAGTTGAGTATGATGAGCACTATCATGTATTTGTTCTGTCTTGCAATGAGGAGCAACGTGTTTTAAGAAATTTAAGCACTATCTCAGCAGATCTTCTAAATCTGCATACATTACTATATGGTAGACGTGTTGTAAATCTACGCCATGCACTTTTGTAATGTAACTTCCCGTTCCCTGTTGTATATATTTACTTTTGTTCATGTGAACGAAAATAAACATACTCCTCCCTACACCCAGGCGACACACTTATCACCATATTTCACCTGAGGGTGTAGTACACCATTGTTACACCCTCAGGAACTTCCAAAACAAAGTTGTAGGGTGTGAAAGGGGTGTGATCTTTGTTGATACACCTATTTTACACCTTTAAAGGTGTGAAACGATTTAGAGTGTACTGGGCTGCAGTTTCCTCGTGTTGCCATTGGATTCGACAGAGTTCTCGCATGAAACTTATTGTCCGCTCCAGCATGTCCCAGGAGACCTGGGTTCTGCCCCTATTATCATATGTCAGCTTTTTCCATATGCGTCGCGTCGATGTTTGACCACATAAATCGTCTGTGCGCTGGAGAGAGATTATACTATATGGCGTTGACATTCCATTTCATGCTGCTCCCACGTACGCGTAGCGTTCGCCTGGGTAGGAGGTTCGCCTTCCACGGTAGACCAGAGTCCTTCCGTCTTCAGAAAAACTACCGTTTTGTAACGCCAGGTCTGGTAGTTGTTTCCGTCGAGCTTCTCCGAGTGGTGAGCCGACGTTTGTCACGCTACACCACGCTACATACTACACAGCTCTACGTCTTGTGTATTTGTATTGGGCGCAAGCCACGCATGATGTTAGCGTACTGTAACGTGTCGCCTGATTTTCCTTGTTCCAGGTCACTCAACGGGACCTGCTAGAGGTAAGCACAAATTACCATTCAGCGACTTCAAAATTATCGACAATAACGCTACTACAAAATTGCCACACGCGTACAACAAAATAGTCTAAATGACAGTACAGGTGACCACACTGTTATGCTGAAGGGATATAGTAGACAATACTTGGGGGCACCCTATTGAAAGTAATTCGTGAGGTTACCTCAGAGTCTGGGGTCTTGAGGTATTATGGGACATCTGAGGTCTTGAAGGTGCCTCAAAGCCTGAGGTTCTGAGGTTACCTCAGAGTTTGAGTCCCTGCGGTTACCTCAGGGCCAGAGATTTCCACAGAATGGACCTGAAAGCATTGAACAACATAGAGCGCCCGTAGCACGACTTCGTGTTCAAAGACTTTTTATTGGTATTGAGGTCATCAGGTTCTAAATATTTTTCAGACACTTTAATTTGTCCTTCAGTGTCGCGACTCTCTTCATTTTCTTTCTGGTTTCTTCGCCTTCCTCCGTTCTGCTCTTGAAGCACCGTAGGTATGCACATAGAGATAAAATTCAGTTCAGGTACGATAACCAAAGAGGTAATACAAAATAATACACGAAATACCGAATAGTGATTACCAAATGAGTGAGCATGTCTGCATCTACGAAAGTAATTTGCTATACGCCTTGACAAAACTATAAAAGTTCATTGCGGTAAATTGCCGTACTCAAAACGCAGACAGTTGCGACAACAGGCATACCTAGAGTCTCCAAATAAGTTTAGTAGTTCTATACATACCAAGAATATGCATATACGTTTTCAACAAGAAAAGGTAAAGGTAAATGCTTGTCAAACCAGAGGGATAAACAGTCTGGTGAGCACGTCCCTCAGGCACGTTGTCGAATGGACAGCAACAGAAGAACAGTAATTTGGTACCGATAATACACCGTTCAAGATATATAAACACTCGCATTATTCCGCGTTTGTTGCGCGTATGTTGGTTTCGGCTCATGCCTTGATGGTTTTCCTATCTGCTTTCGTTCGCTGCAGGCCTTGGCGGTATCCTCAGTGCCTATCACGGGCATGCAATCGATCTGAAATGCATGGTAGGAAATCAGAAAATATGGTATCACAAATATTATACAAATTCAAAGTTACATCAACTTCTAAAGTGTCACTTTCCATTCACGTGATATTCAAGCATAATTTTTCCTTTGAAACAAGACACACGCAGACACACACACACACACATACAGCAAAGACTATATACAAGAAAATTTCCTTCACGTACCTTCCAGAAAGAAGCTTCCACGTGTTTTCTCGCCCTCCTTCCGGAAAATTGCGTGCACTGGATATTCCGTGTTCCGATTGAAAATCTGTGCGATCGTTGTCTTCAGAAAAGTTACTCACATCGTCCACAGAAGTAGCAACTCGAATGTCGTCAAGAAACTCACGTATACACACGTCATCATGGTACCTTATTAATAAGCGGCACACAGGACGAAGCAAATACACACGCATGCCATGGAAGCTAGCGCGTAACTGCTCAAAGCAGAGGCAGGCGATTCCGAGAACTCGTTACAAAAGCGGGAACTTAGTGTACGGCCCCCGAGCAAGAAAAGAAAAGAAAGATGGAGAAATGGGGATGCGTGGCGGGAGCGAAGCCACTGAGTGGAGCTGTAAAAATAACATCGACGCATGTTTCCTGCGTTGTTGTTTTCTTTCTTTTTTTCAGAACCAAACGAAACGAAATATTATTTTGTAGATTCTTTACACAACATTTCATTGTGGCGTACACCAACCTGTGTGACGCTCATAGAAGCAGAAAGTATTGCAACAACTCCTGCTTGCAATTCTATCTATCCATTATAGCCTCTAATAGAAATACACGTGAGAATCTACCGTTTACGCTACATTGGTTTCAGATGACTGGTTATGCAAAAATCGGTAGTGTATTTTTCACACGAGTAATGTGATTTCTGTTTGCATGTTACCAAAACCCTCGAGACTAGGGAACTACGCAAACAGACGCACGCGGACAGTGTCCGGCTGTTTTCGTAGTTCCTTAGCCTCGGGTTTTAGTAATATGATCAAGGAGGTGAACCCGAGACAGGGATGAAGAGACGACACAACAAATTCTCAAACACAACAAAAATTTTAATGTACCTATGCCCTATAGATCCAAAAACCTCCGGAGCGGAGGAACAGGAAGTCTCTTCTATCGATCATCTTACAAAATGCTGGAATTGTTGGTCTTCCCCACTGTGCTCTATTGGATGGCTACGAATATGTTCTTCGCCAGGTTGCCCTTATAAACCTTTGCAAAATTGGCTTTACTATTGACCTTTTGGAGGCTGACATCTGCACTCTCAAGTATGCTCTCCGTCGCAAGATTTCCCCCCCGGATCCTTTAATGGGTGCTTCCACACAGAACCTCCCGTGGCTCAAGGCTCATCGAGTCCTTTCTACTCACAAATCTGCTCCGATCCATCACACCAAGGATTTGTACGGGATTTCCAACAACATTGGGACTGAACTTTTTGGCGACCATTACCGGTCCCATTCGATCTACCGTCATTGGTCCTGCCTCAAGGATTCGGACTTTGCGAAGGCTTGGCTGCCCAAGAAAGACGCTGCTTTCAAAGGTCTGTGCCCAACGTGACGAGACTTTTGTTGAAGTTCCCTTTGTGAATCCGTCCAATGCTATAGTTTCTGACGAAGTGTCCAACCTATTGTCATTAACTCCTAAGTATTGTCTCCCCATCAAGCCCACGAAGTTTGACGTTGCTGGTTCCTGGCCGGCTAATATTGCTTCCAAGGGACCCTGTTGATAAGTCACTTTGTCCTCTGAGTCCTTTGGTGTCACTGGCAACATTATTCCCTCCCTTGTTTCCAGTGTTCAATCAGACTTGCATAGCTCTAATTTAATGCTTCTTAGTTGTGACAAATCTGGTAAATTTTGTGTCCTCCCCTTGCCTGATTTTCATTCTAAAGTTCAATTTGCCCTTTCCACGCTCTTCAAGCCCTTTGTAGGTTCGCTAAAAAAAATTAAGGCTTCTATACTTTCTATCATGTCCAGGAATTGTCATTACTTGCATAAACTTGTTAACAACTGTCGTTATGGTTCCATAGCGGTTAAATTCCTTCTCAAGAATCACAAACCTGACATGCCTCTTCGTGTTGTTGTTAGCGAGCCGGGGGCATGGCAGAGATGTGTATCACATTTCCTCCAACATACTCTAAAAGCGCTACCTTGTCCAGGTTCCCTGTCTCTCAAAAATTCTATGGAGTTAATTGATTCCCTCAAGGAATTCCATGGAAAGTCTCTTAACATGTTTTCCCTTGATATCAAAGATCTTTATTACTCGATGAAAGTGCCACTTCTCCTCGAACGGGTTTTTGACAACAATATCATTAGCTTCCAGAGTTCTGCTAGTATGTCTGTTCACGATTTTTTGGATATCCTTCGGATATCCTTAACCATCCACCGTCATAAATTGGGAGAATCATCCATACATTCAATCTGAAGGCGTTTGCATTGGTTCGTCGGTTGCGCGGGTTTCGGCGGAAATTTATTTAAATGTTCTCGACAATGCTATTCGCTATTTTATTTCTCAAATTGGTGGGGGCATGTTAATGGTCCGAAGGTATGTCGATGATATTATTGTGCTTTTTGATTGTAAGGTTGCTTCTACTGAGAGCTTAGTTATCACGCTTACTTCATTTGCCCCTGAGCTTAGTTTCTCTGTTGAACATCCTTCGGGGGGTAAGCTCAGGCTTCTTGACTTAACTTTGTTTACCCTTACGGGTTTATGTTGGTGTTATGGTAGGGAAAATGCCAAGCCTCTTTTGCCCCGTTCTAGTTCGCATTCCAAAATTGTAAAATCTGGTATTATTTCTTCCCTGTTAAATGCTTCTGTCTCCAAAAGTTGCATCTACCATATTAAATTTAGTTTGTCACGCCAGTGCTCTAGCTTACCTTCTGCGGGGTTCGAAGATTGTATAATTTATTCCAGAGCCTTATTGTTATATCGCAAGCTATTTCACCCCACACCCTGTTCCGCGATTGATCGGTTTCCTTTTGCCATTATTCCCTACCACCACTCTGTTTCCCACGACATATATGCTGTTGCGAAAAATTTTGGTGTCAATATTGTTTTTTCTAAAGCTTTTAAACTTAGTAGATTAACGAATTTTCCTTCTGTTTTCAGTGGTTGCCACATAAAACATCATAAACCGTTTGTTCCCTGCAATCACTCGGTTGTATACTCCATTCCCCTGGAATGCGGTTCTTGTTATGTAGGTCAAACCGGTCGCTGTTTGAATGACCGTCTACGGGAACACTGCCTCCATGATAAAAACATGGACCTGGTATCAAGTGAATCCAGCACCTTCGTGAATGTAACAATTGTAAACCTGTTTTCCCTGAAACCAGGGTACTATGAATAGAAAAGAATGTTTGGCGAAGGTTGTTGAAGGAGTCGGTAGAGAATGCTGCGCGTGGCAATTGTGTGAGTAAGCCATCCTTACTTCCTGTTCCTCCTCTCTGGAAGTTTTTGGATATATACGGCATAGGTACATTATAAGTTTTGCTGTGTTTGAGAATTTGTTGTGTCGTCTCGTCATCCCTGTCTCGGGTTCACCTCCTTGATCATGAACCAGCTTGTCAGCGTCCTGTCTCTTCTATCGATTTTTAGTAATATGAATTACAATCTCAAGCTCGCTTACTCTTTAGCAATTCTTTCATTGTGATATTTGTGTAACGTTCGTTATGGGCTCTTCGTGCTACCAGAGCTTTAATTTATAACCGAATATAATTGACTTTATGCTTTCCTGATGGTTTATGTGGATGACACAAAATTTCTCATATTGGAGTTACGGTTTGGTGTAGGCTTAATTCACGTTGCCAATTTAATGAAGGTAACCTAATTAAATTATAAGTCATGAAACTAAATTCTACTCCAAAACACCTTGCACCTTTCAAAAAAACAAAAAAACAAATACTGTGGGAGTTCAACGATTCCCATAGAAATTTCCAAGGCTGTAAGGCGTACCAAGGTGTGAGGCCCTATGTTGAATCTCGATTCGCCGAGGTAACCGCAGGTGAGCTACGGCCAGGTCTGAGGTCTTGAGGCAGAACCTTAAAAGAACCACAGCAAAGTCTGGGATTCTGAGGTAGAACCTCAGAATTTCTTGAGGTTACCTCAAAAGAGCGAAAGCGATGTCTGAGGTCCTGAGGCAGAACCTCAGAAATTCTTGAAGTAACCTTAGAAGAACCACAGCCGGGTCTGAGGTCCTGAGGTACAGCCTCAAGATATCCTGAGGTAACCTCAGGATTTCTGGGGTAACCTCAAGGCATTTTTCCAATAGGGGCATGTTGTTTCGTTGATGTGTTTAAGGCTGAAGGTGATCACAGTTGTGTTGTTCGCCGGGAGACTGAAGCACGATTAAAGACGTATGCAACTTGCAGAGCTGGGGAATTGTATTTGCTTTGTAATGCGTTATCATTAATAATTACTTTTTCAGAAGTAACCATTACTTTACTCATTACGTTACTTACATTTTCGTTGTTAGTAATGCATTACTAGAGCCATTACTTTAAAGGTCAGCTATGCCGATATCCCAAGTAGTCGAAACGGTTGTGATATTCTGAAAGCCCACATCCAGCTCTACCCAAAATGCACTTTCATTCTCCCAGTTCGGTACAGTACCATGTCAAAAAAAAAAAAAAAAGATAATTCATTCCGAAGCACACATGGGCGCAGCCATTTTTATGACGTAGACGCACCCGAACGGGCATTGTGACGTGTACGCGCCTTCGTAGTTGTCAGTGGATTCCAGCTACGGCTTTTCGTGGCTTCACATATCTGTGCTAGAAGATGGCGGACAGCCGGGTTCCGCGATAAGTAAACAGTGCAGCAGCTACGAACTCATTCGTGAACCAAGCTCTGTGCGATGTTGTGACTGGAATTCGTGGTTTGTGTTTTGTGAGCACGTACAATTTGTATCAAGTCGCGTCTGCGTTAGCCCGGCCCCTTACATCACTTGCCCATTGTATAGGGTCAATTGTCTTAGGAAATTGACTGACGTTTCAACAGTCGTTTTAGCAAGAGAATGCCGACCGTTTTATTTTTGCAGGAAAAAAATCGTGCTATGTGCTTGAGAAACCGTGTACTGCTATGGGACAAGTTTTACGTACGATTTACCGTCGACGATGTTATGGAACGACGAGGGACGTGAAACGAAGTACAAATCACATTTTAAACATTTTGTGGGAGTCTGTGCATTTTCCAGAAGCATCCTTTGAATTACACACTCCCATGTCATGCTGCGTCGTGTGGCACGCTACAAACTACTGCATTTATTGTGTAACATCTGGATATTGTTTGTAATGAGCACCGTAGCACAAAAACATGCAGACGAAAGCTCCAGAAGCCATGTTGTTGCACACAATGCCGACGCAAAAGAAATACTAGAGCCACTTAGAAATGGTGTTTTTAGAAATGTGGTGTTTGGAGAGTTAGGCCATACCATAGATCCTAGAAATCTAATCAGTGGGTGCACCTTATCCCTCTGTAGGGTGCTGTTTCAACTCGCAACTCAGCCCATGGAGTGTAAAAGTGACTTGCCGTTCTGGGTGGCATCACTGGCCAGCCTCGGAATTCATTCAATTCTGTACTCAGGAATTATTGCACAAATCACTTTGTATTTAATATTTACAATGCAGGACATGATAAGCCATGATAAGCAATATATAAGGTGCAACCCTGTCTGCAGCATTCTCGAGTGCCTCTTACCTTTACAGTTTACACATTACCAAACTACTCGCAGAGGGCAGTCTTACAGGGCCCATGTAACTTACCTTCATGGAAGTTATGCACTAGCATGCCCACTGCACATGAAGCACAATTATACAGGGTGTCCCAGAAAACGTGTCATTGAATTATAATAAAAAAACTACGCCACCTAGAATCATGCGGTCAACAGCATTTGTTCTTATTAGGTTTTTGCCACCTCCTAATGTGAATGTAATGTACTCCAAGTTTAATTACGTAAATATTTGCGAACTGAACTCGGAAATTTGCCAAGTAAAGGTTACTTTTTTATCCCACCAATATGAAGAGCGTGCCGAATTCGCTCAAATTCGTGATAATTCACAGTAATATTCACGAGCTATCCCATCGGAAAAAATAGCCGAATATCATGCTTTTCGGATCACCGGATCATAGCGCGCGATGACCTTTTGAGCGCGATCGCTCTCAGTGCGACGAAAGGAGGTTCCGAAGCCACCCCACAGAGTGATAGTAGAAAAGGCAACAGTTCCTAAAATTGGGAGAGGGAAAGCATTATCCCAGCTGAAGTCGGACGTGATAAGCCGTGCCTGTTTTATCTCCTTCTGCGATGTCGGGGAGGGCTGGGTTTCCAACGCTGAAAAATTCATCGTGCGCTATTCTGTGCGACCTCCGTAGAGCATGATGTTCGACTATATTTTCCGATGGGATAGCCTCCGAATATCCCTGTCAATTATCATTAATTTGACTAAATTAGACACGCTCTTCACATTGGTGGGGTAAAAAAGTGACCTCTACTAGGCAAATTTCCGACTTAAGCTCGCAAAAATTTACATAATTAAACTAACGTTACACGACATTCACATGAGGAGGTGTGAAAAACCCACTAAGAACAAATGCCATTGACCGCATGACTCTAGGTGGTGTAGTTTTTTTATTATAATTCAATGACACGTTTTCTGGGACACCCTTATATGCTTGGACATCTATCATCTACCTAATCTTCTGAACCATATGTTTGCATGCATACGAAATTATTTTTTATGCGCATGCTATACCTTCCTAGTCCACACATGTGGACAGGAATAACAGTGAATATATGTTAAGTGGCAAAAAACAATGCTAGACTCTTCCATCATTGTGCCCCTTCAACTTTTCCACATTTACGTCCGGTGAACAGTGAATATCTCGCTAGAAAACACGACATTTGTGTATTGTTTGGCTAGAAAATAAATATCTTTATTTACATTATCCATCAATCAACAATGCTGGGCCCTGCTGCAAATATAAATGTCAACAAGGAAAGTACTTACAAATTATTCTATGTATTCAAATGCAGATATGAGAATTCTCTTTTTGTACCTCAGCACAGTACAGTTTCAAAATTAACACACTGCACGGCATCAGCAATCTTCAAATATCTCAAGAGGGGAATCACATAAGGCTCCAATAATAGGCTCTGCAAACAAAGTGCCAAAAGTCGAAGTAATCTGAATCGAAGAAAAATCTGAATAATCGGTTGGCATTGTGATGTGTACTACTATGTACAGTGGAACATGTTACCTCATTGCATTGCCTCGATGTGAGCACCAGGACAGGGAGCTTTCCAGGTTGCTGTTTTCGTGTTTTTCGATGATCTTTTTTTGCAATAGCAAACATGGCCATAGTGAAACAAAAGCAGCCAAGAACCGGATCAGACAGCTACAATGCGACTGCTACCTCTCAAATGATATATTCATTAGCAGACTCTGGAATATACACATGCATGTTGCTAAACAAATGACAATTTAACCAACAGAATAACAGACAGAAAAATGTATATCTTCCCCCTCTCCTCATTCTATTTCACAGGCAGCCCTAGTATCATTCTGAGTGTGCCCGTGCATCCCTTTTGAGATAACGTATCTCGGACAGAAGCAAATCCAACCACGGACTGCTGACACATGCAACTGTCTTGTATTTCTCTAACCACTTGTTGTTTAAAGGCAGCCTTGATATCTGTGTTCTGGAAATTTAGGCAGCATCCAGAGTCCCTGCAATGTGTTGCCAAGTTTCTCGAGGGCATCAAAAGTCTGTCCTCGGCTGCCTGTGTTTCGCTATGGCTACCTCATTTCAACACAGTAGGGAACACAGATTTGTAAATAGCATCTGTTGATTGCACTGTGCATACCCCCCTATAAAGGATCACAGTGGATACTACATCTAGTGCAACAATGTCAGGAACACAAGAAAGCTAGATTTGAAACCACTCTTATGTCGTAGTAGTAGTGTCTGTGTGAAGCTTCACAATTCCTGTCCTGCAAATAATTTAAACCATAGGTTTCATCTGCCAGCGTGATGATCCCCTGAAAGGCAATTCTCACTTGGCTGGAACTACCGGTCCTGAAACCTATCCCTGACATATGAAGAATCAGGGAGGAAAACCAAGGGCAGCGGTGGAAAAGACAAACACACACGAGCTATGTTCTCACTGTGTAACAGCTGCTCTAGCTTCTAAAATGAACATGTTCCAAATTAATATAAGATGGCTTGACACAATACTCCGGCGAAAGCTAAGAAATAAAATTAGTAGTAAAATGTACAATACATACACACTTGCCACAACATGACACTTTCTTTCCTGCATTCATGTACTGCCACCCATCCCACTTAAAGGAAGTACTGAACTATATGATAGCATTACACGCTCGTGTGACAGAACTTGAACAAGATTACATAGCACAAGATAAAAGTAGAGTGAACATAATGTGCAGATTTTCATTCACGCATAATGGCCACAGCAGTAATGAATGGAGGCCACTGCTAAGTTGTGTTAAGAAACACCACTTTCTGTTTGCCATGTCTAAATGGAACGTACCTGACCTGATCCAAAGTAACTGTTCTCAGTCTGGAACACACAAAGAGAAAAACAGAACACACACCGCAACATTAACTGATAGGCAAATGAGCTGTGGTGAGCTCCACCTTGGGACAAAGTCAACAAGTGATTCACCAAAAGTCAATGAGTGCCTGAAATATAACATCCCTGACTGGTAGCAGGACGGTCCACGTTCAATTCCTGGTGCTAGCACTGACTGGCTTTTCCATGAATTATTTGTTGAGGTTTCCACGTACTTGAGAACGTGAACCATTCATCAACCACTGTATCCTCTTGAGGTGATGAGGGTTTGTCATCCCAAAGACATCACTTTCTTGCAATGTCCTTACGGTTGCTCACCACTGCAGAAAAAAAAGAAAAATGATTTAATTACAAGAAATGGATAGTCATGTTTACTTTAATAATGATTGTGCACAACAGAAAGAAGACTTACTTCTGTACTGTACTTCTGACTGCTGTACTTCTTCAGGTCTAACATCAAGTTGCAAAATTCCAGAATATATAAAACATGTTGTAAGGCAGAGAGCAAGTAGAGCGAGGGTTGGTACAAATAAACAAATAAAAATACAAACATAGTATAACAAAATGAAAGAGGGTATGACGCCATCAGTTTCAAACAGACGAGGGATGAGTTGTGTAGCACAATACAAGAATGGACACGGCGGCCAGGTAAGTATTTGGCACAAAAGGCGTTCACGGGCGAGACATTCAGGGAAACAGTGCTACAGTGTCTTGTCAACTCATGCCTTGCCGGCTTGAAACTGATGGAGTTATACCCCCTTTTTATTTTATAATATATGTTTGTATATTTATTTTTATGTCTGTACCTAATCCTTGCTCTCTACCTTACAACATGTTTTATATGTTCTGGGATTTTGTAACTTCACGTTAGACATTAACCAGAGCAGCCTTGTGCACGAAAGTCTCTTCTCATTAACATTTAGATGCTCTCAACAGTCTTCTTTCAGTTGTGAATCTGTATCGCAGGATACCTGCACATTGCTGTTCTATGTACTGTGACTTCGCAGTAAGATTATGGACTTTGGATAAAAAGACTATACACAGCACTGCTCATGTATTTTTGCCTATCGAACAGCATGTATGCAGTATGCAGAATGCACACAGTATTTGTGCAGTGGACCCACTAAAAATGTAAAGAATGTGGCACTCCCCACAGTAATGCACCAAGTTCAACACAAGTATTGTAGAATCCAGGTATTTTAGCTTACATGCCAATCCAGAACCACTATTCAGTGTGTAGTTGTGACAAATAAATAGTTCCCACTTCTCCTAACCCTCAGAACAGAGACAGTGAATTAATAAGACTAGACAATGTTAACATGAATTCTGGGTTATTCTCCAATCAAACTTTCACAGAAGTAAAAGCACCTTCCTCAATGGACGCCGGTGACAGTGAAAATGCTAAAAAAGTTATCAGAAACATCAGCTTCTGTATCAGCTTCTGCAGACTGTATGTCTAACAGTAATCCAGCTAACAGTAACAAAAATGTACAAAAGACAAATTAACTGAACTAATGTAACACACCTTCTATATCAGACAGTGAAGCTTGTATCGCCCCATCCGCAGGAACCAGTGTTCAGACAGCAAAAGTGCTTGAACAGGGAGATAGCAGCTAATCGGAATGGCGGCTTTTGTTTTCCACCCTGAAAGCACAGGTTGTAACTTTGAGGGCAGATTTAAGAGGGGTGTAAAGATGTCTGCATGAGAGCACCCATGAAAAACGGAACATTGGTGAATACTCAAATGATAACATCGCATTGTCATGCCTGTTGGTGGCACCTAGACTGCAATTAACGTGTCAGCAATTTCTTCATGCACCAGATGCTAGCCAAATCCTGCTTCATTTCCGCCTTCAGCGTGCACCTGTGGTAATTCACAAGTTAGATTATGAATACTGTTGTGTTGTTAATCGTAGCTATATTACAGTAAGTGCAGTAGGACAGCTGCACAATCCATTCATGAAGCTTGCTATTTTTATATCTGAACCTCGAATTACCTTTCCGCTCTCATTTTTTGTCTTGATCCTCCGTGGCACGTTCAAAATTTGTGTGTCGGGCATCTCAGACTTTCATCAGACGATTTCGTGCCGAGATTCCAAATTGCTCCTGGAGTCGCGCGTAACCTATGATAACATTTGTTGACGAAATCCTTGGAGTGGAACTTAGCAGGCACCGCTGTCAGCCAGCAGCTTCGCACTGCTTGGTCCTTTGACAGCTTATAGGAGATAACACTTGAATGCTCCGATGTTTTAACAGCGTAGCACCGTCGCATTCTCGACAACTTCACCGTGGCATATCACGTATCACACCCCTCCAGCCCATAAAAGGCAAGTTCAGAACAAGGAAGTGCACTTTCCAAACGACGCAGTGTAAAAAAAAAAAAAAAAACATTCACATGCTTTGTTTCCGGTTTAGCAATAACATAACAGCTGTTCGCTTATGTACGATTACCGTAGTACGATGCACAGAGGACGAAACGAAAGAAGCCAAGTGGCCAAGCCAAGAGTCCATTCCAAGCCAAAGACAAATAATCCGAGAGCAGTGGCGTCGGTGCGCCCGTGCGCAGGGTTGCCGACGGTCTGACGTGCGGACGTAGGAACTAAAAAAATGTTTTCTAAAAAACCACGAACAGTTGGGCCAAGATATTTCGCACACATATTCAGTGTTCGCTAATGAACACACAGCGCGAGTATCGCTCAGTTCTGCGGCACTTCAAAATCGGCATATCTGACCTTTAATGAGGTGATGTCATTATACTCTGGCATTACATTCTCCAACTGGTGTCTAATGAGGCCCTGCAATATACAGGGTGTCCCAGAAAACGTGTCATTGAATTATAGTAACTAGAAAAAAAACTACACCAGCAAGTAAAGTAAAAAAAAACTAGTACCTAGTAAAACTAGTAAAAACAAGTAACTAGTAAAAAAAATACACCACCTAGAATCATGCGGTCAACGGAATTTGTTTTTATTCGGTTTTTTCCACCTCCTGATGTGAATGTTTAATTAATAATGTTTAATTATGTAAATTTTTGCGAACTGAAGTCGGAAATTCGCCAAGTAAACGTCACTTTTTTACCCCACCAATGTGAAGCGCGTGTCTAATTTACTCAAACTAATGGTAATTGACAGGGATATTCAAGGGCTATACCATCTGAAAAAATAGCCGAACATCATTATCTTCGGAGCTAGCGCGCGACAATTTTTTCAGCGCAATCCTTGTCAGTCCGACGAAAGGAGGTTGGAAACCCAGCCCACACCTGCATCGCAGAAAAAGATAACACAGGTATGGCTTATCGAGTCTGGCTTTCGATGGTATCGCACTTTCTCCCTCCCAATTTCAGAACTCTTACTTTTTCTACTGTTACTCTGTGGGCTGGATTTGGAACCTCTTTTCTTCGCACTGAGAGCAAAAGTCGTCGCGCGTTATGGTCATGTGCTACAAAAAAGCATGATATTCAGCTATCTTTTCCGATGGGATAGCTCGTGAATTTCACTGTCACTTATCTTGAACTTGAGTGAATTCGGCACGCTCTTCATATTGGTGGGGTAAAAAAATGACCTTTACTTGCCCAATTTCTAAGTTCAGTTCGGAAATATTTACATAATCAAACTTAAAATACATGAGATTCACATCAGGAGTTTTTAAAAACCTAGTAAGAAGAAATGCCCATGACCACATGATTCTAGGTGGCTTAGTTTTTTAAGTATAATTCAATGACACGTCTTCTGGGGTACGCTGTAGAAATCAGTCGCCCAATCATTCCTCTAATCGGTACAAGTGAATTTGTGCATATAAGACTTATTGCAGCTCAGACTGCTCCCGTAATAGGCGGTGTGGAGGGCCTCTAGGGTGCTGCTGCTCGCACCTCTGAAGGAGAAACTTGCCAATTGTGTTGGGAGCAGCGAGGAGTAGCAGACGACGCTCCGCATTAGCATACGATCTCGGCAGGGTTGCTTCATATTAGATACGACTTGTCCGATTTCCTATCAGGAAACATGTCATTTTGTTATTTTTGTTCCTTGTCTCAGGTTTTGTCGTCGTTTTACCAGCTCGCCTGAACCCATGCACTTCTACCATTCCTATCAGCTATTCATTGAAAGGGAGAAAAATTGTGCGAGAGTGGACATGTCCACGACGTTTAGCGCCGCATAGAAGACAAAAGTTGTCGGCGGGAGGAGAGGGGGGATCTATGCCTTACGCATTTGAGATACTTGTAAGCACCGCCATGCAAGGCTTGCCATTTTGCCATAGACAGAGCTTCACTGTATGACACAGGTATTCCCATTGTGTATTTTCACAGCATAAAAGCTCGTATAAAAGACGTGGCAGTTTACACTATTTTGTCCTTTTTATCGAAAATGGTTTCAGCTGCAAGGTATTTCTCTATAATACTCTGAAAAAGTGAAAAATACGGATGCTTTCCTTATAATAAGGTGTCCACTGTCGACAGGGATGTCGCAGATATCGGAAGTGAAATGCGTTCAGTTGTGTCATTGCTTCAGTTGTGTTTGTTTCAGGCGTTGTTGTCAGTTCAGTTCTTTTCAAATTTTCAACAAATGTATGAAAACGGTGCGAGTGTTGTATACGCAATAATATCGAGGTACTAGTTGATATTTTAGTAAGTCGTCGGCCTACAGATTAGGAAGCTCATTGACAGAATGGCGTAGATGCAGGCTAGCTGGTGGATAAATTCCATGATAGGCAAGCCTGAACGATGGGCAAGACACGTAAACAAACACAAACACGAAGGCTCAAAAAAGCTTTTGAGCCTTCGTGTTTGTGTTTGGTTACGTGCTTGCCCATCGCTCAGGCTTGCCTATCATGGAATTAGGAAGCTCCACTTGCAAAGCAGGATCTAATACACATTCATGAACAGTGAGCAGTACAATTCCCGCACTGCGAAAAAGCAAGCGTGGAATAGGCCCTTATTAAAACAGCAGGTGATTCGCAAAAGGTGCGCTCGACTACACTTCGCCAGAACAGAACAGAACTTCACCACATAGCACGGTCAAGGCCAACCACTACATAAATGATATCTTTAGAACTCCCGATTTTTTTAAAGCGCGCGGCGTGCGCCTTTTTTGGAGAGTTTCAAAGAGGCGTACGCCTCCCGGTTTTGACCAGTCAGGGGGCAGAACGATGTTTTTCGAGATGGTGATTGGTTCAGCGTTTGTGATGTGCTGAAGTTCTTTATTTTTCAGAGTGTACATTGCAGGTCTTACTATGCCTAGATCTGAATTATAATGTCCCACCCATCCACCTAAAGAGGGTGAGAGCAGATTGAGTTACCAACGTGATTCTGGAGGTGAGCTGATCATTTGCCCACGTACTGAAGTCAGAAACCGAATTCGGAAGTGGTGAAAACGCCGAGACACTTCCTGCACATGACACACGATAAATACCAAAAACATGAGTGTATTCACAGGACTTGACTACATTAGCGGTTCACTAGTGCTGCTTTATGCCAGGAATCCATTTCTGACTCCGTTCTTGCTCCTGCCCCTTCGCAGGAAAGAAATAATACATTACTGTTATAGACAGGTTATTTTCAGTATTAGGGGAATTGTAAACACAATAGTTACTGTTTTAGGAATTGAGCCGCTTATTTACACGGATTGGCAACGGGCATGATTGCAGAATACAGCTTCTTATTTCAGGTTTACCACTATGAACTAGGGTGGCTCTCTCAACACTTATACCTCGTTTGGCACTCGGCGGCGCACCCGTCGTCCTGCACGTCGCCTATTGCATTTATTGCTGCGCAGTCTTAGTTGGTGTTCAGTACAATGCAGATATAGCCAATTACTTGTTACTTCTCACTTGTGAGCGGTGTCAATGCTTTCATTTATCTCTCTCTCGCGCGCCATTTTTGCTTTCGTTTTCCTGGGAACGAAAAGCCTTACAAAATTACGATCAGAGTTTTATTCGCGCACGGACAGCTGAGGACAGAAAATCATTAGCGAAAGAGGGTGATGACACCATGAGATGTCTGGACACGTGTTGGCATACCGGAGAATACCCCAATCTCGGTTCTGCTCCTGGTCATTGTGACAGACGGGTTAGAAAAACACGGAGGTCCCGTGCCTCGACACAGCACGATTTTTGGCTGTTCGCTTAATATCGTGCAAGAACATTCCGTCCAGGTAATGAGTAATTACTCAGACAAAATCTAATCCGATACCATCACTCATTATCTGTTCCCAGATTGTAATGCATTGCCAATACTCATTACTCAAATTTAATGCCTTACCGACAATGGACTACTCTGTAACGCAGTATTCTCCGCCTATGTATGGAAGGGTTGTGGCCTCTGAACAGAACTTAGTCTCATGAGAGGTCGACGTGTAGTCGAAGGGACAGTGGCATCTAGCGACGTGTTCGCGGTGTACGTCAACATTTGAGAGCCCTAGCAGACCCGTGCGTGTTATGCGTGCAAGGGCTAGGCTGTGCTCAACTGGAAACCAACAGCGCACCCAGTCATGGTGAAATAATGTACCTGCACGCGTTCCAGGCAGGAATTGTGCAAACTCCCAAACATTAATTCTGTATCCAAATAAATATGGATACAGTCAACCCTCGTTTTATTTATTTATTATATATAATACATTTATTATTTATTATACCGATTTATTTATGAATCCCCTCGTTTTATGAACACGAGCACGAGGAACCAAACTTTTTACATGCATTTTTCCCTCGTTTTATGAACCTCGGTGTTCGAATAATGAATGGAATTTCTGGAAACCAACTAGGAGTTGCCCAGCGTTTTTGACCCCAATTTATGAACGGATCGTTCCGAGGTCAACAGAAACCTGCAAAGGGATTATTCCGTGGTCTTATGAGTGACACCTGAACTGAGAAAACGTTTTCCGGGTATTGCATCCTCGGTTCTTAACCCTCAAAATCTTGACAAACGGGTCTTCCGGCGTCGCACAAGGGGCGACCAAGTGTTCCTGTCCTCAGTTTGTGAATAAGGTGGTCGCTGTCACCCGGAGATTAATAAACGGAGGTTACAAATCCCGGAGGAAATCCGAGACCAGTCGACTGCGAACGAGGTGACATCTCTTCTTTCCAAGATTGACACAGCAGAAGGCATGGTCGAAAGCAAAATTACACAGTATATTGCATTATAAACACATTCTCAACTCGGAAATACTGTTCCATTTGCTCGATAGTACTCACTTAACGGAATTTTCGATTTATGAATCCCTCGAGTTATGAACAATTTTTCGGGGAACCGAGGGTGTTCATAAATCGAAGGTTGACTGTATATCCAAATCAGAATTGGAATCCAATACATATCGCTTGTCGTTTCGTTTTGTTAGTGTCTGGTGTGCTAGACAACTGATGCAAGATTTTCTTTGTAGACCGATTTGCTTATTAATTTGTGTTCTTTTGTTGCTCGTACAAATTCAGAATCCTTAATCGGTGGGAGGGTTTTATTTTACGCTGCATCATTTAACGCTATTCATCGCGGTGACTGGTTCATTGCTCGATGAATAACTGACTCATTATGTAGTGGCGAGATGCTCTTTTTTGTCCTCGTAATGGCTTGCGGTTCCTTAACTTACACAAACGTACGTCACCTTTCCAGCAGAGACAGTACAGACAATAGAAGTCCCTGAAACGCAATCCTTGAGAAGAGGGGGACCAGGCATACACCGACGAGAGGATATAAGCACACACCGACGACAGAAAGTAGCAGTTTCGTTCGCTCTGGCAGTTCTTCTTGGTACGGCCATTATCGGCCTCATTGTGTATTTGAACCTCGGGAAGCCGAGCGCAGTCGCCAAGGTCAAGCACTGCACAAGCAACGCATGCAAGCGAGCTACTGCCCAGTATGAATCGATGCTCAACGCAAGCTTTCATCCATGCAAGAACTTTTACAAGTACGCCTGTGGGGGTTGGCTTGCTGGAACGTCTCAGGAGACCTCCTACGTAGACGACGTCTTTGCTAGCGTCACCGAAGACGCCCACACTCTTCTGTACGATCGCAATATCGGTGTTTTAGAACGGGATCCATTTTGGAACCTCGTGACGTTCTACAGGAGCTGCTACGACTTCGCTGTCGATACGTAAGTCGGTGCCTCTGCCCTGTTCATCATGACGACATGTCGTTATTACCGCCTGTATTTGAAAATATCGGTCAGAAAAGCCTGAGCAAACTCGGATTTTTTAATTCCAGATGTTGCACAGGATTTTCCTGAAAAATATAAGACGATGTGGTCGGGTAGTCCTGGTGGCTCTCTCGAGCTCCAAGCGCACGTCCAAAGTACGCTAATTTTGTGGCTCGACCGTCCAAAAATTGACGTCGTACTTGCGTGCACGCAAGAGAAAGGAATTTGGCACCACGACGTGGCCAAGTTAGTTACTAACAAAGTGTATAGGTTTCGAAGCAAAAGTTGGGGTATTCTGAGACACACCGTTGACTATACGAAAATCTGCGAAATCATCTACACCACAAAACGACCCCAATAATTTCGCCCCCTTTCCTTCGCCAACGGCTTTGCCCACGAAGGCGAACCTGGTGACTTTTTCATCATTGATCAAAGTTTATCGAACATGTTATTTCAATCGTGTCGGAGCGCCTGAGGTTCCTTGCTTGTTCGAAATTCGGTAGAAGGAGCCAATATTTTTATATTCAAATTATACACAATTGATTCAAAACTACTGCCTTTATTTGAACTCTCTCCGTTCGCACGACGTATTCACGTTAAAAAGATGCGGCCTTGTCCGACACCACGTACCCAATTCTTTATACCAAATAGTGGCATGTTCTTTTTCCCAACCGCTGCCACTACTGCTGCGGAACACAGTGTTCAACAGATCAGCAGTATTCGTCGTGCCAGGTGTGTAGCTACATCTGCTGGGGCAGCTGGGGTGCACACCAGGGCTGGGGTGCCCTGGGGGGCATAATGCATAGTATTATAATACTATTGCGTATTTTAATATACATTTTCGAGAAGTATTTGTATTAGTATTATAATACGCCAAAATATGTATTACCCATATTACTGTATTACTTCGTAGTACCTAGAAGACCAATGTGCAACTATCTGGCAGCCGTAGAGATTTACAACAAAGCAGATGACTGTGAGCATCCAAATTTGATTGTGACGATACTTTCGTGCAGAAGGCTTCGGGTCTGACGAGACCTGAAGTAGTGCAGCCTTCGCAGGAAAGACTTGTCTCATCAAAATTTAGATGCTGTCAACCGCATTCTTTCTGTTGTGAAGACTGTATTACTTGTTGAGACAGTAACATATTTCGGTCTTCCCTGTGGGCATTGGCCACATCACCAGCAGCAGTAGCGTAGACTGTCGCCCTGGCGATGAAATTATGATTCATTATCTTGAAATAAAGTTGTTATTGTTGCCCCTGTATGACTCAGACATAGTAAACATTGATAACATGTTGTCGGATAATGGGTTCATATGTCATTGCACAGTTGCATTGTTCCATTTCCCCCTGTGTCTTTGTCACAAATCGGCATACTAGGTGGCAGGGAGATAACAAAGTACCTCGTCAGAACTGTTTTATACATCTTTTGTGAACGTCTCCAACATACGTTCATAGATATAGATCACTTGGAGAACTTGACCTGTTTCGCGGAACCCCCACTGAAGCTCCTCCTCGTGGGCGCTGCAGTCGCATCCGGCCGCCGATCTGGCCGGTCGTCTGCTACCACGCTGTGGTGCGATTCGATGACTCGTGCTCGGCTTTTTGTGGCTAACTACATGACGATAACACATATGCGTATGAGCAGTACGTAAACAAAAAACAATATCAAAGACATGTCACATTGAGTTGTGCCCTGTTGCAATGCCGCATACACAGGCCAGGACGACGAGCGACACTTTTTTTAACCTCCACAAGATGATAATCTGCGTGTAGCTTAAGCTATCAGGTACGTCACGGGTGTGTGACTCCCATTTCCAGAGCGGCGACCAACAGCAGCATTCAGAAACACCTCCTCTGAAACCCGGCTTGACCTGATAGCAGAGGACAACGCAAGGAAGCTAAGTTTACATGGTGGGGCATGAGTTACGTGAGGGCGATTTGGGCAGGGAGAGAGACATATCTGAGGCGAGCAGTAACCTTCTCGAGCCGCGACCTGATAACACCGATACCACGCGCGGGAACTTTCGCATAAGTTAAAGAGTAAGACGAGATCTATAACTGTGGGAACGAGCATGAGACCTTACAGATACAGGAGACTGCCGGATGAAATTGACAGCTTGGCGCCTGTGATTGCCTTCTGGACGACAGATTGACTAAATGCGAGTTCTAAGGGTGCAGCAAGGAAAAGGTGCGCAGACGATATAAATACCACGTAATTATATGATGATACCGTCATATGC
Organism: Ornithodoros turicata; assembly: GCF_037126465.1. Taxonomy (NCBI): domain Eukaryota; kingdom Metazoa; phylum Arthropoda; class Arachnida; order Ixodida; family Argasidae; genus Ornithodoros; species Ornithodoros turicata. Next base: position 145,455,319 of record NC_088201.1, read on the forward strand.
ATCGAACGGGGTTTGTTGTATTCAGTTTTTTTTATTGCGTGTTTGCGCCGCGGAGTAACTGTGGCTATGAACGACGTACAGACATCGAGAGATGTCTGTTGTATTCAGCAATATAGTTGTGCGTGGAAAACGTCAGGTGCTCCTAAATTGCAATCAGCGAGCTTAGATAAGCTTGAAGCGAAACAACAAAAACGCGGTTTGATAGTGTGACCCCGTCCTTCAATCGCAGCCTATACCTTTCATCTCCAATGTTTGTCGTGGATTTCCAATAACCATTTGTATGAATCCATGGTATGAAGTCTGGCATCAGATTGAATATATGGTAGTAGAGACTTGAACAGGGTAGAATATCGCCAGCGGCGATTAGACACCCATCGTCAAAAATAGTTTTCTTGAGTAGATTTGGAGATAACACTGAACAACTGCTACGCAGTCCATTATTTAGTTCTCGACGAACATGAAGCAATGCTTAGTTCAGGGTTATCAGGAGCGTCACACACGCAGGCCGCATGTGCATTGCTTGCAGTCAGATATTCTGTGGCACGAGGGTCTTGGCCACGAAATAGAGTAAAGTTGCCCCCCCCTCCCCCATAATGAGGAATTCGGAATAAAACTAGTTTTTCCGGCATTGTTTTTACCCTTTCTCGATTTAGTGCTGCCCCTGCCGATGTCAGGGAGTAAATACACATTCGAGCAGTACTTGTGGCAGATGATCCTCAAGAAGTTGTTACAGCAACTTGGTATGCACGTGCATTTTGGGAAACTACGCTGTAAGTAACATGATAATTAAAAAGTAATAGTGAAGATAAATGCAGAGATGCCATCATAATTATTACACTAAGTTTATGGGCTTGCAGAATAGCAACAGCCTCTCCGGATATCATCCGCAAAAAACTGTACGGAGCAGAGGCCCGGATTAAAAAAAAGGGGGGGGGATGTACGAGGGTCATTGTGTGAAAATGTTTCATTATTTCTCTCTTCGATTTTTCTTTCTTTTTCACTTTGAAAAGGTAAGCACATGAACAATACAGTGTGTAGACCGACAATTTCACTGCTCCTGAACTTTGTACATGAACATGTACGAAGAACTTGAAACGCTTTTAAAATTTTCAGTGTCTGATTTAGAAAGGCAGCTCATTTGTTTCTGTTGGTGTGTCAAGTGAAGTTTTTGATTGATGAATTGTACGTGCGAATGCCTAATAAGTATATGACTCGGCTGTTTTTTCTATATTTTTTACGTTAAGGTACTTTGCTATAATTTCGGTCGTTTTCAGGGGTTTCATTACCCTCTGCCCAGGGACGCATACACTCTGAAACTGCCTAGTACAGCTTTGCCACCAATGCATATACCCATAGATGTGTATCCATCAACCTATACCACCCTATGGTTCGCTCCACTCGAAATCACGCAGACTTCTTATCACGCCGGGTCCCGCATCTTGGCTTCTATGCACATTGACGATAGTTCGGTGCCAGTCTGAACAACAATGACAAATAAGAAATCTCGTTGCTCTACGCTGCTTATACTGGTTGCATAACGGAGTAAAAGCTGATACCCGCCGTTTGAATTCAGCATGAGAAAGCCATGACGATATGGCAGATACGAGGCGCAAAAGCACTCGCACGGCAAATCTCCGTCAGTCTGAACATTTACGCGGCAGCGGACACCTACGGGTTCTGTTGATAAAGTCTGAGGAAAAGACATCATAGATGAAAATACACATCCTTTACGAGCTTTTTGAATTTCACCGTTCATGGTAATCAACAATTTTTTCTCCAAATCCAGCTCGCATAGAGAAATTCATGCTTCACTTACACGTCTGCAAGAAAGAAATGACCCACAGGATCCTTCTGAAACATTGCATCTCTTGCCAAAAGTAAACCAAAACCTTTCTGCAACCCCGATGACGGCAGGGGCATCCAAGGAGTACATCACAAAGAGTCACTGGTGCATTCTGCATAGCCAAGCTATTATCAACGGCTTATACTAGGCCCTTGTAGCAGTATTTTAACCGTCGTTGACCGCAAAATTTGGGAAAGGCGAGCCCTTTTAAAACTGCCACATCCCTCGTATCATGGCGCTAAAGGCATATTCGTGACGGCTTATGCTGTTGCCCTTCCCACTGGGATTGCAACAGAAGGGACCACAAAATTTGCAAAAGGCAGCAGCAGAGTCATTTACAACGTGCGAAACTCCTTGTATCATGGTACCAAAGGCATATTCATGACGGCGTACGCTATGCCTTTCTACTGGGGTTGCGCAAGAGGCGACCGCAAAATTCAGATACAGCGGCAGCAAGGCCTCTTAAAACGGACGACACTCCCTGTATCATGAAGCGACAGACGTGCTATCAGCGACTTGTGCAATGCTATTCTGCTGGGGTTATAACACATGCGATCATCAAATTTGGCAAACGAGACAACACAATCCTCTTAAACGAGCAAAACCCCTTGTGTCATGGTGCCAAAGACTTATTAACAACACTTATACTACGCCATTCTACCGGGATCATAGATAACACAGGCGACCGCAAATATCGGAAAAGGAAGCAGCATAGCCCTTCAAAACGGGCGAGACCCCTTGCATCATGCTGCCTAAGACATGTCATCAATGGCTTGTGCTGTGCCCTTCTACTGGGATTGTAACAGAGGCTACGGCAAAATCCGGAAAATGCTACAGCAGAGCCCTTTAAAACGGTCGGTACCTCTTGTTCCATAGTTCCAAAGACATGCGTATTCGCAGCGGCTTATACTATTGCCCTTCTACTGGAATTATAACGGACGCGACCGCACACTCCGTAAAACGCTGCAGCAGATGCCTTTAAAACAGGCAAAAACCCCTTTTATCATGGTGGCAAAGACATATTGCACACATACAAGGACGCGCCGGCTTGTTATACCCCTCTCCTGTGATTGTATCTGAGCCTACCACAAAATTTGGAAAAGGCGGCAGCAGGGCCCTTTACAACGACTTAAATGACTTGTATTATTGAGCCAAAAATATACCATGAACGGCTTGTACTGTGATTCTAATAGTGCCATAACGTTCAGCAGCAGATAGAGCCATTTAAAACGTGCGAAGCCCCGCTAATCGTAGTGCCAGGACGTACCTGTTTTCCCTGTACGTGGAGAGGTCGAATTTGTGAAAACTGCTTCCACAAACAAAATAAACAGTAAAATGTTATCAAATGTCCTAAGCTGGTTTTACAAAATGTATTCGTGAAAGCTAGTACCATTTTTCCCTTCTGCACGCTGAGAGGTCGCGTTTGACAAAATGGCTTCGAAAACGGCACTCGAAATGGCCAATCTCATCACCCTCGGAGGTCAATATAATTTGATATAACAATGATATTAAAGATGTCCTAAGCTGATTTTGTAATATGTATATATACAGGGTGTCCACGCTAAATGTGAACAGATTTTTAAAAAATATATCAATCACTTTTTCCGACATGAAATCAATTGCAATATAGCATATGCTGAAGGGCACTCCCTAGGGGGGCATTAACAGACTCCCAAGGCAATGTCTTAATAACTTTTTAATTATAAAAGCTACGAAGTTGCTCCAATGAGAACATCTGATCTCTTCGGTCACCAGATACCAAAACCGTTTTCAAAACAAAAATCCGTTCGGTAGATAGTCCGCAAAAAATTCGTGAAGGAACGCCATTTTTTTCTTTATTTGGTTTATTGCGCATCTTCAAAGAAGCGGCTTTCCTTTACCCCCAGTGTGAGAGAGTGAAAGAGCATAGTACCGCCTCATGCGTCGAAGACTAGCTTTAACTTGAGGAAACAAAACAAAAACACAAATCTATCGGGTGACTGTATCGCGACTGTCCTTATCTTGGGCTGCATTTTCTGTTTTCTTTTAATCTTTTTCCGGGACGCAAGAGGCGATAGTGTGCTCTTTCATCCTCTCGTATCGGGGCGAAAGAAAGACGCGTCTCTAGAGATGCGCAATGAATAAAATAAAGAAAAATGGCGTTCCTTCACGATTTTTTTGCGGACGATCTATCGAACGGACTTTTGTTCTGAAAACGGTTTTGTTATCTGGTGACCGAAGAGATCAGATGTTCTCATTGGAGCCACTTCGTAGCTTTTATAATTAAAAAGTTAATTATTGAAAGTTAAGACATTACCTTAGGAGTCTGTTAATGCCCCCCTAGGGAGTGCCCTTCAGCATACGCTATATTGCAATTGATTTCATCTCGGAAAAAGTGATTGATATATTTTTAGAAAATATTTTCACACTTAGCGTGGACACCCTGTATATGTGAAAGTAAGGTCACGGGGTTTGAACCCCCTACGTTGTTCTCCTGTTGCTGTTGATCTTCACACATCGTGTCGTGGTTGGTATGTTGCCAGGAGGACGTACTGACTAAAAATAAGCGATGACATTCCCAGAATTTCACCGTGAGCAACCGTCACATAAGAAACCCCCCGGAAATCCGGGTTCTTCTGTGTCGGTTGCTCAAGTGATGCATTGTATTCCTGTCTGATTATTTTGTTTACTTGGTTCTGGAAACATGTTTTATTGTATCTGTTTCTTTGGCTATATATACTTGTGTCGCAGTTAGTTGTGTAACCTGAAGAAGTACCGCCTCTTGCACGAAATTTCTTGTTCAAATAAACCTCACTTGCTCCAAAGCGTTTTCATGTTACGTGTGTGATATTCTTAGAACTCTTAGAACGTGAAACACACTGCAATGAATTAACAGTACGCACTGCGAAGTTCAATCTGGCAACGCCCTTGCATTTTCACAGCAGAGCTGTCACAAAAGATATGACAGTTTTAATTCCGTGTTAGCGCCGCGAAGCAACTGTGGCTATGAGCGGAGAACAGATGTGGGCAGATGGAGAGTGGACAGCAGGAAGGAGTGGGGGACAGGGGGGTTACTAGGCCTCCTGGGCCGATTTCAGGGGGAATTGTGCCACCATTCGTCTGGAAAGTCTTCGGAAAACTCAGGGAAACCTCAGACAGCACAGCCGGTGGTAGGATTCGAACCCTCCCACCACCTCCAAGTCTTCAGCAGGACTTTGCCTACCACCAACGAGCGTGACGCTCGGCCAACCCACTCGGCCATGCCGCTTGTAGATATGACAGTCTGCAGAGTGATACACCACGTGTATTCATCTCAAGAGCTCCTGGGACTCTCTGATGCCTCCAACATCCTTGAGCACCATCGGTTTGGCGGAGGTGGAGTTCTAGCGTGGGGAGGGATAATGTTGGGTTCACGCACTCCTCTCTATTATGTTTGAACAAGGAACTGTGAACGGTCGGAGATACCGCAGCATCAGTCTCCAACAGCATGTCCGACTATCCATGGTGCCACGGGACCTGAGTTCCCATGTATTGATGACAACGGACATCCTCAACGAGCAGCTTTTGTGGAGGAGTACCTAGAAAGGGGGGGGGGAATCACTCCCTTTCAATGGTCAGCTCGCTCTCCGGACATTGAGCATTCATGAGACGCTCTCCGAAGAGTCATCGCACAGTAATCCGTCCCCTAGAGCGATCCTGGACCTCCGAGCATATCTGGTGCAAGAGTAGAACGCTATACCTCAGCAGCTTCTTAATAATCCTGTTCTGAGTATGCCCACACACTGTAAAACATGCGTGTCGCTGACGGCCAACACACAGCATATTGAAACATCATCTATTATAAAACAAACATGTTTGCGGGATGCCCACGCATATGTTTTCTCCATGGAGCGGCTGAATGTATATCTTTCCACTACGGGAAATCCATCATTACCTTTTTTTTTTTTCTGGAACACCGTATATCACTTCAATAGACATATCCACCCTCCCCCCTGTAGTGGAACAGTCTTAACTGTCATTATCCTTAATTTCTGAGCATGCGTGTATTATGTGCTCTAATACACTATTTCAGAAGAATATTTTATTAGTATTATAATACATGTTTTGTGAAATATTATCTATTAGTACTACAATACTATAAGAGTTACACCACGATAACGACTGTGTAACGTGTAAATTTCAGCGGTGGGTGTTGTGTGTGGATGTTGACACTCTCATGTATGCACAACGACGAATACCGCCTTGTGCTCCTTGAAGTGAGTTGCGATGCGTAGAGCCGGTATTAGCGGGACCAACACATTACTAAAATAGGCGCAAAAGCGGGAGAGGAAACACCAAGAAATCGGGACGCTTTCAGGGACAACGTACCCATCCCTGAGTATGTCTAAACTGCTTTTCTTTATTATATTTATCATATGTCTAACGGCTTCAGATTATTTCAACTGATTGTGCAACGCCGAAACTGACAGTGAACAGACAAGAAGAAGGAGAGAAGCGGGGAGTTTTCTGATACAACCCTAGCGATTTCCCGAGAACTTCCCGCTAACAGCTACCGCTCTAAAAACGTACTATTACTGCCCACCTCTAGTAGCGACTCAGCACGGTTCCATTGATTTCCTAGTGGGAACCCAGTCTCATTTCGAGAACAACGGTACTTGGCTTCTCAGAAATACTGTACCAATACCTCGAAGGATCGTAGAAAGTGAGGCTGGTTGATCTAAGTCCATGTTGAAAACGACCACGCAAAACGAAGACTGACGGCACACACAAGCACAGATTTCGCATTTGGCAGTACAAAAACGTATGCGGCACATTTCTAAAACGCAAAACAAGAAAGATCGCTTGCTGCTGTATTTTACTTGCCTGGGCTCGACCTGACTGGATGTCTTATTCTCAGGGTCATCTTGAATGTACAACTCGGAGGATGGATATTTATTTTGTTAACTCACGGGGCTATAGCAGACAACACAGTCCTCATCCATGCAAAACGCTTCGAAAATTTGTCCTCTTCGGATTCGCGCATCCTTTTGATAATCTGACAACTGTGAGCATGTGGTACTGTGCAGCAACTGGCCTCTGCCCCTGACGATGAAACTCCCCAAACATCATTATTAAAATAAGATAGTACTTGCTGCTGTTTTTGTTAGTAAGAATCGCGAAATCGTAAACGAATATTAAACGAATATTCGGACCATTGATTCGAAAACTCGGTTATAACTTTTAATATAGCGAGGAAGGAAACACTGAATTAATTTTCACTCAGGCACGTCGTCACCTTAGGAGCTGATTTCAGTGACTCAATGAATGTTGCAAATACCCGCCATTTCTAACCCAGTATGAAACATAATGCACATTGCAAATGAAATCCCCATTACTGGAAATAGAAGCATGCGCAACACTGTGACGGTGACAAAAGTAAAGCTCGCACACTCAGGAGGAAGCTCATGACGGATCTAAATAGATCTGCTTCCCACTACCCGAGAGAAACGGTCGCTGAAAACGTCTCCCTAGTTATGAAAGGCATTTTTCAACGTGCGCCCAGAAAGTTTCGTTTTGTTGGCTCACTTTAACTTCACCATTAGGCAGGGCGGACTCAGCGATTAGCGTGTTGGCCATGTTACGTCGAGACTGGGAGGTAACCGGGTTCGAATTCCAGTGCCGAACCTGGGTTTTCCTCAAACGCTTTCATACATCTGTCGGAACAGTTTCCTTGGAAGTCAGACCAGGACGCACATTCCCTAGGGGCCCACTATGTGAGGCCGACTATGGCGAGCTCTTTCGCCGCCACCACCACCGGTATCCTTCGCGGGGTGCAGTAAATGCATCGATAGCGGGTGTACAATTTGTTGCACAGTGGATCTCAGGAGGATTTACAAACCGAATCGACATCGAAGAGGATGATCTAATGACCTTCTTGCTCTCGTCATTTGTTGCATGACTGAACATAAGGCGTGGTGGTCCACTTACCAGAAATGGCGGCACGCGATTCCAGTATGCTAAACGAAGGTGCTGGCGTCTACCGTCAGATCAACATCTATAGACATCCGCTCCTGCTACATTGTCACCTCCATAATCGTTCGTTCAGGGCACCCTTAAGAGCGGTACAATTCAAGACGCTGTTCTGCCCTGCTCTGTAGCTCAGTCGGTAACGTGTTGGCTTGCAGAGCTCAAGTCCACGGGTTCGATCCCGGCCGAGGACGGCTGCAATGTGGGGAAGTTAAACATTGCTTCCACCACCGTGTGGCAGAGATTTGCTGCGCACGTCAGTGGAACCCCAGGTGGTCGAAATTATCCGCAGTCCTACCCTGCGGCACGTGCAACATGTCGCAACACTAGGCAGACAAACCTTACGTGTAAAGCCCGAATCCCATAACAAGCGACACGCGGCAGATACACGCGAGAAGCGACAAAATCGACGTCACTGCCGCCACACGAGCGTCAAAAAAGCTCAGTCGCGGCTGAATATTTCTGCATCTACTCCCAGTAGATATTTGTAGCATGTCGCTGAGTTCGTTGCCTGTTGTTTGACAAAACCAGCTAGATTTGACGGCGTGAAACAAGAACTGAACGCGTGGGCAAGGGAAAGGGTGGAGAGGGCAACCAACAAAAGTAGCAGACGAAGAAGTGGGCGGGGCGTTGGGAACTTCAACCGCAGCGCCAGTGCGTTACGGCGAATATTACATAGCACCTTCATTACAAGTTCTCCTCGTTTTGACGAATGAAATACTATTTTTGGTATATTTATGGCAATTTACAACTTAGCTCGAATAAAATAAGCAATGCTTCTCCAAAAACATCATTTCTCGGCGACGGAATGTCGCTGCTCAAATGGACCAGGAAGTCGCGCCATGACCAGACGCGACAGCGACAAATTCTGCAGCGCGTCGCGTGTCGCTTGTTATGGGGTCCGCGCTTAATACCCCGGCACCATTATTAAGACGCCATTCTAGAATCAAAAATAACAAATACTGTTAAGAGCATCAACTGTTTACTATATACATTAAAAACTTCGTGCAGACTTTCGTGCAGTGGGCTGCACTTCTTCAGGTTGCCTGAAGAAGTGCAGCTCTTAACCGTCTTTGTTATTTTTGATTCTGCATCGCCGGAAACTTGTACAGGTCCCGACAAAAGTTTACGGAACACGCGAGCGGTGTATTTTCTCCTCGGTACGACATCCTAGCGGCAAGCGGAAGCTGGCGAAATCAGACCAGTTCACTGCCTCAGAGGGGTGGACGACTGCGCTCTTAGCGACACATAGCGGTAGTTTCGGTATGATTACTATTGTGTGTGTCCGCGAAGTGAGCTGGGTTTAACTGTTGTGCTCGTCAACAGCTTGTGACTCAACGTCATCAATCAATCAATTATCAATGTCAGCGTCAATTGTTTATCAGCTCGTCACGCGTCGTTCATAATAAAGCAACTGTTCACAAGATACCTTTCTTTCTCTTGTCTACATATCACGGCTTTCCATTAAAAGCAGTACACCGTAAAGTGTTGCCACTATGATTCATCCTTGTTATCACGATGATAGCGGCGAGCTCCCTGTCTCAACAATCGTTGAATCACATGTTGTTGGCGAGCACAATAGTATAATCCAACTCACTTTGCGGGCACATACAACAATAATCATACCGAAACTACCGCTGTGTGTCGCTAAGAGCGCAGCCGTCCACCCCTCCGAGGCAGTGAATTGGTCTGATTTCGCAAGTTCCGCTTGCCGCTAGGGTGTCGTACCGAGGAAAAAATACACTGCTCGCGTGTTCCGTAAACTTTTGTCGGGACCTGTACATTGTTTTTCTTCACGTTCTACGACGCCGTTCTAGGGCAGAAGAGAACTCACGTGGTCGTTGTTTGAGTTTCGTAGGCCTTCTTCGAGAAAAAGAAAAACGCAAAAGTACATAATCAGAAGAAGAAAAAAAGTGTATCCGGTGTTTCTGTATGCGCTCAACATGTTATCTGTTGACATCCATAACGCAGTCGTTCGCGTAAGATGTTCCTGCAACACATTGGGTATTCGTATAGATGTTCTTGGGTTGTGCGCAGAGAGCTTTTCTGTTCTAAAAATGCATTTCATGTCTCGTGTGGATGCCATACAAAAAAAAATTATAGCTAAAATTTCTTCTTCGTAGGGCAAAGCAAGGCATTGTTGCTGAGTCTCAAAAGGCTGTGCAATCCTTGCATGCAAAGGAGTGGCTACTAGACGATGCCTCCAGCTTGCTCGAGAGAGTGATTCGCCTCAGCCTCGGCAAAGCAATACCAACAGTCTTTGATATCTACATAAGGCCGTATCGTGAAGAGCTGCGACCACTCAGTCAATCAAAATACCACATCGCTGTCAGCTTGGGTGAATCCGTAAGCAAGATGATAAGACCAACTGCGGAAAAGTTCTCCCCAGAAGTCTTAAAGCCGTACATAATCTCAGTCTTGGAAGCAATTGGGATTGACATGACTCATGCTTTCATCAAAGACCTGATCAAATTCGAAGAGAATTTCCAGCAAAGGTCATACGAATCAAGAGAATCTTGGGACGACACTCCCTTCAATTATACGTCATTGCCTTCCTTTCCTCCTCATCTCCAATGGGAGGACTGGAAAAAAGCTATTCAGCGAGAGATCGTTGGTGCAAGTAAAATACAGGACGAGCTGTATGTGTACAATATGAATGCCGTAACGAATATAACGAAGGAGCTGTTTATTGTGGATGCAAAGCTACGTGCATCTTATGTATCCCTTCTGGCCGTCACGAACATACTCCGGTATCGTTTCCAGACTTCGAGCGCCCAAGACACCTGCGTAAGCCTGGCGATGAAGCACTTTCCTGTGAACACTATTTACCTTATCAGCGAGCAACGGATCGTTCCCACTCTTCAGAGTACTTTCACAATATTCGTGAAAGGTATTCAAAGTCAGGTTATACAAGAAGTTGCGAAGGCGATGTGGATGACAAGAAATCATTTCGGAGCAATGAGAAATATGATTAAGGCACTCGACGTCCTGGTGCCAGAGACTTTGCCACCACTTCTAAGCAGAGATGTGCCTGTGATGTCTGCGGAGTTCCCGGAAAATTACGTTCGTATCAGCGAATACACACGTGCACTTGAAAACAAGTACCTCAAGTTCGGTACACATTCAGCACGTGCTTTACGTGCAAATGTTCGAATTGACAAAGACGACTTCGAGTTCACCAATGGCATAATGTGGGCGCCGTGGTTCTACGATGGAAAGGAGGACTCGTACATCAATTATGCCACTGTGGGAGTACGGACAGCCATAGCATTGTTCAAGTTCGTAATGAGCAAGTCGACTCGTCTTCTTCAGGTACCATGGAAGAAAACCTCGTTCAGCTAATGCGCTTCCGTAGATAGGGTACAGGGGATATATCTTTTTGCGAAAGAGTCCGTGCCCATTCCAATGTCTCGAATAACTCCTTATTTCCTGAACCTTAAACGAACCTACGAATGTCCCGACCGTAAAGGCGCTGTCTTACTCAACATTTGGTAGAACTGAGTATTTTTGGAAACGGTTACTGTTGTCTACTTATATCTACAGAGCAGTAATCTAAGTATAACCAAACAGGAAAAAATAGTTCCTATTGCATCCTCTTATAGTTTCTTTTGTCTATATGGCGAATTCGGGTTGTCATTTCCTGGCAACTTTTTTGCCAGACCTCCCTTGTTCACGAGGCGCCGTCCGAGCGCAGGAATTTGCCAGCTAGCACTTTTTCCGCCCGGCCTCCAAGGGACCAAGCAGATGATTGCCAAACTATATCCGTTGTTGTCACATCCGCATCACGAGGGCGGCTAGGGACCTCATTGGCCCACAGGTCGAAGGTCAGTTGTGTTGGCACACGACGGAACCCGAAGACGAGCGACCGCGACGCCCCCAGCGTGATCCAAGCGTCTAAAGCCACTAGATTACTCGCACTCATGTTCAGGTGGCAAGGGTCACGTCATTCAGCATGGTCGCCGACTACCAATTTCCGAGCGCTAGGCTGTGTTCCCCGGACACGACCACCCGAATTCGCCATTCGTTTCCTCCGGTAACCAGAACAAAACAAAGAATTTTCACTAGATAAGAACCACGTGGCATTTCAACGGACGGTTGTAGACGGGTGGCACTCTGCGCTATTTAGGGACCTACAGTGACGCAAAGGCGCAGAGGGATTTCTTCTCTTTCTGTTGTCTTCTTTTTCTTTTTTGATAAAGGCGCAAATACCCCAGAGCAAGTGAATACGAGGACAGGGCAAACGCCAAGGCAGACTGACTGACAAACCACGGAGCACTGGGGTTTTGTCGCTTTATCGAAATGTCCGACCAAACAGCTCCGTTTTTAAGGCTTTTTTTAAATACCTTTGATACGAATTCGTACGCTACGCGCGAGTGAGATATGAATAACATCGCCAAAAAAGGCGGGCGGGAAACTGAAAGCGTATTCCTTGGACGTCGCTGTCTTCGTTATTCGAGCGACAAGAGCTGCGTCGATCTTGATACGTCATTTCAGCACAGAACACATGTGTGCCATATCCTGCGTATCGCTATAGATATTAGAGAGTTTTAGAACTTTAGTATATGCTCCGCAAGTACGCGCTTCTGCGCAGTAGAAGAGGGCGAGGGTGAAAAATGATGTGCGTGGCGGCGTGCCGCGCTCCCATTGGCCAAGGTTTATTTCCAGAGCGCACACAGCTTCGCTGACAGTGGGAGAGCACGATTAACTGTTGCTGCTGCTGGCGGGTCCAAACGGCATTCTACGGCTGGGGGAGTGTTTGTGTGCTGTGCTGTGTTTTACGGTGGCTACAGAAACAGTTCAGACACGGTGCACAACCAATGCTCTGCCTTTGTAGCAGAATCAGAGAGCACAACGACAGTTCAGTTTAGTGTTTTTTTGAGCGGCCCCACAGAAGTTCTAACGTCTAATAACACCGTAATTTGAACCCAATGGGAAAAATGTTTGCTGGATGCTCCCAGGAGCGAACTTATACGATAGCCGAATAGTTCAAACTTCAGCAAACATATTGCGTTCAACTTCCGTTTGTCTTTCGTCGATAAAGCAAGATAATCTCCAACGAAAAGTGGGACCTGTAATACAGAAACAAGAGCTGTTTTAGCCCTCCCAGGGGCACTCTGTGCATCGAATCCTGTGTGCCTTTGTTCACCTTCTTGAAGTGCGCACATGGTGACTGCGGGCAATCAGGAGCGTCCTAAGAACGTCACTGTGACGTCATGCGCATTGACCCCGCGAACTTGGTGAGCGTATATCGTATGTTATCATCTTTGCGTACATACGGGTTAGCGTTGATTCTTCTGCGCGGAGCTCTTTCTGTTATCGGCTTGCCCAGAACCACCAACGCTACCTTTACGTGTGTAAAGGCGATACCGTACGATATACTAAAACCCTCTATGAGCGCCAAATTTCATGTTAGCGAACCCGTATATGCTACTTTTAGCGAAAAATATCGTTCACATACGGTTTCCGTGAACATTCGCTATATATTAATATCGAAGAATGCATTACTGGGATTCCCGTCATGCGGGACATCTTGCCTTCGTCCTTACTTGAATAGTCAATTGAGAAATGCATAATTGAGTGCTAAATGCATAATTTCTCAGTCGCAGGTAAATCAGCAGTGGAAGGAAGGTGTCAGCTGCATGCTGCATCAAACTAAGCTGCTGCAGAGCAACTGGAGTGAGAGCGCACTGCGATCAGCCTATGAAGTTGCTCGTGGAACGTCTGTAGCATTAGACTTGGCGTCTCCCCTGCCAGACATTAATGCGAAGCGATTGTTCTTCGCAAGATTATGCCAGCAGTACTGTGATCGGGGTGATATTTCGAACGCCGACATTACAGACTTCAATCCAATGAAGCCGAGCCTCTTCTGCGAATTCGCAGTCCGTCAACAACCACTTTTTTGGGAAGCGTTTGGTTGCTGGAATTTTAAAGGAAATTGTTCCATCACGTGACACATGCAGTGTCTTGTAAACGCGGACTCAAATAGTGACTATACCTGAAGAATAAACTCTGTACACCTTGTCTTGCTGCCTTGTATTGCGGCTGCCCAAACACTCTCAACAGTGCTTCCCCCAGGATGCGGTACACCACATGCAGATGAGGTGGAGGATGTCAGTAAAATTCCTCTCTCATAAGTCAGCAAGAATCACGACACGGATGAAACACAATTGACCCCCGAAAATACCATAGCATGCCATGTTGTCATGTACAGATGAAGCTGAACCGAACAGGTGACACACTCCCCCCAGTGTACTAGCCTACATTATGAGAAAAAAAATATTTGAAAAGGTGGTAGAAGCGCCACAGGTCTCCCCTGCATAGTTCCTGCCGACTGTGGGTGCGAGCAGGGTGTCGGAGCGAACCGAAAACGATAACCGAAAACCGAAAAAACGCTATTTTGGTGCGAACCGGAACGGAATCGAAGCCGTGTCCCTTGTCTGAGAGCAGCGAAGTTGAATGCATTTAGGTATCCGCGAGGGCAAGCGGTGCGAAGTGGCGCCTCTTTTGTGGACAGGACACGAAAAAAAGAAAACGGAACCGTCGAGCGCGTTTGTGAGTGAAGGTGTTCCTCGATTTGCGTCGTAGTCGTGCGGTGGTGCCTGTTGGCTAGGCAGCAGCAACAGACATTCGGATGGGACGCGATCGCACCAATCCAGCAAGAAAGTACTTTACGTATGACATCACCACAAACAAGTGCGTATTTGTCATGCGCTTCAAGACAGGAGAAAGCCTATTCGAACAGACAGTCACCGATAGGAACCAGGAGCTATTAATTTCACAGCTGCGTATTAACATTAAATACCATGTATGCGGAATTAACGGGTTTACATTTAGCAACATTGATTTTTTTTCTGGAAATGAATATGCCCACCAGAATCGGAACCGGTTAAAACCGGTATGAACTGTTATTTTTTTGCTCCGGAACAGAACCGGCACCGGACCGTGTATGATAGAACCGGAACGACAATCGGAACGAAAAACGTTTCGGTTGGACACCCTGGGTGCAAGAGCTGCAATTCTGCCCATAAGTCAAATGTACCTTCTACGGTAGGTCGGCGGAATTTGAACACCGAATACCGGGCTTCCCTTGGTTGGCAAACGCAGAAACATTTACAATTGGCAAGTTCTGTTTATGCGAGTTGCACGAGCTCGTTCCTTTACTACAAGGACCAAATGCGTAGTCGTCTATTAGCGAAATATTCAATGAATATTCTATATAAGTTGTGTCTGGTCCAGATGATGCACAATGAAGTGTACGCTGCTTTATTAGTACCGTTCTGCCGCCAGCACTACCACCAGGACCTGTCGTAATAGCGGAATCACTTGAACGTTGTAACACCATCGTACTTAAGTGATTGCTGGCACGTTCCCCACCCCACCACTAATCGCATATGAATGAATCAGCATCCCTGTATCAGTAACTGAGTAGAAGGTAAGCAGTAGCGGTAGCACTGTATGAAAAAGGTGCAATAAGGGACGCAGTCTAATCCAGTCCCAGCTACGTAACGTCAACCATTTGAAAGACATAGTACTATTGACTTTGTTGTTTTGGAATCATTGTCATGAACAGATCCTGATCCAAGACCGTCTGCTAGTGTGTTTTATTATATTCGTGTACAGTATAACGACGGTAGTGCAGGTGAATATTTTCCTCCCTATATTTATCCACCGCAACACAACATAGTGTTGGAGTTATTCTGTTGGTACTTACATTTGACAAAAGTTCGTTGCATAACGCATAATAAGTGCTTTTAGATTGAACGCTGCTATATATCGGAAGTATCGAACTATAGAACGGAAGGTCAGAAGGCGATGATGCGATAAATCAATCCGTCAATTCGACAATCAATTCGACAATACGTAGGGCCAAAAAGGATTTTTACTCAGTCCAGCTCCCCGGTATGCTTTCTGGGAACCGTCGTAAGTCTTGGAGAGCCATATGTCCTCCTCGTACCGAGTCTCTATCTCTGACGGGAACAGATGGCTCTAACCTTACTGACGCTGACTGCGCGGTTAGATTTAAAGCTCAGCTACGCCGATTTTCGAGTGTTACAGAATGGAATGGTACTCACACGATGTGTTCATAAGGGAACAATGATTATGTATGCAAAATAGTTATCCCAAACTCCTCGTGGTTTTCCGAAAAAGTGAATTTTTAGTTCCACTGACATCCCGTCTTGTGGCCCGCAAACCCTGTGTCGACGACACATTCGTGGTCTGCCCGCGTTCCGGCTTGGCATGACTTTTGGCTTGGTTTCTTCCGCCAAGCCGGCCAGTTTCTTCTGCCGAGCCGTCTGCTGCGCAGATTCACATTAGGGAAGTGATAAACAGTTCGCTATTAGGGAGCCAATATATTTCTGGACTTCACTAAACCCACGAGGAACGTGAGTTTTGCTTCCTTCGACTGCAAAGCATTTGCTAGGCCAGTACAGACTTCCTGGTGTCATTCGAGTTTTGTGCTGCGTGCCGAGAATGCGTGAGCGTTTTGCTCCCGTCTGCGAGAACACTTCAGCATGCAGTTCCAATGTTTCAAACCACAATTTTCCGAAAGGCGAAAGAGAAATCTATTGACTGCAACAATCGGTTACAACTCCGACTGTGTGCCACCTTCGAAAGCAGTGATTTGATCTGTTCATCTGGCTCATACGAATGTTACGGAAGCAATGCGCAACTTGTTTCACAAGAAGCTGAAGATGCTGTCCGGGATGCTGTGCCAACCTTATCTGCAGCAGGAAATTGCAGGGGCAAGACTAGGCAGCAGATAAAGGTAAGACGCGTAATGTTAGACAAGTCAGTCATGCGGTGTAAATTGCATCGCGTAGAAGAGAAAAACACGCTATCTGTCAGTTACTGCTTCATCCTTTAGAGATTACGCCCCAGCGGGTGTATTCTCAGTACAGATTTGGAATTGCCTTATTTGTTAAATGATTTCGCAGGCATTCTGGCACCACCGAAAAGCTTGCACTCCACGTCTCAACTATCACCGTCTGGGTTTCAAGCTGAAGGCTTTCACCAGTGCCAACCAGACGCCCCTTCAAAGTTCATATGCTTTTTTTGACGGAACAGTGACACCTGGTACTGAGACATTCCATTTTCTGATTAATCAAGTGCATTCCATCACTTGTGCTCGACTTCTTGTGTTCGTATACCCTTGCTGTTGCTCGCTAGCTTAGAGCAACCATGCCTGAGGTGCCAGCGCTTTCAAAGTACATTTAAGCAGTATCATCGTATCATATGCACGGCAGCACATCTTGTGTATTTTGAGTAAGGTATAAATTCAATGTTGGCTCAGCTGTTGTATTTTGGTCACCAATAAGGTGTTCTTCCAGAACGCTCAAGGGCAGTTCAAGCAGTTTCATGTGTGCAACAGCACATACTTTTTCTCAGTTTTGACTATGGTAAATCGAAATCTTCCAGTTGATGTCTTTCGGTCCTAAATTATGTTTTTCGAGACATTCAAACAGCATCATATGTGCAACAGTACATACTTTTTCTCAGGTGAAGTAAGGTAAATCTGTCCGCTGTGGTGTTCCAGCACTGCAGCAGAAGCTTGTGTTGCATTCAAGTGGTATCATGTATACAAAAACTTGTTTTATGCCTTTCTGTAGCTGCTGTACTAATATAGTGAGTACAGAGACATTCCTGCATAACATATCGGAGCATCTTGTGTGCTATTGTTGGTATGATCTGCAGCAGTATATTGATATGTTAATTATTCAATGACTTCAGCTAACATTTACATTCTTACTTCCAGGTAAACCTGTCACGCAGATGCCCTACCCCTTGGTATGCATAGTTCAAGATTGTACCGAAACAATCCACATGGAGCATTACAACACACCACATACTGCATGTCTATGCTGCGTGTACAATGCATCAAACCTATTCTCAGGTACAGGCCAGCTGGTACGCAATTACAACATGAAACAACTGACACAGGGACCGTAAAGTCATGCCTTTTCCTCCGCGCCTCGGGTTTCATGTTATTATCCTCACATGCAGCTCAATTCGCCTGTGCTGTGCAGCATGAGCAAAAGCATATATTGTTTGTGGTCACATGACACGGAACATAAATACAGTGAAACCTTCCTATGTTGGACACCCGCGGTGCAGCCGAAGCGTCTCCTACTTATAGAGGTGTCCGAGTTACAGAATATGATGGAAACAAAAAATGGAAGAGATCACAGCTGTGAGAAATGTCTTCCTTCTTCAATTTAAGGTCCTTAGTGGTACCTGGTGGTGGTGCCTGGTAGTGGTACCTCTACCCACTCACTGATAATTATTACTGATTTTAGTATATTCAATTCCGTTCAGATTCTACTCAATGGCATTACCTCTGGAGCCTTTCGAGCAGCAAGGACTTGTCTCTGAAGCGTCAGCCTACTTCTCATAGCTTTGGTGCAGTGCTCGTTCGAAGGCTCTAGACAAACTGAAGACATGTGCTCACATAAAGAATTACAATGTAGACTGACAGCACTTGTTTTTGGACTCTAAAAACTAAAGCAACTAAATGCTGAGACCAGTATAGGGGAAAAAAGGGGCAAAAGTCAAGGCCACTGGCTCATTTTGGGTCTTTTCGGTGCAAAGATGGGCCGATATTGAGGTAATTTGGCCAGGGTTTTGTCCGACTTTGCAGGGGAAACCCTATCCTACTTCCAAGATAGGGAGGTGTGCGACATAGAGAATTTCGTCCCCATGTAGTTTCAATGGGAGCCTGCCCGTGCAATGAAATCATGGGGAGTTGTCCGAGTTAGGGAGGTGTCCGACTTTGAAGGTTTTACTGTACTATAGAGCATTCTACATCATGTAATCTAACAGTTGTTCACGTTTGGATATTTTAACCATGGAATTCACCCTGCATGCACCATACCATGTCCAAACACTAACAACTGCTAGAGAGCAGCATGTACTGTTTCGGTATAGCACTTATGGCTTGCGTCCTGTGATCGGAAACAGTGGTGTCTTTTTTCTGCTACAACCAGTAAACTACAGTAAAGATTTAGAAATACTGTGTCATACCATAAAGCACTATGGGAAATGGCAGTTTGAAAAACTGGAGAAGACTGTCATTAGAATGGGGGGCATGTTCTACGGTGAGATTTTTTACAGTGTGTGCTGCACCACGTAATGCACTGCAGGCCTACCACAGTATGGTAACGCTCTTAATACTGATTTGCTCAAAAAAGGAATCTGTGTGTTTCTTGTACTAACTTCCCCTTATGCAAAGTAGTAGAAAAATGTTTTCAGCCAATGGGGAGGGAGAGGACATCATTCTGGAGTCTCGTTGACCTACAATGTGTCGTGTGTGAAGGTCATTTTGAAGAGTGTAGGTGGTACAAGACTGTGTTCCCACGTTCTTGGCAGTGTTGACTAATAACCATAATAAAGTAGAGGGTACATTTGTTGCTTCATATATTTGTGTCATGGCAAAGTATGTAGAGATACATCTGTCTCAACCTGCAGGTGACAAAACTGCTTTTTATGCCTAAACTATGACAAAGAGTTGTCTGTTCAGCACCACTAATCATGTGCCGGCCTCCATGACATGTCTGTGACATTCCAAAGTGATTAACATGTCCCATAGATGTGTGCAATGCTGAAGATGACTGTGTACCTTCTATGGATTCTTGATTCAAGAAAAGTACTGTGTGATTTGCAAACAGCGCCTGGCTGTACCTTCACAATTCTACATAAAAATATGTAAAGTTTGCCGAAGGAAATATCATGAAGGTCCTTTGCGAAAAACCCTGAGACGAGGGATAGGAAGGGACATACACAATGTCTCAACATAGCTTGTTTATGTCCCTTCTTGTATCTCCTCTTCAGGTCTCGCCATCATGGACACTATCACCAGCTAGCTTGCTGTTGAACCGTTCTTTCAACGATAAGGGTCACTTTCATGGACTGGATGGCAGCCAACATGCTGTCAATAAAAAGAATAATGGAAGGAGCTCAATATGATCCTTAGGCTGTGCGTGGTCATTGCTTTCTGACAAATGGCGACTTCGAATTTCAGGACAGTGCCTGCAGTGCTAGTATTCTTGTGTTCTCACCCTTGACGCCCATTGTGTGTCATCGGTCACCTATAATCTGCTAATATGCACATAGCTAAAACAAAGTATATTTGTATTTCTTTGAATACAGTTGGTACAGCACATTGTTTTTTACATGTTCTTTGGAAAATATAAATAAAAAATTCTCTACTCTGCAAGTCTCCTGTCAGCTCTACAGAGCAGCTTCGAATCTCACTAGAAGCCACGTGTGAAACCTTGACCAAACTAGTGGTGAAGGTCCGTATGTAGGTCATAGATAGATACTATTATTATTATTAGATCATAGGTCAGGCTTAGGTCCTGGTTGGTAGCAAGGCATTTGAATTTTATTAAAAATTGTGCAGGAGGTGACCAACATAACTAAATACACCAACTGATTCTCACAAATTTTGTGGTGTTATACTTTTGAAACAACATTGATACGCTGCAGTGGTCTTTTCTCCTTTTAACCTAGAAATATTAGGTCTTCGGCATCACGAGCCTTAGTTGCTGAGCATGCAGTTATTTACGTTGAGCACTGCAGTTTCATATTTGTTTCTCTGGACAAGCAAGCCCGCTTCCCTATTTTGATAAGAGTCTTTCAGCTTTCACAGGGCATTTGGGGACAAGGAAAACATTTGGACTATTGTGTATTTTGCTATGAAGTGCACCGTACAAGGCAGAGGACAACATCAACCATTTCCACTAAGGTTATTAAATCTGTGATAAAATACATATACCTTTTGTCACTGACTAATTTGGTGGCAAAGTTACTTGAGTGGCAGTTGTGCAATTTTAAGCACATGTTTAAAAAAATAGGATATGGGAAGTGCTGACTGGTTGAACATGTGGAGTACCCAATATAATAATAGGGGGTTTACGTCGCGAGACAACTGAGTGTGGAATACACAGCACAGTGTAATGTTCCTTATTCTGGCAATGTTAGCATGGTTCAAGAAGTGGGAAATGTTGCACTACCCTTAATAACATCTGTTGGGCCCAGCAAACAGGGTACACATACCCTGATCTGAAGACACTATGCCTAACTCAAAAGCAATATGAGATCTACCCGTACGTGTTTATTTGCGAAACTATTATGAATGAAATATGGCCTGTGTGGTATAGAACAATGCGCACACTCAAGTAAACATTCAAAAATACGTATAAGGGCTCTCGACCTACATGCCGCGATGCACACTACGAGATAAACAACGCACTACAAAACTACATCCAACACTTTTTGTGCGGGGCAACTCTAATGAACACTTTCATATAACCGACGAATGGTTCAACAAATGCAGTTCGAGTGGTCACGATACATTCCTACGTCGTTCATTGCAGTCGCGCTATGATGCTGCACAATATATGTATCTCGTGTAACAAGCGTGGCAATCGCACGATGTGCATGGGCAGAAATACGGCCTTCTTTCTTTGAAGACCAGTCCACTGCAGGTATATGCTCAAACGGTCACCAAGTCTCACGTTGTTGCTCAATCGCTCCCATTCCTGCACTTGTAGTAAAAGCAGCGGGTGTAGTTCCGTAGACGGGCTTATGCCTTTTTCTAATTAGCCGGAGTGTTCAGAAGATAAATAATGCACTGAAGTGAGAGAAGACGGAACTACATCCAAAGCAGCAAACGGGTTGACGTGAATGGCAGCCGAACGGTTGAACTGCGAAGTTCTCGAGCACATGATCACAATTTCACGCTGAAAATTATGTTGAGGTGAGTTCGCGGTTGTTGTTTCCATCGTTCAATAGTTCTCGGGTTACGTCGGACGAAACGCTCATCGTAGCCGGCGGCCATAACTGGATATCCTCGCAAACGGGAGAAGACGCCAGGGAAGTCAGAGAAAGCCTCAGCTTTCATCCAATCAGACGCACGATTCTCTATCTACGTAGATGGAGCAGGTTTATCCCATCTACGTCACAAAAATGGCTGCGCCCATGGCTTGTTTTGGTTTCTTTGATGAATTAATTTTCGTAATAGGAAGACAAAATTGAGAAACGAAGGTGCGTTTCGGGGGCAGTTGGATGTGCTCGTTCTGAATATCACAACCGTTTCAACACATCGGGAAATCGGCGTAGCTGACCTTTAACGAAGCCTTTGCGAGCGAGTGTTTTCACGCAGGATGCACGATTAGCACATTCACCCGTCACCAACTTGCACAGCATCTCGGCTCCAATGGATAAGATTGTGGTCACGCAGGCAAGGATTATAAAATCATTGAGCGTTTGAAGCTGTCATCCTCAGGCGGGCTCGATCTCATCAATTCTAAAGTTCTTAAAAACACGAAAGATGCGTCATCATTATACCTGTGTGCCATTTTTTCGCAATCCCTCGAGCTTGGGGAAGCCCCGAGTGACTGGCGGCAGGCGAAGGTCATTCCGGTTTTTAAGTGCGGAGACAGATCATCACCCCTGAATTACCGACCCATTTCATTAACAAGCATATGCTGCAGGATACTCGAACATATTATTTATTCTGCACTCTCACATCATTTGGAATCTAACAACTACTTCTTCCCATTCCAACACGGGTTTCGTAAAGGTCTTTCCTGTGAAACGCAATTAGCCTCAATTATCTTTGATATCACATCTCAAATGGATAACTCTACGCAGACGGACTCCATCTTTCTTGATTTCCGAAAAGCTTTCGACTCTGTGTCTCACGCGTGTCTCATTCATAAGCTTTCTCTCCTTAATATCTACCCTGATGTCTTTCGCTGGATCCAGAGTTACCTATCCAATCGGTCCCAGGCTACATTTGTTAACCATGCCCTCTCTCCATTCATCCCGGTTTCTTCCGGGGTTCAGTTCTTGGACCTCTATTGTTTCTCGTCTTGATCAATGATCTACCAAATACATTAGCATCCTCTATTAGGCTCTTTGCTGATGACTGTGTCCTTTATTGTCCCATACGATCTTCTTCTGATCGGATGGCTCTTCAGCAGGATCTTAACTCAATCTACGACTGGTGTTCTGTCTGGCTGCTACCACTAAACGCTTCTAAATGTTGCTACCTGCCATTTTCTCGTTCCAGGTCGACTATAACCCATCAGTATCACATTGGTCCCTCCCCTGTCACTTTGTCTACCTCCTATAGATACTTGGGTCTTACTCTATCCACTAACCTTTCTTGGTCCGACCACATTCATAGCATCATCAGTTAAGCAAATCGTGTCCTGGGTTTTCTTCGTCGGACCCTTAGACTAGCACCGTCCTCGGTTAGACTTCATGCATACCAGGCTTTGGTCCGGCCCAAACTTGAGTATGCTTCCAGCATCTGGGACCCATACCACGCTAATCATGTAGATCTCCTTGAATCTGTTCAGAATCGCGCCACCAGATTTATACTTTCTAATTACACTTATCCATCTAGTATCACCTTACTTAAATCCTCTCTTGATCTGCCTACACTCCAGCAGCGTAGGAAACTTTCTCGCCTGTGCCTCTTCCATAAACTATATTACGTATCATCGATTCGCCCTTCGTTCATATGTCCAGCCAGTTACATCTCATCTAGATTAGACCATTCTTGTAAAATAGAGCCTTTTTCTTGTAACAACTCCTAATTTATGTACTCATTTTCCCCCAAACTATCTCCGACTGGAACGACCTGCCTCAGTTACTCGTATCCATCTCTGAGCATTCATCATTTCGAGACACATTGGCTACTTACCTTTTTTGTTAAATAGTGCAATATTGTAAATTTGTTTCAAGTGTTGTAAGGACGCTTTCCCCCCTCATGTATCGCCCCAGGAGGGCATTTGAGGTATTGACAATAAATAAATAAATCAGCATTGTGAAGTCATATCGGAATCGGGCACGTATTTTCGGAACCGTTATTGTGAAGACCTTCCTATCTGCTGAAAGTTATTTGACGGTAGACTAACTTAAAATGCATGCCTTTGTGAAATGTAGTACCCCGGTCCGAATATTGGCAGGCTTGCGTATGACTTGCTCTGAAAGACGACATGGAGGGCATAGAACCAGTTTACAATCACGTACATCGATTGTTGATAGCTTTCCTTTTTTTAATTTTTGTATCGTTAATACTCTAAGGACATAGGGCATAAGGCATACACCGTATAACGGAATTAGGGTACACCTTGAGATAGCGTAAACAAGCATGACA
The DNA here is from genome assembly GCF_037126465.1 of Ornithodoros turicata. NCBI lineage: Eukaryota > Metazoa > Arthropoda > Arachnida > Ixodida > Argasidae > Ornithodoros > Ornithodoros turicata. Next base: position 145,479,315 of record NC_088201.1, read on the forward strand.
AAAATGTGAATGAATACAATGCACAAGGACTACTATAATATGCATTCATAACGAGGCAAACAAGACATGCTAGTAGTTGGATGGTAAGATCTCACCTTCCAGGGATCCCTACTACCGTAGGTCCTTCCTGCCCCGGTGGCGTATTTCGAAAGCCTGACCGATACAGAAGAGCGGCGGCGGCGCCAGAAAACCCCGAAAACCCGATGCGTTTGCTGTACGGACGCCGACGGCGTATTTGTAAATTGTACGCATCGCCCACGGGGCAGGGCGGAGGGTGGTTAAATGTGCTGGAGAACAAGGTTAGGTTTGAACACGCACGCAGTTTTGAAGTTCTTTACTATGTGTTTGGATTGCAAGCAAGGGTGGGTCAAATTTGGATACCCCTTGGAGTGTAGATGAGACGGAACGTTACGAAGTTATAATTGAAACCAGACAGATATTCGGAGAATGTGTTACGCCATATACAACAAGAGGGCAACAACTGTTAATTTGAACGTTCGGAAACTGTCACACAAGGAACAGTATGTCCAGGCGCACTGTTAATGTCAATGCCGTTCGTTCCCTGTCTGATGTAGTACGTGCCTCGACCCACATTCGAAGCACATCGAAACAGTCTCTTGCGTCAAAACAGTTGTCATTTAGGAGCCTCCACTGATAATTCACATGCTGTTGGTAAACACGGTGCGTAATTGACCACTGTATTGAACTGTCAATACGATGTGTCATGCTATGTGTTGCTGTAGAGATGTGTAATGCTAAGGCCGAGACATACACTGAAGGCAGGAACACAAACAGGCTATCTGTATTTAAATGCAAAAGTGAAAACCATGTTGTACTTATTATATCTTCATACACATAATAAGTACTACAAATCTCAGCACACACTAGTAGACAGGTCCCAATAGTTATTATACTCTAGGAAATTTTTGTAAATTTCGTTATATTTTGCAACATCAACAACCGCAAGAAGCTTGCAGGCGAGTCAATCGAATGACAGATGTGGCCTGACTTGTATTGAAGGAAAATGATATTGTGTCAAATAAAGAATAATGTAATAATTGGATATTTGTAATAAAGAGACAGAGATTGTAGTCGAGCAGCATCGCTTTGACACTTGCATGGGTGAGACTGACTTTGAGGGCTGACTGTCGCTGCATTGAGCTCTTCTGAGTGGGCATAGAGGACCTACTGTCAGGAAACAAGTGTGTGTTGTTCACACTTGGCACATGTATTTCAATCAAAACTGGCATATTAATTCTGTATGTCTTAAGCTGGGTTGCACTAGTGCCGATTAGACCTCCGTAAACTTGAGAGTGCAGTGCCATGTACTGTGCAGGCAATGGCTCATTTGTATATGCTCGCTAATTGAATGAAAATTCTAACATTTAAATATTACTAGTGACACTTTTGGAATGTCTGTTTTACGTATCGGAACCTCCAGTGAAAAATATTTAAAGAAAACTATGTTGGCAATTGGTGATTTTTTTCAAGTTATCAGTTGCTTACAGTTTACACATTTTTTGTGCAGAGCAGTGTCCAAAGCTCGCTTACTCAGCTCACTTGATGTATGTATCGCATGTTAATTTGTCTGTCACACAAACAGAGGTAAGAAAGGATAAGACAGCGTTCACACTTTCTGCACCAACTGCACATTCATGACAGACTCAAATTGGAGGGAATCTGTCACAGAAACGAAACCTTCAGAAATTGGTTCTGCATTGGCAAGTCGGCGAGAGGAGCATTGTCACATGACTTATGCCCTCACTTCCAATGGTGATGCAATTTTATTTGTGTCATAGTGCCGTACTACTATTATTAGATTGCAGGTGTAGCTGAAAAATAATAGTCCTTAAAAGGTCAAAGCCGCAGAAACATCCTAGTTGGCATTTCTTAAGAGAATGTTGTTCTCTTGGTGAAATAAGATTATATGAGATTGTTTGTCTGCGGAGCTGCCTAGTTGGTACTTGTGTATACGCAGATGGCACCGCCTCGAAGTTGGTCTGTTGGTCTCTGTGAACACTGCTTAAAGAACAGCCACAAGGCAGGCTTTGGAATCCTTCTCTACCTGACTTGTAAACAGCAATGGCTATTATGTCATTCCGCATGTCATTATGTCATTATGGTTCGGTAGCGAAGACGAATGAAAAGCTCAGTGTATCTTCCATGTCACCCTGACACACAACTGACAGCAGCCAAAGAGCACATTTGTACAATGCTTCACGCAAGAAATATGTAAACAGAATCCAACTAATAACTCGAAAAAGTCACTGAGTGTCAATGCAGTTCGTTCTCAGAATATTTTTTGCTGGAGGTACTGGCCCACTGGCACGAAACTTCTGCTAGAATGCTTATCTTGAGGCATTTCCTTTGACACAACTCTGGCAGTGCATTTCGCTTATAGGAAAGTTTGTCAGTAGCATGTGACACAAGTACTAGCAAGGCGGTGCCAAAGGGAATTCCTCAAGGTTAGGACCCTAGCAGAAGTGTAGTGCAAGCAGGCTGAGGTACTTACCCAAAAGTGTCCAAAGTGAAATTCAAAAGTTGATATATATTTAATTAGTGAGCATATGCAAATAAGCCACTCACTGCACAACTTATCTTTAGCAATAAGAAAGCTCTCCAATAGCGCCAACTCTCTATGAATTATTAAGATTGGGAATCTTCACGAAAGAAGTCCAAAAGAAATGGTACGTGGACAACAAAAGGAGTAACAATTAAATGGGGTGTTTACACTTTGGCAGTTTATTCCATATAGCAGCTGCAGTTTTTGAAATCTAATCTGCAATATTGTGAATTGTGGTAAGCAGACTTCTGGTAGGACTCACATGATGTGAGGCCATATTTACGTATGTTTGGTATCAGAGGGGTAGTGATTCTATTAATAAACATATCGATGACACATAACAGATCCTTCTAGTTTAATAGACGCTACTTGTAGTAATCAAAATGCATGATAATTCTGTAAAAATATGCCTTATGAAAGAATATCAGGTGCCCTGTCTAATCCTTATGTATGAAAAAGGGGGCCATTCCCCCAAAGCCCTGAGATCAAGAGGAAAGTGTTGTCCTGCACTCACCTTTCAACGCCTGCAGACATACAAACATACATTATATCAATGTAAACAAAGGGGTTGTGTTGATAGACCTTGTGGTTATGATGTTTTCATTGTCATCACGCATACTTGTGTTTGACCAAAAGTTGACTGCATTGAAAGGACACAGTTTTGTTAAAAACCTTGCACCACTTGCTTTTTTTGGTTTGCCTTTCCCTTTTTTTTCTTTCCTGGGAATAGGAAGCCGCCATAGCAGAGGCTAACCTTTCCCTACTACTTTTTAGTATAATAAACATATCCCACCCCACCACACACACACCACTATTCCTTGCTTTTACGAAAGGTGTGCTTTGCAGCCTGTATGATAGATGACACCTGCGTTGGGTATCTGCAACCACGTACCCTGTTGAAAAATCCAGTCTACTGGATAGACTGGAAACCAGTCTCCAGTATTATATCGGATTATTAACCCAGTATGAGTCTGGTTTTACTGGTGTCTCCAGTGATCACACTGTGCACACTGGTATGTCCAGTATGTACAATGGTCATACTGGTACTTCTAGTAGACATACTGGTTGTACTGATATTTCCAGTAAATATACTGGTTGCACTGGTAGGTCCAGTGCGGAGGCTCCCTTCACTGGAGCGTTAAGCGCAGGATCTTATTTTACCAGCAGTGACGACTCAGGCATTTTTTTTTCTCCACAACTGCTGTGAGCATGATAACAACTAAGTGGCACGATGAACTAACGCAGATTTATTAATTCTCACGTATGACAGCGACTGGAGCTTTTTGCGTTTGCCTTGTCGTGCGGTATCTGCAAAGAAGTCGGCCAGGCTTTTCCGGATGACTTTGAGCCTGACTTCCTTTGGTTCACCAGTACTATGGCTGTCAATATAGCGTCCAATTCCATCTGCAAACAATGGAAAAGAAAGAACGTTGTAAATAAGGCAAGGAAATGTCAAACTGCATAGAGCAGATGCTGTGGCTACTGAGGACGGACACCTCTGCTGAACTTTTGCCCAAATGAAAAAACTGTGCGCACAAAAAGAAAGACCTGTGGTGAGACATAAAGGGCATTCCACCTAAAGTGTTTTGGTATAGAAGAGCAGTATGTAGTGATGCAAGGCACTGATGCGTCTCAATTGCGACGGCTACCATTATAAGAGACTGGCAGTGAGCTAGCGGGACTAAGGTCTGACGTACCGCAGTTTTTACTGCGAAATCAGGTCAGCTCTGGAAATGCAACTAGTGATAAACAAAAATTAATTACACAGTATTCGTGTTCACGGCATGGGCGCATGCCCTCACATTTCTTCCCTCACGTCAGTCACGAGCCCAGTCCTCATGCCATCGTCTCCGCTGATATGGTGCCAGATAGGGAAATGACAGTGAACGGGTTGTAGAATGATAATGACGTTTGCGTCATAAGTCATAAAAGCGAGTGACGGCATGCTGCGAATGCACCTCCATCATACTAGGCGCTTCATGGCCTCAAGAGGCAGATCGAGAAAAAGAAAACGGACGGAGGGAGAATGCAAGCGTTCGCATAAGCTCCTTCATGTTGTAAAGAGTCTTTGAGCAGTGCAAGATGTGGAAAGAGGACACGAACGATATGGAACGTCAATAACCAGGGAGGTATGAGGCGCTGTGAACCGTTCAGGTCAGACGCGTGACCGTCATTTGTTCATATTATCCGGTGCATACGCTCGTCCATTCAATTACCGGGTGTTTCTCCCCACTGAAATACACTAGGCTTGGACGGGACCCAGACGAGAGTTTGAATAATCCGGAGGTTCGAACTAACGAGATTCTACTGTATTTGCTCCTGCTGCGATTTTCATTCTGATGTCAAAAACTATCAGCTTGAAAATTTCTTGTGAAAACAACACATGCCGTTTCAAAGAGAAAAAAATATTGCCACTAACTTGCAATGGCCTCCACCTTCTGAGGTGTGGCTTGCTGCTTGACGGGCACATTGAGGCCAGGCCTGCGGCACTGCTGCCCAGTTATACTGCGAGCTGCAATCTGTTCCTGAGACCAAAAACGTCTTGCCAGGTTCTTCACGAGCTTCTTATCCGTTGTACCTTGTTGGATGAAGGCAAACTTCTCCTCGGGAATAAAGCAGCTATGCCCAAGGTGAAGCTGAAGAGGATATAGAAAACAAGTACGTACGCATCATGACATCAAAATGTGTGATCACTCAAAGGTCACAAGATCAGCATGCCACGCTGGTAACAATAAACCTCCACCCGAGAAACGTCATCATGACGTTGGCAGACAGTCTGCAACCAAATGAATTTGAGGCATTTGTGTAAAACTGGATGACTGACTCATACCTTGCCTCCAACAACGCAGTACAACGGATGCTGCAAGCCACTTTGGGATATGGCCTCTGAAATAGTCAAAGAGTCAATATTAATGACAGATTGTAAACGATTCTACAATAAAGAAAAACCACATTCTTCCTGAACTTAGATATACTATAAATTAAGTAAAAGGATCATGCCAGGCACCTCGGCTTCCCTAGTTGGCGCGCACTGTGTCACAGGTATTAGATTGTCTGCAAGAAGAAACACTGGTCAGCACAGTGACACAAGGTAAAATATCTCACTGCATTAATATTGTTGGACAGTTTCTTCCGCTGCAGGTCACTAAAATACAGCAGACCGCAAATTACTACATGAAACAGGGGCTTAGTTATTCACGGCACATGTTGGATATCCAAGTGCATTACGAAAGACTCAGGATTATTTTGAACATGCAATATAAATTTTAATGTAAATACATGGAAGGACATATATTTTAAAATACAGCTTGCAGTGATTGCTAATGCTTTAGACAAGTATGACAGATGTACTGCTTTGGGGTCTCACCTGCAACAATCGAGAACGACTGCGATGTGAAAATCGAAAATCACATGCTTTGGTAAAGCACAACATGGTATGGGCTTACCAGTTGACTGAGGCTTCAGAGCTGTCTTGGGGGCTGATACCATGCTGCCTGTAATAAATATGGTACCGATTAATATTACCTCTACGTAAAGGGTACACCAATATCATAAAGTCACGACTTGCCAAGTAAGCGGTTCTCTTGAGGTATGTCTGCCATCTCAGCGTCAGAATGTGGCCCTGATCCCTCGGTATCTACAAAGGAGTGTAACAAAAGACGAAGGGGAACTGAATTAATTACTTTGCCTACAGCAGGACAGCCAATGACAGGAACTGATTGGCCTTCCCTTTTTTTATTATTGTACCAGTATTCGATTTTAATTATGGTGGGCATATACCGGGTATTTCAAGAAGGTCCCCCAGCTGAATAATTCGTGAACATGTGGCGGTAGTGAAAAAAATTCTGTTTGGTAAAGATGCTTGAGACATCGGCCATGCGGATCACATAGTGAGTAGTGACCGGCTCATTTGCATACCCTCATTAATTAAATAAACATCCTAACTTTTAAATCTCATTTCGCATGCTCAGGGAACCTCTGTTTTACACATCAGGACCTTCAGTGAAAAAAAAAATGCATCGACACTTCATGATTTTTCCGAGTAATTAATTGGTTTACATATTCCTTGCGCAGAGTACACTGATACGCTCTCTGGATCAGCCAGCTGGCTGTCAATTTTGTGTTCAAATGCCTGGCTGACGTACGGGGGTGACGTAAGACAGGAACAGCCTCAAGGCTGCAGGAAACGCTTCTCTACACTCTTAAAAATTCACCACATAGCGTCGTCCTAGTCAACTGTCATCCCGGATGCCAACGTTCTCCTCCCTTGATTTGATGAGTATGGGAAGCATACGACTTTTTCTTGTACCAATGATGCTGTACATAAGGACCGCCTCCAGTTTTCAAAAATAGGGCAAGAACTTTGTCAGTCGGGATGATAGTTGGCAAGGAGCGTGCTATGTTGGGGAGTTTATTTTTAAGAGTGTGATTATTGAGAGTGTATTCACGGCTCTCGCAGCGCATTCGTCATAATTCATGATATCAGCACGTATCTCACCTATGGAACGGCAGAACCGCCATCGCTGTTTACCAGTTGCTTTGCGAAGGAATACTAAGTGTCTCTCGCAGCTGTTCCTAATCTTCAGTCACCCCGTGCGTGAACAAGGCGGATGCCCACGAATTTGACAGCCTGATAGCTGGTCCAACGAGCGCACTGGTTTACTCCTCCGCAACAAGAAATGTGTAAACCGAAACTGCTTAATTACTCGAAAAAATCATTAAGTGTTGACGCGGTTCTTTTCTTGCAGTATTTGTCGCTGAAGGTCACAATGCATGAAACAGAGGTTTCATAAGCGTGCGAAATAAAAGTGAAAAGTCGCGATATTTATTTAGTGAGCGTATGCAAATGAGCCGCTCACTATTCAGTTCATGGGCAATGTCCCAAGGATCTTTACCAATACCAAAAAGAAATTTCTTCAATGGCACCACCTGTTCACGAATTATTCCATTGGGGGATTTTCGTGAAACACCCTGTATATATAAAATACAAGAACAAGAATGAACTGAAATGTAAAGCTGTCACTGCTCAGTCCCAGCCATTACACTGAATGTGTGAAAGGGCCTTAACATAACGGAACATGCACGCAACGTGCTTATTGTGAAATGGAGAAAGCAACATGAAGCGACCTTCAGCTGCAGCGGGACGTGCCGCGGATTCACCGAAGACGCGACGTTACTGAGCAAATGAAGATAAGTTCAAGACATTTCCACAAGAAAAGCTGGCAGTAAACCCTTTGTAACGTGGGATATGTTGCAAGTGGAGGCCAGGCGTCTTGCAAGTACTGCATCTCCGACGAGATCGAGGAAGCAGGACAGAAGAAGAGTCCTCCGACGATTAATAAATCTTTTACGCTTTCACCACAACAAAACATGAATGCATTTTCATGAATCTCAAAGTGTGTGGGTGGGTGTGCCGGGCGGGCGACTTACGTTCGGGCAAATACGGTAAGTAACGTGTTGCACGATAGATAGAATGAATATAAAAGCAACTACCAAACCAGTCAGGCTCCTGGTAGTCTGCTATCACAGTCTGCAGGTTAATCGGAACAGCTGCGATCTTTTGTGATTCTGAAAAGTACCCCATAGTTAGACAATATTGCCACAGCAGTTCACCTAAAGTAAAAGTGATGACAAAACAACTTTGTGTGAAACCTCTCATCTACAGCACACACTCAATAAAAGAAAAAACACTTTCTAGGCACAAGCAGTTCTGCAACTCCATTTTCAGGACTGTGTCCTAGAAGAGGCTCAGTTATTCCCTGTGATGTGCCTGCGTGGGTAGCACTGTGAGGTGGCGTTTGTAGTGTCTGGTGCATTTGCTCCCGTGCAATCTCTGGAAAATTAGGGGTGCATTGGGGTGGGGTGCACTGGGATAAAGACTGCAACCAACCAGTGAGATTAGTAGGTTGATAACTCCGATCACCCAAGTCATCTCAGTTAATTGTTGGTTGCATCTTGGTTTTTGGTCTGGTTCTACAGGTCCCAAAGGTTGGATTTTACCTTTTACCACTTACCTATTTTGTCCAACAAGGCCACAGTCAAGCGTTCATTGAGGTTTCGCGCCTCGTGAAGCTTCTTCTTCAGGGCTGCAATGGTTGCGTCTTTTTCATCCAGCAAACTTTTCGGAACTATGCTCTCATCAGAGGAGCTACAGCCAGACTCTGACTCCGAAGATTTCCTGCGTACTCGTGCGCCTGATCGCTGAAAGAAAATTACTTAGGGAATCTAATCGCAATTAACAAGGAGTATGCAAGCGCCAAGCAAATTTTATTTTCAAACGTAAGTCATACTGAGGGAAGAAGGCCTGCCCACCTGTAAGGCACACAAAACAATAGGGTGTTTTTAGATGACGTCAGACGAACGCATTTGGCCGCCATCGTGGTGGTCACTTTTTCGGGGCAGGTGCCAGATTATCTAGCTTTTGTTCGAAAACGAAGTCTTGAATGGTGTTTTTGAAATCCGGTCGCGTCCGCACCCTTCTTTTATCTCGAAGACACTTCGTCATTGTCGTTCTCACATTTTCTTTTATGAAGACTGTGATTGTTGCATCGAAAAATAGCGCAGTTTGTCACCTTTCAATGCCGCCAGCGCGAAAGGTGGCCACCAGTGGGAGGAGCTTACGAGCATGCCACGTCACAATGTGACGTAGGTGAAAACTCCCTATAGGTGGGGTGCATTGACGTGCGCTGGTTCACCAGAAAGAGGGAAAAGAAGCATGCGTATGGGCAAGGTGCGCCGGTTCACCAGAAAGAGGGAAAAAGCACGGGTAAAGCTATGGTGTGACGTCATATGCACGCCACCTATACTCACCTTATTGATGGAAGGTTTTAACGTGCAAGGCGAAACCATTTCTTTCAAGCGCTGTTTCTTGGCATTGTTCTTCAGCAGCTTGATGTCAGACTCTGTTCTCTGGAAAGGGAATTCAGTCCAAAAACAAAGTCAACAGGCATACACACTGTCCCAATGTTGTACATTTTTTTCAAGTACAATGATACAGGGGAAGAAAGGATACCTTTTTGTCTGTGGCTGTGAGGTACTGTTCACCGCACTTGAAGATGGCGGGTATCGGCACCTTCTTGCTCTTGAGTTTCATAACTAGCTCTGCTTTCGAGTCTGAGGGAGCAGAAGAAGAACTATTTATCCCCAAGTCACTGACGACATTCCACTGCAGTTGTTATATTTCGTTACACGCTGCGGAACGCACAACGTACACGCAGGTCACAAGCGCGACGGCAGAAACGCTTCGAGACAGAAGCAAATGTACAACAAAAGCAAAAAGGTAAAGCGGCACGAATCTACGCAAGCAGACTGAGTGTATACCCTGTCCCCAGTTAGCCGTGAAAACGATACCACTGCCTGTACTTTCACGATCAGGTGTGTAAATAAGAAGTAAAGTCACCTGCAAGGTCCAAAATTTCTGCTTCGTAATACTCTTCGTCAGCCGCTTTTCCATTCTTCGAGCACCAGTACGTCATACGTGGAACGCGGTCAAAGTCTTTGTCATTTTGTCATTTTTCGGCTTGAAATCGCGTATCAACGGCACAGGGACAATCGCTTTCACGTCGTCTGACAAGTAACATACATACGCATGCATGGCGCGAAAGATTGATTGATTGATGGCTGACAAGACAGAAAACGAGCGTTTCTTCCCACATGGTTTTTCTTTCTTTTGTACAGAGTTGCCAGACATGACAGGCCCATTTTTGACATGAAAGAACGATTTTTGACGTTTTCGCCAGTCAGGTTATATGTTATATGTGTATATCCTTGGTTTTCACAACTGTTCCACGCTACAGTAAAGGTTATATAAAGTTGTCACCGCCTATTCCTTGCACGATCACAAATTCAGGTAGCCCGGAATCCCTAGAGTATTTAAAGTGTTTCCAAAATAGACCGAAAACGAAACGTCAATGGCGCAGTTGAAACATATCACTGCAAAGGTTGAGCTATCGTGAACACATCAAGCTCTTAAACTTTTTAAGAAAGAAAAAATGAACCAACAAATGACAAGAGTCTGAGCCCCAAAACCTGTGCTCTGTTTTTATTTTGTTCGGCGGTTTCCGTGCCGACGTTTGATGACTGGTTGGTCAAGCCGTCAAGTAGCGCCGGAGCACGGAGCCTAAACGTCATTGTCAAAGTTTATTAATTGACGCTTACCTTTGGATGCTCATTTCACTGGTAGTGGTGGGTATCATCACTTCTTCTTTCTGTTCGGTACTCTGCGGATCAGCAACGTGCTTCGCAGTGATGGAAAGTGCTAGCACGACTCTCTGTTCCGAGATGAATGTCGATCAGCAGATGACGGAGCAGCCTGCGTGGTCTGCAGGAACCCCCAAACGCCGAAAGACATATTTGGATGCAAATGCTCCTTTCGTGGTACCGGTGTCGACGATAAGGTACAAGCGTGTGCGCTAGGACCAGAACGTTGAGCCGCTCGCGCGGCCCAGCAGCGAGCACATGGACACAGAGAGCAGCAATTCACAGCTAACGGCAGGATGTGCTATGTCGCCTGCGCATTCAGAGGAAGACTTGTGTGGCGAAGATGATTGGACAAGCGGGGACCCTTTCAGCACATTAGAAGACAACGACGCGCAGCGTGAGCAAGGTATTCCCGAGGATGATTCATTTGAGGACTTTTTGGTAACATGCCTGGATGAATTTGGGACAGAGAGACTGCCGCATTCATCTATGACAAAGGCGGGCGCCGTTGCCATGCTAATGTCGCTTGTCGTGAGCAACGGCCTGACTTGGAAGGCCCTTGGGGACATCATCGATTTTGTCAATAAGCTTTTCGAACCAGAAACCTATGTGTTACCACGCAGTAAGTACCTGTTCCGAAAGCTGTGGTCCCAGAAGACAAAGCAGCATGCAAAGTTCCATCACCTGTGCTCGACATGTGAATCAGTTTTGACTCCCGATAGTTCACTGTGTCACCTGTGTGGGGACAAAGCAAAGGTGGATGGAAACAATCCGTGTTTTGTAATATTCAACCTTGAGAAGCAGCTGAAGTACGTTGTGGGAAAAACAAAAGAAGACCTTCACAGAAATCTCCGCACTGCTAGCTCGGCACAAAGTATCATAACCGATATGACATCTGCCGCAGGCTATAAAGCTCTGAGAGAAAAGGTGGGACTGCGTGAGAGTGACTTGACTTTAACTGTGAACACGGATGGCAGCCCGCTCTTCGAGTCTTCAAAGACCTCTGTGTGGCCCGTCCAGTTTGTCATCAATGAACTACCACCTCGTAAACGTTTCAGTAACTGCACCCTCGCTGGCCTCTGGTGTTCGAAGAGCCACCCGGATATGTCCGTCTTCCTTTCAGAGTTTGTAACAGAGGTGAACAGCATGGAACCTGTTCTCTGGGAGGAAGATGGATGCAAGCCCTCTTCGCGATCATTTGTGCTTTGCTGTGCCGTGGATGCTCCCGCACGCGCTGCTGTCCTCAATATGAAACAGCATAACGGGTACAGCTCGTGCACATGGTGTCTAATCACTTGCAGCTATGTGGACAGTAAGTACACGTTGTTTCTGGTCCTTATATCTTCGGTGCCTCAAAGTACATAAATGTGTGTCCCTCGACAGCGGTTTTCTATATGATCGCATGGCCTAGATTTACCAATTTTCCTTTTTAAACAAGTCCACACATGCGATGACAAGTACGGTTTGGTTGAAATGCTGCAGACATGCCTAATATTGGCATCTAAAATCTAAAATGGTCATTCACTAGTACCCAGTTATTTGCTGTGCAGTTCATTCTACTAGCACACAGCGTGTTTCACTGAGAATCTTCTGTCCAAATGATGCAGAAACGGCTGAAAGTGAAGTACTTTCAGTAGCCAATGTAGAGCATAATTATCCCAGACTATAGTCTAGTGAGTTACCCTGTGCATGTTTTGTGTTTCTTGCTACACACAATTCCAAAGTGTCCCTAAATCAAAAACATACTGGGATGACTCGGTTTCCCTCCTTTGGAATGTCATCTTGCACTCACATGCAGTGCGACTGTGTAGAACGCTGCAGCTATCTTAGTCTGTTTTGTGTTCACCGTTCAGCATTCGGAAAGCCCCCCCCCCCCCCAATAATACCCTTCTTCTTTCTTCCAGATTGTGTGCGCTACATAAGTAGCCAACCCGTGGAACAGCGAACATCAGAGTTGCTAGTGCGAGATGGCGAACTCTCACTAGAATTGGACACTGATATCAATGGTGTCAAAGGGCCAACACCAATGATGTACCTGCCAGGTATTTCTTTTTTTCATACCACACGTATCAGGACCATTTTACAGCACCACTGCTCCACCACCACTGCACCAAAAATCACTGCTAAGTAGTGAAACGTCTTACATTTTCAGGTTTTGACCTTGTTCGAGGCTGCAGTGTAGAATACATGCACTCTGTGTTGCTTGGGGTAGCACGTCAGTTGAACGATCACCTGTTTGGCTCGTCCCACTCAGTAGAACGCTACTACATAGGTATTTGTTGCTTACGCTTACATCTAAACACAGGCCGATGGCCTGGTGTCCCACTCAACTACCACACTGTTCAACATGTATCAGCCCGCTTGTACAACTATAGTATGTTTTTTGATTGAATGCTCATTTCATTTGATTAATGCGCATGTAGAAATGAGGCTAGGACTGTTCACATTAGTTATTCTTAGTACCCAAAAATGTCACATGGGAACTTCCGTGAAATCATTATCCATTTTGGGTCAGTCTAGCAATTGGGTTTGGTGGAGCACCCCATATGCACACAGAATGTTTCAGCTCTATTTTACAATATAACATGACTTGTTTCTTCTAGGCTCTCGCGCACACATGTCAAAGATAAATGGTCTCCTCTTATGGATAAAGCCTCCACATTGCATAACGAGGCTGCCACGAAGCTTGACTGACCGTGTGCACTGGAAGGCCTCGGAGCTGAGAAATTGGCTGCTTTACTATAGCCTCCCATGTACAGTGGACATACTGCCCAGAGAATACTGGAGACACCTCGCAAAGTTGTCAGAAGCTGTCCATATCCTTCTAAGGGAAGAGATAGCTGAGGAAGACATCTCGCATGCAGGTAAGAAGGGTGCACCAGTTAAATACACTGAGCATTAACACTGTGATACATGCAGGGTATGTATCATGTTACAATTATAGTAATCTACAACGCTGTGTAGATTTATTTCAGCAGTTGTGTAACATGCAGGTGACATTTCTGGTTTGCAGTATTAGATAAAAAGCATGAATAAACATCCAGAAAAGTGTTGATGCAGTTAGTGGGAACAGTTGTACACTGACAGTTACTACAATCAAACCTCCAGGTTGCTTTATTGTCATTTATTTTTTATATATCATCATGATATGTGGATAGGAGAAAAGATCATCTCCAAAAGTAGGGAATTGCTTATAGATTTTTGCAGGACACAGACATTTGATGAAGCATAAATTGTTCAAGTACTCTGAACCTCTACTGGAGTAACATTTATGCCATAGTCAGGTTCAAAACAGAAAAAGAAAACGTCATCCTCATTGCATCATACAATTTCTGACGTGTAAAGCAATGGGTTAGAGTCTGCAATAGATGTGAGTGATCTTTGCGGCAGAGAATTTCAAATCAAATGAGAGTCTGCAGTAATGTCGTGCAGTGTATAATTGTTTTTCTTTTTGTTCTGCAGATGAACACCTCGACACATTTGTTCGCCGCTGTGTTCCTCTGTATGGGAAATCGTTTATGACATTTAATGTCCATGCCCTCCTTCACTTCGCTGAGTCAGTGAGGTTTCTGGGACCTCTCTGGGCCCACTCGGCATTCGTGTTCGAGGGAGGGAATGGTAAGCTGGTTAACCTGGTATCTGCGGCAAAAGGTGCTCCACAGCAGATTACAGAAAGAGTTATCATGCATCACCTAGAGCTGGAAACTGTATTAGCAGTGGGCAGCCTGCGTGCAGAGGAGATGGCTGCCTGTGAGCGACTTCTTGGCTGTACCCGTCTCCAGAATGCATTCTACGATGGGAATGTGTGCATGTTGGGCCACAGCCACACCGGGAGACTAAGCTCAACAGAATTGGACGCCATAGAACGCTTTCTGAACTGCAAGCCAGCCAGCATCATGGAGCATGATAGGTTCATCTTTGGCACTCAAGTCTTCCACAGTAGCAGCTACTCAAGGCCGTCTAAAAGTGACTCCACTGTATTTGTATCGAGTGGTGGCGCCTACTACAAGATAGAAAAAGTGGTGAAAGTGTGTACTGGAGCTTCTCCAAAGTGCCTACTGGTCTGCAGAAGCATCGTTGTGTGCGTATCTTCATGTGTGTATCCACCACATATCAAAAGTGCTTTCTCTCCCAGCGTGAAGAAGTACATATTCTACAACCTGAGAGCATAAGAGACACTTGTCTTTTCATTTCATTTAAGGGCGGGCGGTCGTATGTCTGCGACCTCGCAAACAAAGTTGAACGCGACTGATTTTGTATTCTGTTTGCATTTTTTGCACCCGTCCCAGGGCACTGCTTTCATGTGCTCTACCGTCATATTAATGAATTTTCTGTTACTTTCTACTGTTAGTGGCTGATGACTAATTTCTACTTGTTTTTGTTGCTTGCCTGCATTCCTGACATTTCATTTTTTATTACGGTCTCGCTTGTTGAGCATGTCTTTGTTGTGCTGTTTACCGCATATTGTGCTCGGCAGGGCTCGTACAGGTCGTTGACACTCCTTACATCTATCATATCTGTATTTTTGAAAATGGGACTGAACTGGCCAATTTTACAAAAACAAACAGAGGACAAAGGTGTCTGTATAGCCTTGACTTTATGCTCTGTATTTCCTCCTAATCTATTTTTGTCTCCACTCATTGTGGCAGCAGCCTTGATGTGGAAAGGGATTGTCAATTCCTAGTTGTCAACAGCCTAGTTGTCAATTTCTCTGTAACGTTTAGGATACCTTCAATCTGCCCCACAAAATGTGACTGTGAAGTGTGAGAATTGACACAGAGGCAGACTTGTACGTAACGTAATTACAATTTTCAGTAATCAATTGCCAAGTAATCGATTACTTTGATACTGAAGAATCCACATTGTTCGTCAAGACCAAACCAACCTTTTTAGTCATTACTTCATTACTCTTTGATAAGTAATTTGATTACTTCATTACTTTTTGACAAGTAATTTGTAACGGTGAAAAATTACTTTTTCGTAAAAGGTAACTGTAATCAATTACTCTTTTCTGGTAACGTGTACAAGTCTGCTCAAAGGTCATTCAAGAACGGCAAAAGAAGAAAAAAAACACCGCCAGGAATAGCATTGTATGAAGTTTATACCATCATGAATCAAACAATATCAAAATACTGATATAGAAAAAAGATGGTGTCGTTTCCTAGAGTAGTACGGTCAGTTCAAAAAGTCTCACCTGTTACGTATCCATTTTCTGGGAGCGTTTAAACAAATTAACAAGTCTCTGACGGGACACATGCTCGCTGCACGAAATACAATTAACCTTACTGTACTGTGTCTTGGGCATGAAACGTGCTCGGTACAAAGATTAAAATGAATTCTGTTTCACTGTGCGGTTTTCAACATTTTCACCTGGCGCTCTTTTGAAATACGCGCGCGCTGCGGCTAGATACTATCTCTCTCCAACTTTTAATCACAAGGAACCGCACTGTTGTCTTGGGTATGGGATGTGCTCCGAGCAGGGCTTACAATGAATCTTAACTGTTTCACTGTGCGGTTTTCAACATTTTCACCTCGCGCTCTTTTGAAATACGCGCGCGCTGCTGCTAGATACTATCTCTCTCCAACTTCTAATCACAAGGAACCGCACTGCTGTCTTGGGTATGGGATGTGCTCCGTGCAGGGATTACAATGAATTCTGACTCTATCATTTTGCATTTTTCTGCATTTGGACCTGGCACCATTTCAAAATAAGTTCAGTCTGCGCTGCTAAAGGCTAGCTCTGTTGTCTTGGACATAAGGATGGTCGATGCAGGTCAGGTTTACAATGGATTTTGACAGTTTCCTTGTGTGTTTCTCCGCATGTTGACCCGGCTTTCTTTTTCGTTGTGTGCTTGCACTTGCTCCTTAGGCCAATGGATTTGGTTAACCCAACTGGATCGTGTGACTATGATGGATTGGGTAAAATTTAATACAAACCAAACAAAAATGGAACAGAAAGATTTTACGTTAGTAGGCGTGTGTCCGCATGGGCAAAGTCATTGCTCTGACATTATGGAGAATGGGAAAATCTATGTCACTGTCTCTCTAGTTTTGATTTGAAGTGGCCCACAATTAGTCAATCCAAGTTGATTGCTTTCACGTTTATCAACCTTTCTTCCCAGTAAACCACAAACGTCCCACGGACGTCCCCAACTGGTCCAAACGTCTTCATTCATTTTGGATGACCAGAAGACATCCACGGGTCGCCGCGTAATTGACGTCTAGAATGGTGACATCCATTGGATGTCTTTTGGGGACACAGCAAGGATATCACTGCACTGGCCCCGAATAGAATTAATATAATTCTTGTGGACGCGAATTAACTATTTGCGCTTCTAAGCAATGTAAGGTTAACAGCAAATTCAAAAAAAAGAAACGAAAAATAAGCAAGTATATACGTATATAGGGCGGCCGGAAGAGAATAGATATAATTTAAAAAGGCGTTTTGAAAGGAAGACGTTGTCCTATCTAACAATATTTCGTGCGTCCTTCATCTAAATGCACAGTGGTTTCGTTTGGACATGATCCCACATCGCTGCTTTCATGGTGGGTCAATCCATCGTGGGTGAAGTTTTTCGGCTCGGCATCGGCGCGAATCGCACGTTTCGCGTCAGCCGCGTTGGCATCAACAGCATGTACATCATCATCACCATGATCATCAGCAGCAGCATCATTTTGGCGCCGCTTTCTTGAGCGCTAGACGCAAAGAAAGCTCGTGTATCGTGCTCTGGAAGGTGAAAGGAAGGTAAGTAAGATAAGGTTTCTGCTTGCGATGCGACATACTTGTTTTGAATATTATACAGGGTATGAGTGAGGTAATTTTGTCGGAACTTTGGGGCCATATCGTCTCGTGCACGTTTGGCTAGGACGCACTAGGACGCTTCGCGAGCACCGGTACGTGTCGCGTACGGCAAAATGCCTAAAGTGAAGGACAAACGATACATATATAATGTAGCGCACCGAAACAGTGAACAGTCATTCGATGTTTTCGGTAACGACACTGGGAGAGCATCTGCAAGCAGCGCACGTGTTGTGAATCCACAGGAAATTGGGACTGGCGCTATTCCTAACGATGTTGAACTTGGCAATTCCTTGCTGTTGAGCATCTCGTCTAGTGACAGCGAATTTAGCCAGGATGAAGTGGTCGAAGTTGTGCAACCTGGGGGACCAAGTCGCCCTCTTCCCTCCACGATCCCTACCTATCACACATCGTCTTCTGTGTCAAACAATGCTACTAGAAGTGCATCAGCAGCCTCACTTGGTCCAGCCAGCGAAGAAGTAGATCTCCTGGAAGGAATTAGACTGTGGGCCATTAAACATAATTTGACACACACTGCTATTAGTGACCTCCTGAAACTTCATCGATCGCACCCAAGCCATTCACACTTCCCTTCCGATGCTCGAACCCTCCTACGCACCCCGCGTTCAGTAGGAACACGTATACTGACAATGGGAAACGGACGTTACTGCCATTTTGGTGTATCGCAAGGATTGCACGCCATTCTAGGCAAAATGAGTGACGTACTCCCGGTCATACCAATTCAGATGAACATGGATGGACTACCGATCAGCAAAAGTTCCAGGTCTCAGTTGTGGCCGATTCAGTGTTTTCCTCGAGTAGGAAATAATGCTGACGTTTTTTTGGTCGGAGTTTACTTAGGTGATGAAAAACCATCATCAGCCAACGAGTTTTTAGCTCTTCTGGTCCGTGACCTGCAGGAACTACAGGAGGAAGGCATAACCCTGAATGGCCAGCATCATAGGGTCATACTGGACTGCATCATCTGTGATGCTCCAGCCCGTTCTTTTGTATTTGGCACTAAGGGCCACAATGCAAGATCTAGGTGCCCAAAGTGCACAGTTGTAGGCGTTCATATAGCGAATCGAATGTGCTTCCTTGAGGATAGTGCACCCCTGCGAACCAATGACAGTTTTCGGCAGCAGCGGGATAGCAAACATCACCGGGATACAACAATTTTAACACAGTTAGAAATTGATTGTGTTGAAGTGGCACCATTGGACTACATGCACCTTGTTTGCTTGGGGGTCATGCGTAAACTACTAAATCTGTGGGCAAATAGCCCTAGGTGCACACTCAAACATGGTGATAGGCACAACCTTTCAAAGTTGAACATCGCGCTCCAGAAGCATGTGCCCCATGAATTTTCAAGGAAACCAAGATCACTAGACGAACTAGATCGCTGGAAAGCGACAGAATTTCGCTTGATGTTACTTTACACGGGACCTGTGGTTTTAAGGAGCTGCCTGCCCACCAAGCACTATGAGCATTGCCTTGTGCTGCACTGTGCAATGTACCTCTTATCAAGCAAAGAATTCTGCCACGAGTATGCAGACTACTGCGAAGCTCTGCTGCGTTACTTTGTCACAGTTCTCGCAAAGTTGTATGGTGATTATAATGTCTCCTATAACGTTCATTGCCTCACACATTTAGCACAAGATGTCAAGGAAAGAGGTCCTGTGGACAGCTTCAGCGCATTTCGTTTCGAAAACCACATGCAGTTTTTGAAACACCTACTGAGGAAAAGGCAGTACCCTCTTGAATAGCTTATCAACCGTCTTGCAGAGAGACAGTATGCTGTATCCCCTATAAAACACCAAGAAAGAAGACCTGTTTTCTGTCGACCCCACTCAGGTGGCCCACTTCTCCCAGAGTGCACTGGACCCCAATATAAATTGATGAAGACATCTGCTTTTATTCTAAGTACCAGCGATGGGGACAACTGTTGTCAGATTGGTGATGAAATTGTGTTAATTTCAAATTTTGCAACATTGAAAACAACCGGTGATGTCTGCATTATTGGAAGGAAATTCTGCACGAAGGATGACTTCTACCTTCAACCGTTTCCGTCGTCTCGAGTGAACACTCATATTGTATCTCAGCTGTCCGACTTAAGTTGTTGGCAAGTCAGAGGAGCCAAGAAAATGATGCAACTTCCCTATTGTGACAAAGATGTTGTTATTCCTTTACTACACTCTGACACTCCACGTTGCTAATGGCCAAGTCTGGAAGTTCATGTTTAGTTCACAGAGAATGTAGTTCTCTTCATGATGCGGTCTTATGTTAGTCATCAGTAGCATGTTGCTGAATATTTCTCTGATTTTGTCTTAAATAATGAAAATTATTCAATCGTCAAAGAGTAGGCTGCTTTCTACATAGCCCTGTATCTTCGCAGATGTTTCTCCTCGTTGAATTTATAGACGAACGTGAAAGTGGGAAGCCACTTGTGGAAATAGTCCCAGCATCATGGGTTAAAGGCAGTATATGTAAATGGCCAAGTGGACCATCGGACAAGGCTAGGAAGCTTATAATGAAGAGCACCGCTCCAGCGCCTTCATGGAAAAGCATTCGTGTGGCCATAAAGGGTTCTTTCTGTGAGTAGTATTTCTTTTGTCACAGTAGTGTGTAGATGAATGGTTTTTGAGTTCTTTTGCTGTGATTTCTTTTAGCGACATACGAGGATGCAAGCAAAAAGCTTAACAAAGTGCAGTACACATCGGACCTCAACTCCGAGAGTGATGCTGGAAAAAGAAAGCGTGCTGCTCCTCTTCTGCATCTTCGTGCTTCGTCTTCTTGATGACTACACTGGGGTCCCAGGAATAGGTCAAAGAACAGTTTCCTGCATTGTTTAATCTATAATGAATCATGTGATTTTTATATTTAATGTAGTTTATGTTAAGTGTGAAAGCAGAGGAAACCTGAATGGAAAGCTGTTTCTGTATTGTTGCCTCTGCATTATGGCATACTAAATGCAGTATGCACAAATTTTGGAGCAAGTTTCTTCAAATTGTCTCCTTCAGGCGGAGAGGCGCAGAAGAAACGAAAGCGCCCAGCGACTTCTGAATCAGACACAGACGTAGATGACCCAGGATTGCCTGATCTCCCCCCCTTCCCACATGCCTCTGTGCAGATATCTGAGAGTGGTGATTTGGAAGTTTATTATTTTAACCTGCAATATAATCTCAATGGAAGTATTCAGCATAATTTTTGTTATGTTCTTGAGCTTGCATGGTACGCTGTAAAAGTATCTGCAGCTAATCGTCATTTTAACTGCCCAGCTGCCCACGATACGTCACCTTCACCCCCTCTAAGCAACATGAGTGGCTGTAGCTCTCGCAGTGGCGTAAACGGTATGAGTCCCATTCATAGGGGGCTTTCTTTGCAAGTAACTGGCATTACTTATACGTTACTGTTTATGTTCACAGATAACTTCACAAATAATAGCTCTTCGCTCTATAGGGAACCCCCCCGTGCTACCATAGGTCTGTACTCTTCGTAGCAGTGTGTAGCTCAAATGAACTCATATTTAAGCACTGCCATATAAAATATGATCTTTTCCTACATGCTTTTACCTTTTAAAGGAAATTGCAACCTCGAAGAAACGTGCCAGCCAAGGGAGCTAAAGAAATCCTTGCCACGTGAAGGTTTGTATACGCTAAACAGGAATTCAATTTCTAAATAGAATTTTCACTTCCATATTTTAGTGTGCTGATGTAGTCTGTGCCAATAGGCAACTAAATTTTCCCACTGCAAGGGCCATTTTGGAGAAGTGAATGTAGCATGCTCAAAATGCAGCTTGACTGACAGTATAGTACTCATTCCTCTGCAGAATATCAACGCCAGACGTTGCGGTTGTTACATATGATGCGGCTAACTCTGATGCAGCATGGTGAGCTGCTGCAGGATCTCTGCTCCCACCGCATCGACATACATGAGGCCCGCCCTGCGCTAGTCCAAGAACCATTCGTCGG
Source organism: Ornithodoros turicata (assembly GCF_037126465.1). Classification (NCBI taxonomy): domain Eukaryota; kingdom Metazoa; phylum Arthropoda; class Arachnida; order Ixodida; family Argasidae; genus Ornithodoros; species Ornithodoros turicata. Next base: position 145,500,847 of record NC_088201.1, read on the forward strand.
CTCGCAGGCACTGGAAGAGTTCAGCAATTCCCTCAACAATTCGAAGACTGCTCAGCTGGCAAGTAGCCTTGTAGAAATGTCTATGTTGCTCAGTCATGAAATTTTTTTTGTAAGCAGCAGTACAAGGATGTGTTTTTGGATAATATTTGTTGCCGTCATTTCGTGCTATGTGATTTCTCCCTGTCAACGTTCTCGTTGTACCTCCATTCACTATAGTATGGTCAGAAAAATATTTTGGGAGGTATACAGCATAAGTAGTATGTGGTAGAGGATATATTTCTCTTCTTTGTAGCTCCCAAATGGACTATCAAAAGTGTAATCTCTCTCTGGTCAAGTACTTGCCTCTAGTACATGATTTGTAACATCATTTTGTAGTAAAAATGAAAGTACCGTCATGACCTTACAGGCTGTTGCATGTGTGTTCTTTTTTCGAGCTCTCTCTCTCTCTCTCTCTCTACAAAAAAAAAGCTTTAGTATGCTGCATAGTCATGAAATGTGAATTTCACATCTGGTTCTTTCCTAATTGTGTTAAAGTAAATATCACATACAGACTTGACATTTTATTTTAATATTATTCCTGACATGCTCATTTACAGGTAGATGAACTTTCCCATCTAGGCGGAAATGATGTTGGCCAGGCTACCAGGAACATTCTCTGCTATCTTTTGACAGACTCTGTTGCCAGCGAGTACAGCTGGTTAGGACAAAAAGGCAAAAAGAAGTTTGCTACGCTGAAGCTACCAGGGATGATTTACAGTATGTGCACAATCACGTTTACTCTGTGTACATGCAGGGGTGCCACTAGGCAATTTTTCAGGGGAGGGGAGGGGGGGGCAAGATCTCGGACCCGGACACCACAGCACCGTGCCCCCAGGGGAGGGTGTTGTTCTACAGCTCATTATTGCGCAGCAACTCTGAGTACAATCAGTGACATCAATTTATTAACGGTAATACCTTGTAATGCGGCCAAAGCTTTCATTGCTGGGACACTGCAGCACATTATTTCGGACAGGTTGTATGCGATTTGTGGGCGACGGAACGAAAAAGAAAGGTAGGAGAGATGCGCTGGGTGTTGGCGTCGTCGTCTTCTAGTCCGTATCTCTGTGCGCTTTCTACCTTGTCGTACCACGTCGAAAGGTAGGGGAAACACGTCGGGAACTTTCAGAGGTTGCAGGCCTTGACCACGTCGGCAGGGCTCTGGCGAAGTCCCCTTAACGGCGCCATGCGTATTCTCTTCACCTTGTTCGTCTTTTGAAACAAATCAGCATTGCACAGTTAGCCTTCTAATATGGTAGATAGGTATTTCAGTTAAATAAGTGCAAGTGCATTTACAGCTGTCTCTCTTTTCATGTTGAATGTAATGTGTGAAAATGCGTTCACGGTATACGTGGTAAAGTCGGTTTCCGCTATTCTGGTCAGTTGTATAAGTACAATTTGTTCTCAGAAATGTTAACAAAGCACCGGTTGCCCTTAATTTCAGAGGCAGTCCAGGGAAATGCAAAAACAAGCGGGGCTACAAAGGTCGATGTTGAATGTGCCATAAAATATTGGTTGCGTCACGCAAGGGACCACAGAAGCAAGCAGTCAACTGACTCCTAAAGAAAAGCGAAAGCAGCAAGACCTGAAGAGTGCTGAAGCATACGTCTGAACATTTCGTTGCATATGCAAGTTTAAACCAAGAAGTATCGGAAGTGCAATAATCTACTGTGATATAAACTCAATATATGTGTATAATTTATATGCGTGTTCTGAGAAAGGACACTGTACATCTGTGATATCTTATCGTCATATTAAATATCCAGACTTGACAATGTTTTATATGATGCGTTGCCAGTTCACTTACGGGAAAAAAGACCAAAGCTCTAAGGTGTTCAGTGCATGTCTAGACGCACCAATGTGGTAGAAATGGGAACCAAGACGAACACGATGGTACTCGGTAACTTCCTTCTTTCATGACCATGTGACAAAGTTTTTGTGCACAACTCCATGCAAAACTAACCATCTGATGATTTCGCTTTAATTCCCATTTCTGTCACAACTGCCTCCTGATACCCTATGCACGAACCCTATGCATCACGTACGAAATGTCCAAACATTGTCCCAGGGAGTTCCAGAAAATGTCCACATGGATGCCCACTGGACAAGAAATGGATCCATCATTTGCGGTCCATGGGACGTCCACTTAGACGTCACCTGGAGGTTTATGGATGTCCGATGGACGTCCAGACATCCCTTGTAGGATGTCCCCTGGATGTCTCACAGACGTTTTTGGTTTGCTGGGTTGTGTTACTCGTACATGTCATTGGTTCATGTGATATAATCGACTAGCATGATGCTGTTTGCCTGCCTTCAAATGAGTGAAACAATATGTATACAGGGTGTTTCAGTTAAATCCCCGGGCTAAATAATTCGCGAACCGGTGCACCAATCGAATAACTTTCTTTTTTACAAGTATCTGTCCAATACCGCCTACAAGATGCGCACCGCGTGAATGAGCGGGAGGCGCTCATTATTTAAATAAAAATGCAAATGAGTTTCGTAAAAAAGCGTAACTTCTAAAGCAGGGCGCTGTCGGTATTAAAATGGGTACTACCCCTTTTGGGACCTTCAGTGGACACCTTTCAGAGAAAAATCTGCCACCGAAGCGGGTCATTTGTTGCAGTAATTAATTGGTTTCGGTTTACGTATTTTTGTCGCGGCTGGTCGCGGCGAAGCGCAAAAAGACGCTCTTTCACTCCCTTATCCATCAATGAATTACGTCCTTACACCAATGAATTACACAAATGAATTACGTCCTTTTGCGCTTCGCCGCGACCAGCCGCGACAAAAATACGTAAACCGAAACCAATTAATTACTGCAACAAATGACCCGCTTCGGTGGCAGATTTTTCTCTGAAAGGTGTCCACTGAAGGTCCCAAAAGGGGTAGTACCCATTTTAATACCGACAGCGCCCTGCTTTAGAAGTTACGCTTTTTTACGAAACTCATTTGCATTTTTATTTAAATAATGAGCGCCTCCCGCTCATTCACGCGGTGCGCATCTTGTAGGCGGTATTGGACAGATACTTGTAAAAAAGAAAGTTATTCGATTGGTGCACCGGTTCGCGAATTATTTAACCCGGGGATTTAACTGAAACACCCTGTATATGAGTGGGTGCAGTACAGTAGTTCATTGGATGCAGTGCCAGTGGAGGCTGCCAAAGTGACCTATTTCTCAGCAGGAAAATTGTGTGACGTACACCACATATGATCGAGACGTACATTGATTTGCGGTCCTCCAGCACAATCAGTAACAACTGTGCACTGGTTTCCAGTATTATCAGTGTCACTTCCACACACTCCAGTAAAGCTTCAGTATATCCGCGTGACCAGTAAAAACTGGTTTCCGGTGTCACCAGTGTTAGTTCCGGTTGATCCAGTCTACCGAGTGACCAGTGTAAACTGGTTTCCAGTAGTGCCAGTGCAAGATCCAGTATTTCCAGTCAGGTTTCCAGCCTGACCAGTACAACATCCAGTTTAGGCCTTACTAGTTTTTTCAACAGGGTATAAGACTATGCAGTATAATAATAATACATAATAATAGTATATAATTAGTTATATTATTAATATTAGTTTAACAATAATAGTATATAATAATAAACAACAAATATAACAGAGCATCTGTGGGCTTCATTATTTCACTCAACTAAATGGTTGCTGTGGCTGCAAGACATGAGCTTTATTAAACACAATTGTGTTACAACATTGTGTTTCTTCATCTGTCTTTCAGATAGTATAGCAAAGACAAGTGCTATCTGGTCTTACGAGCAGGAAGCATGACAGTAACAAACAAACAATAATGTCCTTTTATGTATTTGTCCTTTTTATGTGCTCCAGATTCAGAACATTAGTTCTCTCATGTTCAACAGTTGCCGCTTGCGTCGATCCCGTCGTATGAATGTGTGTATGAGTGAGGAAAAATGTAATAGTGAAAGGAGGATGAGTGAGAGAGAGTGGATGGTTTGTCCCTTCATATGACGCACCCTTGGAAGTCGCTGGGGAAGTATGTTAGCTTAGCTCAATTGGTAGAGCCCTGGACCGCTAATCCAGAAGATGTGGGTTCGAGCCTTACAGCTGGCTTGCCTTTTCAGTGACTTCCATCTTTCATCAATAATGTGATTGCATGACAATAACTTGACCTACAATCACTGATAGAACAGCATAAATGCAGGCAAGCTGGTGGACAAACTGCATGGTAAACAACCCTGAGCAATGGGCAAATGTTGAAGACAACACGAAAAGACTGCATCCTGTCATGTTGGTTTCAGAGTACGTCCATTGATGAGGCCTGTTTACCACAAAGCATGACCTACAAGATTTGCAGAACAGTCTGCGTAAACTTCTAAAATACTTTTCTTGCTGGTTTCAAAAGATGGTGCAGTACAAAAGCAATTGTCAGGGTTCATCAAGCATAACATTGCTCTGCCCTGAGGGCATAAATAAACAAATCAGAAGGAAGCAGCATAACGAAGCAAAACGAACGGACTGGCCCTGCATGCAACCTTTTCATATGGGCATAATTGCAAGACGTTGTGTAGAAGACCAAATTACAGTAGACTCATTAATTCAAACCCCAGGTCATTACATATTTTTATTCAAATTGTCATAAATTATTCCAAATATATGTTGCAGCTCACATTTTTTTGCCTTTCCTCTGAAAAAGTGCTATTATGAGTGGGGACACAAAAAAGCGGGCACAAGTTAACGAATGCAACAACTCTGAGAAAAGAGGCGCTGACGCCAGGAATCGAAACTGGGTCTTCTGATTTCCGGTCGGATATGCTAACCACTACACCACACCAGCACGCCGTTTCCCTTGAGCCATTGAGTGCCTCAATTGAGTGATTGAGTGATTTCTCTGCGTTGATGCTTACATGTTTGTGTCGTCCCTAAGTGTGGTCTGCCTCGGCCAAATCTCGTTATTTATGTCGTTAATAAGTTAACAACTGCGGAGATATTCGAAAGAAGCATGTCGATGGTTACTAGCTTAACATGTCAGTCTTCAAAACTAAATGTCTGATGTCAGCTAAAACCCAATCAGTAAGGGTGCCTTCCTTCGGAGACAGGCATCTGTAGGTGTGAGCATTATGTTCAAAGGAGGGTGTCTCAAGAGATGGCGTCAGCAACATGCGGAAGCCATCTTCTGCCCGTAGGAGCGTTTCACAAGGGAATGAAAAATGTTGATTAGGCAAAAATGCCGTTCAGTTAATAAGCTTTTCAATACACTGAAAACTGTGGGCTAAACATGGAGGTGACATGAAGTTTGTGTGAAGTATGCAAAAGTATGAATTATCGTAGCTCGAGGTAATGAGAGAACACCTACATTAAAATGTAGCAGGTACCAGACAAGTTTTTGTCGGTTGTTTGAGGTCTATGTCTATCTTATTAACTGCCGTGAACTTGCCTGGGCTATGCTTGTATGGCATTAGCACCAGACATCATAAAACGCAATATATTTCCTATTTCTTGTACAACGATGGCCCGCTTAAAGACATGTCCTGAAGCTCACTAACACAACTGTTACCTGATAGCCATAGTACTGTACATGTGCACTGCATTGCCCTTGGTGGTTTGTTTTTCTGTTTTGTTTGCCTTTCTTTGCTGGGAATAGCAACCTACCATGGCGCAAGCTAACCTTTCCCTCCTATTTTTTTACATATTACATAATAAAAATATCCCCCCACACCCACCCTGGTGACCTTATACGACTAACCAATAAACGTCTGTGTTGTTGAGGCTGTGTGTTCTTCCAGTTTCCCCTACAATCTGAAAGTTATAGCAGTGAGTGGGACCAGAATTCATCAAAACCATGCTCTAAAGCACAAAAAAAATCAACACTTTTCAAAATAAATCTCATCAATTTAAAGCTTTCTGGCAGGTGTTTACAAAGCCTATAGGAAAACCAAAAAGTTGTAACTCTAGTGATATGGTGCTACCATAATTAATATGTTGTTTGTGCACAGCAAACTGAAATATTAGAAGGCCATTATTAGCGGGAAAACATGGGGAATATAGTTGTAATGTTTTTGTGTTACACGGAATTAGGGACTTCACTGTTGCCGTCTAACTGCAACGACATGCATGAAGCTCAAAAGTAATTTATCCTGCAACATGTGGGGGTTTCGTGGAAACGACATTGCTGTGTGACATTGCAAGTATTACTCTAGTGACATGAATAAATAATCTCTTTTGTTTGCTTGTAATAAAAAAGAGGAGAAATTGAACATGTCTCCCAACTTGTTCTGCTGCTCCTAACATAATTTCTCCCCTCCCCCAACACGCACACACTCCCTAAAAATACTGCTCATGTGCTCTGCTCGCATGTTCGGTATTCACTATGCACATGTTCGCTGTTCAGAAGTCCACTAGCCATATGTTCACTAGCAGTCCACTATTCACAATTATCCCAGGATCATGCACAGAGAATCCTAAGGTTGTATACATCCCACAGCTCTGAACACAAGTGCCGCCAAAGCAGCATCCCTAGTGTTCGGTGCCCAAAGTCCCAACACCTTCACTATATTGAAGACACTCCTGTCTAGTCACGCTCTTTTTGTTTCATAACCTGGCACCTGGCAGTGCATGTTACTTGTTTACAGAGCTGCAGTGCCTTTGCATTTGTGAGCAACATGTTGTACTTAAAGCTCAATTTATGTGCATACATACATACAGCATGTGATGGTGTGGGTATGATCAAGATTGGGTCAAGTGGGTGCAAACACTGGAACTGTATTTTTTTTAGTTAACCCACTCCCTTGCCTTGATCAGTAAATATGTGAACCTAGACACCTTTCCATCTTGATAAGTTAACAAGTTTCTAAGTTTGCTAGATACCCCCTTGTAGAAACCGTTGTATGACAGCTTTCCTAAATAATAAAAACAAGAGAAATGTGTCATGTGTTAGTTGCTAAAACAGAGGGCTCCCACTAATACCCAACCAGCAGTGGCCCCAGTCAAAAATGAAAAGCAAGTTGTAGTCTCATGACCATGTCAAATACATCTTGTCACTATTCCTAACCAAAGTAATCTAGACATGTTGTTCTGGAGCTACAATTCTAGTTATGACAGGTAATGGTCAATGGTTGTCTCCAATGAACAATTCCGTGGTGAATCTGGTATGTGAATGTTGAATGTGGTATGAGTAGGGTTCTTAGTTTTCGGGTTAAACCCAATTTTTCACAATAGCCCCCCCCCCCCCCCCCCCCCGAACAAGTTTTCAAGAGTTCGGGTAAAACCCGATATCTACCCGAAATGCTCGGGTTCCTTCATCTTGTCGTTCTCGGTAAACCGTCCGAAAAGTGAATCATAACATCAGCAAAGACAGCTATTTGTGACAACCTATTTGTCCTCCTTCTATAATCCCCTCCTGCAGGAGTGAAAGACGAGCTTTTGTGGGGCTCAAGCAAGTGTTTTAATACGACAGTCATTCACTGCCCCAGTTACGAGCGGAATATCAAGATTCTTGTTTCTCGTCCACGTGTAAAGCAGTGGCTTGTTTCATATGGCTTTCGTTTCACCCAAAAATGCCCCGATGACATATCAAATAGAGATCGTAGCGCCCGAATTCTCGTGTGTTAATAGCGCCCGATTTTTACCTCCCGAATATGAAAAATCATAAAACCCGGAAACAAAGAACCCTATGCATGAGGTATTGCATAAACAGGTGACGGTGAAACTGATGATCTTTCGTCCTGAGGTGATAACCACTATTGTCTCTTTGTCCATTACCATCACACTCATGAGCAGAGATGAGAGTTGACCATGAGACACAGAGACTATCATAGCCATGGGATACAGATTGAAAAATAAAATCAGATAACATAATTTACACCACAAATGGCGATTTCAATATTGCTCATGGAACGTGCAATGTGGGCATTTGCTAAGTCACAAAGTTACAAAAGTAATGTCTTGTTGAGCTGCGTAGTAATGAACTAATCTAAAACGAGTAACGTAACTAATACTTGCGTTCAGTTCGTGCAGTTCAAACGAGAAAACAAACATTTCAGGAATAAATGTGTGACAAAGTTGGTCAGTTCTGGTTGGGTGATATTAAGTGAGACACAAGGAGCTATACCTAAATGTTCCAACTCGAAGCATCCCTTCTCTCTGCAGAAAACAATGTGAATGCCATTCCTCATCATAAGACGACCAATGCAGTGATACTGACTTCATTATTGTTTTTGCTTTTACTGGTAGATTTTGTAGAAGTACGCTTTTCATTCATTTTAGTCTTGCTATTTTGGTGCACTTGCTATCGCTTGCTTGCTATCGATTAGGTATGCATGTGTCCATTATGCATAATGTTTTCTCAAGTTCAGGCCACAGTTCCCTGTTAGCAGTCAGAAACACTGAATAAAAGACAAAATATAGCAATATAAAAACTTGTGTACATTCTTTGTCATACTGTGTACATTTATCCACAACATTTAGTAATGAAAGGCAAGTGTAATCGACTTTTTGCCAACATGTAACCACAAAGGTAAGCTGTATCAACACTATGGTCATAAAAGCTTATAAATATTGGTCAGAAATATATGTGAAGTGCACTGAAATGCACCATAAATACAGCCCGATTACGTGTTCTACCAGATTCCACCCCAGAGCCTGAAGGGTCCCTGTTAAACCAAGTATCGCCCTGAATTCAATCACGTTTCAATCATTAACTAAACTGGGTGCACATTATTTGGATTTGACGCTCAAGACCACTACATGCAACTTTCTCTTCGAGAGAAAAACAGACAAAAGGAATATAACCTGAAAACGTCAGAACTCTAGTCACTATTAGTCACTCTTGTCGGAACTACACACACAGTCTTTGCGCACGCACTACGCACAGACTTCACTACGGCGCCTTTGCTTTTGCAGATTCACTTCAAGCTTCTCTACACGCCGCAAGGACCCATTTTCAGTTCATATTCGAACATTTTCAACTTCCATGCCGTGTATTAATGGCAACGACCACCCAAATAGAAGCACAACATCGCTCTCATACACTGAAAACACCGGCTCTCTGCGGACTCACGCTTTCAAACACAAGGAACATAAATGTTGGAAGAACTTGCGCGTTACTTAACGCGTAATCTCAAGGCACGTTAACCAGCAAGCCAAATCTATATGCTTCTTTTCGCTCAACCCATCTGTCCCAACCCAACACCACAAAACGTAACACCGCCTACAGCCGCCATTATGTCAGCAGCAGCGTCTTGCGCCAACGCGACGCATCGGGTTTTAAGGGTTTTCTGCCGCCGCTCTTCTGTATCGGTCAGGGTTTCGAAATACGCCACCCGGCATCCGCGCCTTTTTGCTCGCAGGTGTAGCCTCAGACAACGAATGTATGAGCATAGAAAGGGTCATGTATTACATAAGCCTGGAGGTGATGTGGAGTGGACTCACTTATCATTTTAAAGAGCAGTGGTAGTTTACTGTAATTCTAATGACCATGATGAGCCTTTGGGGTGAAAATCTTTAATATGCAGGGTGCTTTTTTGTTGAATTTTAATGAGAGAATGAATGTCATTAAGAGTAGGACAAAGGAAATAATCTTGCGATTCAATAATTAATAGGAGTCTTTGCCGCTGTCTTCTTCTTCAGACAGGATGTGATGACGTCACGCAGTCTGTAGCAATGCGTTGACTGTTACTGAAAAAAGTGTAGCAAAATGGTGTGTATTCCCCTGGACAGATTTATGATGAGCACTGTTTTTGAACAAGAGGAGTGCGTGTGCTTGGACATAGTTTGATGCTGGTTTCCTTCTTTGTTTCTTTTTGCTTTTTCCCCCTTGTTGTCTGACAAACATGCGCTGACCATGCCTGGGCTTGTTCTGACATGCTTTCCTTCTAGATCTAGATTTTTCCTTTTTGAAGAGAAACATTCTTGACGATAGTGCTGCCTTGAATGGGAATAGTGCTATTCTTAATACTTTTGCGATTCATTTAGTTCAGAGAGTAACCGCGAGGGGGACAGGTGTGTGACTTTATTCAGGAGGAACAAAGCATCATTATTCAATTATCTGCCTGGCTCTCGGGTGGGCCTGGAGGTGATGTGGAGTGGACTCACTTATTATTTTAAAGAGCAGTGGTAGTTTACTGTAATTCTAATTACCATGATGAGCCTTTGGGGTGAAAATCGTTAATATGCAGGGTGCTTTTTTGTTGAATTTTAATGAGAGAATGAATGTCATTAAGAGTAGGACAAAGGAAATACTCTTGCGATTCAATAATTAATAGGAGTCTTTGCCGCTGTCTTCTTCTTCGGACAGGATGTGATGACGTCACGCAGTCTGTAGCAATGCATTGACCGTTACTGGAAAAAAATGTAGCAGAATGGTGTGTATTCCCCTGGACAGATTTATGATGAGCACTGTTTTTGAATAAGAGGAGTGCGTCTGCTTAGAAATAGTTTGATATTGGTTTTCTTCTTTGTTTCTTTTCGCTTTTTCCCCCCTTGTTGTCTGACAAACATGCGCTGACATGCTTTCCTTCTACATGTAGATTTTTCCTTTTTGAAGAGAAACATTCTTGACGATAGTGCTGCCTTGAATGGGAATAGTGCTATTCTTAATACTTTTGCGATTCATTTAGTTCAGAGAGTAACCGCGAGGGGGACAGGTGTGTGACTTTATTCAGGAGGAACAAAGCATCATTATTCAATTATCTACCTGGCTCTCGGGTGGGATGAACATGTCTTGCTGCACCATTTTTTTCCCTGTACAGTAAGACTTTGGGAATGAAATGCTATAATCTCCTCTCATATATGGTGCTCTTCTGCAATAGTTCCCTATGCAATCGTTATAGAAGAATAAAGGGAATAATCTTGGGATAGTGATTCAATAAATAACAGGTCCCCTATCTAGAGCGTAAGCGTCCTTGAGCCACGCACCTGCATGATGACGTCATACCGTGGCTTCACTGCAGGTTGACCTTGTCTAGAGGAGCATTAGTGGAAAAAAACAGGGTAGCCCTGAGACAATAGGATGCCGTCACGACCAATGAGACTGGCTTGCAGGGGGCGCAAGGATTCACTTCTCTCTTGGACACTGGCGGGCGTAGGCACGGTAATTATGATCCTGGCAATTGCGTTGATCATCAGTAGAAGAGCGTAGCTTAGGTGGGGTTCTGTCTGCCTCTGATCGGGTGCGGATGTGTGGTTCGTCACTGGTGAATGGTGTTCGACGATGCAGGTGGATTTTGTGACGAGCGGATTTACAATGAGGGAATGTAGTGTACGTGTCCGATGATAGTGAGCGTCTTTTCACTCTGTTCAAGTGTTCGTTTTCCTCTGTTGCCCAACAGTCGTGCGAATTTGTCCTGACGTGTCCTGACATGCCCCGATATGCATGCTTTCCTTTGTTAACGCTTTGTATTTTGTCTTTTTTGACAAGGAACATTGTCGTCTTGACGATAGTGCTGCCCTGAGTTCTGCGCGCGTTTATTTGTTCAGTGCCAGGTCCTCTTATTAGCCGTTGATGGAGTTACATGTTAGGATATTTTGTTCTTTTGCAAGTCTCATTTAGTAAGACTCTGGAATTCCTTCGATCAGCTTTCATGCATGGTGCTCCTCCGCAATAGTTTCTTATGCAATCGTTATAGAAGAATAAAGGAAATAATCTTGGGATAGTGATTCAATAAATAATAGGTCCCCTGTCTAGAGCGCACGCGTCCTTGAGCCACGCAGGTGCATGATGACGTAATACCGTGGCTTCACTGCAGATTGACCTTGTCTAGAGGAGCATTAGTGGAAAAAAACAGTGTAGCCCTGAGACAATAGGACGATGTCTGGACCAATGAGAACGGCCAGCATGGGGCGCAAGAATGATCTTCTCTCTTAGCCTCTCGCAGGTGGTCGTCCCAGAGGGCGCTAGGAGCGCGCATAGTAGTACTGCCGAAGTAGCGCATAGTAGCGCAGAAGTAGTACTGCCGTTACCCAGCTAAACAAAGTACACAAAGGGAGTACTTGTCTCCCTCCACGGCGATCATTGGAATGCCGGCACCAGCTCCGGTGGCGCAGCGGTAACGCGTGCGCTTGGAGACTGGGAGGTCCGCGGTTCGAATCCGCGGGCCGGCTGTGCCGTCTGGGGTTTTTCCTGGGTTTCCCTCAGATGTGTAATAGGCGTATGCCGGCACAGTTCCCCTGAAGTCGGCCCATGGACGCAGCTATCCTCCCCCGGATTCTTCCACTTCACCCTTTCCTCTCCTCCTCTCCACCACCTTTCCCTTCCCGAGAAACATGCCGCCTAATCAGGCAGGCAGACCTCTCGGGTTCCTCCCAACGACACTCCTCCTCCTCCTCCTCGCAGGTGGCGGTAGGAGCGCGCAGAGGAGCGCGCATGCGTAGCACCTGTAGAGTGGCGCTTACGTCAGTCCACCTCTGGCTCTCGTTGGGAGAAGACGTGCGGTCGTTCGCTCCGTCGTCACTTGATCCCTGGCTGTCGACGAGAGCGGGCGCTCCGTCGCAGCGGGGAAAAAGGTGAGTGATTTACCGATGTTTGCGCGTTGTTTTACCGTGCTCGTGTTAAGCCTTTTCTCGCATGTTTAGACTCGTTTAGCGGTGTCCAAGCCTGTTGACGCACGTTTACCATCGTGTGGTTCCCGCCTTGTGTTAACCGCGAAGTGTTGTGACGCTGTGGTTAGGCCTAGTCGATTGCCTTAAGCCTTTTCCCCCAATGTGTAGTGGAATGGAATGTGTAGTGTTTTCTCCGTGCTGTTTAGCAGTAGCGGTTAGGCCTTTTCCCCGCGCTCTGGCATGCTTAGACTTGTCGAGCAGTGTTGCCATTTTTACGTGTCGCTAGTACTTTCTTGTTCTCTGTGTTTCTCGTATAGAGCTACGATGCTGGCGCCATCTGGTGTGATGCCTTGGAACTAGCGTGCCACCTGCCTCTGCAACCGTCGTGCTCCAGTCGCCCGCACCGGCGTGATTTCTTCAAGATGGCGTCGTTGATTTTCAAATAAATCATTTCCCACTGTCTGCTTCCTTTCTATCTAGTTTTTTATTTCCTACAACCCGAGTTTTACATAGAAAATCCACGACAAGTATTGCACTGAGTCAGATTTTGCCCAATTTGAAAATTTTAAAAATTTAAATTTTTTAAAAAATTTTAAAATAATTTAAAGTAAAAAGTGCAATACTTGCCGTGGATTTTCTGTGTAAATCTTGGGTTGTTACATTACTACTACTTACGTATGCTCATACTTCCCCATATGCTAAGCAGAAGCTCTGTATTTCGCTCAGAATTGTTTACTATAAGTAACTACAAGCTTTTTACCTTTTTGCAACACGTACCTTTTACTTCATTGTTGCAGATAGAATTATTGGAACAGAAAATTCCAGTACGCAAAGCTTGTATTGTTTTTTTTTTCGCGCCCTCAATCGTTTCTAACAGGAATTTGTATTTCCTCCTCTAGGCCTTCTTTGGCCCTTTTTTGTGACGTACATCAGTACAAATACCTGTACCAAGTATGTGTGTGTGCGCGTCCGTCTATCGCACCTGGTGAAGGAAGGACAGACTCTATTAGAACGGATGTGTTTCAGTAAAATAAATTATTTGAATGTTTCACTCTCTTTAAGTTCATATCTTAGATATTGTCATATCATGCACCTGCAAGGAATGCAGAAGTTAAAATGTTAAAGGGACTATGAAATTTCCCGAACCCCCATACTTTTTTTCGATGGAAACTGTTCTTCCCGCAGAGAAACTAATATGCCACAAATTTTTCCGGACGAAATCGCTCCACTCTGCGAGGAGCGCGCGCTGGAAATGTCTCTTCCGCGTTCCTCCTCTCCCGCGCATATTTCCCTGCCGATGGTGTAACTGTACGGACCGCACTTCGGTTCCCCGTTACGTCACCGGTGTTGCACAATGGCAAGTAATGCCGCGAGCTCGCGCTGTGGCTGCCGCCACTGCCGAAATCTGCCGATCACGCGAAAGCTGCTGTCATGGAGATTTCCACTCCCGATGAACGCATACGCGGGATCCTACGGCGCATGCTCCTGGCGGGATTCCTCGGCTCGGCAACACGTCACGATGACGTGTTGCTGAGCCGGCCGTGGTCGCGTCAAGTTGCCCATTGTGTCTCCGCTCGGCAGCTCGCCGCGGCGCTAGCTGTCCTCCCTTCGCCGCTCCGTTTAAATTCGCTCCCGAGAAATCCGCTCGCGCGACGAAAGTAAAATTTCGGTTCTAGACTCAGAAAAATGTCTTCTTTCGAACGAAACGAAGAAAAAAATCGTTTCATAGTCCCTTTAAACAAGACAAGAGCTTGACCCACCTATGAGCATGAAGTTGTATGGACAGTATGTGTTGAAATCATCACTGGATAGAGGTTAAGAGGTGTTGACGGCAAATCACCCGTTTGCACGCTTTTACTTCCGATTTTCACTTTCTTGTCAGTCACGATGGAAGACTGTGTCGCTGATATAAATGAAGAGTACGGTCAGTATCTACAGTGCATAATTTATCTGATACTTATATATATTCTCCTGCGAGAGCTCACGGCTCCCCAGGGGAAGCGGGATGTTTCGTTTGGTACATTACGCAGCGTAGACATCACATAAATCAATCGGTAAATAGATACCTCGTGTGCACTGGTGTTCGCATCGTCAGACGTCACAAGGAGAAATACTGGTGTCTTGACTGTGGTCCGTTTTGAGACGTTTTCGACGAAGAAATAGCTTGAGCAAATACAGCGTGAATCACGAATGTCTTGACCAAGCGCTTGCAACCACTTTCGTTTCCGCGCATTACCCGTTGGAATCTTGTGGTACACAACTTCTCTTGTCGAAAGAGCGGACTTGGTATATCCAAGTAGATTACAGTAGATATCTGGCATTCCTGTCAGGTGAAGTTCCGTTCAATTTCGGCAGGAAATGAACTTTTTTGCATACACAAACCTCGCCAGGCGCAATGGACGCCGCGTGATGTGGTTGTGAGGAGAGGAAACAGTGGGCGCTAACAGTATTTTGGGATACTGTTTCTTTGATATTGCCACGAATCATCATCGCGAAACTTCCAGGGCAGGCACTAAACGGTACATCTCATCCCGGCCCATGCTGAAGAAAAAGCAAGAAGCTTCCAGACACATCGCCTGCTCTCTCTGGCAGACGCACGTGCTGTTTCTAGACTTTTCGGCGCGACGCTTAAATGCTTGTGCGCTCCAGGCTGGAGCATTCATTCTTTGGACTCAGTTGTGTTCAGAGAGCTATCACTCTTGTGTTTTGCTACCAAGTAGTCTAATAAACCGTTCGCTGTTTATTCGACGACTCGCCGGCCCATTTCGCTTCGTGACATTTCTGGTGGAGGTGCAGGGCACTCCTTGTCCAACGGCCTGGAAGACCAACTGCGACAAAGCAGAAGACAGCTTGGTCTGCCTGCAGAATTCGGTCCATTAGAGCCCCCTAAACGCAAGAAGAAGATGACTGCGGAGACCAGTACCCAAGTGGCGCAACCTGTTGCCACGCCCATGGCCCCTGCACGGTCGCCGAAAACATTCAGCGGGGAGTATTACGACGACGTGGACGATTGGGTCGACCACTATGAGAGGTTCGCCAAGTTCAACAACTGAAGTGACGACCAAAAGCTCGTGAACGTCTATTTCTCCCTGGAAGGCACCGCGAAGACATGGTTCGAGAACCGGGAGACTTCGCTCACGTCCTGGGACGTCTTCAAAAGCAAACTCCGCGAGGCGTTCGCTTTTCAACAACGAGCTGAACGCGCTGAACATCTGCTCCAGAGACGGATCCAGCTGCCAAACGAAAGCGTTACAGGCTTCGTCGAAGATGTGTTGCGGCTCTTCCGGCGAGCTGACCCCAAAGCATCCGAGGAGAAGAACGTTCAGCGGCTCATGAGGGGCGTAAAAGAAGAAATTTTTCGCGCCCTGTCCCGGGATCCACCCGCCACGACCGACGCTTTTCTGGACGCAGCCGTCCGCATTGAGAGGACACTGCTCTCTCGCGCTACCGTCAACGAACGACACCAGGGCTACGAGGCTTTCTCCACGACGGCTGGCCTCGACGTCGGATCGCTCAGACAGCTGATTCGAGAGGTGGTACGCGAAGAAGTACGAGCTCTCCTCTCTCCTGAGAAGGCTCAAGACCCTTTGTCTTCGATCGGTGCGATCATTAAGGACGAGGTTCAGCAGGCAATCTAGACATCGTCAACCGCCAACCCCGACGCGGAAGTACCGAGACCAACCTACGCCGCCGCTGTGAGACAGGTGCCACCTACTCGTCCGTCGTACTACGGAAACCGTTGGGCGCCTCCTCGGCCTGTCCAACCTACTCCGAGCGTCCCGCCACACTCTCAGCCGTTTCGCAAAACGGGCGTTTGGCGGACTCCCGACTTCAGACCGCTCGGCTACCACTGCGGAGAGGCCAACCACGTCTATCGCCGATGTCCCAACCGACGACTTGGCCTTCCCGGTTTTTCACCCGACGCCCCCCGCCCCACAGGGGGTGACCCAAACCCACCATTGTTGTAACTACCCTCAAGCGGGTGCTTTTGGCAAAACTGCCATCTTCTCCTGGTCGCACGTCATATAAAACGTCATTTTGAGGTCATGTGACTTTGTTTACATGTCGTTTTGCCGCTTACCGACATATTTCCGTCGTCGTAACGCCAAGAGATGAACGTATTTTGCCAGCGTAAACTATGCGGTGCTTGTTCCGCAACATGGTAGCCGATTTCTCCTTAGTTTAAGTACATCGCATCGGCTCAGTGAGTCTTAACGCGCGGTCGTCATCGCATCTTTGGAGGTCGTCAACAGCTCGAGGGCTTATGTGCAAAACTGCGCGTTTTACTGCGAGATTATCGGATAAAAATAATTACCGTGATCGAAAGACATCCAAAACGTTGCGCAGAAACAACAACCGCATTGTTTACAAACGGATTGGCCGTCGATCACGGGCGCCGCCATCTTTAAGGTCACGTGTGCCTTGACGTTTGCCGTGACGTGCGACCAGGACCTGTCCAGGATGCATTGCGTTCGCCCAGCACGCTTTCGTCTACGGAGCAATACATTGAATGCCACCCCTGTGCCCCGCCCCCAGCGCGGTAGTCGCAATTGAAGACTATCTACGGCAGCAGAATGCTTCTGCTGGCTCGCGACGCGACCTCCCAAGCAGCACACCGATCTTGGCCCAACATCGGCCCGATGTCTTCTTGCCAACATTCACAATGTCGGGCCAATGTCCGCAGTGACACATTGCCCGGAGTTGGGCCGATGTCGGGCAGAGACGTTGGGCCGATGTCGGGCCCTGACATTGGGCCGATCGAACTTGATTTGTTCCCGATGTCATGCCAACTGGCCTCTCAGACTTGCACCCGATGAATTTTTCCAATACAACTTGCTTAATTACTGTTGCACAAGCCACAAGAATAACACAACCACAAAGATGTTCAGAAAACACTTATATTTCTCTACTTGTTTAACCTTTCTTTCCGACCTCCCTCACGATCGCCAGCACACGTGAGATAGCGTCCAATCTTGGAGGTGATCTCCTTATCAGTCACAGGCTGCTTCAGGGTATCCATCCTCTTGTGGATAGCGCCTACAAACAAAACAAAACAATTTTTGTAATCATCCATCTCGGGTGCATACCAAACTTTACTGTTAGAATTCCCCAACCTCTTCAGGTTCTCCGGCGGTTTCAATGAAGTTCTCTGACTTTCACGACATAATGTAACATTGTTTTACACCGGAGACGGCAGGAAATACTAATGGGAAAAGAGAATCCGACAGCGGCCCACAGTCCGGGCCACCATGGCAACTTCAAATAGACAATCTTCCCTTATACAGATAATTCCCCTAGACGTTAAAATTCCCCAGTTTTCGAAGTTGGTAGACATGGTGTTAAGTATACATGTCACATAATTCACGTAACTGGGCAGATTAACATTTATCTGAATCGTCAACAGGTCACAATTATGTACTGCTTCGGATATGCTTGCCTGAAATCTGGATTTTTCGGTTTTGCACTCTGCGGCCTCTGTGAAGGATTGTTGCAGGTAGTCAGTAATAGACAGGTTCAGAGAGATCTACAGTACCTGTTTATTACTCATTACCTGCAACAGTCCTCCACGTAGGCCACAGAACGCTGCAAAACCTAGATTACAGACAAGCGTGTCCCAAGCAGTATACAAATTGGAAGGGTACAAAAAACGCATTATTACTAGAGACCAGATCTTCAGACAAAATGCGTATTGCCTGTATGTTAGTGTCTATATTGGGCTTTTTGAGTACAAATGCCTTTTTTGCGTGTACTTTTGCCTAATAGTAGCATATGCTTTTTACAGGTATTTCTGTGTATTATTAGCATAATCTCCAATGTATAAGCCTACCCCTGCCACTATCTGCAAACAGGACACTGTTCAACAAACAATGGACATCTTTAGCTAAATGGTAAAGGAGCATTGGGTATCATGCTGCATGTGGGCGAGGGAATGCTGTCACTCCTTGTGTTAAGTTGTGACTGATAATTTTGATTTTCGCACCTGTACCCTTTTTTGTTAAGCATTCCTCCGTGTCTTGTAGCGTCAATTTCTGGGCTTTTGTGTGTGCATTGTTTGCCATAACCCTTGCCTGGTTCGTATCAGTCACAGGAATCTAATGGTACATTTTGTGACGCAAATCTGGTGACTAGATTTATTCACAACAGGGTACGGGGTGCACAGCATTAACGTGAGTTCCCCGGATGACGTGTAACATCGGTAATGATTCCCTGGACACCTACATAGGTAAATTGAAATCGACGTGTTCCCGGTACAGTGATAAAGCCAGCATGAGCATATTAGTTAAAATTGAAATCGACGTGTTCCCGGTACAGTGATAAAGCCAGCATGAGCATATTAGTTAAAATTAGGAAGTACCAAGATATCGTGATTGCAATTAGTCATTGTTAGCAATGTCGCCACTTATAGGACCTAGGGAAAATTTATCCGAACCTGATTCCCTGGAGTAGGAGGTTTTATGGTGCCAATATGTGCCTATTTCAGGCTTCTTAGTGCTTATTTTAGGTGCTAAAACAGCATTTTGACTACCTGAATATCTGGTCTCCATTACCAAAGCCTCTTTTGCAGCTGAAGTATCTGTCACTTGACTAGGCTACTTACTCATGACACAAGTAAAAAGGCGCGAGCCTTTAAACGCATTTTTTCCGTTACGGCTCTGAACAGTCATTAGTTGCTGAAGCGACTTCCTTGTGCACGCCTCCATGATGAGGCGCACGACATCATTCAGTGTGCTGCCCCCATGTACAGCAAGGCGATCCACCTGGAACAAATGAAAGTGCTCACTAAGTGTGACAGTTCCAATTCTTAAAATGTGTGCTCCAGTTTTGTCCAATAGACTTCTACTTGTTTGTAAGCAAATGATGTCAAATGCTACAACAGCGATGCAAGTGTGGTAGACCAGCACTAGCTGCACAGAACTAGAATGTTGTCTGCCAGACATCATGGCTACATCCGAGGGACATTTGTCTGATCGATGTCTATTATTCCAATAACGTACCAGGTTCTTTCACAAAACGCTGTCCTGTAGCTTGTCCTCGAGGATGTCCCACTGTTCAACAGTGGATAGTGGCTCCTCCAGAATGTCATCGACGTCCGCTGCCGAGTCTCCTGATGACGGTGGGGCGCTGCCTTGCTCCAACGCAGCCACCCTGATGGTGAGGTCCCTTATGTCTCCCTTGATTTCAAGCAGCAGCCTGAGCGACTTTTTCATAAACGCTGTGAGGGAGAGGAAGCATATAGATGCACAGCTTATGTGTGTAGCACATAAGAACAGATACAAGATGTGACAACCTAACGGGTGCTAGTAAAATCCATTTCTCAATTAATGCCTCTTCCTCTTCCCCACTACCCAGAACACTGCTTGACCATGCCATCAGAAAAATATAAGATAGTTCATCCAGCCCGGTGATCGGAAGGCAGTAAGGCATTTTTTCTCAGCACCAGGGGTGCCACAAATGAGGGGTCCCACTAGCCCCTTCACCCAAGACAAGGAAATTATTGCAGGGGAATGCCATTTGCTTTGCTAGTTAACTACAGTAGACTCACGTTAATTCAAACTCTGTTAATTCGTATTTTTGGTTAGTTCAAACAAAATCCAAGTTTTTGTTTGGCCCAGTATGTTTTTAATACATCTGGAAGCCGCTTAATTCGAACCGCGCCAGTTAATTCGTACATTGTGGCCTCTGAGATAGGTGCCGCCGAACCACCGTTTAGCAGTGTGAAAATTGAAATGTTCCGATGTGGCGTGAGACGCAGTAATTTCATAAACATAGGCCATTGTTCACAATTCCATTCAAAGTTGCTATGGCAGACAGAGGCTTCGCAATTTCCAAAACAAGGAAGGAAGCAGGGAAGCAGTGCATTGGTTATTAAGCTGGCAGAAGCACATTTATCATATTGCGTACCGAGATGCTTATAAATGTACTTTCTGAAATGATATACCTTGAGTGATGTGTGTCAGTGACTGGCAGCAAAAACGATAACACATCTACAGGGTGTCCACGCTAAATGTGAACAGGACCTCTCATAACTCGACCTGCCACGGAAAAACTGATGCTGTTGCTTGAACACTTGTGTAAGAAACAGGTGCTGCATTGCAAGATCTACGTGTTTCTTACACAAGCTTCTCAGGAAACGCATGAGTTAGCCTATGACAGCACATCAATTCGGAGATCCCGTTCCCATTTAGCATGGACACACTGTATGTATATTTTGATGGATTGCTGATAATTCAAACAAAGAGTGGTGGTCCCCTCAAAACTGAATTAATGAGAGCCTACTGTACTATACCCCCCCTCCCCCTTGGAAAAGTCCTTGCTGCATCCTGCCCGGCACCCTTACATTTGTGACGTTCCAGAAGTCCGAGCTAGAGCTACTGAGTAGTGGAAGAGTATTCTGGCCCTTTACAGCCTCCGCTGCATCTGATTTGAGGCCGACCTAGCTGCTATACAACTGATTTCTTGTGTAGTTCATGCGAGCACATCTCAGACAGTGTTTTTGGGATGCGTTGGTACACTTAAAAACTAGCCTCTACAGCATACCCAGGAAGTACTTTTTGAAATCCACGAGAAAAAGTTTCCATTTCTGAGCTATGGTTTGCATGATGGTAGATGCCATGAGGTCACCCTCTCGGGCATGTTCCGCAGATACGCACTGATTAACAGGGCAAAATTAACTGTGGCATATATGCGATTTATACGTGCAAAATTGCTTGCTTCCCGAGTTTACTGATGATCCGTGCTCTATTTACATTTTTGGCCGATACCCGCCTGCATCAAACAGAGAAAATGTGACGAAACGACGAATGGTCACACAAACAACACACTCTGTGGAGAACCAATGTTCAACAGTGCTACAGTTGGCCCAGGTGCCCTCTTACACTGAGGAAACATTAGTTTCGAAGCAAAAATACTTTCTGAGGCTGATCTGAAGCGGTTGAGTCTTCACAGTTTCGATTATAGTTGGAGATGGAACCGTCCTTATCGGTGATGTTTTTTTCAAAAACTGGGCACAAACACGTTATTTCGTTGGATGCCAAGGATGATTTTCCTATGGTGGAATGCAATGTAAACGTGGAAGAGTGCACTGAAAATCTAGACTGACTCACCACTCAGGTCTACGTCTGCGCCTTCTCCCACTTGACTGTTGGCAATGGTGTCCCTTGGCAGCCCATCTTAGAGGGGGACACATGCATGTGTTACAAAACATTAGTTGTTGATGGAACACACACAGGTACAAGTACATTCGTGCACAAGTACTGGGAAAACTTACATTGCACTGGAGACCGAGCTTCCTGGCTGCTTCCATGACTCGTGTATGGTGACCGGGCGCGAGGGCTTTGCACTGTTGGAAATGGAAGTACAATTTATAATTTTGGGCAATAAAATCCATCAATCATGTTTGTACATGCCACGAGCTGCGCGAACAGATTTTCCATGTATTTTTTAAACCAGGGAACTTACAGTGATCTATGGATGGCACATCCTTACTGCTGCATGAGCGACCTTGGGATCCTTATCAGGACAGAAACAAAATAACCTTGCAGGTCATAAACTCACATCAATGAAAAATTCCTCATGCGTGTTCCCACAAGCAACCATATGAAACTGCTTTCTTTCCTATGGAGCAGAAATAGTAGAAACAAAAAACGTACGGTGCACTGGAGATGGTGTATCCTGGCTACTGCATGAGGAACCTTGAGATCCTTCTGCTGTCAGAAATAAAAATGATGTCACACTTTGCAAGTTCAGTCCACCATGAAGACTTCTTCATGATGACTTCTCGCCGATTCTCGTTAGCGGATTTCGTGAGTGCGAAGGGCAACAAGTGGCGTCTCCGTTAGCTCGCAAAGGCTTTGTCACCAAATACCGCATCGTTTACCTAAATACACATAATGGTCGAGGCCACGTCATAGCGTCCGAAAAAATGCATTTTATCGTGGCAGTGCTACTGGTGGCATAAGGATACGCCACACGTTGCACCTGTTTATGATCAAACGAGTAAAATGGCGGAAGAGCACGACGTCATGTATATAATATCGTTCTAAGTAAAATGCGGCTGCATGTATTCTGGTTATTTTATTTTATTATTTTATTGATTTCTTTTGCCATCACCATCTGAACTGCACAAGTGGCACATGGTTACACGGGGCACGGCGTGGGCCTGAGGGATTGTGCCGCGAAAGGAGGAGGATAGCAGCAGAAAGAGGGGGGGGGGGTGACGGACCGGGCCGCCGCACCGGGTGCAGCTGGCCCTAGTGACGCCACTGTCTGTAAGGGATGACTAGAGTGGACTACAAATGTTCAGGTGAAACACAAGAGACAAAAAAATGTTATGAATTACTGAAAAGCTAAGTGTGCCTGCACTGAAAGCCCAGCTGCCAATGTGATGCGACTAATATTAATGAACATAAACCTGCACAGTTAGGATTCCAGTATCAGGCCTAGCAGATCCAGTGCTTTCCGGGAATTATTTGGATTTCATCACGCAAGTCTCCTTGAAACATGACCATGTCAGGATGTGCAACAAGTCATTACATCGGAATCTCAGTTCACGGTCTTCGCAAAAAAGAAAAGAAAACGGTACCAAATTTGCCCCAAAATTCGCAACTCTGAGCAGTAATTCCTCAAGCCCTCACCTGAAGGAGGTGTTGGAACTTCAATGACACTTTTTGCTGAAAAGATCGAAACCAAACAGACAACGTTGTGAGTAAGAACTTGGTGTTAATAAATGTGAGGCTCACGTGGCGGTGGCAGCTGCATTCTCTTTTTTGCTGGCTGGTACACTTCAGCTGGAAGAAGAAAATTTTGTGTAGCACCGTACCAATGCAAGTTTCCGTGGGTACCTTCTTCCTCCTCATCCTCACTTGTCTCTGTGTCCAAGTGGGAGGTGTACTCCGCGTCACGAAGGTTTTTTTTTTTTTTTGCTTTTCTGTAGCTGTCTGTTGCACACGAGAAACATACGTCAGTATCAAATAACATCTCGGCCGTTTACTTATATGGCCAGTAAAGAACCAAGTACATCTCATTTACTTCATACAAAGACTAATGCAATACTATCTAATTGGCTTTCTTTGTGCCGAACAGTTGGTACTGAAACGGCACATGAATAAATACGCTGAGATTATACACTCACTAAAAGTTGCCATGACAACACAGGTGTACGGCACCCAATCTTCCCCCGGTTCTGTCCGCGCCTTGACCATGGTCATAATCTGCGAGTTTGTCCGGTTCGGGGGCCAAAGGCAGATCCTTCCATCAATTATCCAGTTCGTCGGCACCAGCTCTACGGTATCATTTCCGAACTTGATGATGCCGTACAGCTTGCTGCACGTAAAGTGAAGAAGTCAGACACGTGATTTGCACTCTGTACAGTGCTTGCGAATAGATAAAAGTGATCAGGGACATCTAATGTTCCACACCAAGCAATTCTTGTGAAAGAATCATTTGTACAAACCTGATTTTTCGTTCGGCTTTCCCATTCCGCGCCGCAGGGGCCATGACAGCGGCGACTCGGTTGACAATTATAAGCACCAACAAGCAGTTATACTGCGAGAATAAGCACGGCACGGACACGGGACCACGGACAGCTGGCAGAACAACACGAAATGTAAAGAGACAACTCCCAACGCGGTGAAATACACGTGGGACAACACAACACCGGCCACAAGCAAACAAACACGGCGCTGAAAGTGGTGGTGGGAAGAGCAGAAACGGAAAAAAACGGAAACGGAGAATGAGAGCGATAACTCGGAAACGGATTGAAATAGCACGGAACTAAAACACAATAAAATGTGAAGTAACGAAGGTTTCGTTTCTACGTGTTTTTTTGTTTTCTTTTCTGGTGGGGCTTAATTTTAAATCCGAAGGTGGACAGCTCTGCTTTTGACACAACCTTTCAATATGGCGAGCTAGTGTACTCCGTGCTTTCGCCCGCTCTCCATCCATCTCTGCATTCTTGGATATTTATTTATTCGTTCAGATAACGTGTTCGTACTTCGTACTCATTGTGTGTACAATGACCGACTCCCGCTCCCTATCGCGGAGCGCATAGCACTTCATTCATCCATTTTCACCCAGGAAGTGCCCGTCTTCCGGTGATGTCAAGGTCGACTCGCTATCGCGCGCTACGGAAGGCATTCCAAGACGCTGTTAATGAAATTCAGAACAATGAAGCATCATCTCCACCACCTCCACTGCAGCCAAGCCGTCAGTCCGAAGACGAAGCTTCTGAGCATTTCGTTACTGGAGACGACAACACGTCGGACTCTATCGAAGGGGATACAGACTCTGAAATATCCTGGGACGAGTTATGCGACGACCTAGAAGGAGATGAGCAGCTTCTTCACAGCTACCATGGTGATTCTCTGGATGAAGAAGTTGAATCGACCGCTGAACATGCGGACGATAGTTTAGTGACCAGATTAGCCAAGATTTCTATGAAACATAACATGTCCCATTCTTGCCTCAACGACATTGCTTCACTGCTGATATCGTTTGGCCATCAGATTCCAAAGGACGCCCGAACCATTCTGGGCACGCAACGGAGGGCTCCTTTGGAACAGGGTGGAACTTTTGTACATTTTGGTTTGAGGACCGGCATCATGGAAGCCATGAAAACTTGTGTGGCTTCAACTGGCATCAAGCTCCAAGTAAGCATTGATGGCCTCCCACGTTATAAGAGCTCCTCCACCTGCTTTTGGCCAATAGTATGCGCAGTGACAAACTATGGCACTGGTCAGCCCTTTCTCGTGAGCATCTACTGTGGTGCCGGCAAGCCACCGAGTTTGGAAACCTTCTTGAGGCCATTTCTGGACGAAATGCAGAATTTGGCAACCAATGGCATTGAAATCAAAGGAAGGCACTTGACTGTAAAGCTTCAAGCTGTAATATGTGATGCAGTAGCACGTAGCTTCTTGAAATCTATCAAAGGCCATAGTGGTTATTATGGATGTGAAAGATGTACACAGAAAGGTGTGCACCAAGATAACAGAATGACCTTCCCAGACATGGATGCTACACTTCACACCAATGATGGCTTCCGCCTGCAGATTTGTGCAGGCCACCATACTGGATCATCACCTTTTTTGTGTCTGAATGTGGATGGGATTTACCTTTTCCCCCTTGACTACATGCACTTGGTCTGCCTAGGCGTAATGCGAAGACTTCTTAGTCTATGGTTAGGAGGGAAATATGGTAGGGGTAAACTGACACCAGAACCGCAACGTACCCTCAGTGACAGACGGAATTCCTACCGAAAAAACTTTCCCTCTGCGTTCCAAAGGAAACCGAGAGGGATTGACGAAGTAGAAAGATGGAAGGCCACAGAGCTTCGTACTTTCTTGGTTTATACTGGGCCCGTAGCACTGAAGCAGTTGTTGCCAGACAAACTCTACGACCACTTTCTAGTGTTGCACGTAGCTATTAGACATCAGTATGTCGCGATGCCTCTACTTCACCATACGTGACCATTCGAAACGATGTGCCCTCTCCCAACAATGCTAGATTATTCTTGCAGGGCTAGCGTGTGCAAAGTAACCATTGAAGGAATAAATGTGTGTTTATATGTGTACATGCCAGGAAAGACTACCTTATTCTTATTTGATGTGATTGTTCGTGATGAGCACGTATTTCCTGCCACATACGAAACAGTGGTTAACGTACTGCGGTTATTGCAGTTTGTGCAGTTTAGATTGTGTTGTAAGGGAGCATTTTGCTACATTCAGACGTGAGTTGCATCAAAAGCTGCATCGTTGTGGCCACCATTGTAACACGTATGAAAATGCTAGGTGGTTGGCATGCCCAATGGAAGGCAAATCCTGAGAGCAATAACGGCGTACAGAACAAGCTGATGGCTAAAATTCCTGCATGTTCTCGGGGTTGGCTGCGGAAACTTTGTCGTTTGTGTGGATATTAAATTCACCCACGGAACAATTTAAATTGTGTCGTAGCCGAGGATTTTGCTATTTTGCTGCGTTTGGAAAGAAATCACGTCACGTCAAGATTACATCACAGCCTTGGTCATGACAAATAAGCTGACTGCTCTTGTAGCTACTTCTATTTCCTGTGTTCCAGATTACATCACGGCCTCGGTCATGACAAATAAGCTGACTGCTCTTGTAGCTACTTATATTTCCTGTGTTTAGAGCCACATTACATCACGGCCTCTGCTAGGAGAGCGCAAAATGTTAATTTTGCATCCAAGGAAGCCTGCAATACACCTCAGGCTATAATTAGGATTACGTCTCATGATGCAAAGCAGCAAATCTCAGAAAGACTGCGTCCTGTGACAACTTGTGTCTGTGTCTTTCTGAGTTCCACTGTCTCGGTCATGACAAATAAGCTGACTGCTCTTGTAGCTACTTATATTTCCTGTGTTTAGAGCCACATTACATCACGGCCTCTGCTAGGAGAGCGCAAAATGTTAATTTTGCATCCAAGGAAGCCTGCAATACACCTCAGGCTATAATTAGGATTACGTCTCATGATGCAAAGCAGCAAATCTCAGAAAGACTGCGTCCTGTGACAACTTGTGTCTGTGTCTTTCTGAGTTGCACTGTCTCGGTCATGACAAATAAGCTGACTGCTCTTGTAGCTACTTATATTTCCTGTGTTTAGAGCCAGATTACATCACGGCCTCTGCTAGGAGAGCGCAAAATGTTAATTTTGCATCCAAGGAAGCCTGCAATACACCTCAGGCTATAATTAGGATTACGTCTCATGATGCAAAGCAGCAAATCTCAGAAAGACTGCGTCCTGTGACAACTTGTGTCTGTGTCTTTCTGAGTTGCACTGTCTCGGTCATGACAAATAAGCTGACTGCTCTTGTAGCTACTTATATTTCCTGTGTTTAGAGCCAGATTACATCACGGCCTCTGCTAGGAGAGCGCAAAATGTTAATTTTGCATCCAAGGAAGCCTGCAATACACCTCAGGCTATAATTAGGATTACGTCTCATGATGCAAAGCAGCAAATCTCAGAAAGACTGCGTCCTGTGACAACTTGTGTCTGTGTCTTTCTGAGTTGCACTGTCTCGGTCATGACAAATAAGCTGACTGCTCTTGTAGCTACTTATATTTCCTGTGTTTAGAGCCAGATTACATCACGGCCACTGCTAGGAGAGCGTAAAATGTTCATTTTGCATCCAAGGAAGCCTGCAATACACCCCAGGCTATAATTAGGATTACGTCTCATGATGCAAAGCAACAAATCTCAGAGAGACTGCGTACTGTGACAACTTGTGTCTGTGTCTTTCTGACTTGCACTGTCTCGGTCATGACAAATAAGCTGACTGCTCTTGTAGCTACTTATATTTCCTGTGTTTAGAGCCAGATTACATCACGGCCACTGCTAGGAGAGCGTAAAATGTTCATTTTGCATCCAAGGAAGCCTGCAATACACCCCAGGCTATAATTAGGATTACGTCTCATGATGCAAAGCAACAAATCTCAGAGAGACTGCGTACTGTGACAACTTGTGTCTGTGTCTTTCTGAGTTGCACTGTCTCGGTCATGACAAATAAGCTGACTGCTCTTGTAGCTACTTATATTTCCTGTGTTTAGAGCCAGATTACATCACGGCCACTGCTAGGAGAGCGTAAAATGTTCATTTTGCATCCAAGGAAGCCTGCAATACACCCCAGGCTATAATTAGGATTACGTCTCATGATGCAAAGCAACAAATCTCAGAGAGACTGCGTACTGTGACAACTTGTGTCTGTGTCTTTCTGAGTTGCACTGTCTCGGTCATGACAAATAAGCTGACTGCTCTTGTAGCTACTTATATTTCCTGTGTTTAGAGCCAGATTACATCACGGCCACTGCTAGGAGAGCGCAAAATGTTAATTTTGCATCCAAGGAAGCCTGTAATACACCTCAGGCTATAATTAGGATTACGTCTCATGATGCAAAGCAACAAATCTCAGAGAGACTGCGTACTGTGACAACTTGTGTCTGTGTCTTTCTGAGTTGCACTGTCTTGGTCATGACAAATAAGCTGACTGCTGTTGTTGCTACGTACATTTCCTGTGTTTAGAGCCAGATTACATCATGGCCACTGCTAGGAGAGTGTAAAATGTTCATTTTGCATCCAAGGAAGCCTGCAATACACCTCAGGCTATAATTAGGATTACGTCTCATGATGCAAAGCAACAAATCTCAGAGAGACTGCGTAATGTGACAACTTGTGTCTGTGTCTTTCTGAGATGCACTGTCTTGGTCATGACAAATAAGCTGACTGCTGTTGTTGCTACGTACATTTCCTGTGTTTAGAGCCAGATTACATCATGGCCACTGCTAGGAGAGTGTAAAATGTTCATTTTGCATCCAAGGAAGCCTGCAATACACCTCAGGCTATAATTAGGATTACGTCTCATGATGCAAAGCAACAAATCTCAGAGAGACTGCGTACTGTGACAACTTGTGTCTGTGTCTTTCTGAGTTGCACTGTCTCGGTCATGACAAATAAGCTGACTGCTGTTGTTGCTACGTATATTTCCTGTGTTTAGAGCCAGATTACATCACGGCCACTGCTAGGAGAGTGTAAAATGTTCATTTTGCATCCAAGGAAGCCTGTAATACACCTCAGGCTATAATTAGGATTACGTCTCATGATGCAAAGCAACAAATCTCAGAGAGACTGCGTACTGTGACAACTTGTGTCTGTGTCTTTCTGAGATGCACTGTCTTGGTCATGACAAATAAGCTGACTGCTGTTGTTGCTACGTACATTTCCTGTGTTTAGAGCCAGATTACATCATGGCCGCTACTAGGAGAGTGTAAAATGTTCATTTTGCATCCAAGGAAGCCTGCAATACACCTCAGGCTATAATTAGGATTACGTCTCATGATGCAAAGCAACAAATCTCAGAGAGACTGCGTAATGTGACAACTTGTGTCTGTGTCTTTCTGAGATGCACTGTCTTGGTCATGACAAATAAGCTGACTGCTGTTGTTGCTACGTACATTTCCTGTGTTTAGAGCCAGATTACATCATGGCCACTTCTAGGAGAGTGTAAAATGTTCATTTTGCATCCAAGGAAGCCTGCAATACACCTCAGGCTATAATTAGGATTGCGTCTCATGATGCAAAGCAACAAATCTCAGAGAGACTGCGTAATGTGACAACTTGTGTCTGTGTCTTTCTGAGATGCACTGTCTTGGTCATGACAAATAAGCTGACTGCTGTTGTTGCTACGTACATTTCCTGTGTTTAGAGCCAGATTACATCATGGCCGCTACTAGGAGAGTGTAAAATGTTCATTTTGCATCCAAGGTAGCCTGCAATGCTCCTCAGGCTATAATTATAATTACGTCTCATGCTGCAAAGCAGCAAATCTCAGAAAAATGGCGTACTGTGAGAACTTCTGTCTGCTTCTTTGTGAGTTGCACTGTCTCGGTCATGAGAAACAAGCTGACTGCTGCTGTTGCTACGTATATTTCCTGTGTTCAGTGGCACATTACATCGCATGGCCTCTGCTAGGAGTGTAAAATGTTCATTTTAACATCGAAGAAAACATGCAACAGATGTTCAGCTAGAATTATAAATATGTAGGCATCAAAAAGCATTAGACCTCGAAAAATAATGGGACACTGGGTGTATGTCGGTCAGATGTTGGCAATGTATTATGTCGGAATGCCAACTTGAACGAGACGATGAGCCGACAAACTAATATGTGCTTCCATTTAGCTTGCTTGGGCTTCCACAGTGTTCTGTGCTGACAAATGGACATAGCAATGATCAAGAAAGATGTAGTGATGAAAAGCAGGTATTTTTTGCAAAATTATATTTGCCGACATGCCACCGATAATGCCAACTTATCTGGCGATATCGGGTAAAAGTTGGCAGGGTCGGGCCTTTGTCTGGCAGATGTGCCCAACTTGCTGCCGATATCGGCCCGATGTCAGGTGCTGCCTGGGTGGCCGGCTTGGCGGAAGAATCCAAGCCAAAAGTCATGCCAAGCCGGAGCGCGGGCAGACCACGAATGTGTCGTCGACACAAGGTTTGCGGGCCACAAGACGGGATGTCAGTGAAACTAAAAATTCACTTTTTCGGAAAACCGCGAGGAGTTTGGGATAACTATTTTGCATACATAATCAGTGTTCCCTTGTGAACACATCGTGTGAGTACCATTCGATTCTGTAACACTCGAAAATCGGCGTAGCTGAGCTTTAAGGTATATATCACTTTTTTCTAGATGAAATCAATTGCAATATAGCATATGCTGAAGGGCACTCCTTGGGAGGCATTAGCAAACTCCTAAGGCAATGTCTTAACTTTCAATAATTAACTTTTAATCATAAAAGCTACAAAGTTGTCCCAATGACAACATCTGGTCCCTTCAGTCACCTAATATCTGAGCCATTTTCAGAACAAACATCCGTTCGATAGATCGTCTGCAAAAAAATTGTGATGGAACATCGTTTTTCTTTATTTTTTTTTTCATTGCGCATCATATCTTCGGAGACGCGTAATCCCTTCACTCCCAATGGGAGACGGTGGACGAGCACAGTGCCGCCCTGTGTTCCGCCAGCGCCCTCTCTAAGGAGTGCCCTTCAGCACATGCTATATTGCAATTGATTTCATCTCAGAAAAAGTAATACATTATATATATCTTTAAAATATGTTCACATTTAGCTGGGACACCCTGTATATACCGTACATATATATATGCATATAGATGTGTTTGTAACTCAAACGTCGCCATGCCAGTACTGGACAGCTGCTTCGGCCTTGTTGGGCCTCATCAACAGTACGCGGGCAGGCAACGTTTGAGTGGATAGCGTCAGAAGGTCACGTAACACGTGATTCCTCCCGTCAGGGTGAGATAACTCACTCACTGAAAGCCCAGTGCAAAGCCAGTGAAGTATACAAGGAAAAAACAGCCGGAGCTCTTTGGCTGCACGTATAACATATGTTTGTAACTCAAACGTCGCCATGCCAGTACTGGACAGCCGTTTCGGCCTTGTTGGGCCTCATCAACAGTACGCAGGCAGGCAACGTTTGAGTGGATGGCGTCAGAAGGTCACGTAACACGTGATTCCTCCCGTCAGTGTGAGATAACTCACTCACTGAAAGCCCAGTGCAAAGCCAGTGAAGTATACAAGGAAAAAAAAATAGCCGGAGCTCTTTGGCTGCACGTATAGCATATGTTTGTAACTCAAACGTCGCCATGCCAGTACTGGACAGCTGTTTCGGCCTTGTTGGGCCTCAACAACAGTACGCAGGCAGGCAACGTTTGAGTGGATGGCGAGAATGCAGGTTATGAAAGAGAATGGAGGTTACAACATAGGTGAACTTGAACTCCTAACGCAAACCAAACATGTTAAATGGGCTCTCAAGGCTATCGAGTGCGACTGCCCTATGATAATGAATTTTTCGAGATATTCCTTTGACGCCGGATTAATCACAATTGAAGGGAAAATAGATAACAGGAAGCCACGAGCAGCGCATGTAAGGCAATTTAATGTGATGTGATAAAGGTATACAACCCCAAGAACACAGACGGTCCCCAGGACGCCCTTACAGTGTCATCGTGTCCTCGTCCTTCGATATGTATTCCCAGAATGTCCTGAGGATGACACTCGCGGATTCTCCGTGAAGAGTCACTCGCGTACATCCTGTGTCAGTCCCGGTAGGTAGCTCTCGGGATGAGAAATGCCACCTTGTTCAATTTTCCTGCTAAGACTCTGGAAATATTGAGTGACACATTTGTTTTGCTTTCTGGGCCGATCCCAGGGGCTGAATGACATTCGTCAGAAGAGAGGGCAGTCCTACGTAAAATTTATTTTCCTCTAAAAATGCCTCTGTCAGTGATACCTGGAGCATTTACAGCGGAGGGACAGAAACGCGCGATTCTGTGGCACTGCTTTTGACTTTTGAAGGTCCTACCCAAATGTCTCAAACCAAAAGAAGTAGTAAACATAGACTTCGCATTGCTTGAGAGTTGACACTTCACGCAATTCGTCGCTTGGGTATTGTGTGTTTGCTAAATGTTAGTAAACTTGAATAGCTCACCCTTCATTTTCTGTCGCAGGCGAGTAGTACTCTCCAACCTATGGAAGGTCGCATAACAAACAATATATAGTGTCTGATTTTTCTATGGAAGCGAATTCCAATACATTTCGAAGTGGGTTTCTGGGTCTTTGTGCTCCAGGAAAGACTTTTTCTTTCTTTTTTTTTTCGCCTTCTAGGTTTCTGTCTTTTTAAATCGCCGAACTCATTCCCGTTATGGAAAGTACTACACTTTATGCGGCAGTTTGTCAATATGAATTCAGAGCAATCAATCAGTGAAACAGAACCCAGGGAACACATGGTAGTCAACTAGACGTCCAGACCTGTTCTAGCCCTAGACTTTAGGGATAGTGCCCAAACTAGACGTTGACTAGACGTCTAAAAGTCTTACCATTATTTAGACGTCTAAAATTAGTGATTTACTAGACATCTTGTAGACATTTAGTAATTGACGTCTAATTGTAGACGTCTTGTAGCTGGCCTTGTATATACCACATATTAGAAATCATCAAGATTTTGTTTTATTAGCTTTTTAAGAGGTGTGAACACATTCACACATCAAATACAGTCACTATATTATAAGAGGTGGTCCTAAGCTTAGCTTTCAGGCTTACAAAACTGAAGTTCAATTGCTACGAAACATATGCAGGAAACTGAATTACTTGATGGCAGAGTTAACATAATTGTGGTGTTCAAGTTGTCCGTGAACCGGCCCTGGTGACTGAGCCTGTTCGCCTTCTGATCCCGAGATCGCTGGTTCGAACCCGGCCAAAAACACCAGCAACTTAGTGCCAGGATACAGGTTGCTTGGACATGCCACCTTCCACAAGGGACATTAAATACAGTGTGTTGTGTGGTGAGCTTTCGTTGCGTGGGCAATCCACAGACCGACTGCTCTGGCGTCACTCATGATCTCATTTGTCTCGCAATGTAAACCCCAATTGTTATTAAGTCTTTCATGCTGGTATCTGTCCACAAGAGTCGTAACAAGAAGTCTAAAAAATGTAGCCAAATGCAGAAAGGGACCTGGAATTAGGAGGGTCATCCAAAAATAAGTTTCCCCGATATTTGTTTTTCAAAGGAAACACCACTAGGACAAACTGAATGGTGTAGTAGTTGGGTGTGACATCCCGGCACTGCAGATGTTGGTTAATGGAGTGCCGTTCACCTATGTGTCAGGCATTCAAGCATGGATGTAATATTTCCAAGTACGTCTGACTATCCTAGTAAGGAAGAGTTATCCTATTTTTCGTTGAAGAAAAAAAGAGTGCTTTAGAGAATATCCACTGACAGTTAACACCTGTTTATACAAAACACTTTACAGGCATTGAAATGGTGTGTCCTCTATATAGGGTCGTGAAAATCTGCACAATGAACAGTACAGTGGGAGATCAGCTATAACACAACGAAACGACGTTTCTTTTCTGAAATTCCGAGAATTGTTAACGGAGACTGGCGGGTCACTGGTACTGCACTCTGATACTAATGGGAACAAATTTCCTTCAGCTTGGTCAACGAAAGTTATGCGAGATGGGGGCCACATTTGCTCGGTAACGTTCGTAAAGAGCAACGAATGAATGCAGCTTGCATTTTCCTTCAATGGTATCAAGACGGTCAAGATGAATTTCTTGGAACAATTATTATTAATGAAACGTGGGTGCATTATGCAAGTGCTGAGACAAAATACCATAGGAAGCCATGATGGGTGCCCGGTGAAAGCATTCTGAAGGAGGTCAAACTCGCGTTTTCGTCTGGAAAGGCTATGCCGACAGTGTTTTAGGACTATCGTTGTCTGCAACTTGTAGATTACCTCACATGCACAACCACAGTAAATGCAAAGATGTACTGCGAGATCCTGGGAAAGCGTCAAACTACAATGAAAGAAAAACGCACAGGACTTGGAAGGGTGTAGTACAACCACGTCAACGCTGTCTGCACTCGTCTTGAAAGACTCGGGATTTGTTCCAGAAATTCATCTGGAAATTTGCCAAAGAGAGAAAAAGTACACAAGCGAGCTGGTACAACGTTGAAGTAGGAAGCATCACCTTGAGCATGAGGAGAATGAAGTATACAGGAGACACACAAACGTGAATTTCCTTTTCGTGAGCTTCCTGTATACTTCGTTCTCCTCGTGCTCAAGGTGATGATTCCTACTTCAATGAAAATTTGCCCAATCTGCTGTTCCATCTTCCTCTCAAAGCACCCCTCGGCAGTCACCAATTCGCAAGTGATCATGAAACACAAATTGATCAGGTGAAATGCAAAGTGAATGCCTCACTTTGTAAACAGGGCATAGCATGGCACAGACAACGTATTAATACTTGGTATCACAGTATCAAAAATGTTCAGCTAAATAAGGTGACTATATTAGGGAGTAACGTTGAGCTCTAATCTGTACATAAATTTTTTCAATATTGTGCTATAGGTTTATTATTTTGTTCACAGCAGAGGAACTTTTGTTGGATGATCCTCATACATGAAGGAAATTCCTTATTTTCTTACTTTCCATCACCACACGTGTGTGGAGCAGCAAGTACAATCTGTTTGCAAATGATCATACTGAGGTAATAAAACTGGACTCTGCAACAACCTTCAGAAACTATGCATGAATGGACCACATTAACTTTGTCCAATTATATTATGACCAAATGGATAGTATGTATGCTATGTGAGTTGTATGCCCATATATTGTAACAAAAGATCAGTCAGATGAAGACAGTCTGACTGAGGTACGTAGATAATTTAAATAATGTCCATACATATGATGATCCGACTGTTTTTGGCTCACTGACATGCATATACACTGACAGCATCCACAACTAGAAGACATTACCAGAATCTAAGTGCTGTGAAGTAATATTTTATTTTTCTGAATGTGTATCTTTTTTTCTTAACGAAAGCCCGCATTTGTTCGGGGCAATGTCTCTTGAACTAGCGTTCCTGATGGCGTTACCGTTGCTGGTAAATGTAAATTTTGTACGTTAGTGACTCCCCTGCACAATACTACGTTACACCAACTTAAAGAAATCAGCAACTAAATTATTGAATCACTGAAACGTCAATAAAAAAGTCGACGACTCCGACGAATCGTGCAGCGCAGCACTATAAACCATAGCTCCACAAACACAGAAGCACTTTGCACGTACTGTGGGCAGCAGATAGCAGATGTTTGTTTACTGCACATAACATTTTCCCACAAGATACACAGCAGCAGTAAAATGGAATCTGACGTGACTCAGGGATTTCAGGACACTTCAAAAAATCTTGAAACTGCCCATGGTATCTCTTTGAAACCGCTGAACAGGCAATGCGCTACATATTAGGCACACCTGTAGCTCAGTAGCAAACCCAGGGAGCACATGGTGGGCTAGTAAACGTCTAAATGACGTCTAAAAAAAGAGATAAGGAATGTCTATAGAATGTCTACGCAATTAGACCAAATGTCTAGTATCCCTCCACTAGACGTCAAATAACACGTCTAACGTTACGCCACCTAGCCATCTAGCCCTAGACATCCGATGTCTATGTACCTAGCCATGATTTAGACACTCTTTTGACCTGGATGTCTGGAACAGGGTCAGACACTTAACCATGTATTAGACATGAAGTCTACAGCTAGACCAATTTTATCCCTCCATTCAGGCGACAGGTCTAGGGTTATACATTTCCTGTACCCTACTTTAGCCACCTTTAGACCATGACTAGTCCTGCTACCGTCCTGGCATGCATTCATGCAGAAATATGATATAATTGATAGCAACACGGATCTCAGCATAAACATTTATTCGCAGTAAGCCACACACGAAGTCTACGGTACAAAACTCTTGTCTAAAACTGGATTGACTTTGCCGCCAAGCAGGCGTCTTGTGTTTTGACTGAGGAGTGTTGAACTGGCAGCAGGGTGTTGATGGCCACCTCATTCCTTTCTTCCAACGAGTGATTGTTGGTGCTGTAGCACTGCCTCCAATGACTCACTGTGGCTAGAAAATAGAACAAAACATGTCAGAAAGCATTATGTAGCCTGCTAGTTCTAACTAGTTTGTTTAGTGGCTATGCACACTCTTTCACGGGATGCTTGTCTGGCCACATAAGAGCAAAAGCTGTATCAACACTGATCTGAGAGACACAAAGAAAAGAAGCTGCACGTACAAAAATCACAGAACTGTTACAGCTACACAACACAAATTACAGCAACAGCTGAAAATCTGTTTGCGCGTCACTACCTGATGTGGACGCTAGAGCCCTGCACCATCCGCGGATGGAAGCAGATATCCGTAAGATACTTGCGGATTCGGATGAGAATTTATCACTTTCTGCGGTGTGCGGATCGGATGGCTCGAGGTCGGATGCAGATATACCGCATGCTATAATTTTTCTACTAGCAATTTATTTGCATTGCGCACCGACAGCAAGCGCATGTCCGGGTTCACCTTTGACCATGCACGGCCAAGACGGGAGAGAAGGCATTTTGGCGTCCACACGAGCACCGGTGAGGAAGCGTTCCAGAAGTCTCTCCATATCGCGTTTGTTGAAAGGTTTACCTTTGCTTGTCGCCATAAGTCCTTCCATGAGAGCATGGAGGCATCCGAAATTATACCAACATTCTTCCGGCTGTGTTTACGCGTCCTTCGAAACTTGCGGATCTAAACGGTTGTGTATGCAATGGTGCGGATCGAATAACGTGTACGCGGATGCTAAAAATCTTATCTGCACAGGGCTCTAGCGGACGCTGCCAGGATCTCAGGGAAATGAGGATGTAACAGCTTTCGCTGTGGAAGTACATCAATGTGACAGGCGTTTTCTCGTGACACACGACCTTACCTGGTCGAGCAGGCGACTGCTAAGCACTCCATGATTGGTGCAGCACTTCCATCACTCCATTACGCTAAAACAACATCTGTGCTGCTCTCATAACTTTGGTGCAAAGCTTCTGTACAGGATAAAAATAAACACTGTGTATATTATAAAAGACAATACAAAGCAAGGGCTGTATCACCACGTCAAATATTATAAGTACGTACAAGTAGTATACAAGTTTATTCACATGACGTCATCCGCAGGAGACCACCACTGTCGCTAGCAGGCAGATTTGCTGCCATCGGCCCTATTGTAGATTTCAGTCAAGCTGTTACCCATATTATACTCACCGTATATCTGGTGTTTAAAACTTGTTGCTCTGTGATTTGTAGAATGTCTGAGCAATTTCCATATTTTTGGTGTTAATAGTCACCTAAAAAGCATAATGCAGCAAACAAATGCAAGGACTAAACATTGCGGGACCTATAGTATGGCGCTGAGGTGACTTCAGTGAATAAACCTTTTAGGAACTCAAATCTTGCACTACTACCAGATAGCTGTTTGGGTGAAGTAAGACGGAATGACATAGTCACGCTGTTCTCCATACAATACCAAGGATGTCTCAAAACGACAAAGCACAAAAATACTAGTTTTGTACCGTTTGATGAATATTTTGTCTGCTGCCCACACAGGTTGTGCGGTTCCTTAGCAAGCTTCTGGCAGTCGTTTCTTCTACATCGCACTTCCCTGCTGACTTTCACAGCATCTGAAAAAAAGTTCGATTTCGTTAACCACAAGACAACCATGTAAATGGAAAGCAGTTAGAGTCTTCCACCAACTATATTTGCAATACTTTGTTGTCAAAAAATTTAAAGAGGCACCTTCCAGAGTAAGATTAGGGGGCACATCGAACATCAGGAACATTGGAGGACAACACAGTCACACGTCAGTGACAACTGCTTCCCCTCACCTCACAGGGAACTGTTAAGCTTATGTGCAAACAGCTGTTTCGTAGGGTAGGTTACCACTATTTTCATATCCACCGATGCAAGATAGTCCAAGCACCTATAAAAAGAAAAACCCAGTTGCTATGAAACCATGATATGCAAACAAAAGTACTTGCGCAAAATTCTCGGTGTGTAGTTTCACTACCAGCGAAAAATGCAACAACCGAAGTCGGGCTGACATGACAATGAACTAACCAGCATTTATGTTCCGGCATGTCCGCCCTGCAAACCGTAACTGTCGACTTTCGTTTACTCAAGACTTCAACAGTCATCGAAAACTCGTTAATCTCGATGGTTAATTAGTGATACCGTATTTGTTTTAGCAC
This sequence comes from Ornithodoros turicata, assembly GCF_037126465.1. NCBI lineage: Eukaryota > Metazoa > Arthropoda > Arachnida > Ixodida > Argasidae > Ornithodoros > Ornithodoros turicata. The sequence goes on from NC_088201.1 coordinate 145,539,527, forward strand.
AAAGACGAACCAAGGCACTTAATGAAACGTTGTACTGCCGAACATACAACGTTAATCACTACTTTGAATGCAAGTGCAGTCAGGTCAACCCACACTTCCAATATGCTTCAATCGGTGATACGAAGCCGAAATAAAGGAAACGATATTCCAATATTATGCCACGCATCTCTACTACATGCGATTTGGTGCACAGAAACAGGCACATACTTTAATGAAGAGTGAACTCACCCCTTAAACTTGAAAGCCAGAGAACAAAGAAACGTTGTCCACCACAGTACTCTGGGAGCTCTGCTGCGCTCAACAGCTCTTATCACTGGACAGCACGGCGTACGTTCTCGCTATGCTCAAAAATTGCAAGACAAAACGCGCGGGAGATTAGAACTTCGAAAGATTTTCGTATAACAACCAGTGGAATGCAGCCGCGAAGACCCCAACTGCTACCCGTTGCGCGTCCGGAAAGTTTGAAGTTTCAACCGTTGAAACTGAACTGGTTCGAACTGGTTGGATGGATGGATGATGGATGGTGATTGGGTAGACGGGCAGGCGTCATTGCCATTGCTTTAGCTCGTGCTTATTGAGTACTTATTTTTTGTAATACTTTAATTTCTGTGGCCGTTCATTATAATTGGGTGGTGGAGGTTAAATGTTTAATAACACATATGCCAATCCAGCGGAAGTTACACCAACATCATCATCATTATGCAATCGCCATCGTTGTTGCAGCGACGAGTGTCGTATTTTGTGATGTATGTGTTGAAAATCGCTGTTCTTTTTGCAAACATTTTATCAGTGCCTTTGCTACTGAGCTACAGGTGTGCCTAATATGTAGCGCATTGCTTGTTCAGTGGTTTCAAAGAGATACCATGGGCAGTTCCAAGATTTTTTGAAGGGTTCTGAAATCCCTGAGTCACGTCAGATTCCATTTTACTGCTGCAGCTGTGTAGCCTGTGGGAAAATGTTGTGTGCAGTAAACAAACATCAGCTATCTGCTGCCCACAGTACGTGCAAAGTGCTTCTGTGTTTGTGGAGCTATGGTTTATAGTGCTGCGCTGCACGATTCGTCGGCGTCGTCGACTTTTTTATTGACGTTTCAGTGATTCAATAATTTAGTTGCTGATTTCTTTAAGTTGGTGTAGCAGTTGGTGCTAAGGCGTTGGTGCAGGGGAGTTACGTCTTACAAAATTTACATTTACCAGCAACGGTAACGCCATCAGGAACGCTAGTTCAAAAAACATTGCCCCGAACAAATGCGGGCTTCCGTTAAGAAAAAAAGATATATATTCAGTAAAATAAAATATTACTTCACAGCACTTAGATTCTGGTAATGTCTTCTAGTTGTGGATGCTGTCAGTGTATATGCATGTCAGTGAGCCAAAAACACAAATATTTAAATTATCTACGTACCTCAGTCAGACTGCCTTCATTTGACTGATCTTTTGTTACAATATATGGGCATACAACTCACATAACATGAAAGACTACATACTATCCATTTGGTCATAATATAATTGGACAAAGTTAATGTGGTCCATTCCTTGCATAGTTTCTGAAGGTTGTTGCAGAGTCCAGTTTTATTACCTCAGTATGATCATTTGCAAACAGATTGTACTTGCTGCTCCACACACGTGTGATGGAAAGTAAGAGAATAAGGAATTTCCTTCATGTATGAGGATCATCCAACAAAAGTTCCTCTGCTGTGATCAAAATAATAAACCTATAGCACAACATTGAAAAAATTTATGTACAGATTAGAGCTCAACGTTACTCCCTAACACAGTCACCTTATTTAGCTGAACATTTTTGATACTGTGATACCAAGTATTCAATACGTTGTCTGTGCCATGCTATGCCCTGTTTACAAAGTGAGGCATTCACTTTGCATTTCACCTGATCAATTTGTGTTTCATGATCACTTGCGAATTGGTGACTGCCGAGGGGTGCTTTGAGAGGAAGATGGAACAGCAGATTGGGCAAATTTTCATTGAAGTAGGAATCATCACCTTGAGCACGAGGAGAACGAAGTATACAGGAAGCCCACGAAAAGGAAACTCACGTTTGTGTGTCTCCTGTATACTTCATTCTCCTCATGCTCAAGGTGATGCTTCCTATTTCAACGTTGTACCAGCTCGCTTGTGTACTTTTTCTCTCTTTGGCAAATTTCCAGATGAATTTCTGGAACAAATCCCGAGTCTTTCAAGACAGGTGCAGACAGCGTTGACATGGTTGTACTACACCCTTCCAAGTCCTGTGCGTTTTGGTTTCATCGTAGTTTGACGCTTTCCCAGGATCTCGCAGTACATCTGCATTTACTGTCATTGTGCATGTGAGATAATCTACAAGTTGCACACAATGATAGTCCTAAAACATTGTCGGCATAGCCTTTCCAGACGAAAATGCGAGTTTGACCTCCTTCAGAATGCTTTCACCGGGCACCCACCATGACTTCCTATGGTATTTTGTCTCAGCACTTGCATAATGCATCCAGGTTTCATTAATAAAAATTGTCATTGCATCCAGGTTTCATTAAGTAAAATTGTCTTGATACCATTGAAGGAAAATGCAAGCTGCATTCATTCGTTGCTGTTTACAAACGTTACCGAGCAAATGTGGCCCCCATCTCGCATAGCTTTCGTTGACCATGCTGAAGGAAATTTGTTCTCATTAGTATCAGAGTGCAGTACCAGTGACCCGCCAGTCTCCGTTAACAATTCTCGGAATTTCAGAAAAGAAACGTCGTTTCGTGGTGTTATAGCTGATCTCCCACTGTACTGTTCATTGTGCAGATTTTCACGACCCTGTATAGAGGACACACCATTTCAATGCCTGTAAAGTGTTTTGTATAAACAGGTGTTAACTGTCAGTGGATATTCTCTAAAGTACTCTTTCACTCTTTTATTCTTTAACGAAAAATAGGATAACTCTTCCGTACTAGGATAGTCAGACGTACTCGGAAATATTACATCCATGCTTGAATGCCTGACACATTAGGTGAACGGCACTCCATTAACCAACATCTGCAGTGCCGGGATGTCACACCCAACTACTACACCATTCAGTTTGTCCTAGTGGTGTTTTCTTTGAATAACAAATATCGGGAAACTTATTTTTGGATGGCCCTCCTAATTCCAGTTCTCTTTCTGCATTTGGCTACATTTTTTAGATTTCTTGTGACGACTCTTGTGGACAAATAGCAGCATGGAAGACTTAATAACAATTGGGGTTTACATTGCGAGACAACTGAGATCATGAGCGGCACCACAGCAGTCGGTCTGTGGATTGCCCACCTGAGTGTCCTTAAATGTGCAATGAAAGCTCACCACACAACACACCGTATTTAATGTCCCTTGTGGAAGATGGCATGTCTAAGCAACCTGTATCCTGGCACTAAGTTGCTGCTGTTTTTGGCCGGGTTCGAACCAGCGATCTCGGGATCAGAAGGCGAACAGACTCACTCACCAGGGCCGGTTCACGGACAACTTGAACACCACAATTATGTTAACTCTGCCATCAAGTAATTCAGTTTCCTGCATATGTTTTGTAACAATTGAACTTCAGTTTTGTAAGCCTGAAAGCTAAGCTTAGAACCACCTCTTATAATATAGTGACTGTATTTGATGTGTGAATGTGTTCACACCTCTTAAAAAGCTAATAAAACAAAAATCTTGATGATTTCTAATATGTGGTACATACAAGGCCAGCTACAAGACGTCTACAATTAGACGTCAATTACTAAATGTCTACAAGATGTCTAGTAAATCACTAATTTTAGACGTCTAAATAATGGTAAGACTTTTAGACGTCTAGTCAACGTCTAGTTTGGGCACTATCCCTAAAGTCTAGGGCTAGAACAGGTCTGGACGTCTAGTTGACTACCATGTGTTCCCTGGGAAGGCACTGATAAAATGTTTGCAAAAAGAACAGCGATTTTCAACACACACATCACAAAATACGACACTCATCGCTGCAACAACGATGGCATGATGATGATGATGTTGGTGTCACTTCCGCTGGATTGGCATATGTGTTATTTAACATTTAACCTCCACCACCCAATTATAATGAACGGCCACGGAAATTAAAGTATTACAAAAAATAAGTACTCAAAAAGCACGAGCTAAAGCAATGGCAATGACGTCTGCCCGTCTACCCAATCACCATCCATCATCCATCCATCCAACCAGTTCGAACCAGTTCAGTTTCAACGGTTGAAACTTCAAACTTTCCGGACGCGCAACGGGTAGCAGTTGGGGTCTTCGCGGCTGCATTCCACTGGTTGTTATACGAAAATCTTTCGAAGTTCTAATCTCCCGCGCGTTTTGTCTTGCAATTTTTGAGCATTGCGAGAACGTACGCCGTGCTGTCCAGTGATAAAAGCTGTTGAGCGCAGCAGAGCTCGCAGAGTACTGTGGTGGACAACGTTTCTTTGTTCTCTGGCTTTCAAGTTTAAGGGGTGAGTTCACTCTTCATTAAAGTATGTGCCTGTTTCTGTACACCAAATCGCATGTAGTAGATATGCGTGGCATAATATCGGAATATCGTTTCCTCTATTTCGGCTTCGTATCACCGATTGAAGCATATTGGAAGTGTGGGTTGACCTGACTGCACTTGCATTCAAAGTAGTGATTAACGTTGTATGTTCGGCAGTACAACGTTTCATTAAGTGCCTCGGTTCGTCTTGGTGCTAAAACAAATACGGTATCACTAATTAATCATCGAGATTCACGAGTTTTCGATGACTGTTGAAGTCTTGAGTAAACGAAAGTCGACAGTTACGGTTTGCAGGGCGGACATGCCGGAACATAAATGCTGGTTAGTTCATTGTCATGTCAACCCGACTTCGGTTGTTGCATTTTTCGATGGTAGTGAAACTACACACTGAAAATTTTGCGCAAGTACTTTTGTTTGCATATCATGGTTTCATAGCAACTGAATTTTTCTCT